>NC_045595.1:125854755-126472612 GCF_009762305.2 Zalophus californianus | reverse complement strand
TAAAGTATGAAACCACAAAAAGATAGGAATAAATCTTAAATACCTATTAGCAAGTGAAAGAAGCCAATCTGAAGGCTACATACTATATGATTCCAACTATATGATATTCTGGAAAATGCAAAATGATGGAGACAGTAAAACGATCAGTGACTGCTTGGGACTTAGGGGAGATTAAGGATGAACAGGTGGAACACAAAAGATTTCTGCGCAGTGAAACTATTCTGTACAATACTATAATGGTGGAAACATGACATTATAGCTTTGTCAAAGCCCACAGATACAACAAAGCATAAACCCTAAAGCAAACTATGGACTTTGGTAGATACTGATGTGTCAATGTTGGTTCAGCAGTTTTTATAAATGGGGTGTGATGTTGATGGTGGGGAGGCCATACATCCACGAGGAAAGGATATATGGGAACTTTGTACTTTCTGCTCAATTTTGCTGAGACCCTAAAAATGACAGTACTATAAAAAATAAAGTCTATTAATTTTTTTAAAAACTGAATAAAATTAAATCAAGCACACACATAGTGTGAGCTAAATAAAACATGTCACCATGCTGGATTACAATTTGTTTAAAGGCTATGGCAGCACATATGCTCTAAGACTTGGGATATAATTAGTTATAGGTATAAAACCTATTGACTCAGAAATAAAGAGTTAAGAAAAAGGGTGATTATCTTATCTTGTATTTCTAGGTCTGGAAAACAAGCCTAAGTACTAATAAGTCAGGGGATCATCATTTCCATCTCCTTTTTTAGAAAGCAGAATTAGGCTTCTGTCACTTTATATTTAACTGATTAGAAAATAATAAATATTCAAAAATTTCTATAATCAAAATATGAGCAAAGGGGGAAATACCCTTCTCACCCAACCCATCATGCAAACATATTTAGATAAAAATTAAATACAACTCTAGAATAAGGCCACAGCAATACTCATATAAAATTAACATAAGTTTCAGGAGAGTATGGCCTTTCTTTTATTTACTGATTTATTCCTAGAATCTAACACAGTGCCTGGTGCAGAAAAAAAAAATACTAAATAAATATTTGGTTAATAAAAAGGTGAATTACATATTCACTTTAGAAAAAATCGTTCTGCCTTCAGTGTGCATCAGAAAGGGGTCAGCATGAAAATCAGAGAAATTTGTTAGCAGCCTATTGCAATTGTTCAGCTATGAAATAGTGAAGGTGTGGAAAAAAGCAATAGCCCTGGAAATGAGCAGATGCAGCCAGGAAAAGTATAAACCACAGCATGCTCAGAGCGATGAGGATGAGCTACTGAGAGCAACAAATACTGAAGGGCTGAAAGAGAAGAATGTCTCGGGAAAGATACTGAGAAGGAACACTGGTGATGTATGAAGTGAATCAGAAGACAATAGTGTGACAGAAACTCAAAGGGGACAGATTTCAGAGACAGAAAAAATAGTATCAGGTGAGGCCAAGTACTGTGAGCCCGGCTGGAATTAGGGGCAAGTGAAGCAGTCACCTTGGTCAAAAAAATTTAAGGGGCATCAATCAATAATCAAGATAAAAATATGTAAAATGCATTATTTTAACAATAAAAATTAATGCAAAAGAATCCATGGTAAACAAAAGATCAAAATTTTAAATCAAGATGAGGTTGCGGTTTTGTGTTTCATTATTCCACATTATTGTGCATAACAGCCTGCAGTTCCTGGACCTGCAAAGCTTTTGCATTCCCACTGGGCAGGTTTTGGGGTTGATAACGGTGTGCCAATAAATTGGGCAGCATGGGGCTTTATATATAATCATGTTTTTTGATTTTAGAGCTTTTACCAACTTTTTCTGCTTCATTCAAAATATGGGAGGATATCTTAATAAGTGTATACAGGGCACGCCTTTTTCCTTTTATCACAGTTTCCGACATGGCTTGGCACAACACTGACTGAGACTTGGAAAGCTTCCTTTGGGTTTAGCAATTAGAAAGCCATTGGTGACTTAGTGGGAGTGGGTTCAATGTGGTAGCGAAGGGAGAGGCCAGATTGCAGTTGATTAAAGAGAGAGTAGGCTGAAGGCAAAGGGCCAGTAAAGATGTTTGAGAATAGAGGACAGATATTCCATGAGGCAATACAACTTCCAGAATGTTCTTTTATTCAAAGGGATCCACCCAAATCTGTTTGTAGGGAAACAAATATAGTTTAAAAAAAAGAAAGAAAACACCAGTCATTCCTACTGTGCTGCTTTAGAAACATATTTTCACTGAGGCATTACATATACTACTTATGCCTGAGGTTCTGTGCCCACTGACCAAAATCCCCACAGTTTCAATCAGAGCATTTCTGAAATATTTCTGACAACATGTATGTTGACAAAATTTTCTCCTAAACAAACCATATCACAGGAATCAATACAAAGAATAATTCTCTTGAAATCTGGATGATTGCTTAAAAAAAAAAAGGCAATTTTGCAATAATATTTAGATTTAGTTTGAAACATGTAGTAAATCCCTACTTGTTAAACTTTTAGATTCAGGTATCTCACAGGAAAAATTCCAAATTGGTTTATAAATGTTATCTTGGGTACAGGATGATCCTTGAAATTTAATCATGTCTTTACCCTCAGAATTTTCCAGTATTAATAGGCAAATACAGGGATATTCATGATGACCCACTGAAAACTCTCAATAATAATGAAGGTGAAGGGGTATTAGTATATAAAAGGGGAAGTTTTCTAATTAAAACAGAATTAAACATTTTAAGCAGAAAACCATGGTTTTGGTTATTTTGTAGTACTAATCTGAAAAGGCTAACACTTGATGAATTCAGTTACAGTTTCACAAAGCCAAAGGCTTCATTCCCAAGACACATTTTTACTGGTATTTAAATGAGAAAATGTAGAAACGACACTTTGGTAGAAAGTGGGAAGTACAGCTGGAAGAGTACTTACAAGGGACATGTCTAAAAAGATGAAATCAACACAACATGTGTCCCTTAGAAATAAAAAACAACATGTTACAAGTTAGCAAATGACTTTCTCTTCAAATATGAGAGAGCAGTGCTTCTCAATATATTCCAAAAATACTTCCATGAATCAACTCTGGGTTTGGTGAAAAGTCAGATTCCTGGTCCCAGATGAATGAGAATCTGAATGGGTGGGCCCCAGAATCTGCATTTTTAACTTTCCCAAGGGATTCTCAAGAGTGGCAAATTTTAAGCACTGAAGATGATATTGTATACTTTATTATGTACAGTATATACTCTACCTTTTTTACATGATGCACTTAATTGTGAAAATGTAGTGAAGAATAGGTCTATCATCCCATAAAAAAATCACATAAATGTGCAAATTATTTATAACAAAGTTAGTACACTAGAACCATAAAGATGGCAAATAAAATAGCATTAGGTTTTTGTGAAATGTTCATAATAAATGCAATAAATAAATCTAATATGCATAAGATATTCCCTGTCACTAGGGAGCTTTTGATATGTGAATTAAATGTTTTTTTCTTAATCTCTAATCCTTCAGAACTCAAATATTTTCCAATCTCCCATTTGCCCATTCCTAAAATAACAATATTCTCCTAAAAAAGTAAAATACATGTAAATATGAACATGGGATTACCATGTCAATATTTGCTTACTAAAATATTCCAAAGAGTTTACAGAGTTTTTAGGATTATCTCAGAATTACCCAATTGCTTATGTCTATTTCAAGTTACAAAAGCACATAAAAACATACAGCATATCTTTAGAAATATAGTCATGTATGACCACACTATGAAAAATACAACCTTGCCGTGCAGCTATGACAGGTGGATTTCCAAAAGTTTAATTCTTCATTAATAGTTCTTAATTACAACTTTATATCTCACTTCTTTTATTTGAGCAAGACTTTCATATTTTAGTTTAATATATGATATGTCATACTCCCTGACAATCAGCATTAGCATCACAAACACAGTCAGTTTCAGGGAAGCAAAAGGTCATGGAGAAAGAAAGTGTCATGAAGACTAGTGCTCTTCAAATAGAATTTCCACTGTTTTCTCTGGCTCTCATACAGAATGTATTTCCCATCTTCTTCTCCATGAAAACAGTATTAAGTATCATATGACCTCACTGATATGAGGAATTCTTAATCTCAGGAAACAAACTGAGGGTTGCTGGAGTGGTGGGGGGTTGGAGGATGGGGTGGCTGGGTGATAGACATTGGGTAGGGCATGTGCTATGGTGAGCACTGTGAACTGTGCAAGACTGTTGAATCACAGACCTGTATCTCTGAAACAAATAATACATTATATGTTAAAAAAAAAAAGATAGTAGGAATGGAAAAATGAAGGGGGGGAAATTGGAGCGGGAGAGGAACCATGAGAGACTATGGACTCTGAGAAAAAACTGGGAGGGTTCTAGAGGGGAGAGGGGTGGAGGGAGGAGTTAGCCTGGTGATGGGTATTAAAGAGGGCACATACTGAATGGAACACTGGGTGTTATATGCAAACAATGAATCATGGAACACTACATCAAAAACTAATGATGTATGGTGATTAACCTAACATAATAAAATTAAATTTAAAAAATATATATGTATACGTTGGCTAAAGAAAAAATGTTTTGTTAGGAAGATTTTTCAATATTGGGCATGTACTTCACACAGACACATAAAAATTACTGTGGTAAAAAGAAGATATTTAGTAGCCAGCAAAATTGGTCACTCTGTCTGAGTGTAGTGTCATCTACAATCAGATGACCCAGGCCAAGGACACTTTCACCTAATTTACTGAATATGCTTTTTAAAATTAAAGCCCAAAGTAACCATTTTAACTAAGTTTAGTTGCATTATATTTATATGTGCCAACTGATTCTATTAATAACATTTGTTAGACTATACACTGTTAGGAAAGATCTTCACCAAAAAAATTTGCATTTCCCTATTTTCTTATTAATAACTTCTTAAGTAAGCAAAATCTGTTAGGGTAAAAGTCTGAGAAAATGTTTGAAAAATTAGGGGTCCTTGGAAAGAAGAGGAGTGGAAAAGATACAGCGGGTATTAGCAATATCCTGGACCCCTCAGGAAATGTTAAGGATTCCTCAAACCAAACCACACCACAGTACCTCCAAAGAGAAAAAGGACAAATGTTTGAGATAAGGACCATGGCTTTCCTGGGACTATGAAGGGATTCAGTTTTTGCTTTTCTGGAGAATGTGAGTTGAATGAGGTTTGAAGATGTTTTTACAGGTAAAAATAGGAGCGAGTAGTGGATAACAAAAGGGGAAGGAAAGTGTAGGGAAGCAGTCCACACAGGCCTATTATGCTCCTACTGTTTTGCTGAGTCCATGGCCTTGGCTGTTCTTTGATTCAAGACACTTCTCAGAATTGTTTATGAACCTGGAATTCTGAGAAGTGAGGTAACATCACAGGAATGCATCAGGTAGTTCTGAGATTCACCTGGTCTCCCTCTGGTCAAAGAACAGGCTTGCTCACAGATTGCTAGGAAAGTGGTGGGTCCCTTAGGTTCAGGTTCCCCCAGTGGTGGCGTACCCATGGCTCATACAGGCTCCAGCTGACACCTGACATGTACCTACAGTATTTTGAGCTTGGACAACCAACAAAATTGCTTTACCTTCGGCTTCAGAGTCTTGTGTTTTCTGTCAGCATCCGTGACCCTGTGGCAGCCTCACTCTTTAGGCTTCTATCGTTGTTTCAGGGGGAGTTCTGCTGCTTCTAGCTCCCCTCCATACTGTCAAACTAATTTTACCCAGATAAAAGGTTATTTTATTAAGGGAAGAGAAATGCCAACATGGAGCCATGTCTTCCTTTTAGGTCAGATCCCATCCAAAATTATAAAATTCAGTGTCTCTGCCACTGAACTCCTGCTTCACTGCCTCAAAAATTTTCACCACACTGGTAATAAACTGAATTTTCAGGAGGGGGGCTTGTTCATTAATATAGACTTTATTCTCTCACATCTGTTTATTTGATAAAGACAAACATTTAGAATAATACTAAATATAGAAACACTCAATGTCATATTCCAAATGCTCTGGTTTAAAAAAAAGTATATTTTTTATCACCTCTTACACAGAATATTCCACAAATCTCTTACAAACCACACTAACTATACTTTATTACAGCTCAGATTAAAGTTACAGACTGTTTCACATAAATATTTTTTGATTAATTATTAGAATATATTAATATAGGGCACACATTCTTTAAAAAAAACTATCGAGAAATTGAAAGAAAACTTTATTCAAAAATAATAAACTTCCTTTATTTCTCCCTATCTCTCCAGTTCTCCTCCTTGCTCTTTCTCTCTAGTTAAATATTTAATGATCATTTAAATTCAACAACAATCTGCTTAAGTTAAAAATATTGAAATAAGTCATGTAAAAAATCGTTTTAAAGTCAAGCACCGGAAACACACATTTTGTGCACTTCATTTCATTTTATAGTCTCTAAGAACTATTATAATTTTTAATAAACTTGTATCTGGGGTTTGAAGCCAAATACTTACACTCAAAAGGCAAGAATTTATTAACCAAAAGACACCCTAAGTGGTACTAAAATGTATTCCCCAGTGATAAGTTTTAAATGAGTTGTAAAAACTGCATTTTACTAATCTAGTCACAATTAAAGAATAGCAGCTGTCCCATCTGTATTCCCAATGCCCACTTTTTTAGTGATGATGATTTTTTTCATTTATGACATTGCAGATAAACAAACATCTCACGGTTGAGTTCCAAAATTTTAGTTCCATCACTGTAACTGCAAAATGTTTTATTTTGTCTCAAGCTTTAAAATATATGATGTGGGGCACTTGGGTGGCTCAGTTGTTAAGCGTCTGCCTTCAGCTCAGGTCATGATCCCAGGAAGTCCTGGGATCAAGCCCCACATTGGGCTCCCTGCTCTGCGGGTAGCCTGCTTCTCCCTCTCGCACTACCCCTTGCTTGTGTTCCTGCTCTCTCTCTCTCTGTGAAATAAGTAAAATATTAAAAAATAAAATAAAATATATGATATTATGTAAGTTTAAATTAACAATGTTCTAGAGTAACAAAATAGTTTCTCATCTATATCCTTATTTATATCTTTATCTTTATTTCTACCGATATGTGTATATATATCCATACATACACACAGTATATCTACTTACATCTACATATATAGCTATCATAATATGGATATATATATATAACTATCTTGGATAATTTATCATTATGCAAAATAAATTCTAACTTTTACTGCTAAGAAATGTTTTATTAATAGCCATGTCAGTATCTTCCTTTCAGAATCTCATAAATATACTGAAAACCATATTTTAAAAAAGAGAATACCTTTTCTTTTAAAAACTAACCATAAATTACATTACATTTCAAGTGTTACTTTAATACAAGTTTACATCAAAACGATCCTCTGGAAACTTTGTTTAAAGTAAAATTAAAACTGCATTGTCTGTCATAAAGCAAATTATTTCTGGGTATTTTTAATAAGATTACTGTCAAATAGACTCAGCTTTCCTGACAGAATGTATTAGCACATCACTCCATTGTCTAAATGTAATATTGCTTCAAACATCTCAAATTCAGGAGGATATTGTTGCTTCTCTCTCACTTTATCTCTCAAGTATATTTATGATTAAAATTAAAAGTGAAAAATAATCAAAAGATTTAACAAGCAGTCAAGCTAATATGAGAAGGAAGACCAGTGTTATAACTTGTGGTAAAGTTTTTATTAGTCACCTCACCTCGTTGGTTGTGAAGCCCTTCATTTATATGATATAACATAAGAACTCATGAATATGTAGCTCATAGACATTGAAGTTATATGCCTCTTTTGATATCAAGAAAATCAACCACTTTTAAAATCACGTTGGCAGTCAACTTACATCTTAAAGAAAACTGCATGTGACCATTTGTAAAGAAAATATACACGTTTGACCTCTGTAATTCTAACATAAAAGTATAAAAAGATGGGAGATTTTCAAGGAAAATTAATGCATGCCACCACCTATTAATACTATTTAGTGTCACTGGTAGGAGAAATAGTACAAATGTTAATTTCTAAAATAATCTGGGTATTTTTAAATACAAGTTTTAACGTTTTTACAGAGCTGTTTTTTAATGAATTGCATTGTTACATTAAACAGAACATTAAATGGAACTTGCTGATTATAAACTACCTTTCTCCATGACTCAAGTCATCTTACATGGAAAACTATACAGTGATAATTTTACAGTGATATACACAGACATCTCACAGGTATACATGGTCATTTTTCTACACACAGAATGACTTCAACTAGAAGAAAAAAAATTTAAGAAAGAAGAAAGGGGAAGTGGAGGAGAAAGAGAGGGACTTTTTTTTTTTTTTTTCAATTCTTGCCTTCTATCACTTCTTCTTGCTCTCACTGGCTCATACCACTACTATTGGCTGACTTATTTAAATAGTCTAGTGTAAATGAATACCGTTTATTTTCTTCTCCTATTTATGCTGACTGCAGGATCCTGCAAGTCTTGTGGCTGAAAGAGAACTGCTATTCTGTGGGATCTGGAAAGAGACAGCCCTGGATTTAGACAGGGATCTAATCTGAATTCTAAAATTCACCGTTCTAGGGACTTTAAATTGCTTAAACTCCCTGGACCTCAGCTTATCTTGTTAAATGGGGATTATGTCAGTCTCCCAAGGCAAAAATTGGACACTCAAGGATAGGTCCTCGTCCTCTATTTTTTGGAAGGTGGTTTCTCATCCTAGTTCTGCTATTAAATAGTGTTAACCGTCATTTCACCTCTAATACTCAGCTTCTGTGTCAATAAAATAGTGAAGGTATAGGCTCTTTGGCTCTAATTCCTAGGACTTCATTTAAATTGCACAAAGCAGGGCTTTAACTTCTTATTACAGCTAGTAAATTAACCTCAAAGAAATTAATGGCAGAAGAGTCTCAAATCAGAGTTAATGATAAAAATTAACAGAGTTTTAATGATATAGATTATGAAAATTACTGTGAACATATAAGCAATATATGATTTCAAATTCGGATAGGCAATGTGAAAGATACACCCCCAAAATAGAGTGCTTCATTGCACAACTTTTCAATGACATATCCTATAACTAAAGAAGGAGAGCTCTTGTAAAAAAAAAAAAAAAAAATTAACTATAGACTCTGGAGAAAAAAATGCTCTATAAGTTCTAAATTTCTAAAGAAATGCTTTAAAGCATATCGTGGCACCTGGGTGGCTAAATTGGTTAAGCAGCTGCCTTTGGCTCAGGTCCTGAGCCCAGGGTCCTGGGATTGAGACCTGCCTCCAGCTCTCTGCTCAGCGGGGAGCCTGCTTCTCCCTCTGCAGCAACCCCCCTCTAGTGCTCTCACTCACTCTAATAAATACATAAAATAAATAAAAAAATGTATCAATAATATTAATCTTTAAAAATAAATAAATAAAGCATCACTACCTTACTACATATTTAGTGCTCCATAAAGAAATCATGAGCACTTGAAACCAGTTGGAAGGGCAGTTACTAATGATATATGAAATATAAATCCTGAACTTGTAATTACTACACAGAATATATTTTAGAATTGTAAAGAGAAAAAATTTTCAGGCATCTTTTATCATGAGTCTTTGAAAAGGACACATTTGGCCCACTAAACCAAAAGATTAAATGGGTGATCTTTTTCCAGGCTTCTTCTAATTAAGGTTTTCTTACAAATGGAAGGTATTTTCAAATTTGTATATTGTTAGATGTGTACAAGAAGACTGGCATGTCATTTCTCCCTCCTCCTATCTTGCAGTCCACAGCATTATTTTCACACTTCAGCAGACGAACCAAAGTCTCTGGTGCATCAAAACCAATATCAACCTTCCTGAATTAATTACTTCCTTCAATCTCAGCTTTATAATGAGTCTCTCTGGGAATTGGCGCAATTAAAAAAAAAAAATTGAGTCACCAGCAAGATGAGGGAAGATGCTGCTCTAAGGCCTGTTCTCTTTCCTCCTCTTTCTACCATTAAACTCTTCAGATTAGTATTCAGGAAGTAAAATCTCACTTCTAAGCATGAGCTCTATTTTAAACAGTCTTGGTTTTCAGACCATTGAGGAAGAAAAGTCATTTTCAACTCCCATATTACAAAACCAAATGTACCATGGTCTTCTCTGTTTTTAGACAAAACAAGGTCTTTGAAAAAATTCTAAATTCTCACACTCATTTGTATCTTAGGGAATATTAATATTTCAAATACATATAGAGCTATCAGCATTTCTTTAACAGTTCAGAGATGGATAAAGAGCTAGGTTTTCAATAAAATTTTTATTCTGTGTCTTGATGATTCATTATTAACACAGTGATTCTCATCAGTCAGCCCTGGAGATTTTATATAATATATATATATATAATATATATATATTTTTAAATGTTAAAAATCATGTATATAGATACAGATAGCTATATATAGATATATAAATCTCTAGGCTATATTCATAGAGATTCTTATTAGGTGACCTGTGCCAGTAATCTATTTTTCTTATTAAATGAACATTGGGCTGACATTGTTTTTTAAATATCTAAGGTGGAGAATCACTGTGTTAACACTGTCCCCATTATTATGATACAATGAAAAATGTATGCATCTGTTATGCTTTAATTGCTATATATTTTATTATATTTGTTTAGTAATATAACACACATGTGCAGTTCTCTTTTTTTGATATAAACTGTCAATTTAGACCAGTCTTGCTAGATCATCATATTTGAAACTGTGCCCATTATTTAAAGCATGTGAGATGAGCTATCTTTGGGGGTTAAAAAGGAAACAAATACAATGAACAACAGATGTGATCATAATCTGCTTTAGATATCTGCTCAGTCACTCCTCATCAGGGTTAGTTGGCTGATCCTGTTGGCTAAATAGGTATCTCTTTCTATCTCACTTGTCTATAGATCTTCCTACACATGTACCTTCCATCAGAGATGACCTTTTCAAATAGAAGATGACTATTTACTGGTTAAGCATATTCTATGATGAGATAAAAAGTGAAGGAGAGAATGAAGTCAAAAAGGGAATAAAGGTAATAAATGGTAGTCAAATGGTAGGACTAAGACTGGTAAATGAAATATTTGCTATAAGATGCCTATCACTGAGGGGAGAACTAAAAATTGAACTCAGAGCATTTTAGCAATCAAAGGGGAATAAATAATGAATTATGCCACTCATATTCGAAAAAAAAAAAAAAAAAAACAGTTACATAGGAAAATCTCAGCTCTTCCCAGAATGGAAACAGAGGAGAAATATCTTCAATAGGAACTCATAGAGAGGACACTGCCATGTGGTAAGCCTTATCCATAACACTGCTCCCCCAACCCCAGACCCTTAGCGAGTACAGTAACATGTTTTATTATCCACTTTATTATAACACCTTCTAACACAGGCCCTAAAAAGAATTGAGGAGGAGCCAAACAATACAATGCAAGAATGTTTTCTGTAACCACTAGCTTAATCCTGAGTTATACACAGTATTTCTTAAAACTAAACTTTTGCTGATTATTGGGTATAAATGATAGACAGATTTAATATGTTCTATTGTCAGCCACACTGAGTAGAAAACCTATTCCCTAATGAAATTTGAGAATGCCTACCCATACTTGAACATCAAGCTTAAGTTCAGCAGAAGGATAAGTTAAGAAAATATGTGATAATACCACTTTTTCTTAAAGAATCCTGGCCTAGTTCCATCAATAGATAAGTAGCATTGATAATTTTAATATGAGGACATTTAAAGCACATATGATTAGCAAATATGGAAAACAACCTCAACATTGCACCAATACAACTTCTGATGTTTAAGATAAGTTGGTTGCAAAATGTCTGCCTAGGAATCTAGAAGTACTGGCTTGCCAAAAATACTTTTTAAGTTTAATTCAGTAAAACATGGAAGAACAGCTTCTAAAATTGATTTGGATTTGGGGTAGCTTTATCTTAAATCATTCTTCCTAGACAGCAATCAGATAGCAGTCAATTGACTAATAAGAGACATTTTCAGCTTTTGACCTTAAGAAGTTGTCACCAATATGAAGGCAAATGCTTATTTTTCTCTTCTATATGGATTGCTGCTGGGTTGGGGTAGGAATGAAAATATTACTAGGAGCCATAACAGAACTCATTTGAAAAGAATTATCTTAAAATCATGATATATTAAGAAGATGGACAAGATACACTGAACACTTGTTTATCCCATTAGAAGTTATTAAACAATTCATCAAGAGACATCCTCACCAAGTCAGATTTTTAAAATAGTGTTAAGGTTATATTGACAATCAATAACTCATATAGTCTAGGTAATAATGAATTTATGTCTGGGGACAAAGGTAAGAAAAAAGTCAGTCAGATCTGTGAAAAAAAATCCCTTTGTTTCCCCTGAAACATTCTACATGCTGTGATAGAGTGCTGTATCATCCTTATGCAGAAAATTGGCTTGAGAAGCCAAGACTTCCAATTTACCAAGAAAGAAATACATAGTCTCTATAGAATATCTAGTAAGCCAGATGGTCTATAATTTGGGAAGAATAAAGGTTTGTCATTGAAAATGGAATGGACTACAGTCTGATTTTAATGAGAAATAAACATATTTTGGAAGTTTATACTTAGTGGGCAAACAAATTGGGAAATACCAGAGCCAAGTATTAGAAATATCCTTGAATTTAACCTAAAAGTAGAAAAACTGGATATTTCATTTAATTAGCCTTAACATTTAAGAAGGTATAGATGGGAAGTATAGTTCTACTATTGTTACGGAGTTAGCTGAAAAATCAGGCTCCCCTCATAAGAACATTTACCTGCATAGACAAGTGGAGGAATGAGAAATTTTATATAACATTTCATATAATCTCACTCAAGTGGCTTTTCTGAAATTTGGCTTCCAGTGTTGCTTCACCAACAAAGTCCCAGTTTTCCCACTGATTGGACCAATTTTAATCATCAAGGTAGCTAAGGGAATGTATGTGCTGACGTATGTGAGGGAGTTATTTCTCTACTTCTGGAGTAAACAGGAGAGGTGGATTTGAAATTGGAGCTGACACAGTCAATTTTCCCCTAGGAAGAAAACATGGGGACAGAGAAATGAGACTTTCAGAGGCATGGAGCCAGAACTCTTCCAAATCACATCTGAAGATCACCCCGCCCTACTACTGGAATTTTCAGTGATCTAGCTAATTAGTTTTCTATTGCTGCAGAACAAATTACCACAAACAACAGTTTAAAACAACACCCATTTACTAGCTCACAGTTCTGGTATTCCAAAAGTTCAGGGCAGATATTGTGCTTAGACTATAAGAAGGCTGAAATCAATCTGGTTTCTGGCCAGGCTGAGTATATTTTGATTATACTAAAAATCCACTTCATCAGCATTAAGCTCATTGTTGTTGGCAGGGTTCAGTTCCTTGTGGTTGAAGGACTAAGGTGCCTGTTTCCTTCCAGACTGTCAACCAGAAATTTCTCTCAGGTCCTAGAGGCTGCTTCAATTGTTTCTTTCCACACAGTCTCCTCTATCCTCAAGCAGGCATTGGTACCTCAGATCTCATTTCCTCAACCAGCCAGAAAAAAATTCTCTACTTTTAAAGGCTCGTGTGATTAGTTCAGAACCACCCAGATAATCTCCCTATCATAAAATCAACTGACTTGAGACCTTAGTTATATTTGCAAAATCCCTTCACAGCAGTATCTAGACTCATGTTTAATGGAGTAACTGGGAGAGAGTATATATCAGGGATTGGGAATCTTGGGCATCTTCACAGAATTCTGACTACTGCATAACCCAATAAATTCACTTCAATATTTATACCTATTTGAACCACATTATCTGTTATTTATAAGCAAAAGCATTGTAGGTGATATACTCCTCAAAAGGAGGGACACACAAATTGAGGTTAACACCTCAATTCAATGTGTGACAACATGAATTCATTATGAAAAGGAACAATTCTCAGCATACATGACTCATGAGTTTGAGAAACAGTGGCCAGTCCATCTTAACATCTTCCAATTTTCATATTCTCTTTTGATACCTGGCTACTAAAAAGTTCCAGGAAATAAATATGGTTGGGGCTAGTATCTAGGACTCTTTGCAAATAAATAATAAAGTTTACCAGAATAGCAAACATACCAAGAGTTTTACCTATAGTATTTTAACTGGGTCCAGTCTAGAAAAGAAATCTTGGTTCCTCTGATAAAGTAGGTTTATGAAAAATGATTTGTAGAAACCAAAATCTAGCCAGTCTTCTACACATTTGTAGAAGCCAAACCACCAGAAGATTACAAATTTGGATTATATTACCTTCAGAAATGTAGAATCATCTTCCTGGAGTTAGGTTTCTGAGTTAGGTCTTCTTTAATCAAAGAAATTTATCACTACAAAAACTCCATATAATTTGTTATTCCCTATATAAAGTTCTTTATAAGAATTTCTTTGAGAATTAAGTAAGGGGAATGGATAGACTTTTTAAATTATAACAATGACTATAATGGAAGAGATCAGGTCTCTCCTCTTACTTTGACTGACAGGAAATTTACAGCCCAATCTGACTATTGATTAATGAATATGTAGGACCTTGGGATGGTAAACTTGTAATTTTTTTATCTTGTTTTTATTTTCTAGTCTATTACTATTCCTTGTTCTTCTTTTTCTGTCCAAGGCATCTCAAAACTGGTACAAATGAGGCTGAATTTAAATAAAGGAATAAATTAGTTACATGCATTAAACACACCCTGTACCTATACTATGAATGGCTGAATTTTATTTAGGAAACATTTGGATTGAGAAATTCAGATTAACGAATAGGTCTTCCGCACTATAGATCGAATAATATTCAAAAAGTTCCAATTCAAATAACGTACTTCCTTATTTTAAAAAAATAAAATAATTCCTAAGAAAAACAAACAAAAAATTTTCAAAAATCAAACATAGAAAATTCCTTTTCCATTGGAGTATTTCTAAGATGGCTTCTTCAAAGTTCACACTCTGAATCCTTTAAATTCATAGTCCTAAACACAGTAAAACTGCATACAATGCTATTAATTCAAACAAACCTGAAAAGTTCATTTTTAAAAAGGTTTCATATATGAAGTAACTCAAACCCTGTTTTTCTTGAGAAACACAGATACTTGAACAAATCTACAGAGAGTATCTTTTCAACATTTGACTCAAAGTTTATAAACTAAAGCTTTACCATCTATAAAATGACATTCATTTATAATTATATGTTATCAGCATAATGACCACTATAAGGGACTGTTGTCAAGAATGTGAAGAGAGGTGGGAGGATTGAAATTTTTCAGATCTGAGTTACGGATTTAAGTTTAGCACATGTTGGATGAAACTCTGATTTAAAACATCAACTAGGTGAGGTTACTCCAATTGATCAAGCATGTAAATTTCAAAGAAACAAACATATTGTCAAGTAATAAACTGTGTGGGTAGCAATAGCTTAACTAACATTCTGTTTGGACTAGGGGAGTTTCTCAATGGAAAATGCCTTTACTTTGCTAAACAGACCAAGTTTCCATTTTGTCTTTTCTACTTACCTTATCCAAAGCTTCTCATAGACAGAAAAGGGAAGATGGAGAGGTGGGTATATGAAACAGGAAATAAATCAAACCGCACAAATCACTTGAATCTCTGATTTATCTATACCCTATCAAATGGCAGTTGTTGAATTGCCAATGGCTCATTGTATTATGGATAATTTTAAGTTCTTAGAAGGTTAAGCTAGAGAATTTTTATATTGCTAATAAAAGGAAATGATGCTAAGCAAAATAAGTCAATAAGAGAAAGACAATTATCATATGATCTCAATGATATGTGGAATTTAAGAAACAAGGCAGAGGATAATGGAGGAAGAGAGGAAAAAATGAAATGGGATGAAACCAGACAGGGAGACAAATCATTAGAGACTCTTAATCTCAGGAAATAAACTGAGGGTTGCTGGAGTGGTGGGGGTGGGAAGGATGGGGTGGCTGATGATGGACACTGGGGATGGTGTGTACTATGGTGAGCGCTGTGAATTGTGTAAGACTGATGAATCACAGACCTGTACCTCTGAAACAAATAATACATTATATGTTCATTAGTAAATAAAAAATAAATAAAATAAAAAAATAATTATAAGTAAATAAATAAAAATAAAAAATAAAAAAATAATTTAAAAAAGGAAATAATGCTGTGGAATACAGCTATAGCTGTATTACAGAGTATAGTTAATATCTCACTTTTATATATATTCATATTCATGTTATATATATTTATTTGTGTATACATGTGTATATATAAATATATATTTCTATAACCTTATCAGAAACATGATTTACAAATATTTTCTCCCATTCAGCAAACTGTCTTCTCACTTTCATGACAGTGTCCTTTATAGGACAAATTTTGAATTTTGTGTAATTTAGTTTATCTATCCTATCTTTTGTTGCTTGTGCTTTTGGTGTCATATCTAAAAAAACACTGTAGCACTCCAAGTCATGAAGAATTACTCTTATGTTTTCTTCTAAGTTTTTTATAATTTTAACCTTTAAATTTAAGCCTATAATCCATTTGAGTTAAGTGTTGTAAACAGTATGAGGTAAGGATCAAACTCCACTTTTCTGTATGAGAATATCCAGTTGTCCCAAAATCATTTATTGAAAACACTATTCATTCCCTATTGAATGGTTTTAGCATCCTTGTCAAAAATAAATTGACCATAGACTAATATCCCTGATGAACATGGATGCAAAAATTCTCACCAAAATACTAGCCAATAGGATCCAACAGTACATTAAAAGGATTATTTACCACAACCAAGCAGGATTTATTCCTGGGCTGCAAGGGTGGTTCAACATCCACAAATCAATATGATACACTACATAAAAGAAAGGACAAGAACCATATGATCCTCTCCATAGATGCAGAAAAAGCATTTGACAAAGTACAGCATTCTTTCTTGATTAAAACTCTTCACATTGTAGGGATAGAGGGAACATACCTCCATATCATAAAAGCCCACAGTGAACATCATTCTCAATGGGGAAAAACTGCAAGCTTTTCCCCTAAGGTCAGGAACGTGGCAGACATGTCCACTATCACCACTGCTGATCAACATAGTACTAGAAGTCCTAGCCTCAGAAATCAGACAACAAAAAGAAAGGAATCCAAATCAGCAAAGAAGTCAAACTCTCACTCTTTGTGGATGACAAGATACTCTATGTGGAAAACTCAAAAGACTCCACCCCAAAATTGCCAGAACTCACAGAGGAATTCAGCAAAGTGGTAGGATGTAAAATCAATGCACAGAAATCAGTTGCATTCCTATACACCACCAAGAGAGAAGAAAGAGAAATTAAGGAGTTGATCCCATTTACAAATGCACCCAAAACCATAAGATATCTAGGAATAAATCTAACCAAAGAAGCAAAGGATCTGTACTCAGAAAACTATGGAATTCTCATGAAAGAAATTGAGGAAGACATGATAAATGGAAAAATGTTCCATGCTCATAGATTAGAAGACCAAATGTTAAAATGTCTACACTACCTAGAGCAATCTATACATTCAACGAAATCCCTATCAAAACACCATCAACTTTTTTCACAGAGCTGGAACAAATAATCCTAAAATTTGTATGGAACCAGAAAAGACCTCGAATAGCCAAAGGAATGTTGAAAAAGTAAACCAAAGCTGGTGGGATCACAATTCTGGACTTCCAGCTCTATTACAAAGCTATCATCATCAAGACAGTATGGTACTGGCACAAAAAGAGACACATAGATCAATGGAACAGAATAGAGAGCCCAGAAATGGACCCTCAACTCCATGGTCAACTAATCTTTGACAAAGCAAGAAAGAATATCCAATGGAAAAAAGACAGTCTCTTCAACAAATGCTGTTGGGAAAATTGGACAGCCACATGCAGAAGAATGAAAATGGACCACTTTCTTACACCATACATAAAAATAGAGGCAAAATGGATGAAAGACCAATATGTAAGACAGGGGTCCGTCAAAATCCTAGAGAACACAGGCAGGACATTCCAGGACCTCGGCCACAGCAACTTCTTGCTAAACACATGTCCGAAGGCAAGGGAATCAAGGGCAAAAATGAACTATTGGGACTTACTCAAGATAAAAAGCTTTTGGGGGGCGGAGCAAGATGGCGGATGAGTAGGAGACCTGGATTTTGTTTAGTCCCAGGAATTCAGCTGGAGGGGGATCAAACCATTCTGAACACCTATGAACTCAACAGAAGATCTAAGAAAGGAATAGCAACAATTCTCTGAACAGAAAAGCGAACAATTTCTGGAAGGTAGGATGTGCGGAGAAGTGAATCCGAGGCGATATTTGAGAGGATAGATGGCGGGGGAGGGGGGCTCCATAGACTGCGTCTGGCAAATGATAGAGCCCTGGAGCACAAAATCGGAACTTTTAGAAGTCGGTTCCGCTGAGGGACGTTGCTCCAGTGGCTAGGCGGGGAGTGGAACCCACACGGGACAGTGTGGTCTCAGGACCCTCGGGGTCACAGGAAGACCGGGGGTACCTGAGTGCAGCAGAGCTCCCAGATATCAGAGCGCAGAAGCTGGCTGCAGAGACGGAGCCGAGGAGTGGGCTCTCAGCTTGAGGTTGCCATAAACTGTGATCTGAGGCGCAGTCAGGCCACTGCACCTCCAGCAGGGACCCAACAAGCGGCAGATCAGGGAGACTCCCCTTCCTCCCCCAGGAGGAGCGGCATGGGAGCACACCGCAGGGACCTGCTGGGTTTGGGGACTCCACAGTCTGAGGGAGGTCATGCGCCTCAGACAGAAATGCTCGGTCACAGGCCAGATGAGCACGGAGTGCGGCTGGAGACCAGGGAGACAGGAGTGATTGCTTTTCTCTGGGGGTGCACTGAAGAGTGGGTACCTGCATTCTCGGCTCCTACAGGGCAGAGATTGGGAGGCCGCCATTTTCACTCTCATCCTCCAAAGCTGTACAGAAAGCTTGCAGGGAACAAAACTCCGGAGAGCAAACCTGAGCAGATTACTTAGCCTGGACCGGCAAGGGCGGGGCAATTCCACATCCAGCAAAGACATTTGGGAACCACGGCAATAGGCCCCTCCCCCAGAAGATCAGCAAGAACAGCCAGCCACGACCAGTTTACCAACCAATGAGAATGGCAGAATTCCAGCACTACAAAAAACTGCACATAGAATTCATGTCTTTTTTACCATGATTCTTTAGTCTTTCAAAAATTTTCTCTTTTTTAATGTCTTTTTTTTTAATTCTCCTTTTTCCCTTTTTCAACCAAATCTTATTAATTCCTTTTTTAAAAAAAATATTTTTTATTTCTCATTTTTAGAGTCATATTCTATCCCTGGTACTTATATATATAACTTATATATATATATATAAGTTGTTCTTATATATATATATTATATATATATATATAAGTTGTTCTCCCTTTAAAATATTGAGACACAGTTTCTTCTAAAAGATCATAATATACCCTAAATCTCTAATGTATGGCTTTGTTCTAGTCTCCTACCTGATCACATTCTCTCCCTTTTTTTTATCCTCTTCTTTCTTTTTTCAACCAACTTCTTATCAATTCCTTTTATAAAATAATTTATAATTTTCATAATTACAGTCATATTCCATCCCTTCATCATATAAACCCTTATTTTTGTACATATATAAGTTTTTCTTTCTTTAAAATTTTGGGAGGCACTTTCTTCTAACAGACCAAAATACACCCAAAATCTAGTGTGTGCCACTGATCTGTGCACCAGTCTAATCATATTTGATATTCTGGTTTTTTGTTTTGTTTTGGTTTGTCTTTATCTTTTTCTTTTTTTCTTTTTCTTTTTTCTTTCTTTCCTTTTCTTTTCCCCCAGTTTCAGGTCTTTTCTGATTAGTTTAGTGTATATTTTCTGGGGACATTGTTACCCTCTTAGCATTTTGTTCTCTCATTCACCTATTTTCCTCTGGACAAAATGACAACACGGAAAAAATCACCTCAACAAAAAGAACAAGAGGCAGTTCTGACTGCCAGGGACCTAATCAATAGGGACATTAGTACGATGACAGAACTAGAGTTCAAAATGACAATTTTAGAGATACTAGCTGGGCTTGAAAAAAGTATGGAAGTTACTAGAGAAACCCTTTCTGGAGAAATAAAAGAACTAAAATCTAACCAAGTCGAAATCAAAAAGGCTATTAATGAGGTGCAATCAAAAATGGAGGCTCTAACGGCTAGGATAAATGAGGCAGAAGAGAGAATTAGTGATATAGAAGACCAAATGGTGGAAAATAAAGAAGCTGAGAAAGAGAGAGATAACCAACTACTGAATCACGAGGGCAGAATTCGAGAGATAAGCGATACCATAAGACGAAACAACATGAGAGTAATTGGGATCCCAGAAGAAGAAGAAAGAGAGAGAGAGGGGCAGAAGGTATACTGGAGCAAATTACAGCAGAGAACTTCCCTAATTTGGGAAAGGAAACAGGCATCAAAATCCAGGAGGCACAGAGAACCCCTCTCAAAATCAATAAAAATGCCCCAACATCTACTAGGAAAACTTACGAGTCTCAGAGACAAAGAGAAAATCCTGAAAACAGTGTGGGAGAAGCGATCTGTAACCTACAATGGTAGAAACATTAGATTAGCAACAAATCTATCCACAGAGACCTGGCAGGCCAGAAAGGACTGGCATGATATCGTCAGAGCACTAAATGAGAAAAATATGCAGCCAAGAATACTATATCCAGCTAGGCTGTCATTGAAAATAGAAGGAGAGATAAAAAGCTTCCAGGACAAACAAAAACTAAAGGAATTTGCAAACACAAAATCAACCCTACAAGAAATATTGAAAGGGGTCTTCTAAGCAAAGAGAGAGCCTAAAAGCAACATCGACCAGAAAGGAACACAGACGATATACAGTAACAGTCACCTTACAGGCAATACAGTAGCACTAAATTCCTATCTTTCAATAGTTACCCTGAATGTAAATGGGCTAAATACCCCAATCAAATTGGGCTATCAGACTGGATAAAAAAAACAAGACCCATCAATACGCTGTAAGAAATTCACTTTAGACCCAAAGACACACCCATATTGAAAGTGAAGGAGTGGAAAACCATTTACCATGCTAATGGACACCAAAAGAAAGCTGGGTGGCAATCCTTATATCAGACAAATTAGATTTTAAATGAAAGACTGTAATAAGAGATGAGGAAGGACACTATATCCTACTTAAAGGGTCTATCCAACAAGAAGATCTAACAATTGTAAATATCCATGCCCCTAACATGGGAGCAGCCAATTATATAAGGCAATTAATAACAAAAGCAAAGAAACACATCAACAACAATACAATAATAATGGGGGACTTTAACACCCCCCTCACGGAAATGGACAGATCATCTAAGCAAAAGATCAACAAGGAAATAAAGACTTTAAATGAAACACTGGACAAAATGGACTTCACAGACATATTCAGAACATTCCATCCCAAAGCAACAGAATGCACACTCTTCTGTGTGTGGAATGTGGAATGTGCCTGTGGAACATTCTCCAGAATAGATCACATCCTAGGTCACAAATCAGGTCTCAACCGGTACCAAAAGATTGGGATCATTCCCTGCATATTTTCAGACCACAGTGCTTTGAATCTAGAACTCAGTCACAAGAGGAAAGTCAGAAAGAACTCAAACACATGGAGGCTAAAGAGCATCCTACTAAAGAATGAATGGGTCAACCAGGAAATTAAAGAAGAATTAAAAAAAATTAATGGAAACCAATGAAAATGAAAACAGAACTGTTCAAAATCTTTGGGATGCAGCAAAGGCAGTCCTAAGAGGAAAGTATATAGCAATACAAGTCATTCTCAAGAAACAAGAAAGATCTCAAATACACAACCTAACCCTACACCTAAAGGAGCTGGAGAGAGAACAGCAAACAAAGCCTAAACCCAGCAGGAGAAGAGAAATAATAAAGATCAGAGCAGAAATCAATGAAACAGAAACCAAAAGAACAGTAGAACAGATCAATGAAACAAGGAGCTGGTTCTTTGAAAGAATTAATAAGATTGATAAACCCCTGGCCAGACTTAGCAAAAAGAAAAATGACCCAAATCGACAAACTCATGAATGAAAGAGGAGAGATCACAACCAACACCAAAGAAATACAAACAATTACAAGAACATATTATGAGCAACTGTATGCAAGCAAATTAGATAATCTGGAAGAAATGGATGCATTCCTAGAGATGTATCCACTACCAAAACTGAACCAGGAAGAAATAGAAAACCTGAACAGACCTATAACCACTAAGGAAATTGAAGCAGTCATCAAAAATCTCCCAACAAACAAAAGCCCAGGGTCAGATGGCTTCCCAGGGGAATTCTACCAAACATTTAAAGAAGAATTAATACCTATTCTGAAACTGTTCCAAAAAATAGAAATGGAAGGAAAACTTCCAAACTCGTTTTATGAGACCACCATTACCTTGATCCCCAAACCAGACAAAGACCCCATCAAAAAGGAGAATTACAGACCAATATCCTTGATGAACACAGATGCAAAAATTCTCACCAAAATACTAGCCAATAGGATCCAACAGTACATTAAAAGGATTATTCACCACGACCAAGTGAATATCCCTGAGCTGCAAGGTTGGTTCAACATCTGCAAATCAATCAATGTAATACAGTATATTAATAAAAGAAAGAACAAGAACCATTTGATCCTCTCAATAGATGCAGAAAAAGCATCTGACAAAGTACAGCATCCTTTCTTGTTTAAAACTCTTCAGAGTGTAGGGATAGAGGGGACATACTTCAGTATCATAAAAGCCATCTATGAAAAACCCACAGCGAATATCGTTCTCAATGGGGAAAAACTGAGAGCTTTCCCCGTAAGGTCAGGAACATGGCAGGGATGTCCACTAACACCACTGCTATTCAACATAGTATTAGAAGTCCTAGCAATCAGACAACAAAAGGAAATAAAAGTCATCCAAATCGGCAAAGAGGAAGTCAAACTCTCACTCTTTGCAGATGGTATGACACTTTATGTGGAAAACCCAAAAGACTCCACCCCAAAACTGCTGAACTCATACAGGAATTCAGTAAAGTGGCAGGATATAAAATCAATACACAGAAATCAGTGGCATTCCTATACACCAACAACAAGACAGAAGAGAGAGAAATCAAGGAGTCGATCCCATTTACAATTGCACCCAAAACCATAAGATACCTAGGAATAAATCTAACCAAAGAGGCAAAGGATCTGTACTCAGAAAACTATAAAATACTCATGAGAGAAATTGAGGAAGACACAAAGAAATGGAAAAACATTCCATGCTCATGGATTGGAAAAACATTGTGAAGATGTCAATGCTCCCTAGAGCAATCTACACATTCAGTGCAATCCCCATCTAAATACCATCCACTTTTTTCAAAGAAATGGAACAAATAATCGTAAAACTTGTATGGAACCAGAAAAGACCCCGAATAGCCAGAGGAATGTTGAAAAAGAAAAACAAAGCTGGCGGCATCACAATTCCGGACTTCCAGCTCTATTACAAAGCTGTCATCATCAAGACAGTATGGTACTGGCACAAAAACAGACACATAGATCAATGGCACAGAATAGAGAGCCCAGTAATGGACCCTCAACTCTATGGTCAACTAATCTTTGACAAAGCAGGAAAGAATGTCCAATGGAAAAAAAACAGTCTCTTAACAAATGGTGTTGGGAAAATTGGACAGCCACGTGCAGAGAATGAAACTGGACCATTTCCTTACACTGCACAGAAAAATAGACTCCAAATGGTTGAAAGACCTAAACGTGAGACAGGAGTCCATCAACATCCTAAAGGAGGACACAGGCAGCAACCTCTTCGACCTCAGCCACAGCAACTTCTTCCTAGAAACATCGCCAAAGGCAAGGGAAGCAAGGGCAAAAATGAACTATTGGGACCTCATCAAGATAAAAAGCTTTTGCACAGCAAAAGAAACAGCCAACAAAACCAAAAGACAATAGACAGAATGGGAGAAGATATTTGCAAATGCCTTATCAGATAAAGAACTAGTATCCAAAATCTATAAGAACGTATCAAACTCAACACCCAAAGAACAAATAATCCAATCAAGAAATGGGCAGAAGACATGAATAGACATTTCTCCAAAGACGACATACAAATGGCCAACAGACACCTGAAAAAATCCTCAACAACACTCGGCATCAGGGAAATCCAAATCAAAACCACAATGCGCTACCACCTCACACCTGGTCAGAACGGCTAAAATTAAGAATTCAGGAAACAACAGATTTTGGCAAAGATGCAGAGAAAGGGGAACCCTCTTACACTGTTGGTGGGAATGCAAGCTGGTGCAGCCACTTTAGAAAACAGTATGGAGTTTCCTCATAGAGTTGAAAATAGAGCTACCCGATGATCCAGCAACGGCACTACCGGGTATTTACCATAATACAGATGTAGTTATCTGAAGGGGCAACTGTACCCCAATGTTTATAGCAGCAATGTCCATAACAGCCAAACTACGTAAAGAGCCCAGATGTCCATCAACAGATGAAAGGTAAAAAAAGATGTGCGCGCATGCGTGCACACACACACATACACTGGACTATTACTCAGCCATCAAAAAATAAATAACATCTTGCCATTTGCAAAGACATAGATGGAACTAGAGGGTATTATGCTAAGCAAAATAAGTCAATCAGAGAAAGACAATTATATGATCTCACTCATACGTGGAATTTAAGAAACAAAACAGAAGAGCTTAGGGGAAAGGAGGGAAAAATAAAACAAGACAAAATCAGAGAGGTAGACAAAGCATAAGAAATTCTTAATCATAGGAAACAAACTGAAGACTGCTGGAGGGGAGACTGCTGGAGTGCGGGGATGGGGTAACTGGGTGTTAGGCCTTAAGCAGGGCACGTGATATAATGAGCACTGGGTATTTTATAAGACTGATGAATCACTGACCTCTACTTCTGAAACCAAAAACACATTATTTGCTAATTAATTGAACTTTAATATTAAAAAAAATAAAACAGCGAATCAAAAAATAGAGTACTTCATTCTCAAAAACAAAACAAAAAAACAGAAAACAATTGACCAAAATCATTTGAGGATTTATTTTTTAAAAAAGTTACTGATAGTTTCTATGTGTAAACACTAACTGGACTTTTACTCATACCAATTATTTTCAGATAACAAGCACTTTCTTTGGCTAAATTTTACACTATAACAAATGTATTTGTTGAACAAGAAAAGAGGAATTACAAAAGTGGAAGTGGGGGTTCAGTAAGAGTTGGGAAGAAAAGTACTGTACTGGAAAGAACTCCAAATTAGGGACCTCGACACCTGAATTCTAGTTCTGTTTTTGTTAGTAGCAATATGCAAAGGTTAACAGGCTAATTCAGTATATCTGACGTATAATAAAGAATGGCCTTTTAAGCTGGATCATATACCCACCTCTCACCTTACCACTGTGACAGAGAGTTTAACAAACCAGAACTAAATTTAAAAAAAAAAAAAAAAAAAAAAACACATCTATTTGAGAGAGAGAGAACAAGCAAGCAAGCACGGAGGGTGGGGGTCAGGTTGAGAAGCAGACTCCCCGCTGAGTGTAGAGCCTGATGCCGGGCTCAGTCTTATAACCCTGAGATCATGACCTGACTCAAAATCAAGAGTTGAACGCCCAACCAACTAAGCCACCCAGATGCCCCCAGAACAGAAATTTTAAAAGGAATTCTTCTTTCATGGGAAAGGTGTCCTGAAATATATTAGCACTCTATAATAGTAAGTTATTGCTTTGGTTCATTTAGGCTGCTATAAGAAAATGTCATAGACTGGGGTGGCTTATAAATAGAAATTAATTTCTCACAGTCCTAGAGGCTACCAAGTTCAAGATCAAGTGCCAGCTGATTTGGTGATTTGTGAAAGCCTGCTTCCTGGTTCAAAAATGCCCTCATAATGCAAAAGCAGGTGGAGTTCTCTGTGGCCTTTTTCAAAAGGGCACAATCCCATTCACAATGGCTCTGCCTCCATGACCTAATCACCTCCCAAAGGCCCCACTGCTAAATATCACATTAGGAATTAGGTTTCAACATACAAACTTGGAGGCAACACAACCTCCAGTCTATAGCAGACATGTACATTCAGCTACGTCACAGGAAAAATTATACTCTTCAGAAGATAACTACTATGAAATGAATGGGTCTGATATTATCCAGTCAATCCACAGGGCATAAATTAATGATTTTCCTTCTATCTGCCAAAGCATAGATCTGCTTTTCATCACACTGTTTTTGTGTATGCATTCTTTAATCTAGTCTTATTTATCCTCCATTTTGTATGTTTTTGGTATTATAAACAAATCTATTTGTATAGTCTATCTTATAAGTAATAAATCAAAAATGTCAATACCCAATCAAAAACATTTAAATATATCACTTCTAATAAATATTCCTCTTTCCTTCAAGTGAATATTTTTCATTCAATCACAATAGAATCCTCTTGTTATATTAATATACTGCAGAATACTCTGATTATAATCTTTTTTAGAGTGTGTATTTGTAACTGCACAAAACAAGAATCCATAAAAGACAATTATTTCTGTACTTTTTGTTCTTCCAAGGCCCCAGTTTTGTAGTAAATGGATAGCACTAGAACACTTTATCATATCACAACAAAAAAGGGAAAAAAAGTTAAAAACAAAAAAGCTATGTATTAGTGAGTGAATGACCTTCAGCCTGAAACTTCCATATCTTCTAGTCCATTCCATTAGAATAAGTATTATCAATATCTTATAGCCCACATCTTCTGACTTCTGAACTGATAAATAAAGCAGACTCTCCGTTTCCAGAGAGTTTCTAATTTAAAGCACTTAGTGCTCAATCCAGCATAGAGCATGAACAGACTTTAAAAATTCTCCTATCGTAGGAGGCCAGAGATCACACTTCCCCAGATTTAAGAATGTTGTTTTAGCTGTTACAGGATGAAGCAAATGAAAAAGTGAAACTCCCAGAGCAAAGCAGAGTATACTTTAAAGATGTCCATAAGGTTAAAAGTAAATTTTTTACTGGCATACTCAGCCCTCTATCTTCTTTACTTTCTATGCTGAGCACTATACCTTAACCAAGGTTCCAAAATCTATAGTATAATCTTGGTAACTAAAAATTCTATTAAACTACCAAAAACTGTTCACTTATTATCAAATGCCTGTGGTCAGGATAACACTGGGTATCCTAAACTCATGATTCACAGGTAACTAGTCAGCCCAATTGATGCAACATATTCTTTGCTCTTTAAAAACATAAAGAATATTGTTGCCTCTTACCTCACTTATCTCATCTCTTCGTATTATTTGCTTATTGACATTTTCTTATTACTAAAAGCTAAAAGTACAGCTTCCTCTAGGAAATCTTCCCTCGGTTTTTATTGGACATTTATTTTTAGTACTTTTCATTTGTAAATTACTTTCTGCTATCATATTTTTTTAATTCTCTGTCTGTTTTCCCAGGGTAGTTTGAGCTCTTTGAAAGCTGAAGCAGAATCTGATGTACTTTAATATCATACTTATCTTTTAATCTTATAGAAAACACCCACATAAGTTAATCATAAATTGCAAAATACTTAGGGGAATACATTACAATTATTCTGGATTTTAAATGACAATTTTTGTATCTGATGATTGAGAGCAGGTACAGAGTCTCGCTCTTATTGTATCCCCAGTGCTTGAACTAGGTACTCATTTAACTCATGTTGAATCAATGTTTGGATTAATAACTTACCTTAAAAGAAAACACAAAATTAAAAGGAAGTTAAATATTCTTTTCTGTAATATCTGCTACTGGGATAACACTGCAATACTGATTAAAACACAAGAAATGATGTGAACCAGAGAACATATATGGAAGCAAATAAGCACATGAAAGATGATCAACATTATTAGTCAATAAAGGAATGAAAATTAAAATGACAATGAGATACACCATCACATACCTACTCTATTGATCAGAATTAAAAAGACTGAACATACCAAATGTTGGAGATTTAGAAAAACTAGAACTCTTATATACACTTGGTGGGAATGAAAATGAAACAACCACTTTGGAAAATAGTTTGGTAGTTTCTAAAAAGAGTTATGATCAAGCCATTCCACTCCTAGGTATTTACTTAAGAGAAATGAACACACATGTTCATACAAACACTTGGACCTAAATGTTAAAGTTACTTTCATTTTTAATAGCCAAAATCTGAAAACAACTCAAATGTGTATCGGAAGGTGAATGGAAAAACAAATTGCAATATATCCAGGCAACGGAATACTCCTCAGCAAGAAAAAGCAACAATCCATTGGTATTTAATACAACATGGATACCTCCGCAAACAATTATTCTAAGAAAGCAGACTAAAGAGTACATACTGAGTGATGCACTTTATATAAATATCTAATACATAGTGACAGAAGTAATCAGTAGTGACAGCAAATCGGTAATTGCCTGGGATTGGGGAATGGGGCAGGAATAAGGATTAGAAACGATCATGAGGAAACTTTTGTGAGTAATGGATATCTTATTATCTTGATTGTGATAATGGATCCATAGGTGTACAGATGTCAAAACATCACAAATTGTACATTTTAGATATAAAACTGGCATACAATAAATTACACATATCAATAAAGTTGTTCAAAAATAAAGACTAAAGGATCCTTGGAATAAATTATCCATATATTTGGGGCGCCTGGTTAAGCATCTGCCTTCGGCTCAGGTCATGATCCCAGGGTCCTGGGATCGAGCTCCACATCGGGCTCCCTGCTCAGCGGAGAGCCTGCTTCTCCCTCTCCCTCTGCCTGCCTCTCTGCCTACCTGTACTCTATCTCTCTGTCAAATAAATAAATAAATAAATAAATAAATAAATAAATAAATAAATAAATAAATTATCCATATATTTAATCTGATGAAAATCATCAAGAGTTATTTCAGGTAGCTGACTAGCTAACAACCTCCTTTCCCTTTTCTGGCATCTGCTCAGGAGTTTTCAGTGGTGGTTCTTAAGTCCATGTGAGAAACAGTTTAACATAATGTTAAGATATTTATTAACATGATGTTTATCTAATTTTATGTAACTTTAAAATAACATAAGTATAAAGTGTATTGAAATCTTAATATACAATTTACAATTATGAATTATAATATAAATAAATATGTAAATATATAATCATCCAAGCAGTTGAAATTCTGTCTTCTCACTGCATTTAAAATATAATCCAAACACTTCATTGTGATTTGAAATCTCCCCTCTTCTCTCTTTAATGTCATAACACTCTTAAGAATAGATCACCATGCTGTGATCATAGACATTCTTTTTGTTTTTCTCCATTGGGAATATGTCAAGTTCCATTATCCCTCTGGGCCATCGCACTTGCTAGAGCATTTGTTAAAAACTCTCCCCAGATCATCATCATCAACTCCTACCTCCTCCACGAAGTCATCACCATAATACAATCCAAATAGTCAATTATACTCTCCCTTTCACTCTTTATCACATATTCCTGTTTTATTTTCCTCATTACATTTATTTCCAATTTGTCCTGTTTCTTTATTCACTGGCTTTGGCTATTTTCCATCACTAGAATGTTAAATGCAATGTGGCAGTAGCCTTTGTTAATTGCAGTAACCCCAAAACATAGACCATGTCTGGAACATAGGTAGGCTATCAAAAATGATGAAAGCTCATGTACTTTAGCATGTTCTCAGTGTGGCAAGTAAACCTGGTTACTAGCAGGCAGGTTGTTTTCTCATGGCTGTCCCATTAAGACGAATGGACTGATTTTATGTGAATAGCTAAAGAAGTATATTTTGATGACAATTTTGACCATTTAAATAGATTTAATCTGACTATAATGGCTACATATTCCATGTGTAACATAAAGTTGAATAAACTGAATTTTAGTCAAGTTATCTTCAAAGTGGTGTTATTTTTAAAAATTCATCTTTATTATTTCTACAATCTTATGGTTAGTTGTTTGCAAAAATAGAAATTTTGTGGCAAGAATGCAGTAACCTAGGAAACTTCCAATTTGAGCCATTTAGTGGAAAAGATAACCCTAAGGTATATTCTCAGTGAAACAACTTGATCTTGCACCAAATATAATTTTTGTCACACTGACAGTTTCAGAAGACAAAAGTTGAAATAGACACATAAACCAACAAACACAATAAGCATTCTGGAAGAAATGAGGGAGAATTCAAACAGATACTCCCAACCAATGACTGTGCAAGGGAAAAGAATTACACTTGACATCCCCAGATTCTGCCTGGAACCATACAGGGGAACTAAGTTTTTCTAAGGTCAGTAAATACCCCAAATAGTAAATGCAGTATTTTCCAAAGAAAGGCATCTCCAAATTAGAACCTTAGATTTTCCAAAGATTAAGATTAGCCACCTAATCACTAACACACTAAAAACAAGACTCTGTGAGTGATATTTGACAGAAACTACAAAAACAGTTTTACATTGGAAAGATGTTATAAATTAGAATTTATAGCTAGACACCACAGATTAACTACATGTGACATATTTGCAGAAATATCTTCTGATAACATAAGAACTGGCCAACACTTTATTCTCAGAAATTACCAGGAAGATTTGAAACCAATCAAATTATACCTTAGAAATAAAATATAACTGCTTTAATCAAAAATATATGGCTAATATGATCCTCTCAATAGATGCAGAACAAGCATTTGACAAAGTACAGCATCCACTCTTGATAAAAACTCTCAACAAAGTAGGGATAGAGGGAATATAACTCAACCTCATAAATAACATAGATGAAAAACTCACAGCTAATATAATCCTAAATGGGGAAAAACTGAAAGCTTTTCCTCTACAGTCAGGAATAAGACAGGGACGTCCACTCTCATCATTGTTATTTAACATAAGAAGTCCTAGCCAAAGCAATCAGGCAAGAAAAAGAAATAAATGGCATCCAAACAGGGGAGGAATAAGTCAAACTTTCATTATCTGCAGAAGACATGATATTCTACATAGAAAGCCAGAAAGACTCCACCAAAAAATTGCTAGAACTGATACACAAATTCATCAAAGTCACTGGATACAAAATCAATGTACAGAAATCTGTTGCATTCCTATACACCAATAATGAAGCAGCAGAAAGAAAAATCAAGGAATAGATCCCATTTACAATTGCACCAACAACAAGAAGATACCAAGGAATAAACCTAACCAAAGAGGTAGAAGACCTGTACTCTGAAAACTATAAAATACTGATGAAAGAAATTAAAGATGACACAAGGAAATGGAAAGACAGTCCATGCTCATAGATTGGAAGAACAAATGTTGTTAAAATGTTTATTCGACCCAAAGTAGTCTACACATTTGGTGCAATTCCTATAAAAATACCACCAGTATTTTTCACAGAGCTAAAACAAACAATCCTAAAATTTGTATGGAACCATAAAAGACCTGAATAGCCAAAGCAATCTTGAAAAAGCAAAGCAAAGCTGGAGGTATCACAATTCTGGACTTTACCTTATATTACAATGCTGTAGCGATCAAGACAGTAATGGTACTGGTGCAAAAATGGACACATAGATCAATGGAACAGAACAGAAAACCCAGAAATGGGCCGTCAGCTCTATGGTCAACTAATCTTCAACAAAGCAAGAAAGAATGTCCAATGGATAAACGACAGTCTTTTTAACAGATGGTGTTGGGAAACCTGGACAACAATAAGCAAAAGAAACTAGACCACTTTCTTACACCATCCATAAATATAAATTCAAAATGGATGAAAGACCTAAATTTATGTCAGACATGAAACCATAAAAATCCTAGAGAAGAACACAGGCAGCAATCTCTTTGACACTGGCCAGAGCAACTTCTCACTAGATACATCTCTGGAGGAAAGGGAAACAAAAGCAAAAATAAACTATCGGGACCTCATCAAGATAAAAAGCTTCTGTGCAGTGAAGGAAACAATCAACAAAACCAAAAGGGAGCCTATGGAATGGGAGAAGATATTAGCAAATGACATAACTGATAAAGGGTTAGTATCCAAAATATATAAAGAATGTATCAAACTCAACACCCAAAAAAGGAATAATCTAATTATAAAATGGGCAGAAGAAATGAATAGACATTTTTCCAAAGAAGACATAGAGATGGCTAACAGACACGTGAAAAGATGCTCAACATCACTCATCATCAGGGAAATACAAACTACCATGAAATATCACCTCAGAAAGGCAGAATGGTGGTGAGGATGCAGAGAAAGAGGGACTCTCTTACACTGTTGGTGGGAATGCAAACAGGTGCAGCCACTGTGGAAAACAGTATGAAGGTTCCTCAAGAAGTTGAAAATAGAACTACCCTACAATCCAGCAATTGCACTGCTAGACTTCTACCCAAAGGATACAAGAATACTGATTCAAAGAGATACATACACCCCAATGTTTATAACAGCATTATCTATAATAGCCAAATCACGGAAAGAGCCCAAATGTCCATCCACTGATAAACGGATAGAGATGCGGTGTGTACACACACACATAAACACACACACACACACTCACACACAATGGAATATTACTCAGCCATCAAAAAGAAAGAAATCTTGCCATTTGCAACGACTTGGACGGAACTAGAAAGCATGCTAAGCAAAACAAATCAGTCAGAGAAAGACAAATACCATACAATTTAATTTATATGTGGAATTTAAGAAACAAAAGAAATAAATGTAGGAGTGAAGAAAGAGGAAGCAAACCATAAAACAGACTCTTAACTACAGAGAACAAGCTGAGGGTTGCTGGAGGGGAGGTGGGCGAGAGGATGGGTTAAATGGGTGAAGGGTATTAAGGAGGGCACTTGTGATGAGTCCTGGGTGTCAGAGGTAAGTGATGAATCACTTAATTCTAGTCCTGAAACTACTATTATGCTATATGTTAACTAACTGGAATTTAAATAAAAACTTGAAACAAAAAAGAAAAATATATGGCTAAATGCCAGCCTAGACTCAACTGCATAGAGTAAAAGAATGATAATAAACCTGAAGAAATCACCTAAAATGCATCAAAGAGAATAAAGATAAGGAATTTAAGGAATTTCAAATATTTTTAGGTTGTCAAAGCTAATATTCACCTAACTGGGGTCACAAAGAGAGAAAATAAAAGAAAGGCAATATTTAAAGAAATATTCAGCTCTGAATTTTCCACAACTGATGAAAAGGAATGAATTTATATATACAGGAATCACAATGCATTCTAAACAGGATAAAAAATAAATAAAAGTCTGAAGACACAATAAGGAAACTAAAGAATATCAAAAACAGATTATTTTCAAACCATCAAAGAGAAAAAGACAGATCTACAATAGAGAGTTAGACAGTAGATTTCTCAGTGGCAAATATGAAAGCCAGAAGACAGTAGAATAGTATCTCCAAAATCATGGGAAGAAATGATTACCTACAGAAATAAAACTAGTAAAATTCTTTCAAGAATAAAGGTAAAATAACACTGTCAGATAAAGTCTGAGAGTTTACTACCAATAGGTCAAATGAAGAACACTGAGACTTTGTTTTTCTAGTATTAAATTCAATATTAAGGATTTATTTTCAGGAAAACATTATACATTATATAGAATAAATTTAATGTTAATGTTATTGGTGTTATATTTGTTGGAATTTGTATTATGATGATATATAAACTGTAAGTTCAGGAAATATATACACAGTCTCAAGTTTATTCTTATTAAACTTAAATATGTATAATGTAAATGAACCTGAGGGGTCCATGAAATTATTAAAGGAGTCATTGAAACTATTTAAATATGATGAACACTCAGCTAGATAATCCCTTATATCTCCTGCAGCTTTAAAATTGCATGATTTTCTTTCTGCAATCATATCTATCACCATCTTTTCAGCTTCAGCTTACTCTTGTATCTTGCTGTCATTAAGTTTAGTGAGTGTGAAAAAAGAATATTTCAACTTTTCAAAAATCTGAGCTAAAGTGACTTACTAGAAGCTTTCAAATTCATCACCATTAGATCTTCTAATGGATATTACGCTTCTGTGAACATATTATACTTTTTTTTTATTTTTTTAAAGATTTTATTTATTTATTTGAAAGAGAGAGAGAATGAGAGACAGAGAGCACGAGAGGGAAGAGGCCCAGAGGGAGAAGCAGATTCCCTGCTGAGCAGGGAGCCCGATGTGGGACCCGATCCCGGGACTCCAGGATCATGACCCGAGCCGAAGGCAGTCGCCCAACCAACTGAGCCACCCAGGCACCATATTATACTTTTTAACCGAATTCCAGGCACAGGAAAAAATTAAGTAATGGTACTTTTTTTGTTGTACACAAGGTTGAAATCTCTCATATAAGTGCTTGCTTGTTTTAATCATCTAAGAAAATATCCTATTTTGACTTTTCTCTCTGTCCTATTGGCTTCCAGCAAGGTGCAATGATTGCTCTGTAAGGATGAACTTTTCAGTATAGAGTAAAATAATGGTTTTGCATCATCTAGAAGCTTTATGTTTTCATGTATTTTTTTTACTACAAAGTCTGAATAATGCAAAGTATTTTAGAATTTTGTTCAGTTATGCATTTGGTAGACAACTGATAAATGACTGATGCTTTTACATTTTGAAATTATAAAATGCTTCCATTGGATTAGAAGAATCTACTGGATTAGAAGACTTGCCTTATTTTTCCTTCTTAAAACCAGCTGCTTTGGAATTCTGTTGTATCTCCCAAAGGAGATTTTAACAAGTCTTGCTCTAAGAAAGGCTATTTTCTTTACCCTTATAAATCAGGAGATGAATTCTGTAGGATGGTTAAATTTTAAAACATATTCACAAGTTTTTAATGTCATGCTATGTTTATTATTTTTTATCAGGTATGTCTAAATTTCAATGCAATCAGTTATAAATTCTTTTTTCACCCCCCAAAATAGGGGGAAAACCCTACACACCATAGTTTGAGAACCTTAGATTAGTAAGGGAGAAAAATGTTTTTGTATTTCAAGCATGCTATTAAATAACTAGTTAACTTTTTTAGGGGTAACTACACCTGCCTAAACCTTATTTTTTTTTCCAAAAACAAGAATGGAGGTGAGGCAAAGATCATGTACTAAGTGATAGCTATATCTGTCAAGAGCTTTAGAAACTGTAGGTATCAAAAAATCTAGTTAATAGCTTAAACCAAGAGTTGTTTTTTTGTTCCCTCACTTAAAGAAGTCCAGCACTTGTACAACAAGAAATGTTAGTTATACTTATCAACAGACACCCAGGTGCTACCATATGTCTATTCTTCCAAATTTGGCCAGTGGATTTTGGTCTCTCTTGTTGCAAGACTGCTGCTGTAGCTCCAAGTATTGCATACGCTTAGGTAAATACAGAGTCATACCTATTTTATACCAGCAAGAAATTTTTTCCCCCTGATGTCTCCCATTACACGCACCCTCTAGGATATCCCTCCCTGTATCTCACTATGCAGAACTAGGTCACACGTATATACTAATCAAAAAGTAAGATGGACAAAGAGAATAGCATGATTAGCAAGATTTGGTTAAACCAGTGTTTGTTTTGAGAATCCTAGGGGTATTTTAGGCTGGAAAATTCTTTGTTATTAAGAACAGTACTGTATTTACCTGCACACCTGGAATTTATAACCTAAGGGGCACTGAAAGTCCTTATTATCTCTCAACCCTTCAGACTCTCTAAAACATGTTCAAACATTTCTAAATGTCCCTTAGAGGGACAATACATCCCCTGGCTAAGATCCATTAGCCAAAGTTGGGCATATTTCCACCAGGAACAACAATGGAATTCTGTTGCAAATTAAAAAGTGATGAATGGCTACTTGGTAAGCAATCACAGTACCTACGATGAATTCAGAGTTCCCTTTCAGTTCTAATACCTACAGTTTTATGAAGATATATTAGGCTACCACAAACAGCCTAAAAAAATATTTTGCTATTTCAAAATTGTGTTTTCACAACCAAAAAATCCCATAATACCTTTCCAACATAAGCAGAAAGATTTACTTCTTTTCATTTCAATCCCAAACTGTTACACTACCCTAGTGGTGTAAATTATAAAATTTTCAAACAATTTGCCATTTTTGTTGGGAAACCACTGTTTCAAGTCATTTTGGGGAATGGAAGAGGAATCAAAAGCATCAAAGAAACCAAAAGATTCAGTGGTTATATTAACAATGGTCTTATGTTCATTGTTCAATAAAAGATGAGAGTGGAAGATTCTGAACTCCCAGATTAATTCCGTGTATCAAAATGTTTGCTAGTTCTTTTCCATGGATGTTCTAAGTAGCTGTCCACTTGCATTAAGTGTAATGAAATAATGTTCTCACTGTATACAATTCTATTGTAGGCTCTGGACATATGGTAATTGAGGTCCTATCTTACTCAAAATTTTTATGCAAAGCACAAAATGTACCAAATAATGATCAGTAAAGATTTATTCAATAAATGAATTTTGGCCTTTAAATTTTTCACCTAATAAGCTTGCAGCAATGGGAGGAAGTAGACAATTAAAACTCTTTTCTGTGTCTTCACAAAATCCTTTTAACTATATTATTACATGTAAATAATTCAAACAGTGAGCAAGTTAGACTAAAAGATCCTTGCTTCTAATATAAAAGCAGTGGTTTAAAAATCATAGTTTCTGGAGCTCTTGGAGTTCCACAGAGTTATCTCTAGGGTTGGGGGAGGGCTAGTTAGAGGATAAATGAAGCAAATAAGGTTAATGTATAGAGGCTGGTCTTTCACCTCTGCTCTATGAATTCCCTTTTTTACATATTTTTTGTCTGTGTGAAATTTTAGCAAAAAAGTATTAGTAAAAATGGCATGGGAATCGCTGGTCTACAGTAATGGATAGGTGGTACTGTCAATGTTGCTCCATTCTCAGATAGAGAAAATGTCTTCAAAGTTTGCTCAAAGTAGCCCACCCTCCCAAAAACGGTTAACCATTGTTCCAGGACAAAAAGTCACCTTAATGATATCCATCAAAAGAGAAAAGACTGGAAGCTTTTCTTTATTTGTGTCAACAGCAATGCCTCCTGGAGGGAGAAATGCAAATTGCCCCTGAAGTGAAGACATTTCATTCAATATTCATTTTAAAACTGTGCAAAGTGCTGGGGAAGGAAATTAATTGGACTTGACCTCTTCCCTCAAGGAGTTTACCAGTCAGCACATAATAGGTATGCAAATACGTCTTTCCTTTTCTTAGAGAGCCCATTCTACCTACAACCCTCATAAAAATAGCCCAACATAACAGACTTCATCCTTTCAGTCATAATAATTAGACTAAGAGCAGACAACTTATACAAATTGAGCCAATTATATTCTACCTGGAATTTGGAATTAGGTCACTGATTCTAAGTCAACAAGCTATGGAGAAGAGATGGGGAAATGTACAATAAAAAAAATATCCAAGTTGGCAAGTAGGCAAGGTACTCTGAAATTATGAAAGAGCACAGACTGAGGGCCTTGCAAAGACACCCAGTTTGCGGAAGTGAATGGGAAAAATGTGCAAAGAAAGAAGATATGCCCCCAAAGACGGAGAAAAGCAACTACAGCTTTCCGGTCCCCATGAGACCAATAATAATTGCTAGTAGCTGGGTTCTGTGCTATTCTCCGGGATCCTTATAATAAGCCTCTTTTATGTAAAGTAGGTTGTGTAGCCCCCTCTCTTCAGCCAAGTGACTCTTTACTAAAGAGGGAGCCTGAAAGGCAAACTCTATATACAACACACTAAACCACACAAACATTATCCATGCTGTACTGACTTTTGAATTTTCTTCTTTATCTTTCATTGTTTACTCTCTGTATCCCTTGCTTCCTGTAATTCTCTCCCCCATACTACTAATCAGCTTTATTCCCTTCCTTACTTCTTCAATTTTATTCCCCAGTTTTGAAGAGTAACTAAGAATTTTTATATAGCTTAAAGGCCATTCAAAGACATGTCCCACTAACCTTTCCAAAGTAATTGTATTGTTTAAATTTTTGCCAGTGAAAAATAAGAGTTGCATTACCTTTCTGATCACAGATTTTGAACAGTTGGAAAATTTCTTGGTAATGAAGTAAAGACTAAAAGAAGACTATTTTCTAGACAATATTTAATAAAATATTCTCAGAGCTTTCAGATAAAAATGTGTTTTAAGAAAAACTCGGGGCCCTATAGAGTACTTCTACTAAGTAAAAACATTTGAAAGTTTGACATAAATTGAGAAAATGAAATGTAGTAAGCTCTCCATGTCATAAAAACAGCAGGCTTTCATACATTCAAGCTGCATGGGCTTTGGTATTCAGTTCTAAATGTACCCAAATTAAGTAATAATGATCAAGACCAACAAAATCCTGGTGAGTAATGACCACATTTGAAGATCTGATGGTCCCAAGGGCAGTAGTAGGCCATTATTGCCTACTGGGTCTTAATCACTCAGAGAGATCATAAACTGAGGCTTCTACTTTGATCACAGACTTAAAGGAATCCAGAGGCATTGATTTTCATTCTTTCACTGGTTGCTACTTACCATCTATATGTTGAATTTCATGAAAAGCATAAGTTCACCTGAGTCTCCACAAACAGGACGTTCCATACCAATGACACTTTCATCAGATTAATTTAGGGAAGCAAATGGAGCAATGTATGAAAACTGTATTTAAGAGCTATAATTATAATTAAAGCATTTTAAACACCATTTATGTGTGCATGTGTGTGTATAATATATACATAACATCAGATATAAATAAAAAATTGTCAAATTTGTTATTGTTTTCTTATATATCAGGAACATCCATAAGTGTATTTTATTTAATCCTAAAACCATTGTTTGAGATATCATTATCTTTAAAGATGTGAATTTTGAGATGTGGATAAAGTTAGAAACTTGTCCTAGTATAAAGGCTCCCAAACTCTCTCTGTTCATAGTACCTTAGCATCTGAGCAATTTTTCCATGGTACCCTTAGGCTAAAAGACAGAGGTAACAGACAACACCCAGAATGGCAGCATGAGGAGCTCCTCAGAGCCTCACTCCAATGAGACAGCCATAACAGGTAAAAACTACAAAAAAACCACACAATCATTTAAAGGCTATGGAAACTGCCTTAAGGTTGTACAGGAAAAAAGGAAATACTTTAAAAAGTCTACTAAAATCTCAGTACAAATGACTTCCCCCTCTCCAGCTCAGAGTGATGAAAGCTCCACTCCAAGTGGATGGAATGCTGAAAACAAGGCTCCCTCTTCTCCCTCCAACTCTCAGCCAAGGACCATGGTATCTCTACAGGGAGGGCCCAGCCACCAGCATTTCTCACCGTCCTACTCTCCTACTGCTCTGTGTTTCAGAGATTAAATTCCAGTCAAGTATGGCCAAGAAGGTAGGGATTCACTTTCTCCACCCAGGCTCTACTCATAACACAGAGCTCTTATGACAGGCATGGCAAGCCAAGAATACTGGAACTCAATAGCCCCTGATCCAACTCACATGTAAGGTGAAACTCTATGCTAACAAGGGCAAGGCAGGAAGACTGAAGCATCCCACTTATAAAGCAGAGACAAGACTCCAAGAGGAGCAGTTCTTGAGTAGTTGTTGAGAGAATTTTGCCTGGGGACAAAGGCAATGCCTAATAACAGGGACATCTGAAGCTCTCCCAAGGTAACTGACTTAATTTTGAACAGAATGTGGAGAAGTTCAAGCCTAAGAGTACTCTCAAAAACAAAGCCCATTTAGTGGCAAGTAATTAAGAGAAGGCTGGTAGCTTCAAGTGAGCAGCAAGCTAAACTGTAGGCCAAAATCGTTTATTAAAAAGAACCAAAGAACAGGACCATTAAGAAGAGCCTCATCAAGATCAGAAAAACTTCAGAGACTGGCCTCAGAAATTACGCCTGCAATTACTAGAAACTAACAGTTGCGTGCAATACCAACAGAGGCAGACAGATGAACAGAAGTGGATGAAAAAGACAACTCTTTGTTGTTGTAGTTTCAACACTGCTGAAACTACCACCAGCCCAGGGAAAGTCACCAGATGGTATCTGAGTCCACAGAAACCAGTAAGAACCAGAAATTTTAAATAAGAAGGTTAATATAACATACACCATAAATAAATACTTGCTATCCTTTCATCTTCTCTAAAAGTTATTAAATTAGATAAAGTAATAATTATAGTAATATTGGGTTGTTTTTGCAAAATACATGGATGTAAACTATGTAACAATAGCAGCATAAAATGCAAGAGAGGAAATACAGCTATAAAGGAGCAATGTTTCTATATCTCACTGAATTAAATATAAATCTGGACTAGATTACAATAAATTAAGATGAATATGGTAAGTTACAGAGAAACCACCAAGAAAAAACTCCAAAAATACATTATAAAACTCACTTAAGAAATTAAAATATTACATCAGAAAACATTTACTTAATTCAAAAGATTGAAGTAAAGGAGGAACAGAGGAACAAAAAATCCACAGAAGACATATGAAATCAAAGGGCAGATGGAAACCCAATTATATCAAAAACATTAAATGTGAATGGACTTAAAATCTAATCAAAAGAGATTGTGAGACTGGATAAAACAAGATCCAACAATATAGTATCTACAAAAGCCACACTTTATATTTAAAGATACAAACTGAAAATAAAAGAATGAACTATTTATACATATATATCAATGAAAACAGCAACCGTAAGAAATCTGGAGTGGTTGGGAGCCTGGGTGGCTCAGTTGGTTAAGCATCTCCCTTCGGCTCAGGTCATGATCTCGGGGTCCTGGGATGGAGCTCACATCGAGCTCCCTGCTTGGTGGGGAGTCAGCTTCCCCCGCTGTCCCTCCTCCCTGCTTGTGCTCTCTCTCTCTCTAATAAATAAAATATTGGAAAAAAAAAAAAAAAGAAAAGAAATCTGGACTGGCTATACTAATAGCAGACAGCATAGATTTTTTTAATTTTATTATGTTATGTTAATCACCATACTTTACATCATTAGTTTTTGCTGTAGTGTTCCATGATTCATTGTTTGCGTATAACACCAACTACTCCGTGCAGAATGTGCCTTCTTTAATACCCATCACCAGGCTAACCCATCCCTCACCCCCTCCCCTCTAGAACCCTCTGTTTGTTTCTAGATTTTTTTTTTAAGATTTTATTTATTTATTTGCCAGAGAGAAAGAGAGGGAGAGTACAAGCAGGGGGAGTGGCAGGCAGAGGGAGAAGCAGGCTCCTTGCTAAGCAAGGAGCCTGAGGTGGGACTTGATCCCAGGACCCTGAGATCATGACCTGAGCCGAAGGCAGATGCTTAACCATCTGAGACACCCAGGTGCCCCTGTTTCTAGATTTTAAAACAAAAATGTTACTAGAGACCAAGAGGTACATTTTATATTGATAAAAGGGTCAAATAATCAAGATATGGCAATATAAAAAAGTATATATGTGCCTTAAAACAGAGTCCCCCTAAATACAAATTAAAAACTGATAGGATGAAGAAACAAACAATTCAACAATATTCTGAGACTTTGACACTCTACATTCAGCAAAACAAAGAACCACTGTTAAATTTAGAAAGAAGAATAATTTCAAACAGAACTTGGGTTTTGGCAAAGAATTGGTAAGTTATTAGCTTGCCTTTCTAAGGACCATTTAGACAATTACATGGTCTCACGTAAACACAAGTCAGTGAAAAGCACATTGTGTTTCATATATGTCACAGAAGGTTTTGAACATTTAACAATTTTGGATTTCAAAATAAGTATGTGGAACTTAGATCACATTGTAGTGACACCAAATTTAAAGTCCGAAACTCATTTCAGACACAAAGAAAAAAAAAAATGGTGACACGAGTACATGTTATTCTGTCATTATGATTTCTAGTGTAACATTAAGAAGCAAGTATTTTTATTGAGGCACTACAGCCTATTGGTTAAGAACACTAAAATTGGCTTTAGGCTAATAGAGAATCAAATCCCAACTGATCCATTTACTAGGTGTGTCTTAATATCCCTGAGCTTAAGTCTCATGATCTATGAAATGAATGTAGTATCATTCTCACATGGTTGTTACAGAATCAAACAAGCAAAACCTAAAACACTTAATACAGTTCTGAGTATAAATGAAGAACTTATAAATTCTGGTAGGAATCATACTTATTTTTAAGAGAACTACTAATCCCTTTTATTGCCTTTAATACCCAAATCCCAAATTCAGAGTATCTGTTTTTAAAAGAAAATGAAAGGAAGTCACACAAGCAAAGTCAATTTCAATCATCTTCATTAATGGAAACGATCAGTGATGAGAAACATGACGTAATTACCAAAGTCCTACTTATGGTTGTCATCATGCACACACTCACGCGTACACATACACACACACTACCCTTTTATGGGATCTATTAGGACTACTCGTTTGTTATTTTAAAATTATTTTAATTAAAATTGAACATTCACATTAAGAATTCTACTTTAAAACCTATTCTGTATCCAAAATGGAAAGAGTGGAGTGCTCTTATTCTCCCTTTATTAACAAATTAGGCAACACACAAAATTAAATAAAAGACTCACAGGCATCATTCAAGTCTTTGTCACTTGCATTTCATAAAAATGTCATTCCCATTAAAATGGCATTACATAAAAAAAGATTTTTACTGGGGGTATTTTTTAGCAGATTAGCCGTCCTAATTACATTTTGTTTGGGCTAATGTTAAAATTAGTTTCTGTTCCCTAAGCACATATCAGCTGATAGCAGAGAGAAGCAGACTCGCAACTTTCTAGGCGATGGAAAGAAACCACCTGCAATTAGGGATGTACTTAATTTAATTCACAGCAATTAGTGTATACAGGCAGGTGAGTGTGACTTAATGGTACTCAAAATCCTTTTAAGTTTTTGATGGAATTCTAGACAGAAAAATCTTGTAAATTAAGTATGTAAGGGAAAAATTGTTAATTTAAAATCACACACTGGAACATAAAGTTTCTTACAGTATAAAATCACCAAACTTTAATTATAAATAAGAAATTGTTCCTTATATGATTTTATTCACCATTTTATAGAAAAGCAAGACAAATGAATTGATCTGTTTAAATAATTTAATGAAATCGCATCTCGATATTTACCAGTCATTTTTGGATGCACAATGCCTTAAAGTTGTGTCATGACTTCTAATAGCATATATTAAATATTTACAAAGATGATAAAGCAACATTTTGATTCAGTTATCTAAATGAATTCTTTGAAGGTGAAGGTTAGACTGAAGATTTTTTTTTTTATGGTCAAGCATCCATACTAATATTTTATGCATTAAAGAGTACAGTAGTTGATGACCAAGAAATATTGATTAGTTGACGTGAGTAGCACCAATAATGAATAGCTTTCTTCTTGCTCTGACTTTAGAACATCCTTTCCTAAAAACTGAGTTTTTTGATACTGGATTTTCTGACTTAATAATATTAAAAATAAAATTCCACTCAACACCTATTTACTGAACACTTATTACGTGCAAATCACTGGATGCCAGACCTTATAGAGAGTACTAAGACAAGACAGAGAAGCTCTCCCTTCACCATGTTCTCCCTCCCAAGGAATTTATAATTAATTAGGCCAGTGTTTCTCAAACTGTAATATGCATAGGAATCACCCAGGGATCTTGGTCTGTGGTGTGGCCTGGGATTATGCATGTCTAAAAAAAGGTCCCTGACGACGTTCACGGACTACTCTGGAGACACAACAGAATCGGAGGCTGAATTATTAAGAATGGGAAAATCTCCGTGTCAGGTAAAAAAGGAAGAGATTGCTCCAAATAGTAAAGGAGGCAGGCATGGGACAATTCATGGAACAATTGGTATTCTTGTGGATCTTGAAAGCTAAGGACTATTTTAATGAACAGATATCATAGAAAAAGGGCAATGCAGGTATAGAGAAAAGACTAATAAAAATGTCAGGGCAGAGTAGGTGGAAAATGCAGGATGTATGGAGAGAATACTAAACAATATTGACCATAAGAATGTACAGTTCATGAAGTAGAAATAAAACAGGTTCATAATTAACAAAAAAAATTAAGTTTTGTGCATATTGTTTTCACCATTAATAATCATGCCAAATCTATTAATGACCTGCCACTCATAAAACGTCTTCAAATCTATTATCCTCAGGGTGTTCTTGTAACAACTCCATGACAGATTTTTGTTGTTTTTGACATAACCAGTTTAGAGAGGAGTCTGAAGATAACGTTGTCTTGAACAAGTTTAAACAGCCAATTAGTGCTAGACCCAAACTCCAAAAAGTTTTGCCCCATAACACATTATCTCTAGTAACCACTTATAAAGTAAGAAAACATATTTTAATAAAGAGTGACAATCCAGAAGCAAAGTACTATTTTTTTCCTAAGATTCACTTTATCACAGTGATCAGGCAATGAAAAAATCTTTTTTTTTTCTAACTTTAATGGGAGTTTACCTAATGTCTCACTGTCAATGATAGAGCTTGTTGGTTTGAGTCAGGTTCCTTACAAAGATAAGGAAATAAGCTTCCATTCACAGTTTTACAAGAATTTTGACCAGAAACATGTCTTAAGTTTTAAAAGAACCACATACTTAATAAACACCTAACTGCCATATGCACAGGTACCATCTACAAATTATGGAGCACAATCATCAAAGATAGCCTCTTCAAGAAGCTGCCATATCAGTCTTAGAAGAGTAGAAAACTGAAACACTACTTTTGATTACATTTTAAAAACTATAGAAAACAACTCACTAATCTAGGTGAGGATATTTAGAATAACTGTTAAATCTGAACATTTTGAAGAAATTCAATTTCATTATGACTACATGCAGTTCTTAAAGTAGCTTAACAAAACTTGCACTCAATTTTATGATAAGGTGAACAGACACCTGTAGTGGAAACATCAAAGAACAGATTAACTTAACTTTGTAAACTGATACTTTGCAAAGGCTTATGGTTACTTATTCTTTTAAATATTTTGAATAACCATTCAGATGTGCTTAATTAATCTGTAATTTCTGCTGATCAAGTAAAGGTAATATTTACTAGTTACTCCATCTGAATCACCAAATTCTAAAAGCATGACATCTAAAGGTTCTGTAACAATACTGGTTTTAATTTCAGGATCTTAGAAAAATGTGAATCTAGTATGTAGAAAGAAGTTTGTGTATAAGAAGAGTGTGATTTTAACATGTAAATTTATTGGATGAAATGGCAAACCTCTTTTAATAAGTACCTGCATATGAGTGAAGAAAACTGAAATCTATACATTCCCTAAATGTAAAGCATTGAAAGCTAATCATTAATTAAAAATTGAAATGAATACAAATGTTTCTTTAAAAACTCTCCCTAATATAATCCTAAAACCTAAGCTATTTTAAACAACTCAAGCTGTGAACACTCTATAGCTTTGGGAGGAAAAAAAGGATTCTCATTTTTACATTAAATTGTATGCACAGTATGATGAATATTGGTCTCTAGTGTTAAAGCAAGATTAAAATTGTCAAGTTCAACTAATATTTTCTTTCTAAAAGTTTACTTATATTCTTCTAATTCTTCTCTTTTATATTACCAGGGCAAAGTTCAAGGACACTAAATGGCTGAAAAATGCTAGGAAGAAATACCTTTAATTACATGCACATATACATCTATATGTATCTCTACCAGGAGCAAGCTCCTGCATGCACACAAATACTCTCTCACTATATATTTATCTATATAGATAGATATATAATAACTGCATTAGGGAAATAAAGTTTGTATAGTATTTGGTACTTTTACAATTTAGTTACTTTCCTTAATCTACACTGACATTTTTATTATATACAATTTTGAAATAAAGCATACTAAAATTAGAGAAAATAAGAGGTCATAATAGGTTCATTTTTAGTACTCTCACCTCTGGTTAAATTTCCATTTCTCTTGAATTATTTATTTAGCAGGCACTTGGGCTACTTTCTGAATCTAATACCAAATAGACATGCCATAATAGGTAAAATATATGAAGTGCTCAAAATTTAATATTTGTTTTTAGCAATGATAAAATACAGAATTTAATACAAAAATGATTTCTCATGTCTGCACAAGAGAAATAATATGACTAAGACATGTAAATAACATGAGTCTACTTGTTGATTCTTCTTCAGTATCACCATAGGTACTTATTATCCTGTTAACTGTCATGTGCTTTCCCCTTGACATTGTAAGAGTCAACTCAGTGACTAAATATTTAAACTTTGTACCAGGCACAGCATTAAGTTGTATTGAGATTATTGATGGTGCTTCTAATTTTGACCTGGAACAAAATCAATAAACTGATGCTGAGATTTTAAATAGTATACATCCCCACACAAGAGTATTCTCAATTTTCAAGATGATAAATGTCTTCAATTCTATAACTGCAACATCCTATATCTAATGATAAAAACAACAGAGGAGCCATTTTTAAAAGGAACTGAGGAACCAATGCATGATATATGAATATATATCTTTGGTCGTGAGATTAAAAAAAGATGTAATAAGTGGTGCAAGTAGATTATTATTCTTATTCTGAAGCCCAAATGCTTGTAAGTCTGGTTCCTAACAAGCATGGAATTCTTACGTTCAGTAACAGAAGAACTTATTCAAATGCAAGTTGGTTAGATATCAAGTACTTCTTTATGAGCCATAGAAATTATAGGCAATATTTAAATTTTAAATTAGTCCTTAATTTAAAAATAAGGGAAATTAATTTTAATGTTCTATGATAACCAAAGTATAATGATATTATTGATACTATGGAGAGATAGTTAAGTTTGTAATATTAAAATATTCAGGTTCATCTTGAAGTAGTTAGCTAAAATTTTTGTTAGGTTTCTCCGGGAACAAAAAAGGAATGAATTAAAGGATATCTAAATTTACACCTGAAAGTAATTACACCCTTCTCAATCACAAGCATAACTTTAAATGTTTGTTTTAAATGTCATACAGACAGCAAGATGTGAGTGTGTGTATGTGTTATACACGGAAACCCTTGAATAATGATTAACTGTTGTGGATAGCTATTGACAAGAAGGAATCTAACAGTCATTGAGGCCTTTGCCCCAGATACTGGTTTTGCTTGGGTCACAGTTTTCATTTTCTGCAAGATCATTCAGTCCCTGCTTACATCTAGCATCTCTCTCCTTGCTTTCCCTCTGTCTCCCAGAGCCAATTCATTCAGCATTCCTTCAGTCCCTCCTCCTCATTCCATTCCCTTTGCCTGGAATACACTTTCCTCTTCTCAGTTAAGCCTAACTTTGGGTTATTTGAGGAGTCCTATCCCTCCCTGTGTATATGTGTGATTTTACCTGATCAATATTAGCATCCACATTAGACTATAAGATACACAAAGATAATTTGTAGGTTCTAGGTCTGTTTCTCCTTACTAGTGTAATTACAGCATCAAGTCTTTGCATTTTAAAAATATTTCTCCAATGAATGATGAATCTACTTGCACCACTGATTACATCTTTTTTTAATCTCAGGACCAAAATTCATATTATATTATTTTCTAAGTAACATGCCATTGCATGTATTTTAAGGCGATTTTGAACATGGCTCAAAACATCCAAAAGCAGGCATTGCCAATTGAATTTCAACTTCCAAGTTTAAAATAAAATAAGGAAATTGAGATCAGCTATAATAATGACACATTTCCTCATAGGCTGGTAGTCAAGTAAATTGTAAAACTCTAACACTTTGGACAAAATCAAGAGTCCTTTCTGAAATATTTGTTTTCAGATAACTGTGAAAACAAAACACACACAAAAATAAAAACAAGAACAAATACACTTAAAGTAGTGCCCTTCTCAAACAGAATCTAAAAAAAAAAAAAAAAAAGGTAGTGCCCTTCTGAATGGGAGTCTCACTGAAACAGGAGACACTGGAACATGCCTGGGGAATCAAATCAGGCACAGGGCAAAAGATCTTCATGAGTGGTAGCTACCACAGAGCACTCAATAGCCATGATTTTATCAAGCATTTGGGACCTTGAATTTAAAAAGGAAACATATTCTCTTACAAATTGAGGTGCTCTTTTTTTTAAAGATTTTATTTATTTCTTTGACAGAGAGAGAGAGAGAGCACAAGTAGGCAGAGTGGCAGACAGAAGGAGAGGGAGAAGCAGGCTTCCCGCTGAGCAGGGAGCCCGATGCGGGACTCAATCCCAGGACCCTGGGATCATGACCTGAGCCGAAGGCAAATGTTTCACCAACTGAGCTACCCAGGTGCCCCGAAATTGAGATGCTCTTAAATGAGAATTTAACCTTAAGGCTAAATATCTATCGCAGATGATGTAATCAAAGTATATTTAAATCTACTAAGAACAAAAACAATTTTCATAACACTGAAAAATTGTAAAAGAAATTGCTATGAAGTAGTTTTTAATTATTAACTATTTTTTAAATTATCCTTCATAGAAAATATTTTGTTATTCTATATTTTTAGTGTGCTTCAAGAATAAGATATTTTGGGGGCACCTGGCTGGCTCAGTTGGTAGAGTATTATAGGATTCTTGATCTCAGGGTCATGAGTTCAAGCCCCATGCTGGGCGTAGAGCCTACTTTAAAAAAAAAATGAGGTGTTTTATTTTGGAAATGAGCAAAAACACATTATCAATATTATGAAGTCAAATAATATGGCAGTTGCCCATATTTTAGATAAGTTAACAAAACAGGTTACCCAGGTAAGTCAAGAGATAGCAACATTGCAATTCTAACAGCATGACTTGTTTAACAATTTTATAAGTGATCACAAGTGTAAATTTGTCAAGTTGCCTATAATAAAAAATTATGAAAATTAACAGCTTGGTCAACTATTTTTTTAAAACCTTATTTATGCACTATTGTACCAATCCTACAGTATTCAAACTTCCTAAGTTCAGTGCTCCATGTATTTAGACCCAATGTCCTTTCCTTTACACCACAGCTGACTGGGGGAGGTGGGGGAGAGCTAATAAACATGAGCAGATTGGAGGAGTAGCACTAAGAAAATAAACTCCTTTTATCAGAGACAGAAGGGCTTACACTTACTCAGAGCAGACACTCTGCTAAGCTAGTTATACTCTTAGACTTTCATGCAGCTTAATCCTCACATCACCTAGACAGAGGTAATAACCATTATTAAGTTCACTTTAAAGGGGCAGAAATTGAGGTTTAGATAGGTAAAATGACTTTCCCAAGGAAATGTAGCTAGTAAACAAAGAATAAACGTGGATAAGTATAGAGTCTGTGCGTATCCAAAGCCCACACAAAAATTCCTACTCTGACCAAAGTGAAAAGCTAATTGAAATGACTCAAAACAGAGATGTATAAAACATTAGTACCCCCCTACTCCTTCGAATCCTACTGTACCTTTAAGTAACCATTGTGAACAGTCCATTGCTTCCTCCTATGCCTTAAGCTCAAAAAAAAAAAAAAAAAAAGGGATCTCACCATTATAATTTGGGACTGATTTTAAGCATTAAATCACTCCATTTAGAAACAGTATGTCTTCTTATCAATCAAGCATCTACAATTATTCACATAATTTTCTATCCTTTAACAATATCATAAAGTGAAGTTTGGGATTCTGGGCTATTTGTGTGAAATGTGTTTAAGTGTTTTAACTGTTTTACAACTTTTTTCATTATTATGAATGACATTTTTATTTTCCATTTTTATTTTCCATTTCAATTTTTAAAGATTCATGATGGTAAAAATAAGAGAGATGGAGTTCTGAATATTTGCCTTAATCTCTTTCCTTACTCATTCTGATTTTTAGTTTTTTAAGCATCCAACTGAATCATCTACAAATAACAATTCTGTCTCTTTTCCATGATTAATATCACTTATTACATGAGTATATGTAGTGATTGCATTAGCAACAACCTAAAAAACAATGCTGAATAAAAGTGCTAATAACTGACCTTCACATCTTGGTCCTTCCCATTATAATGGTAAATACTTTAACATTAACTTCATTATACCTAAATACTGATTTTCAGAAAAAGCCGTTATGTTTAGGGAGTTTCTCTTGAGTCATACTGTACATAGATTTTCAATTTCCAAAATGTGTGCAAATGGTTAAAAAGTATTCATACATTTTATCAAATGCTTCCCAATTTCTATACATAAATTCATAGGTGTTCTGTATGTTAATGTGATGCTACAGTAGATTATACTGTTGCTTTTTTAATTTCCCAATATAAACCTCTCCTTCCATTACTGGAACATGCTCTATTAGAAGCCTGTAATTAGCAAGTCAAAAGATACTGAACATTTAGAATTTAGAAAATTTGTAATTCTCTAAATTTCCAGCTTTAATAGAAATACCTCCTGGGGTGCCTGGGTAGCTCATTCAGTTGAGTGTCAGACTCTTGGTTTGGGCTCAGGTCATGATCTCAGGGTCGTGAGATCCATCCCTGCATCAAGCCCTGCTTCAGGCTCCATGATTAGCAGGGAGTTTGCTTCAAATTCTCTCCCCCTCTCCCTCTGCCCCCTCCCCTGCTCACACGCACCAACACATGATCTCTCAGATAAATAAATATATATATAAAAAAGAAATATCTATGTTTAAAAATCTTCTATACTATGGTTTTCTCCTTTAATATCCTGACTTTACTTTCATTTTGCATCTTATTTTTTTAAAACTAGGTTTATCATTTTTTTATTTGATATGTTCAAAGCACCAAGTTTGATGTGTTTATCTTTTCTACCCATTTAGTTTTCTATTTCACAGATTTTAGTTTTATCCTTATTACCTTTATTTTTATTAGTTTATTGTTAATTAGAATGTTTAAATTACTTGTGTTCAGTCTTTAAAAAATATTTAAGGCTATATGTTTTCTTTCAGTACAATTTTAGCTATTCATTACAAAGTACTGTAGTAACATATTTTGCTTTTCGTTATTCAAAATTGCTCTTCAATCCAGAGACTATTTTAAAAAATGTTTCATTAAATTGTTCTTCATGAAGTATATAAGTTGTTGTTGTTGTTGTTATTTAAGTGATGTTAGTAGGTTTTTGGTTCAGGATTTTTGTTACTAGTTTTTTTAGAGTATTGATTTTAAGCTTACTAAATTCCAATAAGCAAATATAACCTGTCAAATATTTTTAGAATTCTTTTCTACTGAAGAATCATATTTTATAAAGATCCAAGACATAATAGAAGGCCAAAGTGTTTCTGTATTTATGTGGTGTACACAATTTTACAAAGCTGAATGTGAACCTACCATGAAAATCTGTAATGCATTATATTTTCTTTTAGCTTGTTCCTCTCACCACCAGCGATTCATATTGATAAGTCCATATACAAATCTTATTTTTCTCAGTGATCAAATTAGATATACATTTTTGAATTTTTTTAAAGATTTTATTTATTTATTTGAGAGAGAGAGAGCTAGAACGCACGAGTCGGGGAGAAGGAGAAACAGGCTCCCTGCAGAGTAGGGAGCCTGATGTGGGGCTTTGTGGTTGTATATTACATGATGTGGTATATTTATTCTGCTATCCACTTCTACTGATAGATATTTACTTTGCTTTCAGTCTTTTGCCATTAAAACTGCTGCCACAGGGGCACCTGGGTGGCTAAGTTGGTTAAGTGGTTGCCTTTGGCTCAGGTCATGATCCTGAGGTCCTGGGATCAAGCCCTGCATCAGCCTCCCAGCTCAGTGGGGAGCCTGCTTCTCCCTCTCTCTCTCTGCCTGTCCCTCCCCGCTTGTGCTCTCTCTCTCCCTCTGTCAAATAAATAAAATCTTAAAAAAAAAAAATGCTGCCACAATAATCATCAGTATACATATATGAAAGTTATTAATGTACTCAATGCCTTTTCCAATGGGATAGAGCCCCTGAGATGGGGTTGTGAGGCAAAAGTTTGTATTTTAAATTTTTTTAAGATTTATTTATTTATTTGAAAGAGAGAGAGAGCACACAAGCACTGAGGCAGAGGGAGAAGCAGACTCCCAGCTAAGCAGGGGGCCCAATGCGAGGCTGTATCCCAGAACCCTGAGAGCATGACCTGAACCGAAGGCAGACGCTTAACTGACTGAGCCACCCAGGTGCCCCAAGGATTCTAAATTTTTAATAATTGCTGCTGAATATTTCCTCAGGAACTGTTACAATTCACACTGCTGATACTGCTGTGTGAGAATACACTTGCCCCACTTCAAAGCACATGTTAGTCTATCTTCAAAGAACATTCCCCCCCAGTCACATGACTTCACCCGTACTTTGTTTCTGCTGAAATTTCTCCTCAGAGATCTTCCCTTAACAATTTATAACTACACATTCTCTCTCCCAATTATTCTGTATCAATTTACCTTGCTTTTTCATAGCATTTACCATGACCTGATAGTGTATTACTTAGACATATGTGTATTTATTTATTGTCTATGTCCCTCTCCTATATCTCCGTTCCTACATGTTACAAATAAAAGAAGTCCAAGGGGCTGTTTTTCATTTAATTTCAGTTAATTCAAATCTGGTTCTTGGTTACAGGTTCCCATGGTCCTTCTATCTTGTTTCTTTCCTTCATAGTCTAGGAAGGCTGCTCAGTTGCTAGGGCAGCACTACCTAATAGAAATAACGTGAGACACAAGTGTGATTCACATATGAAATTTAAAATTGGAATCAGACATAAAATAAAAAATATGTATGTTTAATAGGTTTATAGAAATGTAAGGGATTAAAAATCTATTATGAGTCAGTATATATGCAAAAGGACCATATAAAAATTCCACAACTAAAAATATAATTAAATTTAAAACTCCTTAAGTTTCAATAGCATTTTAGACAAAGCTAAAGGGGGAACCAGTAAGCTAAAAATATGTATGAAAAAATTATCCACAACACATCAGAGAGAGACAAGGAAACAGGATATGTGGAAGAGGAAATAAGACAAAGGATGGAGAAAGTTAAAAATTGAATTGGAATGACGGAGAAGAGAGAAAAAATAGAACATAAAGTTAGATGTAAGGCATGAGCATTTTTCAGAATTGATTAAGAATACCAACCAAAGATTGAAGAAGTTTGACAATGTCTAAGCAGTATAAATAAACAAATTTATACCTAGACAGAGCACAGTAAAACTGAACAAAGAAAAATTAACTTAAAAGCAGCCAAAGAAGAGCTTTGCACAATATACATATTCAATGCAATCCCTGTCAAAATTCCACCAGCATTTTTCACAGAGCTGGAATAAACAATCCTAAAATTTATATGGAACCAGAAAAAAACCCAAATAGCCAGAGTTATGTTGAAAAAGAAAACCAAAGCTGGAGGCATCACAATGCCAGACTTCAAGCTGTATTACAAAGCTAAAATCATCAAGACAGTATGGTACTGGCGCAAAAACAGACACATAGATCAATGGAACAGAACAGAGAACCCAGAAATGGACCCTCAACTCTATGGTCAACTAATCTTTGACAAAGCAGGAAAGAATATCCAAATGGAAAAAAGACAGTCTCTTCAACAAATAGTGTTGGGAAAACTGGACAGCCACATGCACAAGAATGAAACTGGACCATTTTCTTTACACCATACACGAAAATAGACTCAAAATGGATGAAAGACCTAAATGTGAGACAGGAATCCATCAAAATCCCAGAGAACATAGACAGCAACCTCTGTGACTTCAACCACAGCAACTTCTTGCTAGACCCATGTCTAAAAGATAAGAGAAACAAAAGCAAAAATGAACTATTAGGACTTCATCAAGATAAGAAGCTTTAGCACAGCAAACAGTCAACAAAACTAAAAGGCAACCTATGGAATGGGCGAAGATATTTGCAAATGTCTTATCAGATAAAGAGCTAGTATCCAAAATCTATAAAATTATCAAACTCAACACCCAAAGAACAAAAATCCGGTCAAGAAATGGGCAGAAAACATGAACAGACATTTCTCCAAAGTCGACACACAAATGTCCAACAGACACACAAAAAAATGCTCAACATCACTTGGCATCAGGGAAATACAAATCAAAACCACAATGAAATAGCACCTCACACCAGTCAGAATGGCTAAAATTAACAAGTCAGGAAACAACAGATGTTGGCGAGGATGCAAAGAAGGGAGAAGCCTCTTACACTGTTGGTGGGAATGCAAGCTGTTGCAGCCACTCTGGAAAACAGTATGGAGGTTCCACAAAAAGTTGAAAATAGAACTACCCAACACAACCCAGCAATTGCACTACTAGGTATTAATCCAAAGGATATAAACATAGTGATTCGAAGGGGCACCTGTACACCAAATTTTTTTCCTTTTTTTAATTTTATTATGTTATATTAATCACCATACATTACATCATTAGTTTTTGATGTAGTGTTCCATGATTCATTGTTTGCATATTCAGTACTCCATTCAGTACGTGCCCTCTTTAATACCCATCACCAGGCTAACCCATCCCCCCACCCCCCTCCCCTCTAGAACCCTCAGTTTGTTTCTCAGAGTCCATAGTCTCTCATGGTTCATCTCCCCCTCTGATTTCCCCCCTTCGTTTTTTCCTTTCCTGCTATCTTCTTTTTTTTTAACTTATAATGTATTATTTGTTTCAGAAGTACCCCAATGTTTATAGCAGCGATGTCCTCAATAGTCAAAATATGGAGAGAGCCCAGATGTTCATCAACAGATGAATGGATAAAAAAGAGGTAGTATATATATATACAATGGAATATTACCCAGCCATCAAACAAATGAAATCTTGTCATTTGCAATGATATGGATGGAACTAGAGGATATTATGCTAAGAGAAAGAAGCCAGAGAAAAATACCATATGACTTAATTCATATGTGGAATTTAAGAAACGAAACAGATGAACGTAGGGGGAAGGGAAGCAAAGATAAAATAACATGAAAATAAAGAGGGAGGCAAACTATAAAGAGATGCTGAACTCTAGGAAACAAACTGAGGGTTGCTGGAGGGGAGGTGGATGGGGGGATGGGGTAATTGGGTGATGGGCATTAAGGAGGGCACTTGATGTAATGAGCACTGGGTGTTATATGCAACTGATGAATCACTAAATTCTACCCTGGTAACCAATAACACAGTATATGTTTATTAAATTGAATTTAAAGAATTTTTTTAAAAGAAATTTTTAAAAAAGAAGGAAGAGCTTTGTAAAGTGTGTTCCATGAATTGGCATTATCAGCATCACCCAAAAACTAGTTAGAAATGCAAATTCTTGGGCCCTACTCCAGACTTACTAAATCAAAATCTCAGCGGGTGGGCCCAGAAATCTGACTTTTACTAAACCAGTGTTTGAGAAGCACTTCAGTAAAATACATACTGTCTATTCTCATTCATGAATTCCGTTTGTGATTTCACCTATTCTCTAAAATTTATTTGTGACCTGCTGTGCTTTTGTTGCCATTCAAAGATATATACATGCACAGAGTAGTAGAAAAGTTACATCATCTCATGTATACATTCCCACCTGAGGTTGAAAAAAGAGACCCTCTGCTTGCTTCAGCTCTCATACTGTAAACCAATGTCCTTCCTGTAGTCTATTTAGCGGCACAGTTTTTTGAGTTTTGTTTTGCTTTTTTTTTTTTGCATTTTTGTTCTTTCTGTATATGATTTTGCTGTCTACAAAGGCCCCTAAGTGTTGTACTGAAGTGCTGTCTGATGCTACTAAGTGTGAGAAGCTATGCTGTGCCTTGTGAAGAAAATCCACATGTTAGAGAAGCTTCATTTAGTCTTGAGTTAGAGTGCTGTTGGCCATAAGTCCACTGATAGTGAATCAACAATATATATTACATAAGGTGTCTTTGAACAGAAACATCCATAAAACAAGGTTATGTAATGATTGAGGAAAATGTTGTGATCAGAGGCTACCAGAAACCTAACCCTGTATTTCCCATAGGGTCAATGATTTGGTATTGGCTAATTCTGTGTTCTAATCAACTTTATAAAATATAACTACCATGAATAATGAGAATCAGCTATATATAAGAGCTGCCTATATTAGAAATATAAAAGAAAAGGAACAAAACTACTCAAAAGAAACCAAATGCTATTGACAGGAGAAAAAGTAAATTAATAATGGTATATTCACATGATAAAATACAATACAGAGATGAACATTAATTACATAATATGCGTGACATATGTATGTAACATATAAATTATATTAATATTATGACATGAATGACAAAATGCTATGTTAAATGGAAAAAAAAAAGCCCCAAGAGAGGAAATTCAACATGATCATGAAGTCCAAAAGCATGAAAACTAAACAGTGCATTGTTTAAGGACACAAACACAGGTGTCAAACCATAAGGATTAAAAGCAAAGAAATAACAAATCCCAAATTCAGGATAGAGTCACTGTTAGACTAGAAGAAAACAGAGGTATGATAGAGGAGAAGTATTTGCATAAATAAAAATTGAGTGGTTAGATACAAAAGTACTCAGGATACTGTAAAAAATATAGGAAAGAATGGGTTGGATGGTAAGTAGTGCAAAGGGTATGCATGACAAAGAGGATTTTTTTTTTTAAGTAATGGCAATGTTATAGTTATCAAATTTGAATCATTGTTAATTTTTATATTTATTTTGCAAGAATGACAAAAATTTTTAAAGAGATACAAATTTCAAAACGTTTTGTTTGGAATGTAAATGCAAGAATTATTAACTTGAGGTGAAATGCTGGTTTATAATGTTTTACTGAAAGATAAAGACCATAAATATATACAAATATCATTAAAGAATAATATATATATCTTGTGACTTGAGGTTTATAAGGCTCTTCTTTCTTTTTTTTAAGATTTTATTTATTTATTTTACAGGGAGAGACACAGCGAGAGAGGGAACACAAGCAGGGGAGTGGGAGAGGGAGAAGCAGGCTCCCCACTGAGCAGGGAGCCCGATGTGGGGCTCGATCCCAGGACCCTGGGATCAGGACCTAAGCCAAAGGCAGACGCTCAATGACTGAGCCACCCAGGCGCCCCTATAAGGCTCTTCTACATATATTTAAATCAATTCTCATTTAAACTATTCTCAGGCATTGTTATTTTTAGATGAAGACTTTTTAAGAAGTTAAAAAAAAAAATCAAAGCATAAAAATCTAGGACTTCAGATTCCAAAGTAGTGGTCTTTCAACTACACAGCTGCAGTTATTATAATCTCTAATATCTATGTACAGAATGGTTTCAAAACACTTTACATATTTTCTAAATTGATTTTATATGACCTAACAGTATAAAGCTCACCTAAGGTGAATATCGGCTATGACAAAACAAAACATAATATATGCATATTGTTCATATAAAATGGTTGAACTGATCCCCAAGATCATCATTTTCCCCATGAACTAGAGCCTTACCACAGTGAAGCCACCAATGTTCTCACTCTTATACTTTCTCTTTTGAAATATTTTTAAATCTAAGATTTCATTAGCCATGGAACTTCAATCTAGTGAAGAGCCCTTTGAGTGATCTTCACAATTGGTCAATTACCAAGTGTGAACTTTCAACTGTAAGTGTTTTATATGTGGTGTAAATCTAAGATCAGCTTTAAACACCAAAGTGGCTATCAACTTGATCAAGTAATTAGTGCATTGTTCTCTAGCCTATCACAGACCAGAATCCAAATACATCGCTTCAAAGATATTCAGTACAATCAGGCCATTACACTTGAATAACACTAAAGGAAATTTTAATTTCTGCCAGAATTAAAAACATAACACAGAGAGCCATACAATATTTTTCCTTCCTTCCCTTCTCTAGGAGGTTGTCTGTGGACACTTGAATTTACTGTGCTAAATAATACTGTTCTAAGTAAAAGCCTCAGTAAATTGCTGAAAACATTGAAACATAAAACTCAGTAGATTTACTGAAAATATTTTTTTTCTTCACTTAACATGGTTATACAATGTGTCAATTATCTAGTCACTCAGAATTCTGAGGAAGAAAGCAACAACTTTCTCTATAGACAATCAGTTGGCTTTCATAATACTCAGAGTATATTTGCATAATAACACTGCTACAGCTGCAAGGTTAAATCCATTAATTTATTGGGAACAGAACAGGCTGTTCTGGTTGGCTGTTGCAAAAATTGCTTTTTGCACTTGTCTTCTCCACCATCAAGTATTTGCTGTGAGCACACAATTACTGCAGCAAAGCCCATGTTGCCAAGCAAGAAACCTTATTTAACATGGAAAGTGGCGAACACTTCACTTTCTGAAAATGAAAAAAATTAATCCTGAAAAGCTTCCTTATTAACATTTTCTCCTTCTCCTGTTGTTTCATAGGATAACGTAGAAGATGGCAATTCGCATGAAGGTTAACTAGATGAACCCATTTCCGCAGCAGCTCTCAAGTGCAAATGTCATCTCTAAACAGTCTCTCTTCGTAACTAGAAATAATCTCAAAGCTTCCTGAGATATTTTTCCCCTAAACAGTAAATTTAAAAATAGAATACAAACCTCCAAAAGTCACTAGCTAAAAAAAAAATCTGTTGAAATTCACATTATACACTCAGAACTGCTATTTAATAAAGGTAAGGCAAGTGTACAGCATTTTTATGAATTCATAGCAAAAATCTTTAAAAAAAATAAAGAGATAGACCAAAAGTCAAATTACATTTTGAAAACGAACCATATCCAGCCAAGTATCAATAATGAATATAACCTCTAACTAAGCTGAGAAACTTTTTCCTGTCCAGGAAAACTAAATCACAGGAAACAAAAATTAATAATTTTTTTAGGGAATTTATAAAATGTTTACCTTGTTAAAAAAATTAAGTCAATTATAAATATCAGTAACATGAATTTATAATTACATCCAGGTCAGAGTAGACTCTGGAGTGAGAAGAGTCAGACAAAACAGGAGAAAAAGAGTGGAGGGAGAGAGGAAATAGAGGGGGAGAAAAATGATAGTGTAAAAATTAAACCCTTTCCTTCATCAACCCAGTTATTTGCTTCTTCCTACACCTACTCTGGGCCCAACAGAAATGCAAATAGATAACTAAGGGAATTCTCTTTAATTTTTCCACAAAAAGTATTCAATAAATACTTTCAGTATTATGTTGGAAATCCCTTAAAAAGCCCAAAGATCACAAATATATGGGGAGGAGGGAAAAATGGGAGGGTGGTTAGGTAAATGTGGGACATTTTCCCGCAAAACTAAGAAGCTCGATATCACAGTATTTGTACATTTTCAGTACCTACATAACAAAGCAGTTTTGTGCCTTGTTTTGGAATGCCTGTTTCTCTACCTTTTTAACCTGTCAATTTTTTTTTTAAGATTTTATTTCTTTATTTGAGAGGGAGAGAATGAGAGATAGAGAGCACGAGAGGGAAGAGGGTCAGAGGGAGAAGCAGACTCCCTGCCGAGCAGGGAGCCCGATGTGGGACTCGATCCCGGGACTCCAGGATCACGACCTGAGCCGAAGGCAGTCGCTTAACCAACTGAACCACCCAGGCACCCAACCTGTCAATTTTCTATTATTTTCTTTCAAGGCCCAAGTCAAATATATCATTATCTATGAAGCCATCCTAGATCGCCACAGTCTAAATCAAATGTTTCTTCTTCCACATTCCCATTCTTATTATGAATAGGAATTTATTATTATGAATTTATGAAACTGAATTTGTATTACAATCAAATTGTGTTTCTTGAAGGAAGAGGATGTCATTTACCTATTAGCCCCAACACCTTGAATAATTCTATAAAGCGGGCTTGTAAGAGCTATGTAGTGATCTATGTTGAAATTCCTTCACAGAAAGTATTTTGTTGGCCTAATCTCAGTACGCCAAAATGTCTTTTACTTTCATAAAAAAGAACTGTACACACACACACACACACACACACACACACCATTAACTGAGACTGACCATTCTTTGAGGTGGCTCTAATCAATCTAGCAGCCAGAGTGATTTTTTTGAAAGCCTATGTCAGAGCCTGTCACCACTCTGCTCACAAGTCCCCAGTAGTTTCCCATTTCAATCAGGGTACAAACCAGAGTCTTTATAATGACCTACAAATCCTTTGCTCTCTGTGACTTTATTTGTCCCACTCTCTTCCCACCCCTCCATTTGAGTGACAGTGACATCCTCACTAGGCCTGTCTCACCACAGGGCCCTTATTCTTGATGCTCTCACTGCCTGAAATGCTCTTAGATAACCCCATGATTCACCCCTTGACTATCAAATATTTACTCAAAAGTCACCTCAGGTAAGCCTCTCTTAGCTACCTTATGTAAAATTATGCCCTTTGCGGACACTTCCTGTTCTTATTAACTCCTTTCTTAACAACAAGTATTTCTCCCTAACGTATCATACACAGAGGCATCATCACCATGACACCACCATCGTATACACTCGCTTGTCTCACAAAAAAACATGAGCTCCAAAAGGGCAGGGATTTTTTCCTGATTTGCTCACTGTTCTATTCTTAAAGAATAGAGTCTGACCCATAGTAGGCTCTCAATAAACATGCTGAACGGTGATAGAATCAGTAAACTTTTTCTTTCGCACACCTTTTAACAAAGCGCCTTTGAGTAAACAGATTTTTGTTGGCATTTGCAGCCCTGTTCTACTTTTAAGTTTTTTACTTAAATGGCTATGTTCCAAGGCTGGAGGGTAGAAAACCAAAGATTAGCTATTATCCAATGTGGGAGAGAAAAAGTAAACAATGAAATGCATTGTGTTGGGGCAGCAGAGTCACACAAGGACAGAGAATATGTGAATCACAGTTGTCTCTTGTTTACCTTCATCAGTAAGTTTAGAATATCCTTATATTAGGACCTGAGTAATGTATACACACATCAGATAATTCAGAAATATTTGCACATCTGTGTTCATAGCAGCACTATTCACAATAGTCAAGATGGAAGTGATCCATATCCACTGACAGATAAGTGTAAAAAGAAAATGTGGTATATATAAACCATGGAATACTACCAAGGCTTAAACAGTAAGGAAGTCCTGTCACGTGCTACAGCATGAATGTACCTTGAAGACATTATGCTAGTAAAGTCAGTCAGTCACAAAAATGCAAATACTGTCAATTCCACTTATATGAAGAATTTAAATTAGTCAAACTCATAGAAATAAAAAGTAGAATAATGGTTGCAAAGGACTGGGGGGGGAGAAATCAGGAGCTATTGTTCACTGAGTATAGTTTCAGGGTTGCAAGATAAAAAAGTTCAAAAGATCTGTTATATATGGATATATTTAACACTTAACTATACATTTAAAAATCAATAAGATGATAAATTCTATGTTACGTACTTTTTACCACAATTAAATATTTTTTTAAAGAAGAGAAATGATGGCTGAAGTTCTGGACTGCTAGATAAATCAGATTTGTACACATAAATGCGTATTTGTGTTTTCGAAGGTTGTTTCTATATTGGTTTATTTAAAGAAAGCAAATACTATACTCAAATAAAATCATTTAATGACAATGGAAACCATAAATTTTAAGGTGCTCTTCAAAGGAAATTATCTATAAAGACATTGACTTTCTTAATAATAACAAATTTTATACTGGAGTATAGTTATTTTTAAAGTAGAGAATACATTGTAGTTGTTTCAGAAGTAACAATTCAATAATCATAAGCGACTTAATACTTTTATTTCACTTTTAGTGCTTGCAAATAGTTGAAAATCATTTGTGTTCATGCTCTTAATATTGGCAATTACAGTACATCTATGATTACTGCATAGACACAGCTTAATGAGAATGTTAATTATCAAAATCTTTGTTTGACTTAATAAAAACATCTGCTATCTATATGCTATTTTGCTGTTACATGCTAACTATCTCCAAATAAAAATCAGTGTGTATTATGTATTTTCCTTTATATAGACATGTGAATTGAACTGTGTCTCCCCAAAAGATATTTTGAAGTCCCAACTCCCAATACATATGAATATGACCTTATTTGGAAAAGGGTCTTCACAGATGTAATCAAGTTAAGTCAAAGTCATACTGGTTCAGGGTGGGCCCTAAATCCAATGACTAGTATCATTATAAGAGAAATTTGGACACAGAGAGCATGCCATGTGAAGACAAAGATCAGAGTGATGCATCTACAAACCAGGAATGCCAAGGATTGCCAGCAACCACCAGAAAGTAGAAGAGAGGCACTGAACAGAGCCTCCAGTGGGAATCTTCCCTGACAACAACCTTGTTTTGGACTTCTAGCCTCTAAACTGTGAGAGAATAAAGTTCTGTTGTTCAAAGCCATCCAATCTGTGGTATTTGTTAGAGGATCTCTAGGAAGCTAATACAATACACAGACATGTACATGGGCAAAGGAGCAAAATTTGCATGACGGAACATGAGCATTTGAATTTCACAAACCTGGATTCAAACTTTGCTCCACTGAATACTTGTATTATGACACTGAGCATGTTACTTATCCCCTGACATCCACTTTCTCCTGTAAAACTGCAATAATTGCATTGTGAAGATTAACTGAAATAATATATAATGACCAGAATCTGCCACATGAGGAGTTCATAAAAGCTGATCAGCTTACAGATCATAGTGGGTTTAGGATTTTAGGATGATCTATGGAAAAGTAAATGTAATTTGAACCACAGGCTTGGAAAGTCAATGACAAATTCAAGTATATCCATAGAAATATGTGCAGAAGAGTGAATGAACAGTCTAGCAAGCAAGACAAATGTGAAATGGTTGTAAGAATTAGGTTCAGCCTTCAGACACAGACCCTAGAGAGCACAAGAGGGATAGCTCTGTTCAAATATGTAAAGGTTCAACAGATAGGAAAGAGTATCAATTTATTCCGCATTGTTCAAAAAACAATATCTGGGTTATCAGACCAAAATTATATAAAGGCAGATTTTGAACCAATTAAGAAATAGTTTTATAGCAATTTGAGCTCTCCCCAGATGGAATGGGCTGCCTTGAAACAAAAAGTTGTGTCATCATCTGCCAACACTACCATATGGTTGGGCTAGGAAACTTTTGAGTTCCACAATTTCATAGCTTTTTAGATAAGAGTAATTAAATTTATTTGGTAGCTAACTTGAAGGAATATAAACATTCCGAGCATGGACTGTTATAACTGCAAATCCATTGATAAAATTTGCCTTTCTAGACTCAAATGTTAAATTTCTGAAGATGTCCAATAAACATAGGAAAAGCTGCTCTATCTCATTAGTTATCCAGAACAACAACATAAACACATTCACCCACCAGAATGGCTAACATTAAACATTCTGACAATACCAAGTGTTTATAAGGAAGTGTTGTGATGGAAAGCATGATATATTGTTGCCAGGTATGTAAATTTTAACACCCATTTTAGAAAACTCGCTGATGTCTACTAAAGCTGAAAATATGCATATCATATAGCCTAGCAATTACACTCTAGGTATATATCCTCCACCAAAATTCATCATAATATTAACTATAAGACATGAATATAAATACCCACAGTGATAGTATTCATAGAAACAATCAAAAAACTGTCAACAAGATAAATAAATTGACAGTTTTCCCAATGGAATATATAGTAATGAAAACAAATGGACTACTGATCCAGCAGAAATATGAGTGACTCTCAGTAACAATTTTGAATGAAAAAGTTAGACACAAAAACAGCACTTACGGTATGATTCCACTTTTTTTTTAAAGTTCAATAAAAGGTGTATCTAATCTACGGTGTTAAAAATCAGGATAATGGCTACCTTTGATGAGGAAGGAGGGTTTCTGGGGCAATAATAATATTCTACTTTCTGATGGGTAGAGAATTCATGGTATAATCTTTACCCTGAAAAGAAATTCATCAAGCTTAACATTTTTAATTGGCATACTTTATATATGTTATGCTTCAATAAAATATTTAGTTTAAAAAGTAAATTTGCTATCTGTGAAATAAGCAAATATGTAGAAATCCAGAAAATGATTACTATACTTTCTCATCTAATCTCGAGAGTTTAGTAAAGACATTTAAATTCCTTACAGTGTTGCTTATAGAAATATAGACTATGAGAGCCTAAAGAAAATATAGAAGTTATCCACCCCAAATTCAGGAACAAGGGCTAGACAATACAGAAAAGAAATTGAGGCCTAAAGGAGCAATCTTCCCTAAATTCAGTCAATAACTCAATACAGAGCAAGCCCCAGAACCTAGGTATGTGACCCCACACCTAATGAGTTCCTTCTACATTGGAAATCCAGGATTTTCCTTTCATAACCACAGGGCTATCAGTCTCTTTTATTTTCTTACTACTGGCAAAAAAAAATCTCTACATAAGGATCATAATTCCAAGGAAAATACCTTTCCCTTAATTTGTGGATCAGCTAATTTTAATTTCCTCTTTCTTCCAAGTCTTCTGAGAATTACTGCAAAAATGTTCAAGACATGGACACAGTTTCCACAAGACAGTTTAGAGTCTACCTGAAAATGAAAAATGGTGCTGATATTTACAAAATAAAAACGAGCAAGCTAGATTGTGGCTCAGCAACCGAATGTTCCACTTTGGTACAAGTTGCTTGGCATGTTATAAATTCCTCGGTCTTAAGCTCTGAAAGACAGAATGAAGACCTAGGGGACTTTGTTGGTTTCAGTGATCTATCAAGTAACTTCAAGAGCTCAAAAAATTTGCATCATTTGGCATATATAATGCCAAATACATTCAACCCAGGGAGATAGTAAATCAATATTCCCCTTAAATTATGAGACAATACAGTGAGCACAGCACCTGCCAGAGATAAGAGCACCAAACAGAATTATCATTCAACCCAAATACCAGAAACTAAACATTCAGATCGTTAAACTGCCCACTGTGACACACTAAATGGATAGCATGTAAAACATATAGGTATACACATTTGAAAACACATACAATATTTAACTGATGCCACCAAAAAAGGCACTTTATGTTAATACAATGTCTAAGAATGAAGTATTTATGTCCATATCAATTGATGCTAGTATTTGAAAGTAGTCATTAAAAATTCATTAATTGCTTATTGGTATGACTATGTTTCTACAACTCCATTAAAAGATTCTCATAGTTCATGATTTATGTATTGATAAAGTGTTAGAGTCAATGTGAGACTATTTGCTTAACCACAATCCAGTGATCTTATACGCTCTATGTCAAGTGGTCATAGGAATATGTAATGCAAGACTGAATTTTGGGGGGTAATAAAATATTTTAGAGATTATGAAGAAGCATGCCATTTTATTAATCATTTTAATTTAGATTTTAGATGTATTTTTCCATTTAATTACAACTACTATTTTTGATTTTATGATATTTTCTCAGTAATGGTATATTTTTTTCACATTTCAGAGAGGTTGGTTGAACTGCATTTGGCCAATATGGTAAATATTGTAAACAAAGGTCTCTATTACTTTTCAGTGTTATTTACATATCTGGATAAATATATATGTTTGGAAAACAATACCTATAAAGACTTAAGTCCATTTCATCTTATTTGTATTTCACTCACCATTCAAAAGGAGTTAACTTCAATGGGAAAGCATGGTTTTTCTCCCATAATATGCTATTATATTTAGATACTCATTTAATTTTCATTTTTTCAAAGTAAATTTGTTAGTTAAGGGCAATAGAATGTATAAACAATATTAATTTAGATAAAATATTTTGTAAGCAATTTTTATGTTATTTAATATTAAAATTTGCTATAGAAAAGCAGCTATGTGATAGCAATATAGCTTTACATAAAAAAATTCTTGCTTTGTTATATGAATATAGTCTATGTAAAACACATAGGTATCGGTACATAATAAATGCAGATCCACTTACAAGATTATGAAGATTGTGCCTTGTAATAATTTCAAGGGATACCACTTATTTCTGGCTTCTATGAATTGCCCAACTATAATAGCACAGAGAATACCCAACATGGCCCTACACAATGGCCCTAAATAAGCACCACAGCAAATAATTCAAATGTAATAAAAATATAACCAGGCTAAATTTTTCAAGAAAGGAATTTCTGCATACCTTATAAAATTAGGATTTTGACTGTGAATTTTTACAATGAGATGGTTTGTAGGAAAACAATCTATTTCCAAGTTTTCTCTCAACAGGAATGCTTTTCTTAACTCTAGTCAAGTCATCTTGCCTCACTCATCTCTGTTGGAGCAAATATTTCTTTACAATTCAATAGGCCTCGGGACACAACCCCATTTCTGCAATGTAATTGGTATTATTAATAACCGTGAGTCATCTAGAAAAGCTTACATTATGCTTTAAGCTTTCTGATTAATAAGTAAAGCAAGTGAGTGATAAAGTTGTTCGAAGTTTCTCCTGTGAGCCCTCATAAAGGAGAAACTAATTTTGATGATACCCTCAATAACTTTTTTATAATAACAGAAGAAAATTTTATACTGCTTATACTCTTCATTTCAAGCTAAGATCAAGGAGTTCAGTAAAAGTGTTTCTAAAAATATAACTTTATCTGAGCTGAAGTTTAAAATATTAACTATAAAACTATCACAACTGATAGCATATACTGAGTGTTCACCCATATAGAAGATACTGTACTAGAAGCTTCAGATAAATTAACTTCTTTAATCTTCAAAATAACTCTAATTTTGTTTTATTTTTATTCCTACAGTAGAGATAAGGAAACTGAGGCTTTCTCTGAGATTGAGCAATAGCCTGTGTCATCCTAATCACTATGTCTTCACTTCTCACCTTAGGGGAGAAGAAATACAAGTATTATCACAATACATCAGGGCTACTTGCAGGAACTCTACACGTCCCCAACCTTTAGATATGGCCTCTCCATGTGGGGTTCCTCCTCGCTCTAAGTCACTACAGTGAAGAGCTACTAAGTAGAAAATGTTCTATCTCTCAAGTGTTTCAGTTAAGAAAAAAGTTTAAATCAGCACCAATAACCCAAAATAATTAAACTGCATATCCTTCAAACAATTACCATTTAATATTATTAAGTGACCTACTCACAGAAACTGGGTAGTTATTAATTCAGCAATGTTTTCTAAGAATGGAATATAACATTCTGTATTATTGAAGAAAAACCAAGTGGACTCTGGGGTTGATATTAAAGACTTTTAATCTAAACCCATCCTGAATAAATGCCACCTGAGGAAATAACTATGGGCAAGGCCAAGATTTTCCTCATAAAATAATTATAGATTATGTTCTGACCACAAACAAATGAACAACAAAGACCTTAATGAAGCTGAATCTTTTTATTTAAGCATACTTAATTGAAAGTGAGACCTCCATACATGCAGAGGCTACACTTTTCCCTATCAAATAACCATCAATAATGATATACCACTTTTACCCTGTACATAAGTGTTTCAATATTGATTTTCCTCACAGTTCTAAATAATGCTTTCCTATTAATAACCTAGAAGGAATTACGGCTCAAACATAAAAATTCTTTTAAGATAAACTAATTATATTTATAAAAAGGTCTCTGGGTCAATGGCTTTTTATTTAATACAGGATATTATTGCCCTTACTCCAAAAATGAATATACTTTCTTAGTTTTAATAAGGCAAAAATATATTCTTCTTTATTAAAAAAGTACAATGTGTTTTTCTTAATAGAATTGTGCAGAGGGAAATAACTTTTTATTTCAGATGAATTTCCATTATGAAGGCAGACAGAATAAAAAATGTCTAATAATTAACTCAATGTTATACATGAAATTATTGATATAGTATTCTTTCAGATCCTCAGAGATGCAGAATATTATAATAAAATTAGAATAAAGATCTTTCCAAACTGATATTAAAAACAAACCTACAAATTTTTAACAAATATTATGATTTTGAACAAATCATTCTATCTTGGTGACTTGGTTTTCTATATCTAATGAATATAAATAACTTTCCAATGTAAAATTGAACAGAGTATCTTAAGATCCTGTAAGAAAAAATGCATATATTAACACTGAATAAGTTAACCTTATTCAGTGAAAATTGTATTCTGTCAGTCAAAAAAGATACCAAAAAACATTGAGGTGAGGTATTTGACTAAGTGTAACTAAATTCACAAACATCGTTTAAATTAAGTTTCCTTCTGTTAATCTTTTCGAAAATAGTTAAAACATTATTATATATGTATATTTGAAAATAAAATTAGAAAATATTCTAGAAAAGTAGCTACATATTACATTTCTAATGGCCTAGAAAAGGCATTTAATGAAAATGTTTATAGTATTCTGTATATTCAGATTCTTACATTCAAAATTCTGTCTCAAAGAAGAAAAACTGAATACCAACAGTTTCAAGCAAAGTCCCAGAAGTAAACAGAGGATGCATTAAAGAGAGGTGAGGGCAGCATTAGGGGAACAGTGAAGCACACAAGCACTAAGGACAATAGGAAGCCCTTGGGCTTTAAAGGGAGCAAGGAGAGGGGGCAGTATTTTTGGAACCTAGTAGGAGTGAGAGCTGTTGAAATGGGGCCATGTGACAAGACATGTGGCCACAGGTAGAAGAGTTTGCTTTCATCTATCAAATATAGTCCCATAAGGGCTAATGATAAACATCCTGAGTGCTCTCTTCCCACTCACCAAATTCTTGCCTGCCTCTTCCATTGGCTGACCCCAGCAGAGTGAGAAGGCTAGTGAGCAGATGATGCAGTCCATTAAGATCAGTCTCTTAGGGTACAGAGCATGCAGAGAGGAGGAGAATGGATCTGAAGAGGCAAATAGGATAATCTGCATACCTATCCTGTGATAACCATTAAGCTGGAATCTGAGAAAACGAAAATGAGTCTGCTATTGCCCTTACCCTTTAAAGATTCAGTCTTGTAAGCAGTCGATAGACATTTGGGCTGTTTCCATAATTTGGCTATTATAGACAATGCTGCTATAAACATCGGGTGCACGTATCCCTTTGAATTAGATGCTTGCATTCTTTGGGTGAATACCTAGTAGTGTAATTGCTAGGTAGGGTGGTCCTCTTTTTAACTTTTTGAGGAGGCTCCACACTGTTTCCCAGAGTGGCTGTGCCAGTTGACATTCCCACCAAGAGTGCAAGTTCCCCTTTCTCCACATCCTTGTCAATAACTGTTCTTTCTTGTGCTGTTGATTTGGCCATTCTCACAGGTGAGACTACTACACTGTAGTTTTTATTTATATTTCCAGGATGATGAGTGATGTCGAGCATCTTTTCATGTGTCTGTTGGCCATCCACGTATCTTCTTTGGAAAAATGTCTACTCATGTCTTCTGCCCATTTTTAATTGGATTATTCATTTTGGGGGGGGCTTGAGTTTCATAAGTTCTTTATAGATATCGGATACTAACCCTTTATCAGGTATATCATTTGCAAATATCGTCTCCCATTCTGAAGGTTGCCTTTTAGTTTTATTGATTGTTTCCTTCACTGTGCAGCAGCTTTCTAATTTGATGAAGTCCCAATAGTTTCTTTTTGCTTTTGTTTCCCCTGCCTCCAGCAACGTGTCTAGAAAAAAGTTGCTATGACCTATGTGAAAGAGGTTACTGCCAATGTTCTCCTCTAGGATTTTTATGGTTTCAAGTCTCACATAAATTTAGGTCTTTCATCCATTTTGAATTTATTTTTGTGGATGGTGTAAGAAAGTGGTCCAGTTTCCCCAACACCATTTGTTGAAGAGACAGTCTTTTTCCGATTGGAGATTCTTTCTTGCTTTATCAAAGTGCCATATAGTTGTGGGTCCATTTCTGGGTTTTCCATTCTGTTCTATTAAACTACGTGTCCATTTTTTGTACCAGTCCATACTGTCTTTATCTTGGTCACTACAGCTTTGTAACATAAGTTGAAGTCCCAAATTGTGATGACTCTAGCTTTGCTTTTCTTTTTCGAGGCCACCTTAACTATTTGCAGTCTTTTGTGGTTCCATACAAATTTTAGGTTTGTGAAAAATGCTAGTGGTATTTTGACAGGAACTGCATTAAATGTGTGATTGCTTTGGATAGTATAGACATTTTAACAATATTTGTTCTTCCAATCTATGAGCATGGAATGTCTTTCCATTTCCTTGTGTCCTCTTCAATTTCTTTCATCAGTGTTTTTATAGTTTCCAGAGTACAGGTCTTCCACATCTTTGGTTAGGTTTATTTCTTGGTATCTTCTTGGTGTTGGTATAATTGTAAATGGAATGGATTCCTTTATTTCTCTTTCTGCTGCTTCACTATTAGTGTACAGAAATGCAACATAATTCTGTACATTGATTTTATATACTGCCAAGTTTACTGAATTCATCTATCAGTTCTAGCAATTTTTTGGTGGAGTCTTTCGGGCTTTCTATATAGAGTAGCACCGTCATCTGCAAATAGTGAGAGTTTCACTGCTTCCTTGCCAATTTGGATGTCTTTTATTTCTTTTTGTTGTCTAACTGCCGTGGCTAGGACTTCTAGTGCTATATTAAACAAAAGTGGTGAAAGTGGACATCCCTAGCTTGTTCCTAACTGTAGAGGAAAAGCACTCAGTTTTTCCCCAATGAGGATGATATTAGCTATGGGTTTTTCATATATGGCCTTTATTATGTTGAGGTATGTTCCCTGTAAACCTGCTTTGTTGAGGATTTTTATCATGAATACATATTGTACTTTGTAAAATGTTTTCTATACATCTACTGAAACGATCATATGGTTCCTATACTTTATTAATGTGGTATATCACATTGATTTGTGAATATTGAACCACCCTTGCAACCCAGGAATAAATCCCACTTGATCAGGGTGAATAATTTTTTAATGCATTGTTGGATTCAATTTCCTAGTATTTTGTTGAGAATTTTTGCATCCATGTTCATCAGGAATATTGGCCTGCAGTTCTCTTTTTTAGTGGTGTCTTTGGTTTTGGTACCACAGAATGAATTTGGAAGTTTTCCTTCCTTTTCTATATTTTGGAATAGTTTGAGAAGAACAGATACTAACTCTTCTTTAAATGTTTGGTAGAATTCATCTGTGAAGCCATCTGGCCCTGGACTTTTGTTTGTTGGGCGTTTTTTTGATTACTGATTCAATTTCTTTGCAATTTCATTGCTGATTATTAGTCTGTTCAAGTTTTCTATTTCTTCCTGTTTCCATTTTGGTAGTTTATATGTGTCTAAGAATTTGTCCATTCCAGGTTGTCCACTTTGTTGGCAATAGTTTTTTCATAATTTTCTCTTGTAATTGTATTTTTGTGGTGTTATTTCTCCTCTCTCATTTGTGATTTTATTTGGGTCCTTTTTCTTTTTGATAAGTCTGGCTAGATGTTAATCCATTTTAGTATTTTTTTCCAAGAACCAGATCCTGGTTTCATTGATCTGTTCTACTAATTTTTTTGTTTTCTATATCATTTATTGCCATGCTAATCTTTATTATTTCCTTCTTTCTGCTTGTTTTAAGCTTCATTTTTTTTCTAGTTCCTTAACATGTAAGGTTAGGTTATTTGATATTTTTCTTGCTTGAGGTAGGCCTGTATTGCTACATGTTTCCCTCCTAGGGCCACTTTTGCTGCATCCTACAGGTTTTGGACTATTATGTTTTCATTTTCATTTATTTTCATGTATTTTCTTATTTCTTCTTTGATTTCCTGGTTGACCCATTGTTTAGTAGCGTGTTGTTTAACCTCCATGTATTTGTGGTCTTTCCAATTTTTTTCTTGTGGTTGGCATCTAGTTTCATAGTGTTGTGGTCAGAAAAGACACATGCTATTTCAATCTTTTTGTATTTGTTAAGGCTTGTTTTGTGACCTAATATGTGATCTATTCTGGAAAATGTTCCATGTGCACTTGAAAAGAATGTCTATTCTGCTGTTTTAGGATGGAATGTTCTGAATATATCTATTAAGTCCATCTGGTTCAGTCTGTCAAAGACATTGTTTCTTTGTTTTCTGTTTAGATGATCTGTCCATTGATATAAGTGGATGTTAAAATACCCTATTATTGTTATTATCAATTAGTTCCTTTGTTTTCATCATTTTATATATTTGGGTGCTCCCATGTTGGGTGCATAAATATTTACAATTGTTATATCTTCTTGTTGGATTATCCCCTTTGTGATTATATAATGCCCTTCTTTGTCTCTTTTTTATAGTCTATGTTTTAAAGTCTAGTTTGTCCAATGTAAGTATTGCTACACTGGCCTTCTTTTGAACTCCATTTGCATGTTAAATGTTTCTCCACCCCCTCACTTTCAATCTGCAGGTGACTAAGTCTAAATTGAGTCTCTTGTAGGCAACATATAGATGGGGCATTTTTTTTTTTAATCCACTCTGAAACATTGTGTCTTTTGATTGCAGCATTTAGTCTGGATAAAAAAAACAATCAAAAGACATAGGGTTCTTAATATTTCTTATAAAACAATTCCCTTGAGAGTATGATTAACACTAGAGATACACTGCCTATAAGTGCACATACATAGAATATTTGGCAAGGATCATACATGGACAGATTAAGAACATGAAAAAGCAAAATAGGGATGCCTTGGTGGCTCAGTCGGTTGTCTGCCTTTGGCTCCGGTCATATCCCAGCGTCCTGGGATGCAGTCCAGCATCGGGCTCCTGCTCAGCAGGGAGCCTGCTTCTCCCTCTGCCTGATGCTCCGCCGCTTGTGTGCACGCGCTATGACAAATAAAATCTTTAGAAAATAAACAAAAAGAAAAAGCAAAATATTGGAATCAATCCTTACTTTACACTATAGTTTGAGAAATCTATACAAATAAGTGTATATAGTAAAGTTTGACAGAAAAGGAAAATCTTTGATTTAGAAAAGGAGATCTTTGATTATTGAAACTTTAACACAAGAAGAATGCAAAAAATTGAAGTAGAGTATATGGATAGATTATAATGGAGTCTTATAACAGGGTGAGGTTTACCCTAAAACAGCATTTATATACATTTTTTAATATTATTATGTTATGTTAATCACCATACATTACATCCTTAGTTATTGTAGTATTCCATGATTCATTGTTTGCGTATAACACCCAGTGCTCCATTCAGTACATATTTTTATTCTTAACACTTAACACTGCTATCCACTGTAGATGTACCATTTATATTATATAACAGTACAAGAATGAAAAATGGTCAATGAACTATGACAATGTTTATCACTCAGAATTTATATGTTTATTGAACCTATTTAATAATGTATCAGCCTGTCCATATGTAAACAAAATATGCTATATAAATTTGTTAAGGTATTCCCCAAACTTCTCACTTTTACAATCTTTTTGATTCACAGTTGTAATCTTTCCTTATTCTTCACACAATATCTTAACCCATCAAAAGTAATGATACCGCATTTTTGTCTCCAGGATTTTCTTCCAAGTGGCTAACACCAATTCTGTGAGTTTTGGGAATGTTTCCCTATTTGATGGCACTTGAATTTTCATTCTTTTCAACTGAATCATATCTTGCTGGAAGTTAAGCAGCTTCTGTTCAAAGCCAGTAGGAAGTTTGTTAAAATAAATTCAACAACTTGCACAATACATAAATCAGTCATAATAGATTGTCTGCTTTGAAATTCCTTTTATCTATTCTGAGAGAGTTAGCAATTTCTTGTTCCCTCAGTTCCAACTCTGTGTGTGTGATGAGCCACCCTTTTGCATAAATCTTAGTAACAAAATGTAATAGACCATCTACTTCAGGTTATTTTCCTTTCTTGGCCCATGAGAAGTACTTTGTCATCACTCTGCAAGAAAATATAAACTCGTAGGTGTTCCTCCAGTGATAGATACTGGCTTCATTGATATTAAATGTACACCGAGCTGTGTTTTGCCATCCCTTTCTGTATACACAGTAACTTCATTTCAATCTCCAATTACGGTGTAACAGTAATGAAGACATTTTAAACAGTTGAACTCAACATGTGTAAAATACCACTAATACATATAACTCAGTTGAAGTGATGTTAATATGAACAACCTATGACATGTACAGGCAATGTTGTATTTGCAAAATTCCAGCCTGAATGCTAGCCATTTTACAACACCCTAGATCACAGACCATGTCCTAATTTCAAAGATGTCAAAATGTGTTTTAAAACATTTGTATTTTGTATTTTAAAACTGATAAAATATAGTTGCTTAAATCCTCTTCATTAGTTAATGGCATAAGTTCAGTTGCTAAACAAAGTGTAAGTTTAGCAGCTGAATATATAAACTATGTTTTCATTATAAAACACCTTATACTAAATTACCTGAATTATTCTATTTTTTACTTTATATCAATGTTATAACATTTTTATCAAAATTACTGAAATTTTAATTAAAATATTCAGACCTATGTAACTCATTATCTGTCAATTAAAACATTTCATTAACTTTTCACCATGTAGTATTTATAGAATCTTTAGCATATGAGAAAAGTTCAAAACTTTGAGATTTACCTAGTCTAAAGTGGCCCTCTAAGGCAAATATTATAGAGTTTCTCTAACAATACAATTTAAATGACTTACTGTTCTAAACACTTACCTTTTGTTATTTAACTATTTTATAATGTCTTCGCAGATACTATAAATTCCTTTTATACTATCAATTTTGGATTTTAAGAAATTGTATGTATGGAGCCAAAGCAATACTAGTTTGGGTCAAAACTAAAGGGAAGCTAAAATCATAAAATAAATAACTTCATTACAAGGCCTACAGACTGGTCTGAAAGCAGTTCGAGTGAGAATATGGCTCAATTGAAAAGATGTGAGCCATATGAACAATAGTGCAACATAGAAGCAGCTGCTCAATTTGAGTTCTTTAAAGGAAAAGTTTAGTTCAGATGTGTATTTCTGACATGCTTACTAAAATATTAAGGTTTGGTTTTGTTTTTCTTTTGCCACATGTCCTGTATCTGACAAGTGTCTGCTAAGTTATCTCTTAGGAATAATTATAGCATCCGAGAAAAAGAAAACTCTCTAGTAGCACCATTACCCCTTTCCAACTATCACACAAGATTCTAAATTTTAGGATGGTCATTGATTTTATCGTAATCTCTAATTTTGACTTAAAAATCAGGAAACAAACAGCTTTGAAAAGTTAAATGTTCTCTGTACGTTTTTATTTCTGGTGACACTTTCTAATTCTGTGATCACATTTGTTGGGCACCCACGTATACTTTACTAACTTTAGAGCATTTGTGGCACATGCTGAGATATGGACAGTTTCATAGGTTATCAAAGTATAGCAGAGTTTAAGAAAAGGGTTTGACCCCCTTCTCCTCTTGTGTATGACAAAGAAGAATTTAGCCAAGGGCATAAACTACATATTTAATTGACAAAAAGTAAATCACCCCACTATTAAATATTCTGACACACTAGGAGAAGGTTAAAATAAATCTTGAGATAATCTGCAGGTGTTTTCCTGGAAATAAATGATTAAAAAAAAAGGGCTGTGTTCAATGAATTTCTCAGATTCACGGAAGTTCAGAATGCCAAAGAATCAACGAAAATAGGTAGAAGTGTGAAAGAAGACCAAGACAAGATTTTATTCATAGACCTTAAAGTGATAAATCACTATCTTCTCAATATTAACACCTCGGTTTACAAGTTGAGTGTTTGGCTAATCACAAAGACCTTGCAGTTTTTATCTGCAAATACTCTTTGCAACTTTTGTTCAATACATTCTTAAACATGAATTTAAACTCTGGTATGTCCACACATATGAATGTGATTCATAACTCAAGAATCAGCTTCTATGCTACCTTCCCTATGAAATCTAGTGCCACCGATAAGAAAATCACTTCCTGTACGTAGTTACAGAGCATTAATTTCAGGCCCTCCTACCAATTAATGCATTATACTTAAAAGGATTCCCTTTACATGTTTTTTTTTTCTCCTGTGAAATTCTAAACTCCTGAAGGATAGGAATCCTGGCATTTGTTCCACCCCAAAGCCTGCCCTATTAACAAAAACATGAAAATGGGGAATAGTCCCAAAATGATAAAATAATGAAAGCAGGACTTGTTTATGTTTATTACTCATAGCATTCTTTTGTGTGAATGTACTGTACTGTATTCTGTGGATGAATATTTGGGTTGTTTACAACACTGCTGTGAACACTCTTGTAGGTGACTTTAGGGGCAAATATGTAGGTTGGAACTTAAGGTATATATATGTTCATCTCTAGTAGATAGTGTTTTCCAAAATGGTTTTATTTATACTTTCTTCAGCAGTGTATGAGAGTTCCAGTTGTTCCACAATCATGCCACTTATATTTTAAATGTAATCATCATGATGGGTGTATAGTGTTATTTTAATGTGGTTTTATTTGCATTTCTTTGATAATGTAAAGAATATTTTTTTTCATATGGTTAAAGCTATTTGAATATCCTATTCTGTGAACTATCTATTCAAGACTCTTGCTTGGTGGGGAGTCTGCTTCTCCCTCTCCCTCTGCCCCTCCCCACAGCTCATGCTCTCTCTGTCAAATAAAATCTTAAAAACAAAACAAAACTTCACTGCAGTCTAATACTTTCCTACCCAACTCCTTCCTTCTCTCCTTTGAACAGTCAGACCAGTATCACAGTCTGGTAGCTCTTCCTTGCCTCCCTATTTTTCCATTTTCTCTCAAATGTGTGTCTAATAATTATCTTATACTTCTAATCCTATTTGAGTCTGCTTCTCAGATGACCCAGGCTAACAGAGTGATCTTCTAGAATCTGCTACTTTATAATTCACATTTAAGTCTATAGTCTATCTGGAATTGATCTGTGGATGGTATAAAGAGTCAAAATTATTTTTCCCATATGAATATTCAATTGTTCTGGCACTATTTATTGAAGAAAATTTATAAATTTTCTGTTCTTCAGTGTCATCTTTTCCATAAATCAGATGTCTTTATTTTATTTTAAGATTTTATTTATTCATGAGAGAAAGAGAGAGAGCAAAAGAGGCAGAGGGAGAAGCAGGCTCCCCATGGAGCAGGGAGTCCAACGTGGGACTCGATCCCAGGACCCCAGGATCACAACCTGAGCCAAAGGCAGACGCTTAACCAACTGAGCCACCCAGGTGCCCAATCAGACGTCTCTATGTATGTGGATGTTTCTGGATTTACCACCTGCATCAACATGGATAAAAATGTAAATAAAGCCAAAAACAGGATTCAACATAATTTTATTTATATAAAGTTACAAAGGCAAAACGTATAATGTTGGAATTCAGAATACTGGTTATTTTTAGGAAGAAACGGCTGGTGACTGGGATGGGTATGGGAGGGACTTCTGAGGTGCTGGTAATAAACAGTTTGATTTGGGTGATGGATAACCATGTGTACTCACTGAAATTTGAGTTATAAACATATGATTTGTTTGCTTTTCCATACATACGTTATGTGTGTCATAGGTATAAAATAAGGTTTTGAATGAAATTTTAAACTTGAGGAAGAAGCCACCAATTCAAACATTTAGTAGGCAGAAATTAGAAAAAACTCTTTGCACATGATTTTAAGGACACAAAAGCCTAACTTTAGAAAAAGCACAATCAGGAGATAGAAAAAAAAATGTTTGAGCTCTAAACCATCATTAACCACATAATATTTGGTAATCACTTAACATTATTGTTCCAGTTTTTTCCTCTCCAACAATGGGAATATCTTATTGCTTTGATTTTTAAAAAAATCAGTTATATAAAAAGATTTTCAAGAATACTATACAAAGCAAAGAGCTATTAGTGGGAGACACAAAAATTATTTTCTGCCTTTCCTCTGATGCCTTTTCCTATCACCATTTATTCATGTGCAGTATTGACTTTACTACAGACTACATATATCCATCCAAGGGTTTAACCTGCGCCTAAGATATACCACAGAATAAACAGAGTTGTCTCCTCAATTAACTTTCTAAAGGCCAATAGCCTAGATGAAGCTAAAACTGGCTTTTAGGAGCAACTGTGTGTTGGTTACCAAGGAGCTTAATTATAAGCACTGAGAAAAGAAAAACTAAACAGAATTTTTTTGGTTCAATGACACAACATGGACATATCAAGTTTGATGAAAAGTTCTTAACTCATGTTCTAAATGGTAGCACAATTCCAAAGTGATAAAAAGGTAAAAAACAAAACAAAAACATAAAAACCAAAGCAAAAACAGGACACATAATTGAAAGTAACATGAGGTAGAAGAGTCTGTCTCCCCCCGCACCCCAAAGACGTTGGTACAGGAATACCAAAGATGTTATCCAATAACCTGATCAGTTGTTCTCCCAGTAAAGAGTGAAATAAGTGAATGGGGCCAAATGTAGAAATAAAACAATTAGGCTAAACACAGTAAGTTACTTTTATATGGAATTACTTTTATAGGGCATGATAAAACGATCGATGGCTACGCCTGAAAAGAAAAACAACTTCACTGAAGGTTCATATGTTACAGCATTTTTATGTTTTCCCATATTTTCCATTGTTTATTTCTATAAATAGCTGAGACTCTCTACTTACATGTCCTATAACATGAATTCACTTTTCAGCAACAGTTGGCAATGACAACCATGACTACCCATTTGCTTGTTATAATCGTGCTGAAAAGAATTAAGTTTAAGAGAATTCTACACCTTCAAAGCTATTTTTACCCAGTGTCTTCTTCTGAATATTAGTTCAATGAAATGTTAACACAACTATTAGGAGAAGAGGGGCCAATAGTCAAATAACGTAGGGGAAACACTGGGTTGAACTAAATTCAACAGCTTCTCCATGGTGGGCATACTTTCATAAGTCTTTAACATGTTTACATTTCCAAGAAGAAATGGGTAATATAGTATTTTGCACACTTACTTGATCACCTTTTTAATGCAGCATCTCAAAGAACAGTGATTTAGAAACAATAGACATCCCAAGTCCCTCACAGCAATTTCAAATACAAGCACATGTGCGTGCACACACGTGCACACAGACACACGTTCTTATCAGTAGAAAATCCCCCCACCCAATCCCTGGGCCATATTCTACCACCTTCAGAAGGTCCAGTTCATTGCACAGGATGAACAGTTTAGAAACGTTTGATATCCTAACTCTTAGGATTGACTTATTGCTTATATTGAAACAGATTTATCATACTGGATCTGTAAGTTTTCCTTCATCTATGTGCTTTAGAACTTGTCTCTAATTCTCAGAAAATGTTTAAGAAATATTCTTTTGCATGTAAGATAGATATAGATAATGCCCTGACAGAATAACAAATTTTCAATATCCATTCTAAAACAATGTCCTCTTTAAGCCAAAAGATGAGAAATAGGCACCCTCCGTCCTATCTTCTTCAGCTCCCATGTGAACTCACTCTGCTGCTGAAGAAAAACCAGACCAATTTATACTCCACTTAGCCATGTGCATGTATGTGTGGATGTGTTAGGGAATGGTGTATTTCTTTTCTTTCCTGTTCTTTCCCTATACCCCTCTAGCCTATTTCTAATAAAAAATAAAATAGAACTTAAAACAAAGATATACATGATTTCTCAGGGTATTGAAAATAATCAGAGCAATCAAACTATGAAGAACACAGATTTTCTATGTCTAGTATGCAAATGCATGTAATGGAAAGACATATAAAAGTATATATACGTTTAGAAAATCAGGACTAAAGAGAAGAAAACCACAAGTACAGCAAACTAGTTACTGAGACTATAAATCAAATTAGGTTCTGAACTCTCTGACAGAAGGGCAATAGAGAAATACAATCACAAGTTTTCATTACTGGACTCAATGCAATTCATCTTTCCCTCCCTCCCTTCTCTCAGTCTGAGTCTATACACACATGTATGTTACCTCTACAGATATAAACATGTAAGAGTTTATATACAATTGTAATTTTTAATTCTGTATTTCCTAATTTTCCAAAAGCTAATCTATCTTTGGATAAAGGTACATGTGTGAAAGCCTTCTGTGGCATCAAAAAAGAACACATTACAAGTGTGGTTAGAAAACACAGATTGGGAAAATCCAGCTCATGATGTATTTCCAAATGCTACCTTCACAATGAAGCTTTCCATTTTGCTTCTGACACCTCCTGTGTGTAGAAACATACTGACTGCTAGAAGGTTTTCAGGTGAGACTTGAGAGCTAATACTATATAGCATTCTTCTTTGCATCACAGTGCTAGGAACATGGTTGGCATGCTGTGTATTTGGGTTGAACAAATGAAAGAATCAATAGTCTACCAAAGCAATCAGGTGACAAAGAGTCTCACTAAATACCCACTTAGTCATAAATGCTGGGTCAGTACTAGAGAATGGGATTTAAGGTGATGTCTCTACCATCTTACACTAACCACCTGAATATCAGGTACCCCCACCCAGACACGCTCACTAAAGAATGAAGGCTATGGCACATGTAAATTGGCAGCCAGATCAGCCTTCAGCGTTGTCTTGCTTAGACCATTTTTTTTTCAACTTTGAATCAGTTGCCAATATTTAAAATAAAGGCATTTCATGAGATTTGGTTGGTGCGCTCCTCTTAAATTAGAAGCCTGGCAACCCCACACCCAGAGTTATTCAAAACAACACAAAGTGACACCCAAAAAGCCATTGCTCCCTTCAGACAGGGCATCTGTTTCCAGGTTAACTGCATCACTCCCCAGGCTTCTGTGCTTAGTCAGCTTCACCCATTTGCTTCCATTCCTGTTTCACTGCAGGAATCTGATTTTTTAAACTCAAACCAGTTATGATAGTGTGTCCAAGTCTCAATTTTGGTAATTACTAGCAATGCAACCTTGAGCTAGTAATTTATCCTCATGGAGTTTCAATTTCATCACCTATAAAGCTGTGAAAGTAATCCCCTGCCATATCACAGGACAGCTGTGAGAAGTAAATGAGATTATACATGAAGAAGCTTCGTAAACAATAAAGGCCACATGTACATAAAGTATTATTTTCTTACTAAAGCTCTAATATGTAAAAAACTGATCTGTAAAGTGTAACATATTCCTGAACAAAATTTAAAGTCCTAATAGGTAGGAAAAGCAACTGCAAACGTTAACAGTGATTTAGATGTACAATTAAAAACCAGTGAATGTTCGCACGCAAGCAGAGAATACGTCATCAGACTTGGGGATATTTCTATCCAATCCATTTGTGCTAAAGACAATTTAATCCAATGTAATATATTTTAAATGTCAATTTACATTATTCAAAGACAGAGAGCCAACAGGATATGTATTTCCAGATAGAAAAAAATATTTGCTTTCAGAATAATAAATTTTAAACATTTAATGTTGTGTTATAAAAAAACTAGGCTTAATTTTATAATAAAGAATTATAGAATTAAAATCTAAATATCACTTTTACCTAAAATTTTATGGTAAAAGCCTTGATTTTAAATGTATGTTTGTATTCTGTATTAATTTTTGTTTTGTTTCAGTAAAATTCTCTTGAATATGTGTATACTCAATTTTAAAAATTGGACCCCTCTATTCTGAATAAGTTTTCAAAAAATAATTCCTATTCACAGAATATAAGTGAAAATTCTAGTTTTGTGCTTTCCTTCTTCCTAGGGCTACATCTCATTCCTTGACTTTGTTTCTCTTGTCTAGTAATGGGGATGGTTACCCAATTCTGAATCCTTACTATCTAAATATATTTGAATTAAACTGGAATGTACAGGGTGCCTGGGTGGCTCAGATGGTTAGGCGTCTGCCTCCGGCTCAGGTCGTGATCCCAAGGTCCTGGGATCGAGTCCCACATTGGGTGCCCTTCTCCTCAGGGGGCCTGCTTTTTTCCTCTGCCTCTACCCCTCTCTCTCTCTCTCATGAATAAATGAATAAAATCTTTAAAAAGTAATAAACTAAAATGTACAGGACTAAAGGAAGAACCGGGACTTCAGAATGAACCTCACTTATTCTGCTCTTGGGTTTGGATTAGATTTTTGCACTCTTTCAAAATATATGCTCATGAGAAATGTGCTAAATATGTTTGATATTGTAGGGGTATTACCACACACATTATGCAAAACAACTATGCTATCATGTATTAATGTATTCCTATGCAACAAATAGATTTCCCTTTGGCCAATTTTTTTCATTACCGAATACTGGGGCATCTCATTTACTTGATGGACTTTATTAACTTGATCAAAATCCATTGTTAGAATGAACCTTACTTTCATTTAACAACAAATCTCTTGCACTCTTTTCTCTGGATCTTTACAGAGTTTTGGCAAACATGATTGTACCCTTCGACAATATATTTTTATATTAAAAAAAAGTTGCTTTTCGTAGTTTCCATTGTGCTTTCTGATATATTTCCATTTGAAGCATCACTAAAAACTATTAAATATTAAATGCAAGCGTTTGTTATTTTTTTTAGCCATGATAATTACTATGTATTAAGTACTTATCTTGAACAGGGGGACTTACGTAGGAAGTCACTGAATCCTGTTAACCCTGTGAGATATATAACATTAGTTTATAAATGAGGAAAATGAAGTTCAGGAAAGGTTAAGTAAATTAATCACTGCCTCATAGCCTGTAAACTAAGAGACAGAATTACAATCCAAGTTTTTCAGGTCCCAAAGACCCCAAATCTTTCTAAATAATACTTCCAATCAAAGCCCCAAATGTTTTCCAAGCAATTATCACTGTCCTCAGGGAGAAATACACTCCCTAAAACTGATAATGGACACAGATCCTTATATAAATAGATGCTGAAAAAAATCTCTCAAGATTTATGAGCCAATTTTGAAGGCAGTATAAATTATGTGAGTTGAGATAAAACCCATAAAGATGACTGGATTCAGTGATTGATATGTGCCATACCATCATTATTTACAAGATATATTATAACCTAACATAAAAATTTCTTCCAATTCATTTGTTTAATCAAAAACAGAAAAGACTAATTATAAAGAAACTTTTTATAACCTATTTAGTTTTTCCAGTCTAGTACAAAGCTTATAGTGACGATTTAAATCTCACTTTGTAAACTAAATCCAAAAATCATATTTATTTTACTATATTTTCTCTTAGACACATTTTATAAATCATTTTATTTATTCATGAGTTTAGAAAGAATAATGCTTCACTCAAGGACCTAACATTTTAGTCATAAATATCATTTTTAAAGAGTGTAAATTAGTAAATAGTAATATTTTTCATGAACATATATTTTGAAAGAGTGCAAAATCTAATCCAAACCCAAGAGCAGAATAAGTGAGGTTCATTCTGAAGTCCCGGTTCTTCCTTTAGTCCTGTACATTTTAGTTTATTATTTTTTTAAGATTTTATTCATTTATTCATGAGAGACAGAGAGAGAGAGAGGGGTAGAGGCAGAGGAAAAAAGCAGGCCCCCCTGAGGAGAAGGGCACCCAATGTGGGACTCGATCCCAGGACCTTGGGATCACGACCTGAGCCGGAGGCAGACACCTAACCATCTGAGCCACCCAGGCACCCTGTACATTCCAGTTTAATCCAAAGATGGCAACCAAGAGAAAACACAGATTTTAGAAATAAATGTCCCTATGCTTCAGGTTATTTATATTTATGCATTAGTCCATTGAGTCATTCTTTTATATATACTATTTGCTTCCAAAAAATGATTAATAGGCATGCAATCAGGTTGCTAAAATTAAGAAGCAGTTGCAGAGTTTGAATGTTAGGTTTGTGTCAGCCTACTGGTAGCCAACAGATAAAGCAAAGGAATGATACCTACTCCTATACAGCCAAAAATACCTCTCCAGCTTGTCATTTTTTAAAATATTTCAGATTTCTGTAGCATCTATAAACATTACATCTTCAAGGCTAGTGCTGATTGCATATAAAACACACAGATAATATTAATGATATATAGGTAACATTCAAAAGTTATCACAAGCAGCAGTTAGTATTTAAAAAAAAAAGCTGACACAAATGTGTTGGTGATAGAAATATTCTAACTTAACACAGACAGATTAAATTCATTTCTACTTGTTCCAGAACCATATTTGACTCCCAGTCAGTGCACCCAGACTAAATTATTACACTTGGATTTACAATAACTTAAATAATCTGTATCTGAGTGAAAAGTTAACAAATAACTGCTTATTTTTAGCCTTTATGATGTATTTAGTGTATAGTGAACACCATACCAGGGCCTTAGGGGTAAAAAAAAAAAAAAAACAGGAGAATCAAAAAGTAGTTTCTGCTAAAAAGTTGATATGTTATTGGAGAGGTAAGAATACTTGCTTTGCCTTGTGCATTGCTATTAGGAATATCATGTGGTGCAACTGATAGGGGAAACAGTACAGAAGTTTCTATTTAAAAAAAAGGCAAATATAGAATTACCAGCAATTCCACCTCTGAGTATATACCCAAAAGAATTACAAACAGGGGCTCCAACAGATATTCATATATCAATATTCATGTCAGCAATATTTACAAGAGTCAAAAGTTACCCCAAATATCTCATTGGATAAACAAATATCTTATTGGATATCTCAATAGATAAACAAATTATCTCATTGGATAGCTCAATGGATAAACAAGTATCTCACTGGATAGTTCAATGGATAAACAAGTATCTCATTGGATAAACAAAGTGGCATATAGATACAATGAAATATTAGTTAAGGCCTTAAAAATTAAATACTGACACATGCTAAAACATGGTTACAGTTTGAAGGCACTATGCTAAGTGAAATAATCTAGACACAACTGGAAAAATATTTTATGGTTACACTTCTATAAAGGGACCTAGAGCAAATTCATTGAAAATAGAATGGTGGCCACTAGAATATGGGAGAGAAAGGATTAGGGAGGTATTAAGGGATAGGGAATTTCAGTTCTGAAAAAGGAAAGCTTTGCAGATGATGTTGAACAATGTGAATGTATTTAATGCCTCTGAACTGCATACCTAAACATGGTTAAAATAGGAAATTAGGTCATATTTTACTACACCTAAAAAATACTTGGGGTGCCTGGGTGGCTCAGTCAGTTCAGCGTCTGCCTTCAGCTTAGGTCATGATCCCAGAGTCCTGGGATCGAGCCCCACGTTGGGCTCCCTGCTCAGCGGGAAGCCTGCTTCTCCCTCTCCCACTCCCCCTGCCTGTGTTCCTGCTCTCATTATCTCTCTCTCTCTGTCAAATAAATAAATAAAAATATTAAAAAAAAATACTTGGGGCACCTGGGTGACTCAGTCAAGTGGCTGACTCTTCATTTCAGCTCAGGTCATGATCTCAGGGTCCTGGGATGGAGCCCTATGTTGGGTTCTGTGCTCAGAGCAGAGTCTCCTTGAGGATTCTCTCTCCCCCTCTTCTACCCCACTCCCCCAACCCCTCCATAAAATAAAAAAATCTTAAAAATGCTTGGTTCATTCTTCTGATGTATTTTTTTTTTTGCTTTCATTGATTTTCATTTGTCATTCCCTCGCTTTGAAAGTATCACTTAGTTTTGAATGTGTTCCTTCTGTCCAACCAGAAAGCCAAATAAAATGGGAAGTTCCTATCTTCTATTTCCTATTATATTTCCATTTCCATTGCATTCTACCCCATAACCAAATACAGCTGTGGTTCTCAAACCTGACCTATTTAAAAAGCAGAGTCCAAGGCCACGCCAGAACTAAATAATCAGAATTTAAGAATCATGCTCAATAATTTCTTTTTAAACTCCCCAGTAATTCTCATTATAAACTTCAATAAGAACCACTTTAGTATTTTATTTGGTATCTCAGGTGAATGCTGACAGACAAACTGATTTTCCGGGGCTGTTGAAATACCACATTCTAATTCTCTCATTAAGAAATACACACATTTAGGAATAGGGAAAACTTCTAAGATTCCTTTCCATACTGAGTAATATAATATGAAAGCTTGCACTGTCTTTCATCCACTACCTAGACTCTTGTGTTTGGCAAAAAGAAATAATATATTCACCCTACACCTAAGGCCTTTATAAGAACAGCATGGTTCCAGAAAGTCTAATAATCTCCACTGATCCATAAAATTTGATGGCAATATCATTATAAATCCATCCTAAACTGTAATTCCCTTTAATATATGCATAAATTATATATTCTAGTCACAGTGTATAAGGTTGAAATTCTTAGGCTGATATAAGAAAATATACCTATTTAATGTATGAGGGCCTTGCCAGAAAATATGTTTATATTGACCCAGGATCTTCTTTTACATGGAAGAAAAAAATCTTATAAAAAACAAATTATCTTTAAAAGTTCTAGAATACATTAGAAAACTATCTAAGGGAAAAATATTACCAATTACATGGGCATAGACCCTGTGGTTTCTTCTCCTCTAAACTCACTTTTCACATAAACATCGAATATATTTTCTTAATACACAACCTTAAGTCAGTCTTGTAATTAAAACAGCATGAACAAGGTGCCAATTCTTCAGGTCTTTAACTGTTACAACCAAGTTTAAACTCCTTAGTCTAGCATTTAAGTTCACCAAGGTTTGATAACAAATATTTTAGGTACTGCCATGACCACACTGTATTTCAGTTGTTTGTTACAACAAAGTCATAATTACAAGACGCCAAAGAAACTGAGATGGATTCCATTCTCCACTTATTCTTTCCTTTATATGATACCCAGTAATGCCCAGATTTCCCCTGCATTCTTCCTGCCTGCTATGTGATGTTGGGGTTCTGTGCATGTATGAACTTGGCTGCAGAGCTAGAGCTGTTCTCAGTAATGAGAGAATGAGTAAGGACTGCCCTTGCTGTATATAAAACCAAGTCTTCGAGAACCTGCCAGGGTGCAAGAGAAGGCATTTCCATCCTTCAATTGCTTCCCTGATGGCAGAAAAAGGGGTCCCATATGGCATCCAGTCACAACTCTTACATTAGGTCTCCTGCCATCTCTTTTAGAAATGTAATTTCTAAACAATCTTTAAAGCAGGCATAATTTGGGGCACCTGGGTGGCTCAGTCATTTAAGCATCTGCCTTTGGCTCAGTCATGATCTCAGGGTCCTGGGATCAAGCCCCATGTTGAGCTCCCAGCTTAGTGGGGAGTCTGCTTCTTCCTCTCCCTCTGCCCATGACTTATGCTCTCACATGCTCTCCCCCTCTCTCTCTCTCTCAAATAAATAAAATTTTTAAAATAAAGCAAACATAACTTTTAAACCAGGAGTACTTCAATAGAGTTTACACATGACATTTGTTCTGCTGACATTTTGCAGATGTGCAACTTATCTTTCAAAGGAGGCACAAATATCTTAGCATACCTTGCTTAAACAGACAATCATGGTTTTAAAAATCATATCTACAGTCCATAAGAGAAAAATTATATAGAGAGTCTCAGGCTCCACTTGGGAGATATTCCTGAGGTCACCCACAATATCAACTAACCTTCCTCACAGTTGTTCATATTCTTCTTCTTGAGCTCTAGTAATTGTGGTCTGTGTTTCTTAGACTTATACCTTCCCAACTGCATATTTACATTCATTCTCCATTTTCTACCTGGACACCCTTCATTGCATTCTCTACCTCGTGATATGTTTCTTTTTTTGAAGGTCTTCCTCAGTTTCCCCCACTTCGTGGTGCTTTCCTTTGCCCTTCCTACTGGAAATGAGCACCCCCCATCTTTGAATTCTCATTGCATTTTATTTATGCTCCCTTTAAGTCAAATAAACATCCTTGCACCACAGAAGTTTGAATACAGATTTAATATCCTTTGTCAGATTATAAACTCACTGAGAACAGAAATCTTGTATCATTATCTTTGATTAACCCATACCAATATCTCATTAATTTCAGTCAACTTACCAACTAAGAAGCTACTCTTAAGATGATTTTAAGTGCATTTTTGGTTAAAAATAGCACAAAACTAAAAAATGGGCAGAAGACATGAACAGACATTTCTCCAAAGACATACAGATGGCCCATAGACACATGAAAGGATGGAAAACATCATCAGGAAACTGCAAATCAAAACTACAATGAGATATCACCTCACACCTGTCAAAATGGCTAAAAACAACATAAGAAACTACAGGTGTTGGCAGGGATGTGGAGAAACGGAAACACTCTTCTTGCACTGTTGGTGGGACTACAAACTGGTGCAGCTACTCTGGAAAACAGTATGGAGGTTCCTCAAAAAAATTAAAAATAGAACTACCCTATGATCAAGTAATTGCACTACTGGGTATTTACCCCAAAACTACAAAAGCATGAATTCAAAGGGATACACCCACCCCTATGTTTATTGCAGCATTATTTACAATAGCCAAATTATGGAAGCAGCCCAGTGTCCATCGATTAATGAATAAAGATTATATATATATATATATTACATATATATATATATATAATGGAGTATTCTTCAGCCATAAAAGGGATGAAATGTTGCCATTTGCAACAATGTGGATGGAGCTAGACATTATAATGCTAAGCTAAATAAGTCAAAAGCCAAATACTTTGATCTCATGCATATGTGGAATTTAAAAAACAAAAACAAGGAGAAAAAAAAGGACAAACCAAGAAACAGACTCTGAACTATAGGGAACAAACTGATGGTTACCAGAGGGGAGGTAGGTAGGAGAATGGATGAAATAGGTGATAGGATTAAAGAGTACACTTATCATGATGAAAAAATAATACAATAAAATACAATAAAAAATAAAGTTAAATTTTCCTGAAAAAAAAAAATCTAAAATACCCATAGTGGCAGTCAGCTTTTGGATTTTAATACTATGTATTATGCTACTTGAGAATCAACTATACATTTTATTGTATGTATATTTTATAGTGTCTAGTACATAACGGTTATTCGATTAATGCTAAACATACACAGATAAGAAAAAAATAGCACAAAACTGGACCATGAATGAATATAGTGGTAACTGATACATTTTCATAAACTGAGCTAAGGGAACTCTGCTGTCTGTAACAATACATATAGAATCTTTTCAACTCCATCCTTTTGATGTATTTATTACGTATTCCACTTGCTTTAACTCCTGTTAGGTTCAAGGCCTATAATCATTAGGTCTCTTGTGACTTCACTGTTCTATCTAAAAAGCAGTAAGATACTGCAACCCCTAGATAGCAAGCACCTGGAATTGGCTTATTTTGATTATCATACTTGATAACAGTATCTCTGAAAGCAGTACACAATGAAGAAATTAAATCATAGAAAATTTCTAATATTTCAGAGTCAACATTTCGTGGTCATTGTTTTCCCCTTCCTCAAACCATTCCATTATCTATAATTATCTTACTTATTTACTTGTATGTTGTCTTTTTTCAACAACATATACTCAGCCATCCCACTGCCACTAGAATACAGTCTCAGAGCAGGGAATCTACTATCTGGGTTAAAAATAGTGTCTGCACATAACAAACCATTGTGTAAATCTTGAATGAGTGTATAGTATCATTAAAACTTTTTTAAAATTATATTTTAAAGACAATGAAATGCTATTTTTATTCTGGAGGCACAATATGTTTTTAAGTTTAAACAATCCAAACAAGCAATCTGACAATGGTTCTTAACCCAGGCAAGAGGAGGAGGAATCACAAGGAGCTTTTATAGTATACACACAGGTGATCTGGATTTAGAGAGTCTAAACTGGGGGCTGGATGTGCTATGTGTCAGCATGTATTTTTAATAGCTCCTTGAGTGATTTGTTTTCAGAATTCAAACCCAGAACCCAAGCTCTCAACAGTTGTGTCTTCCCCTATTCACTGAATCACCCCCAGCCTTTTAGTCTCCCTTCAGCAGCAAGCAATGCCAGGCCACCATAATTGACTTTCACCCATATGCAAAGTACAGCATATACAGACACAGAGTCCTGGTCCTGACATCAGGAAAGCTAAAGCCAAGAGTTCCAGACACACTGGCTAGATTGTCTTTCCAGACCCTGGATCTGTTGGGTTTTGCCTGCTTAAAGATATCACAGATGGCAGGTGACTACTTCCCCAGACACATTCTACCAGGTCTCCCTGGGACCACACAACACCTTAAAGAGTTGGAGACCTCATGAACCCCTCTCCTCTGAAGCAGTGCTAAAAAGGGACCAGTTCCTTTTTTCTGACTGGGTGTCCTGCAGGGCACATATGTCTGAATGAGGAGCAGTTAAGGGTTGGGATTAAGAACAGGAGTTTGGGAGCCAAATTGTTAGGTGATTCTGATGGCTACCCAAGATTAAGAAGAGCTTCAGAGCCTTTGATATTTCTAGACTAAATCAAGTTGTATGCCAACCTCTCCTCCAACACATTTTTGGAGAGTTCCAAGTAGCAAGCCAACCTTGGAAAGAGGTTGCAAAAGGACAGTCTAAGAGGTAATGGGGGGAAAGTACATATGCCTCAGAATCTCTGAACACCAGTTGCCTAATATTTCAAGATGAAGAAATGATGCAAATTTTTCAATTAATTTAAAAAAAATTCCTCAAGTATTTTACATATAGTAAGTGCCAAATTGATTTTTACATTCCACTACATATAAATAATGACAATATTAACATGAAATTACATCCTTTGCAAAAATAAAACATGAAAAATTTAGATGTAAATTTTAAAGTGTACAAGAAAGTACATAATTTTCAAATTCTTTTACGGGAACAATGTGCACCCCTGGGTCCTAGTTAGAGTTCCCTTTTCCATGTATAATATGGAAAGTTCCATCATATTAAAGAGCTCTCTCTATATATATATAAACTTAAGCATGTGAACAAAGTTAAATTATTAGAATTAATTTAAAATTAGCATATACTATGATGCTTCACAACTTTAATTAAGCTAACAAGATTACTGACAAAGAATTTTAACTAGCCAAAGGAGCTTTTAAAAACTTCCAAAGCTGATTCAAGTGCCTGGGTGGGTCAGTTGGTTAAGCGGCCTACTCTTGATTTCAGATCAGGTCTTGATCTCAGGGTCCCCAAATTGAGCCCTGCATTGAGCTCCGCCCTCAGCAGGGGGTCTGCCTGAGATTCTCTCCCTCTGTCCCCTTCAAATAAATAATGTTTTTTGCCCTGCGTGTGTGCACCTAATCTCAGCTGGTCCGCCCGAGACCCCCTGAGCGCCAACCCTATTCCCCCGCGTGGTCCCATTTCCGCTCCAACAAGATGAAAGAAACTATCATGAACCAGGAGAAACTCGCCAAGCTGCAAGCACAAGTGCGCATTGGTGGGAAAGGAACTGCTCGCCGAAAGAAGAAGGTGGTTCATAGAACAGCTACAGCAGATGATAAAAAACTTCAGTTCTCCTTAAAGAAGGTAGGGGTAAACAACATCTCTGGTATTGAAGAAGTGAATATGTTCACAAACCAAGGAACAGTGATCCACTTTAACAACCCCAAAGTTCAGGCATCCCTGGCATTGAACACTTTCACCATTACAGGCCATGCTGAGACAAAGCGGCTGACAGAAATGCTACCCAGTATCTTAAACCAACTTGGTGCAGACAGTCTGACTAGTTTAAGAAGACTGGCTGAAGCTCTGTCCAAACAATCTGTGGATGGAAAAGCACCACTTGCTACCAGAGAGAATGATGATGAAGTTCCAGATCTTGTGGAGAATTTTGATGAAGCTTCTAAGAATGAAGCAAACTGAATTGAGTCAACTTCTGAAGAAGATAAAACTTGAAGAAATTACTGGGAGCTGCTATTTTATATTATGACTGCTTTTTAAAATTTTGTTCATGGATCTGATAAAATCTAGATCTCTGATATTTTTAAGCCCAGGCCCCTTGGACACTGCAGCTCTTTTCAGTTTTTGCTTATAATACAATTCATTCTTTGCAGCTAATTAAGCTGAAGAAGCCTGAGAATAAAGTTTGAAACAAGGTTAATAAAGTTAAAAAAATAAAATAAAAAAATGTTTTTTAAAAATTTCCCAAAACTGAACAAGTCAAAGGTGTTAGGTCAGAGAAGGACTACTAGAAAGTTACAGGAAGGAGATGAGAGCAATCACAAGTGCAAAAATTAGAGCAATTTGGGGACCTTGAAAGGCAAATAGTTCTACCTAAGTAGTCCAGTAAGACAAGTTTATTAGAGCAGAGGGCAAAAACAGGTATTTGTATTAACATAAACTCTAAAAACTCCAAACAAAGGAACATATTTAATGAAGCAAAAAATAAAGTATTTGTATTGAGAATAAATTAAAGCATCCTCCCTAAACATTTATTGGAAAATGCACTCAAGTGGAATAATTCCTTCACCAATATTTCTGAATTCTGTGTTAATATGCAAAAGCATATTATACTTTTATCAGGTCTATCTACGATCAGATATTCTTCACAGTCCCCTTGATTATGTTTATACTGTTGGTAGATTTTATACATATATATATATATATGCATATATATTTTTTAAGCTTGATCTTTTATATATATATGCATATATATATATTATTTTTAAGCTTGATCTTCCTTCTGTAATTTCTCCTAGTGCCATGGTTATATTTCAGCTCATGTCAGTTTCTGTGTGGAAAATGTTGACCCTCTTCCTTTATCCCTGACTCATAATTCCAGCCTCAGCTCAGATGCATCACTCTGTTTAGTCTTTGTTGACAACCCCAGAGTTAGAGTACTTTGTTCTATAGCTCCCTATATGCACTATTATATTAATAATGAAGCACTGTTATGAAGTTGCTCTTCACTAAATTCTTTAGCAGAAAAAAAAATTGTTTTTATTATCTCCATGGTTTACGAAAGGGCCTGATATAAATTAGACACTCCGTAGTTACCTACTGCAGGAAGCCCATACAGAAAAGCCCTAAAATCTTGCCACTGTGATTAAAATAATGCACTAAGTTCACATTGTGCATTTTAATAAGCAAAACCACAGCAAATATTTTTATTTAGATTTCATCTACATGGCAATAAAAAGCAACCTGTTTGAAGGTATGAAATTCAATCATCCTGTTAGGATTTTATTTGAAAACATGACTATTACTGATACTTATTTTCTTGTTTAAAAACAAAGCATGAGAGACTATGGACTCTGAGAAACAAACTGAGGTTTCTAGAGGGGAGGGGTGGGGGATGGGTTAGCCTGGTGATGGGTATTAAAGAGGGCACGTATTGAATGGAGCACTGGGTGTTATACGCAAACAATGAATCATGGAACACGACATCAAAAACTAATGAATAGCATTACAAGAAATCAATATTCAGCTTTATTAAATCCTGAAATACATATGCATGTATGTATATGTGTGCATGTGTATATTCCTAGAAATCAAAACTGAGATCAAAGTGAGTAGTAATCTTTTTAAAAAAATTTGAGGGCGGAGAAAGAGAGAGCACGTGTGCACGCACACACGAGTGCATGTGAGAGCACAGGAGCAGGAAGGGTAGGAGCAAAGGGAGATGAAGAGAGGGAGAGAATCTCAAGCAGACTGCACTGAGCACAGAGTCCACTGAGGGGCTCGATCCCCCAACCCTGAGGATCACAACCTGAGCCAAAACCAAGAGTCTGATGGTTAACTGACTGCACCACCCAGGTGCCCCTGTAGTTACCTATTTTTAATATAGTAGATTGTGAACATTTCCTGTCAAACTAACCTTATAAAATACTCTTAAAAGTTTTCTAACATCCAACATATGAATATGCTATAAATTAACTGTTCCATTATACTTGGATATTCTTCAAATATATTTTTCAATGAACATTATATATACAAATTTTGTGTATTTTTCTGATTTAGATTAAGAGAAAAAAAATTTTAAACTACTTGGTCATTTTTTTTCAGATTTTTTTTACCTCCTTTTCCATATTTTAAGTATATGATGTCATACTTTATATCTCTTATTTTGTAAACCTCTTGACTGATTTTTAACATTTTTATTTATACGACAGAGAAACAGAGCGCAAGCAGGGGGAGTGGCAGGGAGAGGAAAAAAATGTGGGTCTCAATCCCAGGACCCCGGGATCATGACCTGAGCCGAAGGCAGACGTTTAACCAACTGAGCCACTCAGCTGCCCCACTGACTGATTTTTATACATACAATTTATTTCACTGCTTTTGTGCTTTAACCTTCATATTGGTTGTGTAAGTGATTAAGCTACTATTATGTTTGTATGTACCGGTGAAGTTTTTTCTTAATTTTCTTATTTCTGATTATGGTTCTTCTCTTTCCAAAGAATTCCCCTTAAGATTTCTTGTAAGGCTGGTTTATTGGTGATAAATACTCTCTAGCAAGGTCATAATTCAGATTTAGAGACAGAGATTCCCAAACAAAAGTTAGAGTTCACCACTAAACCAGATCCTTTTTAAAATTAAAACAAAATAGCTTCAAGCTAAAAAAGTAACACTTGCATTTTAATATCTTGCTGTTTTCAGTGACAGTAATTACATTATAGACAGTAAAAGGGAGGATCTTAAGATTTGGCCATTACATCACAGAAAATTATGGCAATAGAGTTCTGAGAATATTATCTAGCTCATTCTATCTCTGATCTTTTACTCCTTCAGATCCTGTATAAATACCATCAAGATTTAAGAAGTAAAGACTTCCTAAAGAGACTGCAAAAATATAATGTTCCTAGGTACACGATAGCAACGTGCACATTAAACTCTAATAGTTTCAAATAAACTGCTAAATTTCAAATAATCTACTTAAAAGAACCCTATTTAATAACAAATAACTTATACAAATAAGGAGATAGCACCAAAAAAATGCTTGAGTAACTAGGCACTTTCAAAGCCACAGAACAAATACAATCTTTGCCTTTTAGAGCTTGCAATCCAGGTAACTATTACTGAGAAATTAACAGTTCAGTTTTGTGACATGGGATCGATGTAATCCAATCCCCACATAATGCCAATGATTTTATTCCTGACCTTCAAAGTTCTCATGAAATGAAACATGCACTGGACATAGAGACTATTTTACATAAAATACAGAAATTTAAGTGTTTACATGTTCAAAATATTAATGAAATATGGGACTATGTATAAAATATGCAGCAGTGTCATTTTTGTCAATAGTGTTTACAACATTAAAATTGTATCAACAGGGGAAATCAAGTCTACTTTTATAAAATACTGGTAAGAACCTGAAGTGATTATAATCCCAAATAATAACAGAAAATAACACTGAAATCCTGTAACAATTTGAAACATTATAAATACTGTCAAATTTAAGTTGATAGCACATTAAGAAAAATGGTAAAAATTTTAATGAGTAAAAAGAAAAACTCAATCACCTATAAAGATCTATATATATTAATTAAAAAGTGAAGAGCACAATTATGTTCACTTTCTACTTATTGGCCCACCTTGGCCTATTATCTCCACAGACCAAAGTAAATAACTGCCACTAGAAAGAGAAGATGAAAGCCTTACATTCTGCAGTTACGACGTGGAAACTGACATGACGATCTTCCAGAAGTAAATCATGAATGTTGTAAGTATATTTGAGAGCAGAGCATAATAGTGGATTTTTTAAACAAAGTATAATTTTTCAATTGAATAGAAGTTGTATTTCTAAAATACTGGCACTCAAATAGGCCCAAAGCCGGTCAACCAACATTATTACTGTGCACAACAGAATTGTCTACAACTCTCTCATACGCAACAGATGATATTTTTAAAACTGGACAAATATTTGACATAAAATGTGTGAGTGGAGGTTTAATATACAGCCTTCAGGTAGAACATGATCTTCTGAGACTATAATCTATTTATGATTTTAACGAATTCAAAGGAATAGAGAGGATAGGAAAGAGCACTAATTTCCTGGATGCCTTCCATAACAGGTCAAAGAAATTGAAACACCTACTCTTAAAACTCAACACCTAAATTGCTACTATTTAGCTTGTAACTTGAGATCTTTAAATCACCTGTAAATAAATATTTATTGACATCAGAAAAAGTCCAGATCTTTATATACATTATTTAACCTAATTCTCTCACTTTAATTAAGTGAGTACTACTATTTGCATTTTAGAGGGAAAGAAATCGTATCCCAAGTCATTAGGTAATTTGTCCAAAATCATGTAAGTAGAGTCAAATACAGATCATTCTCACTCCAAATCTGTGCTTTTATAGTACACCCCACTGCCTACCATATGGAAAAGCATGCACTCGGCAAGACTCTTCATTTAACAATCAATGATGACCAGAAGCCTCAAAGGAAATTCTTCTTTGGTGTATAATGCATTAGGATTCAGTAGCCAATCAACTCACGTCAAACCTTACAACTCTAGATTTTCACTGAGGAAACCCTAGCTTCTCAGGGTAAGGCAGCTGGTCCCAAAGTAATTTGCCTCTAAAAGGAAGTAGTCTATTACCTTCCCTTAAATAATGCAGCATTCAGTTATTATTTCCTGCCAAAGTGACAGTTTAAGCACAAGGCATTAAAAAACTGTTTTCTCCTGTTCTAGCCGTTATTTATTGCCTCATACACTACTTGTCTGGAAGTGATGGATAAATATTTGAAGGGAAAGATGCATCATTCTGGATGCTCCATGAATTTCAAGATGGCTAAAAGTCAAAGTTTAAGGCTCATCTATTTTTAGATTTCTTCCTATAATAAGGTAAAAACAAGCTTTAAGTGTTGTAAAAGACTCTTCTAGTAAAAACAAAAACAAAACTTGGCTTTACCAGTTTCTGTACCAATTTCTAAAGAATAGTTCCTATTCCACTATTTCAAGGCATTTAAGTCTTGTGAAAAATAAGTGTATCTGAAACAATTAGGTTGTCTTTGACAAGATCCTGAGATTGACTTATTCTTTGGATGACGTTCACACATAACAATGAAGCAACCAAATACGGGTACTGTCAACTCAGTTGCATGACAGTAAAACCATAAATTCTACATCAAAAAATATTTCTTAAAAATCAAGATTTGGGGCACCTGGGTAGCACAGTTAAGCATCCAACTCTTGGTTTCTATGCAGGTGGTGATCTCAGGATCATGAGATCAAGCTCCATGTCAGACTCCACGCTGAGCATGGAGGATTCTTGAGATTTTCTTTCCTTCTCCCTCTGCCCCTCCTGCTTGTTCTTTCTCTAAAATAAACAAATCTTTTTTTTAGTCAAGATTTATCATAATACTTGCTAACACTGAGAACTTACTATACTTTGAACCAGGAACTGTGCTAAGAATTTTATATAAATTATTACATTTAATGTGATAGTTCTTCCCCCTGATATCTAGTGCCTCTCCCTCACCTCGTCTTTGCTTAAAATCATCCTAAATGAGGCTTTCCCTTATCTTACTTAAAACTGGAACCCTCTCTTTCCCTGTGTGCACTATTAGCTTTTTATTTTCCTATAATTTATCACTATCATGCAGAATACATGTTTTACAGATTTGTTAATTGCTCATCTTCCCAAATGTGAATGTAATCACCATGAGGGCGTGAATATATATGTTATTCACATCTGTTTTGTTCAGTGCCATAGCCCCAATGCCAATAGTGCATGGTACATAGCAGATACCCAAAAATGTTGAGGTAATGAAAATGTTCAGTCTTTGCAAATATTGCAGATATTAGCCCATTTTCTTGGGGAAAAAAAGGCTGAAGTGATAATGTGACTTACTGAAGTAACTGCTCAAGCAGATTTGTGCACGCTCACAGTTCAATCCTCTCTATTCGCTATACTGCTTCTAGGAAAAGGAATCCTCCCAACTAAAGTTTGTCTCTTTGTTCTACAGATTTATGTTTTTGAATAAATTACAAACATGTCTAGAAATTATAGCAAAGATACACACCTTTTAAATACCCTTCATGACTGGTGCTCTTTTAGAAGGTCATTCACTTTGGATGGGACACAAATGGGGTAGGTGAGGGAGACCAGGGATTAGCTCAGACCATCTGTATTAACCCTGGAAATCAATGTGTTGACAGATGTCACAGCTTGTTTTCCCTCATACCCAATAACCTTACTGTCATGAAACATTTGCTGAGACAAAAAAGATAAGTTATATACAATATTTAAGCTTAATGTAGGACTTTATATGAAAAATAGTGAAACACAGATTTTTAAAATCTTCATACCCCATACAACACATATTTAGTATATACATTCATTCTGTAGTGTTTGTCTTTTTTATTTTTCCATTTATCTTTCCCTCACCCATTCTGAAAATAAAGTCAAGTAATTTGGTTGCCCATCACACACACCACATATACACACTTATTCTTTTTTTCTGCTTTCAAACAATCAGCCACAAAGATTAGTCAGCAGTTGAGGAACTTAAGGAAAACGTATTTTGTCATTGCTAGAACAGAGAGATGGGTTAAATTCAGAAACCACCAGTTCAAAGAAAATATTTTAGCCATAGGGAATAAATGGGAAAAAAAATCATCTAGTTGCTCCTATTTTTCCAAATGACTCTTTTCCTACCACTCCTCTGGAGTGACAAAGTTATAACAACATTGATGGGGATTTTAAGACTGGAATTGTATAGTTAATATAGTTGAGTAACTCTTTAGAAAGACAATTTGACAAAACTATTCTATTCTTTTAATATAAATGCTTTTTCACTCTCGATGGAATGAGATATGGAATACTGTGGAATAAATCAGAAGATCTGACCAGATAAAGAATATATAACCAAGAGAGACAAAGAATCTCACAAAGGATATTAACAATATGTGAAGAATCTATGGGAAGTGAAAATGGTACTCCCTAGACAATTAGTCACACAAAAGCATCATCATGCCATGGTGAGCTCTTCTGGAGTGGTAAGTGTAAGGCAGAACCAAAAATAAATTCAAACATTCTGAAAATGCAAGTGGAAGGGTTTCTTTACCCAAGGAAACTGGAAATTATGTAACTGAACCCAAAGAAGTTCCACTAGGAAGACTAATTTAGCTTTATGAGGCAGATCCCACCTGAAAACCTACTTGTATACATGTCACAAGAGAACATCCTAGAGATAAGCTATAGCTTCCAATACTGATTATAACTCACCTCCAATTTTCTGTTTATCAAATTATTTAATTAAACATAGAGCTACTAAAGTAACTAATGCAATCAAGTCTGTCCATCCCCTAATCCTATTGAGTTGTTTCTTTAACACTAAGTTATGAATAAGTCAAAAATCTTACTAAAGGTAGTGATTGAGAATACCAAAAAGGCATACAGAATGGAAAAGGAACAGTAAATCATAATCCAAATGTCTGAATATTTTCTTCTACTCCTGTCCTTTTGAGGAGGGAAAATATCTGGAAACAGATATAGTTTATAATCAAATGTATCACAAATTCATGCATAAAGGATATTAGCTTTAAAATGAGTTGAAAATTTAGAACACACATTTTTCTAGAATTAAATGGACATGATGTGATTGATGGTAAAATTACATGACCCAGGTTTTCTCCAGAAAGGAGAACCAAAGAGCTCTTATGTACTCTAAGAGCTATCCTTTGCATCTTCTTGAAAAGGCAAAATACCTAACTAAATATCTAAATAGTGACTTCAGGCAAGTCACTAAATGATAAATAATGAAAGTTATACTTTAATGGAATTTTAAATAATCTTTTATTTCACCAACCATATGAGAAATTATATTTGTGTTGCAGAAATGTGTAGTTCTTTTTAAATGAGTAAGCATTTTATTCACAATGCATTACCTTTCATTTAGGCTACAGGAAAAACTAATTAAAAAGCACTATACCATATATATTTAAAAGTTGCCCCAAATGTCACTCTAAAGCTTTCAATATAATATGCCATCTACCACATTCCTTATGTATATAACATTATGCTAATAACTATCCTTTCAACTTCAGAATTCCAGAGCTAATCAGTCACTTGTGGTCCAGGATGAAGTTGCTCATTTCTTGCCTACTAAGAACTACATGCTTATTTGAACATTGGTTTTGCATACATAAGACTCACGTTGTCTCTATAACATAAATATATACATGGGTATGAAGGGAATATAGGCCCTTTAACAAAAGCCTACAACAGAGATGAAGGACAGTCCCTACAGAAGGGAACTACCATATTTAATATAAAAAGGTGGCGTGGCATGGCATCAGATTTAAAATCGAAGAGAATATAACTTCCTAAAAAAATGAATTTTAATACTTTTAATATAGTATATTATAAACATACTACAGTATAAAAGTACAAGTTCAAAGTATTGTCATACAATTCACTGTAACACTCACTATATTGCATGCAAATTAAAAGTACTTCTGTCAATGCCCCTAAAGAATTACTAAGGCAAATAGGATGAGACCCCAAAAATCAAAGGAAATTCTTCAGCCAATGATCAAGCTATTTATTTCACTCTACTCTGAAACACTGGTGCTGTCTTCCAAAGATAAACTACTCTTAGCACTTGCTGGCCCCTCATCTTAAGGGCATGGTAACTAAAGGTCATATGCCACTAATGAATCAACTGTAGACTCATTTAGGACCCTAAAAACAACTCTCCTGTTTCTAATCTTTTTTCCCCTGCACAGCAAAGGCCATTTTGTTATATAAAAACATAACTGTCCCTAAGTAATAGTACTGCCTCATCTGTGTATGTCATTTGTGGTAAGAATGGTGTGCAGTACATCCAATATTAGCATTTGACTAAAGATTAAAGGATTCTTTAACTTCTATTTAGTAAGATTTAAAAACAAGTTTAAGAACAATTATGTTTTTAATCCTGTCTTTTTTCTCCATCATCATACAAATATTTTAAGGCCAGCTATCAGAAATCTTACAAATACACACAAAGAAAAAATGAGTCCTCTCTCCTGATACACATTCCTTAAAAAGTTCTATGATCATGGTACATAGAAGGAAGAATTAATCTGAGAGTGAGGACAACCAGTATGCCTAAAAAGAAAATCAATGAATGAGAAGAGTGGAGGATGGGCACTCAGAATTCTGTATAATGCAAAATAAACCATGGTTTACTCAGAAAGAACAGTGCTACAAAACATTGGAAGAGGAGGGAATAGCTCTTTTTTTCATACTATGGGAATATCTTGATAAACCAAAATTCAAGGACCAATTGGGAATCAAGATTTCAATTCAACCTCTTCAACTAACTCAAAACATGTTCTTGATTAAGTCATTTAACTTCTTGGGTCCCAATTCTTACATGTAAAATAAGGAGACAGAAATAGACAATCTTTAAGATCATTTTCAACTCTAACACTCTATGCCCTGTATCTTGAAATACTTGAGGAATAAAGAGTTCCTTTATAACACAGGTGTAAGGAGAAAGTTTATTTTTTATAAACTTTCTTGAAATAATTTATTACTTCATTATCCCAGAATTCTATCACAATACAGATATCTGAGATTCGTACTTGTTAATTGGCATATTAAATATAAACTGCCTCAATTTTGAGATCCCTGAGATCAGAGACCATGAACCATGAGTATCTGGGACTAAGGAGGCTTTTAAACTGCCACTTCATGAAATATGAAAGTAAAAGATGGACGCTAATAGCTGTAAATAAATGAATCACCTTTGTTAACTATTCACACTTAAACAATCTGATTTTAATTCTCATATATACAAGGAAATTATGTGTAAAATTTGTGCTTCAAATCAGCTGGGATAAGACCATTATTCAAAAATTAGTATTAATTCTAAATGTCCATTGGAAAGTATGGACAGTAAAAGTAACACTTTTCATTTCTTTAACAGCAAATTTTCAGAAAGAAAAATACTTCATTGGATATATTAAAATTTAAAATTTAAAAATACTAGAATAAGTTAAAGTTTTCTATACTCTGGTGGTAAGGCCTCTACGAACCTGATCAACAATCATGGAAATATTTAACTAGTACAATATATTTAACTAATTCAGAAAATCATGACGTGTGGAAAAGGGTTACTAGAAATAGGGCTTTAAAAATGAAAAGGAAAAATGAAGGCAAAAAAAGAAACTTGAAAGTATCTAATGCACAAAAGCTTCTCTAAACCAATACATTAAAAACCCAATATGCTAATAGAAAATTAGGCAAGAATTTGAATAGGTTAAGTCAAAAATTCTTAATTAAATGTAGTTCAATCTCATTATATCCAAAGAATAGAACTGAAAATAGAATTAGTTGTTTCCATATCTGGCAAATAAAGATGAAACCCATTACAACATTCAGAATTTCTTCAAGGCACAGAAAAATCATACATGTTTGGTACAGTTTTCTGGAAGGCTGTATAGTACATTCAAACTTAAAACTGACTTTAGCTTTTGACCCAGGTCTTTTAAGAAAGTAGTCTCACTTGTTTTGTTTAAATTCTATGTACGAGTGAAATCATATGGCATTTGTCTTTCTCACTTTTTTCATTTAGCATCATATGCTCTAACTCCATCATTGTCCTTCCAAATGGCAAGATTTCATTCTTTTCCATTGCTAAGCAGTATTACATTTTGTGTGTGTTGTATATACACACACACCACTTCTTTATCCATTCGTCAGTAGATGGACACTTGGGCTGTTTACATAATTTGGCTATTGTAGATAATGCTGCTATAAACATTGGGGTGCACGTACCTCTCTGAATTAGTATGTTTTTTTTAAAGATTTTATTTGAGAGAGAGAGAATGTGTGCACTTGTGCATGCACAAGCGCATGCCCAAGTTGGGGGAGAGGCAGAGAGAGAGAATCTCCACACTGAGTGAGGAGCCCAATGGGGGAGCTCAATCTAAGGACCCTGATATCATGACCTGAGCCGAAATCAAGAGTCGGATGGTTAACCGACTGAGCCACCCAGGCACCCCTTGAAGTAGCATTTTTGTATCTTTTGGGTAAATACCTAGTAGTGCAATTGCTGGGTCCCAGGGTAGTTCTCTTTTCAACTTTGAGGAACCTCCATACTGTTTTCCAGAGTGGCTGCACCAGTTGGCATTCCAACCAACAGTGCAAGAGCGTTCCCATTTCTCTACATCCTTGCCAATATGTTTCTTGTGTTATTGACTTTAGCAATTCTGACAGGTGTGAGGTGATAACTCCATTGTTGTTTTCATTTGTATTTCTCTGATGATCAGTGATGTTGAGCATGTTTTCATGTGTCTGTTGGCCATCAGTATATCTTCTTTGGAAAACTGTCTATTCACATCTTCTGTTCATTTTTTAATTGGATGATTCATTTTTTGGGTGTTGACTTATAAGTTCTTTATATATTTCAGATATAACCCTTTATCAGACAGAAGATATTTGCAAATGATCTATTCCACGGGTTGCCTTTCAGTTTTGTTGACTGTTTCCTTAACTGTGCAGAAGCTTTCTATTTTGATGAAGTCCCAATAATTTATTTTTGCTTTTCATTTCCCTTGCCTCAGGAGACCTATATAGAAAGAAGCTGCTATGGTTACTGCCTGTGTTCTTCTCTAGGATTTGTATGGTTTCAGATCTCACATTTAGGTCTTTCAATAATTTTATTTTTGTGGATGGTGTAAGAAAATGGTCCAGTTTTTCCAACACCATTTGTCAAAGAAACTGTCTTTTTCCCCATTGTATATTCTTTCCTTTTTTGTCAAAGATTAATTGACTATATAGTTGTGGGTTTATTTCTGGGGTCTCTATCCTGTTCCATTGATCTATATGCTGTTTTTGCGCCAGTGTTGTACTGTCTTGACGACTACAGCTTTGTAATATAGCTTGAAGTCTGGAATTGTGATGCCTCCAGCTTTGCTTTGCCTTTTCAAATTTGCTATTCAGGGTCTTTTGTGGTTCCATACAAATTTTAGGATTGTTCTAGCTCTTTGAAAAATTCTGGTGGTATTTTTGATAGGGACTGCATTAAATGTATAGATTACTTTGGGAAGTATAGACATTTTAATATTTGTTCTTCCAACTCAGGAGCATGGAGTATCTTTCCATTTCTTTGTGTCCTCTTCAATTTCTTTGATCAGTGTTCTATAGTTTTCAGAGTACAGGTCTTTCACCTCTTTGGTTAGGTTTATTCCTCAGTATCTTACTGCTTTTAGTGTAATTATAAGTGGGACTGATTCCCTCATTTCTCTTTCTGATGCTTCATTATTGGTGTATAGAAATGCAACAGATTTCTGTAGGTTGATTTTGTATCCCGCAACTTTACTGAATTCATTCACCCAGTTTTAGTAACTTTTTGGTGGAGTCTTTTGGGTTTTCTATATAGAGTAGCATTGTCATCTGCAAATAGTGAAAGTTTTATTTCTTCTTCGTCAATTCAGATGTCTTTTTTGTTGTCTGACTTCCAATACTACACTAAATAACAGTGGTGAGAGTGGATATCCCTGTCTTATTCTTGACCATAAAGGAAAAGCTCTCAGTTTTCCCTACTTAGGATGATATTAGCTATGGGTTTTTCATACATGGCCTTTATTATGTTGAGGTATGTTCCCTCTGACCCCCCCCTACTTTGTTGAGGGTTATCATGAATGATGTATACTTTGTTAAATGCTTTTTCTGCATCTACTAAAAATATCATTTGCAAATATTGAACTACCCTTGCAACAACAAAAAGTGGTCTCAAAAGTGAAATGCCCAAAGAGGAATGGATAGTAAATTAGAGATATCCAATGTTGTATATGATCTCCATTTGGTCAGATTACAAAAAAAAAATTCTACACTTGTACATATAGGGATATCCAGTAGTACTCAGCAAATATTTTAATTAAAAAAAATTGTATTCCTTCATTTTATATTTGAATGCATTTTAATTATAAAAACTTTAAAAATATATATAAAAGCATAAATGATAAAAAGATTCAACCTCTATCACACCACTTGAGTACAATAACATTGTGGGAGATAGTCTTCTAGTCTTTTCCAAATAAAGTGTGTGTGCATATAAATGTATTTTTATATACCACTATTGCAGTTAGCTGAATATATAGTTCATCATTTCCAACATATTTCACAAGTACAAATGTATTTCAATGAATATATATATCCTTGTATATATTTCTGATTATTTAGGACAAAAAACTGGTCTCCAATGTTTAAAATCTTTTCAAATTTTACTGAAATTTCTTACTACTTGGAAATTTCAGGTTAGTTTTGTTTTAAAAAAAATCCCTTCAAAAGGTAAAAATTTTCATTATTTTATGGGCCTTTGTTTTTAGTTTTTGTATGAATACCACAGACCATAAAAAGGAATGATTTGAATTGAATTTGCAGCCAATAAATTAAACTTATAAGAATTCTGATATTATCTAGATCATTCTACAGGATTATTCAGTACCTCAATCTATACAAAAATGTTATCAAAGACTTTCTCAAGTATAATATAATGTCCCTAAACAACAGCAATGTCAATGTCAAGATATAACAGTAATTCAAATAAACTACTTAACTTAAAATAATCCTACTTGATGAGTAGCCCGAAAAAGCAAATTAACACTCAATAGTGTTTGACCACAAACAAAGTGCTTTCAAAGTTACATAGAAGAAGCAATCATAATTCTGCCTTTTGGAGAATGCAATCCAGGTAACTATTAGCTACTCTGAAATAACTTTTTAGGTTTATGACTCAGGACTAGTGCAGTCTCATCTCATGATGCTAATGCTTGTATATCTGATGTTCAAAATGGAGATGACAGTCATGGAATGAAATGTGCATGGGACTTGGAACAGAATTTATGTAATTCTAAAAGGGCCTGTGGCTCCTTGAGCAGTTCCCATTTCCCTGCCAGAAATTACAAATTTGTAGAATTATGAAGAAGTGATATATTATGCATATGTATAAATGCTTCAATTTTAAGATTTTAAATGTAAAATATTTTTTAAAAATCTTGTGGATAGCCATTTCCTGAGTATTTCAAACTATCCTCATTAAATATTAGCCTATGTGAATTTTACTCTAGTTTTCATGTTAAACATATTGCTAATCCTAATTTACAACTAAATGAACCATCCTATTTTCCAAGTATCTGGTTGCTTTAGAAAGTTTTATATGAAGTAATTTGTGTCTTATTTACATTGTATATGTCTGAAACTCTTTTTAAAAATCCACTCAGATCCCTGAAATCAGTCAGAAAATTGATAGGAATGTTACAATACTTATAAAACATCAAAGACACAAATTCACAAGATTTAGAAATCAGAGCAGTTTTAAAAAATACTTAGAAGTTGCTATACAGGGACACCATGGGTGGTGCAGTCAGCTAAGCATCTGACTCTTGGTTTTGGCTCAGGTCATGATCTCAGGGTCATGAGCTTGAGCCCCGTGGCAGGCTCCACACTCAGCACAGAGTCTACTTGAGATTCTCTCTCCCTCTCCCCCTCTCACTCATGTGGGCGTGCATGCTCTCTCTCCCTCCCTCCCTCCAATAATCTTTAAAAACAAACAAACAAAAAAAAACATTGCTAACCAGTATCTTATAGAATCTAAACATTAATGCTTTTATATTTATTCAACAAATGACTGTAACCTTGGCACATATAATCACATTTAATCCTCTAATCAATCCAAAAACGCAAATATTATACTCTATTTACAAATAAAGAGATAAAGGCTCATACTAAAGGAGTATTTAAAGCTTATGTGAGAAACCATACGTTGCCTATGTTTTTTCTTCATCCTAAGAAGACACTCTAACAGCATCTTGCTTAATTCCAACAACTCATGTGCCTAGCTAAGGGCCAATATTTCCCAGAGTAGTTATGTTATGTCACTATATTACAGTAAAAGAAACATAACAAGTTATGGGATAGTAGCTTCATGAAACCTTATTTAAAGGAGGATAGACAGCTGTCACATGCTTCCTCCCACTTCTTATTTCCAATCTGAGTATGAGGACTAGAGTTTCTATAACTATCTTGAACCAGGATGAAATCTTCAAAGTCCCATGCGATGGATGGTGAAGCAGAAAGCTGAAATGATAATTATGAAGCCGTCTTACAGATGAGGACTATAACTTCCGGAACTTTTCTTTATAAGAAAAAATTAACTGCTATGTTGTGTATTAGTAACTTACTAGCAGCCAATGGTGACTGATTAAGCTTATTATATACAGGGCTCTGTTCTATTTTATCTATATTGTCTTATTTATTCCTTCATACAGTGTTATTTTATAGTTGTGGAAACTAAAGTTCAACAAGGTTAAGTAACAAGCTCAAGGTGATATTTCTAAATAAACTGTGGAGATAAGGATTGAGTTAAGATCTTTTCTTAATCAAAGTGATCTTTTCTATAATGTCACCCTACGCTTTATATATGCATCTACAGGCCTGACATGTAATCATGTATTTCCAGAATATGGTTTTCTCCTATATATGTTCTCCCTGATCATTTTCTCATCCTTCACTCCCCCTCACTTGGTGATGAGTATAGTTAAGTCTTAGCTCTGAGATAATGGGAGCAAGTCCCAGTGATAATCTATCTTTCAGAAAATGATCCCACTGCTATTTTCCATTGATTCTCTTTTTTCCTTGAAAGCAGATTTGTGCAATAAAAATTCTCCCTCTTGTCAACAAATCCTCTTAGCATCACATAATCATCTTTTCATGAAAAAGTAGCTAGGGGAACATTGCTAGCAATTTCAACATGCTCCAGGCTTCAAATTACTAGAGAAGCTTGAAGCAATTCTGAGCTAAAGGAAACCAGAAGTGTGTAGACATTGGACTGTCAAATACATCTCCTTCCTCAGATTTACAGTTATTTTTCCAGGAGATGTCTACCCATCCACTGAGATGCTATAATCATGTATTCTTAAGGTGACAGCATAATATGCTCTTCCTATTCAGTACATTCAGTTTACCTAAGGTTAAAAGCAGAATAGGCGTCAAAAAATACCATCTTCAAATTAGTAGGATTGATAGCTCATTTTTGGTTTTATTATTTAGACATAAGCCAAATCATGTAATTAGCTCACTAGAAGAAAAGCATTTTGACCTATTCCCTAAAAATATTTCAATGATTTGAATTCAAATTAACTATTATCCTGAAGCCACTCAAGCTCATTAAAATGAGATTTATTTAAGTATCTTTGTTAGGAAAACATTACAAGTATTTGTGTACCCAACTGGAGATCATTTTCATAATCAGCTTCTCAGTCCCATTTTGTTCTCCTGGATCATAAGTTCCCATGACAGTTCCCTAGTTTAACTTTGTTGGGAGTTTTTACTCTGATTAAAATATCAAACTGCCTTTCTTAGGCCAGAAATTCCTAAACTTTCTCTATTCACGGTGTTCTTGGAAAGGTTTTTACAGTATTCTAGGTCAAATACTGAAGAGTTCTACTTAATATGGGGTTTGTTCAAAACACATGGAAAAGTATGAATTTTGTAGCCATTTGAAGATACATATAAATTGAAAGAAGTTCATATATCTGATAGTGCTGTTTCTCCCCAAAATTAAATATTTTCAGTAACCTTGTGCATTTGCTACAGTATCCAGGGTGACTTGGTACCCATTTTTGGTATCCATACTCTCAGGCACTGTTAATATTTAATTAATCTATGAGCATATCAAAGGCAGAGACTGGACTCATTTGATGAGTTTGCATTCCCAAGCCTTGTTGTACAATGTCTGGTACATAGTAGGTACCAATATTTGTCAAATGAAAGAGGATGAATATAGATGATAAACTGGATTAATACTGACTTGAGAAAAAATGGTTATCTCTGGATGAGGCACTCTGAAATATAGGGAGGTGATATAGAACAGTGATAGAGAATATGGGCTCTATATCAAAAAATAAATATAGGATTGTGCTTCCCTCACTTATAAAATGGAGACAATAGTAGGATCAACTTCACAGGACTCACAAGAGTTAAGTGAGAAATACATGCAATTCACAAACTATAGTGTACCGTATAGACAGTAATACTTTGGCAAATGTTATCTTGCTATTTTATGCTTTACATCATAGAAGGGAAGACAGTTCCAAAAACAGTGGGAAGAAATAAAAGAATAAGACCCGCAAAGAGTAAGAAGACAATCAGCAAAATATTTTTAAAAAGCAAGCTGTGGTTACAAACAGAAGAAAGCACAGTTACTCTTTGCTTGGAAAACATATTTAAAGAACAGGCTCTTTGTGGCCAGACTGAGAAAGCTGCAGTGGGACTGAAATTTGCCATCTGCCAAAAGTGAGACAAACTCAAATCCCTTCATTTCATGGCTTGAAATTGAAGACCAAAACCATCTCTTATTTCTAATCACATTCCTAATTACAGAAATACAGGCTAACACCCCTGTTGTATATGGAGCTGCCAGTATTTCCATTATCAGTTCCCATTTCCAGGGCTTATTATGAAAGCACATGCTCCAGAGAAACTGTTGGCATAGAGGACCTCAGCATGGAAGAGATCATGTTTTACAAAAGTTGGCGTCAACTTTTCAACTGTAAATATGAAGAGATAGGCAACAATGAAAAGTCAAAACCCATGATTCTGGGATTAGAAAGGATGTTCAAGCTAATTTCAAATGTAGTGTGTAAGTGAAAAATCATGCTCAGCTTTTAAAGAGAATATACATATTTTGATTTAGCCATTATCACCAAATATCTGTAACAAGACAGAAGCAATGTAACCTGTCCATCTATGTCCCCATTAGTAAATACTGGCATAAATCTAATTTCAATATCTAAGAGGAACTGCTTCTGCTTCGACCTTGGCCAGAGTATTATAAAAGGTAACATTTGTTTTGAGCCATCTCTGTTGTTTTGTTTTGTTTTGTTAACAATTAGCAAGGGGCACCATTATTTATTCCTAAAGTTTTCGTCATACTCACTGAATGGTTAATGTAACTATTTTAGTTTTTCCAATATCTGTTGCTTTTACTTTAGTTTCACTAAGAGTTAATAGCTTTTAAAGAAGAAAGAAAGCATCTTAAATTGTAGAAGGAGGTTGTTAAAGTACATGTAACGGTTCATTCTTATAATACTTAAGAATTAAGTCTTTTGAATATAGTGGGCACACGATGCTACATTAGTTTCAGGTATACAATACAGTGATTCAACAACTCTGCACTGCAGGTGTAGCTACAATCTGTCACCAATACAATGCTAGTACAATCCCATTAACAATATTCCCTATGCTGTACTTCTTATTCCCATGACTTATTCATTCCATAACTGGAAGCCTCTACCCCCCTACCTTTCACACATCCACCCCCCCCCACAACCATCAGTTTGTTCCCTGGATTTATTATGGAGATGGGGACAGACAAGATTTTTTTGAAGAATTATATTGAGACATTCAAGGTGTTTATGAACTTATATTTGGTTGTGATCAAAGTAGAAGCCAAAAAAAAAAAAAACTTTAAAAGTTTTGTCTCAAAAAAAACAAAATAGGAAGATATCATTCTTCTTTAGCCTATAATACTGCAGAAACTTTCGTGTTTCTTGATCAGTTTCAGTAGATCAACCAAAGGTTGACTCGTTAGGGTAGGAAATAACTGTTAACTCAAAAGCCTTTTCTACTAGGTACTGCTGTGTCATGTCAACAAAAATCTTATTTCTGGGATACCTAATTAAGCAGAGTGAATGAAAAAAAAAATGTTAAAGCCCCAGTGGATGAAGATCATGGAGAATTGATAGGATTTAATACTTTGATACTTAACTCGTACCTCTTTGTCACAGTAGAGCATCACTGAATTTATGAGAATCTTTATTCAACCTTCTCTTCTAGGAAATATAGCAATTTACTAAAAGTGGACAAGCAATTTATGGAACAAATTTTAAAATGGGTAATGAAAGCACAGAATTATGGAGCAGTACTGACCTCGGAAAATCATTTTGTATATACCCTTCAAGAAATGGCTATACCTAAACCATCCATGTTGAGTTACTATCTATTACATTCTTAAAGGCATCTAGAAAAATTTAAAACCTCTTAGATAGCCAGTTCTGGATTTAATACTACCAAAAATTTTTCTTTCATGTCTAAACTAGTTTCTCCTTCTACAATTTAAGATGCTTTCTTTCTTCTTTTAATCTCAGTAAAGATGGAGAATAGCTAGGTATGATCCTTTTTAAAGGACAAATTCCCCTCAGATTATATAAGCTATATCTAGACTTAATAGTTATACTACTTGAGTTTTTAAATTGTACTAAGAAAATGTGTCCATAACCCACCCTGTTTACAAGTTATCCTCGGGAAATCAGCCCTAATTCTTGCACCTGCTAAATTAGATTTTATGCAGAACCACAGACTCGTGCTTCATTTAACCCTTCAAGGAACAACAGGCTTTATTAGTATCTAACATAGAAAGAAAACTATTCTATAGATGTAGGTCTAACAACATCCAGATGATCTTTGGGACTGATCAATTCCATTATTTACATGTAGCTTTATCACTTCCCCAAATTGGATGGACAGGTCAAATCCATCCTGTACTAAATGATTTTCTTCAATAAAGCATTTTTCCTATACTTTCTTATATTAAATTGTATAATTTGCAAATATCCAAGTTTTTTCTATCCCTATAAAACCCCAACTTATAATGAAATTCCAAAGACAATAAATTTTCTTTAGTGTTGAAGGTACATGAGTAGCACAGAGCTTAGCACCTAGAATGTTATTTCTGTCTGTATCTAAAAATATTGAGTTAGGGGCACCTGGGTGGCTCAGTCGTTAAGCGTCTGCCTTCAGCTCAGGTCGTGGTCCCAGGGTCCTGGGATCGAGCCCTTTATCAGGCTCCCTGCTCGGCAGGAAGCCTGCTTCTCCCTCCCCCACACCCCCTATCTGTGTTCCTTCTCTCAATGTGTCTCTCTCAAATAAATAAAATCTTTAAAAAAATTTTAAAAAATATTGAGTTAGAAAAGAAAATCTGGATGTTTTGTCAATCAAACTGATCTTCATGTGCTAAAATGGTTGACTAAAACCCTTTCCCACCAGATTTAGTCCTTTAAGGCAAGAATTATGTCTTACTCATCTTTGTATTCCTGGGACTTTGCAGAATAGCCAGTACCCCCCACCGAAGTTAAATGGCCAAATAAAACAAATTAAAAATCTCAAATTGTATTATTTTAGTCGTTTACCTTTGATACTGAGAGCTCATTTATGTTAAATATTACTCAGCGTGAAATAGTAAAGTCTTAAAACTATATCCCAGGTGTACATAAGTATGTATAATTAAACAGAAGACTAAATGTGTATATATTGAAATTTAACTCTCTATACAAGTAATCAAGAGTACCAAGAATAAAAGTCAGATAAGTTTCTATTATGGGGAATATCTAACTGTCTCTGGGATGTACTGAATTGGTTTTGCTAGTGAGAGACTTACTATCTACCTTTTTGGCAATCCCCAAACAGATATACTGTGTATAAGGAGACTCATGTGATTTTGGCATCAGATATAACAGCCAAGCAGTGTGAATTCTGAAAACATAAAGAGGAGACAACTTCCTATTTCACTCTTTGAGGGAGTATATACATACCAGAAATTGCAGCTTCCAGTTTAAATTCAGAATGGCTCTGAATGGTCACAGAACACTACAGAAATACTGAGGTGATAGTCAACAACCATTCAGTGCCTGTGCAAAAAGTGTTCCTTGCTACTTCTACTTAAATAGCAATAAAGTACAATGTTACAAGTCTTCACTCTACTCCCATATTCACATTAAAGCATCCTGTATTTATATGTTCTGTTGCTTTCTTGAGTGTAATCTAAAGTATTCGGATAAATCCCTTAGTAAAAAGCAGTGTTAGCGATCATTTTACATTTCCTATCTGATCTATTATACCTTTAACAAAACATGTTCTCCCACACAATTCTAACATCAAATACTGTGTGATAATACCCTGTGGGCACTCCATAGACTCACAACTGCATATCAGAGGTCAAATTAGGGACTAGTTTCTACTAAAAAAAAAAAAAAAAAAAATACCTTGTGTTCATATGTAACTTGCATTAGGTTATTAAGCAATTGATAGAAGTACAACATACATTGCTTAGATTTCAGGGCTTTGCTGTTAAGCTTCCACAGAACATTTTCAGTGTACTGTATAAGATTTTAGTTTCATGTGTTCTAGATCTTTTGTAAGGTTCAGGGCTATAACCTGACTTAATAAAATAAAAACTATGGCCAAAACTATGCCATAGAAGACACTGAATTCACCTTCTCCCACTAACACACCAAATATATACTTACATACAGAGCAATTCCTCCTAAAAGAACTAAAGGCTGATTGAACAGCTTTTGCACAACAAATGATAGAGGGACAATAGGAGAAGGGTGGGAGAGATGGGGAAACAATAACAATGAGATAATACCCCCCACCATGGCTACCTGCAGTAGGGAAGGCGATCACTGAAGACTCGCCTACCCAGGGGCACAAGGAAAACAAAAAATCTGTTTAAAGGACAAATAGACTATAAGCAAAGGAAATCCAACTACTCACCCTAGATTGTCTCCCAAGTAGGCAGGCAACTACTGGAACTATCTGTGGGGTCAGAGGCACTGACAAGCCATTTTTTATTTTCCCTCCTCCACCTTGAGAGCATGGATGAGAGCAGGGTCCAAGTATCAAGCCTGCCTGCTAAGGCCACCCCAAATGCCCTAGGCCCCTAGCCTACACCAGCTCCAGCCACCCACCCAAGGTGATAAGATACGTGATCCACCTGATAAAAGTGTTCAAAGAAATTGTCATAAGGATGTTCACTGGACTTAAGAGTAGATGAACTCAGTGAGGGTTTCAACAAAGAGAAAATATAAAAATTCTATCAGAATGGAATACAGTAACTGAAATGAAGAATATACTAGAGGGAATCAACAGCAGATTAGAGGATGCAGAAGAACGTAATCTAAGAGACAGGGTATTAGAAACCACCGAAGCTAAACAGTAAACAGAAAAAAAGAATTAAAAGAATTAGGAAAGATCAAGGGACCTCTGAGACAACATCAAGCATACTAACATTTGCATTATACAAGTCCCAGAAGGAGACGAGGGAAAAGGAGGCAAGAAAACCTATTTGAAGTAAGAGTTGAAAATTTCCTTAACCTTCAGGAAGCAAACCTCGTGTCCAGGAAAAGTTCCAAACAAGATGAACTCAAAGAGATCCACACCAAGGTATGTTATAATTAAAATGGCAAAAGTTCAAGATAAACAAAATCTTAAAGGCAAGGCGGAAAAAAAAAAGTCACATACAAGGGAAACCCTGTGAGATGATCAGCTGATTTTTCAGCAGAAAATGTACAGGCTAGAAGAGAGTGCCAGGATAGTTAGAGTGCCGAAATGGGAAAACATAATTAAGAATACATTACCAGCAAGTTTACCCAGAATTGAAGGAGAGAAAAAGGTTTCCCATACAAGCAAAAACTAAAGGAATTCATGATTAAACTGGTCTTACAAGAAGGTTGCAGTGTACTCTTTAAGCAGAAAAGAAATGGCCAGAACTAGAAAGAAAAAAATCTCACTGGTAAAGGCAAATATATAGTAAAAACAGTGAATCACACACTTTAAAAAAGCAGGTATGAAGGTTAAGAGACAAAAATGATAAAGCCAGCTATAACTACAATAAGTAGTTAAGAGATATACAAAATAAAAAGATACTAAAAAACAAAACGTGTGTGGGGTAGAAGAGTATAAAAACAGAGCTCTTAAGATACTAACTTAAGTGACTATCTGCTTAAAACACTGTTAATACACATAAAATATTATATAGGAACCTCATGATAACTGCAAATCAAAGATCTACACAAAAAATAAAAAGGAATCCAAAAAGAATACTAAAGAAAACCATTAAACCCCAACAGCAGAGACCATAGGAGGAAAACACAACTACAAAACCAGAAAACAACAAACAAGATGGCAATAAGTATGTACCTATCAGTAATTACTTTAAATGCAAATGGACTAAATGTTTTAATCAAAAGACATAAGGTGGCAGAAGACCCTGAATAGCCAAATAAATCTTGAAAAAGAAGAACAAAGCTGGAGGAGTAACAATCCCTGATTTCAAACTGTACTACAAAGCCACAGTAATCAAAACAGTATGGTACTGGTACCAAAAAAATAACAGGCACATAGATCAGTAGAACAGAAGAGAGCCCAGGGGCAACTGGGTGGCTCAGTCAGTTAAACATCTGACTCTGGCTCAGGTCATGATCTCAGGACCCTGGGATCGAGCACCCTGTCAGGCACCATGCTCAGGGGGGAGTCTGCTTGTCCTTCCCCCTCTCCCCCTTCCCCTGCTCATGCTCACTCACCCTCTCTCCCCCTAATAAAATCTTTAAAAAAATAAGAGCCCAGAAATAAACCTATGCATTTATGACCAATTAATCTATGGCAAGGGAGGGAAAGATATAAAATAGGGATGAGACAGTTTCTTCAGTAAGTGGTGCTGAGAAACTGGACAGCTACATGCAAAAGAATGAAACTGAACCACTATCTTAAATCACACACAAAAATAAACCAAAATGGATTAAAGTTCTGAAGACCCAAAATCATGAAATCCCTAGAAGAAAACACAGGTAAGTAAGCTCCTTCACATCAGTCTTAGCAATAGTTTTTTGGGCCAGTCTCCTCTGGAAAGAGCAACAAAAGCCAAAATAAACAAATGGGATTACACTAAAATAAATATCATTTGCACAGTGAAGGAAACCATCAACAAAATTAAAAGACAACCTACTGAATAGGAGAAGATAACTGCAAATCATACATCTAATAAGGGAATAAAATCTAAAATATATAAACACATAAGTTAATACCAGAAAAAAACCCAAAGAGCCCAAGTAAAAGGTGGGCAGAAGGTCTGAATAGACATTTTTCTACAGAAGACAAGTGGCCAGCAGCCACATAAAAAGGTACTCAGCATCACTAATCGGGGAAATGCAAATTCAAACTGCAAAGAGATCACTTCATACCAGTGAGAATGGCTACTATCAAAGACAAGAAATAAGTATCAGTAAGAATGTGGAGAAAGGGACCAGTCATAGACTCTTGGTGGGAATGTAAACCCAACTACTATGCAGCTACTATGGAAGACAGCATGGAAGTTCAAAAAATTAAAAAAGGGACTACCATCCAATCCAGCAATTGCACTTGTGGGTATTCATCTAGAGGTAACAAGAACATCAATTCAAAGAGATATATGCACACCTATGTTCCCTGCAACATCATTTATAATAGCCAAGATACAGAAGCGACCTAAGTGCCCATCAACAGATGAACAGATAAAGATGTGATATATACATATACACATGCATATATACAAAACGGATTACTCAGCCATAAAAAAGAATGAAATCTTGCCATTTGTGACAACATGGATGGAACTAGAGTATTAAGCTAACTGAAAGGAGTTAGAGAAAAACAAGTATCCTATAACTTCAATTATATTAGAATCTAAAAACACAAGTGAATAAACAAAAACAGACTTGGATATAGGAAATAAACTATTAGTTACCAAAGTAGGGAGGGTTGCGGGGGGCGGAGGGGGAGTGCAGAGCAGGCAAAATGGGTGAAGGGGATTAAGAGGCACAAAATTCAAGTTACAAAATAAGTCATGGGGATATAATATAGGGATATTTTATATGTAATACATGTAGCATAGGGAATATGGTCAATATTGCAATTACTTTCTATGGTGACAGATGGTAACTAGACTAGTCATGGGTATTATTTCATATTGTATAAAAATATCTCATCACTAGGATGTACACCTGAAACTAATACAGTATTATGTTAATTATACTTCAATAAAAAGCAAAAATAAAACCTTAAAAAGCTATGGATTTGTTTATACAGTTAAGAAATCTTAAGTGCCTCCTACATATTAGGTATTTCTCTGAAAAATATCCTAGCACAAATCCCTGATGTGGTTAAGAAAATAAAAAAGCAATAGACATAGAGAAAGGCAATGGGAGAAGGAAAGGGAGTGAGAGAGAGAGATCATCCACAAAAGGTCAGTTACAGGTTGCACAAGCTTTGCTAACAAATGATATCAATCCCTCAGAAAAGCAAACCAGACTCTTCTGTAATTTATCCTTGGGCTCATAATATTAAAAAATCTTCCTTAATACCCAGAAAGACATTTTTCTGAATCCTCTCAGTGGCAGTGTTTTGTGACTATTCTGCATTCCTGACCCTTGCAACCTATTTTTGTTAACAGAAAGAGTGGATGGAGAACAAGTTACCAGTTGCTGGCACAAGTAACATTTTAAAGTCAACCATCAGCAGAAGAGCTTGAAGCAGAAAGATCTATGGGATGTGGTCTGAACCATCACTAGAAGACGGCATCTAGTCACAGAGAAAGAGCAGACCACATTCCCAGTCTCTTAAAATGAAGGGTACAGATTTTTAAGGTCACCCAACACCTTGTTCCCAACTAATGTGCAGCTAGACTTTTGGGCATGCCTTTCCTGGGTCTACTTTCAGATCAAAACCTTTTCTCCTACAATAAAATAATTTTCCCTGTGCTGGAGAAACCTTGCCTGGAAAATGGCCTACAGCAGGAAATAGTCACCTTGAATGAAGTAAGTGCACTATTACAGAACACTAAGTTATTTGTAAGATTACTGCTTTTAGGTCTTAATTGTTGGCTGTGTCATTTGAAAGCTAATAAATTCTATACTGGAGAACAGTTTATTATAGCACAGTCCAGTTGAATTCTAATGCAATCCCCCAATCCAGTTGAATATAATCCCTCTTCCTCTTTAGAACATTAACTCAGAGTTTATATATTCAAGGACTAAGGATTCCTCATCTACCACTAAAAATGTATTTCATTCTACGCTAGAGATCAAAGAGCTTTGAGAATAAGAATACAACTTAATTTCCAAACATATAATCACCAACATCTGCAAATATGAGTTCAGAAACCACACCAAAAGTTTCATAATTTACTGAGGTGCTGTTAAGCATAATATATCCCATGAAGCACTATAAAGGGTTATTCTATATTGTAAGGGCCTAGATTATAATATTCTATTTTTCCCCAAAAGTTAAATATAAATTTTATTCTTACATGCAATTTTTTTTCTGAACTATTAAAATTAATGTTCAACCCTATAAACGCTTATGTCATTATAGGTCCTCTTCAATGACTTACTCCATTGATAATGCCCAGTGATGACAGGGAGAATAGAACGCTGCCTACAAGATTTCACTGGCTTTAATTCAGATTCAAAGTATATGTTGACAAAAGCAGTCTCTGCAACACCTAGAAAAGGATTATCACACTTACACATTTATCTTTCTGGGGAGGAAAGAATAAAGGAACATAAGAGTAATTTAAAACAACACATAAATGTAATAAATAGCTTAAAGGAATTACTATTCATTAAAGACAACTCGAAGTTATACTTTCCGCAATATATTTCAAAACAATCAGGTATCATTATTTCCAATGGTGTGATTCTGCCTAAGAAACTGAATATTTTCCTTTAAGTTTAAATAGACATTCCTTATTACATCTGGCTTTCATTAATGCACACATAAATGTAGACATAGTTACTCAGAGACACACCCCTCTGATGTGTGTGTATTTTGCACCAAGATCCTATGAATAATCATGTGCTGAAGAAAAAAACAAACCAAAAAAAAAAAACAAAACAAAACAAAAAAAAACAATCACTTCACTATCTTTAAAGTCAGTGTCCCATTTAGGGACATATTTGCAGCCCAATTTAGAGTAAATAACTGCCAGAAAATTTCCTATGGAATAATTTATGTCTTTCCCATCATGACCATCAGCCTTGTAGCCACTCCGCTAAAACAGAGATCTACTACCTGTAGATGAGCGAAGGCACTCAGTCAAGCAATCCACAACTGGAGAGGATTAGCTTACAACGGCTGCCACTATCAGCAAAACAGCAAGAAGCAGACAGTTCATTTTACAGAAACTTAATGGACTGTATGGTTCTAGCTGTTTAATACAAGCACTGTCAAGGCATCTAAGCAAAAAGTCTCAGCTGTCACCATTGACAAGCTGAGTAGAATCATTTGTCACAGTAGACTAGATAAGGTACCATTAGAATGGCACATGGTGCTGCTACCATACGTCTCCATGTTGTAGCCAGAGACAACAGCCTTCTGGTTGCCAGACATAACGTCGGCATGTCCTCCATCCTTTCTCACATAACAGACAGGAGTTTAACATTCCACCTTTAGCATTTCAAAAGTGACAGAAGCACATGAAGGCTTGATAATATCTTTAAGTATCATTTGCTTAATAATTTTATATTTACATAAATTATACACACACACACACACACACACACACACACACTTGCACATATTCATACACATATAACCTAAGCAGTGTCTGTGAGTCAACTTCTTTGGTTAACTTTTTGCTATGCAGATCTTAGAGCCCTTAACTTTACTATTAATATATACACAAGTTATGACTCTGCCTGATAAACAAAAAAATCAGGTATCATGAACAAATATAATTTCATGATCTTTATCAGGACACTGGGAATAGCTTTGCCTCATAAAAACATTAAAACAACACTTGAGAACTAAGGTACTGAGAGCAAGAAATAGTTTCTTTGGCTAAGTAGTCTGTAACTTTCACTTAATCTTAATAAGTTCTGTGTATATAATTTACCACAGCCCTAATTAAGCAACACTTTCTACTGAAATATGGTTTTAGAGGGAGAAAATGAAAAGCCTCTAACTACTTAAAACTTGATGCAAAGAGTAAAAAAACACACTAATTTAGTGAAACTGGACAAGAGTATATGAGTGCATCCTTTAAAAATAAAGACTTAATTTCCAGCTAAATATCCTTAGCTTCCTTTAGGAATTTTATTCTGAATAATTTTATAAATGGCCACTGGTGAAATTGGACAAGTAGCTTTTTCAGGATAAAATACAGGCCATTATTTTTCACTCTTAGTCATCACTCATTCATTCAACATGTATACTGAAAGCCAAATGCTAAAGATTTAGCTCTTGGGAGATTAATTTGAGGAAGAGACATGAATCATTTCTTCAAAGAGTTTATAATGTAGAGATGAGACCTGCACACAAATAATATACAAGAGAAAGTCACTAGTGTTATGCGTGTAAAACTTAAGTTGTTAGTGCAACTCAAAGCCAGGAGAGATCAACACTGTCCAAAAGATGAGCAGTGGTGGAAAAGGGTATTGCCAAACACAGCGTTCAGTGGAGAGCTTTTATGAATCCTAAGTTAAAATGAGTGGATAGCTCATATTATAAAATCAGAACACAGTAATTACAATAATTAAGATCCCAAAGATTTCTCCCTGTGAATCCCTCTTATCCCATTTATTCAGAACTATAATAGATACATTGCAAAGAATTTTAAGCCAAGGAAGGATAAGATCAGATTTACATTTTAAATGGCTCACTGTGCTGCAGAGCAGAGATGGGAATGAGAGAAAAAGATTGTATATTAAAAGGCAAATTAGAAGGTCCAAAGAAAAGAGTTAATCAGGCCTGAGACTGCTATCCTTAACAAAGGCCTGCTTGCAAAGTTGGCTCTTCGCTGGCATCTGGGAACCTCAATTTCAGGATTCCCAGCCTCCCCTGATAACAGCTAACTGTGTCTACACTGTTTTTGCAAATGATAAAGTTTATGCTGAACACGTGGTCTTCTGAGTGACTAGAATCTTGGTATATGTTAGGCCCAGGGGGTCTATGTAGTCGATCTCCAACAAAAACCCTGGACAGTGAGCCTCCAATGAGCTTCCCTAGCAGATAACACTTCACCCATGTTGTTATAAACATGGTCAGGAGCACATATAGAGGACTCGAGTATGTCCTATGAGACTCCCCTGGGAGAGGACTCTTGGCTCTCATACCTGGTTTCCTGTAGATTCTACCCATGTGCCTTTTGCCTTTATTGATTTTGTTTGGTATCCTTTCCTGGTCATAAGTCAGAGTCTTAAAGACGACCATATACTGAGTCCTGTGAATTCTCCTAGAGAAACAGGAGACTTGGGATGGGTTGGCAACTCTGACACAGAAGGTTTTATCATCTCAAAGATAAAAGAAATCTAAGCCAGTACAATCATAAAAAGGATGAGAGGCCCATAAAAGCGGTTAAAAGTAGAAGCATTGGATGCAAACAGAAGCAAATTCAGCTCCACCACTGACTAGCCATGGACAAGGCATGTTCCTATGGAACATTTAACAGATGTTTAGCACACAGTTATATGTCATAATGTGAAATTAGTCATGAGATCTACACGAAACATTTTTGCAGTCAGATACTACAAGCATGGACACCATGAAAAGAGAAGAGTCTACCTAGACAGAATGTCTTTGGTGAGAAGAATAAGCCCAGATCTAAAATTACAGGTCAAATTAACAGGGACAGAAAGTAAAAGAAGGATAGAGTTAGAGCAGTGATTTTTTAAAAAAGCTTTATTGGCTTGGACAGCAGACACACTCTCATTGCCCAGATTGACCCACACTCCCCCCCACCAATACCCGCAGAACATTCCCAGCAGCCCTGCCCCCCCAAACCCCTGAGGGCGAAGGGGAGCATGCATTCCTGAAGGCCCTGGCACATCACAGCAGCAATTCTTGTAGTATCATTCCTAGACCAGTAGGATCAGCATCACCTAGAAACAGGTGAGAAATATATATTTTGATACTCTACCCAAGACCTAGAGAATAAGAACATCTGGGGTCCAATAATCTATTTTAACAAACCCTCCAGGTAGTTCTGATACATGCTAAAATTTCAGAATTACTGAAAGTATATAAAACATAGTAAGTCAACATCTAGTTACACAGTCAGAAAGCCCAAGAGAACCAGCCCTATAACATGCACAGAAGGGAGAGAAGATAATCAAGGAGGGAGAGATTGGCAATGGTAATGGCAATAAAAAAGTCCCGTAAGATAAGGATTTTCATATGCCCATTCATTTAGCAGTGTGACTTTATCAGAAATAATTTCTTTAAGGTGGTAGGGGCAGAAGTCAAATGATAGATGTTAAAAACAAAGGAATGGAAGGTAAGAAAATAAAGATGCAGAGAACCTCTACTCTTTAAAGAATTTTTTAAAGGGCCAGGATTAAATAGAAATCTGAGGGAATCGTGGCAGTTTTTGTTGATATTGTTTGTCTTTGTTAAGGTGGGAAAGACTTGACCAAAGCTACAGACAAAAACTGTATTCGATTATGAAAACACGTAGCTTGAGGCTATGAAGGGTGTACTTATACCAGAGAAATAGGCAAACATAGGGCTTGCTTTTCTGGAAAGCCAGTTTTTAAGTATTAACAGTAGACCATTAGAAAATGCTAAGAGGTGGCAGAACAATGAAGAATTGGCAATGAAGGAATGTTTACTTACTCTGGATTCCATCGGCAAAGCTGTAAGAAAAGGAGCTGACATCTGTATTAGGTACCTACAAACTAGGTCTCAAAGTTAATTTCATCACTAGGAGATAGCATAGGGATTTAAATGCAAATCTACAAACTCTTTTCTTCTGTTTCCCATGCTTGCCATATTGTCAAAATCTAGATCTCTGGTAAAACATAAACGTCTGTCTCACTCCAGGTCTACTAAATCAGAATTTATAAGGGAATGATGTGGAAATCTGTATTACCTACATGATTCTTATTAGCAGGCAAAGCTAGAAAATACTGTATTATACACCACACTGTCTCTACAGTCTACTCTTTGGTTTACTAGTCTAGATCACAAGCATAAGAGGACTCAGAGCCACAATCCAGTTCAGGAATAAAAACTGGGCATTGATTAGTAATATACATTGTAGTCCTTGGGAATATGACATATGTAAAGAACAGGAGAAAGAATAGCCTATAAAAGTCAGAGCAAAGTTGCCTAAACTCGGGATCATTCTCAGCATTACCCTTTGTTCAGGAGATCAGACCTTGCAAATTCTCCCAACAAAGCCAATGAAATAATTTCCATTTTACAGGTGAGGAAAAGAAGCTGGTGGCAGGGTATGGGGAGAGGTAAGAAATTGGCTTAAAGTACCATCAAAGGAAAGCAATAAAGACAGAACTTCACTGGATGGTCCCATGTTCCAACCACCCTTTGACGGTTGAAAGTTTTAGGAAACAAAGTTCAATGTTGGCAATGACTATGTCAAAGCATCAACTTTGACATACTACTCTTTATTCTTATTTTAAGGAGACTCCACGCCCAAGGTGGGGCTTGAACTCCTGACCCTGAGATCAAGAGTGCCATGCTCTACCCACTGAACCAGTCAGGCACCCCAACATACTACCCTAAAGTAGCTGAATAAAGAATATCCTCAATCTTATTTACAATCTAAAATAAGTGAATCATAAAATTTAGACATCCACATTCTGGAACTATGTAAATATCACAGAAAAAAAAAATCAAGAAGTCAGTAAACTAAACTACAATAGCAATGACCATGTAACATGGGAGAGCGCTCAGAACTGTCAGCATCTAGGGTAATTTTCATTTAGCAGTATTAGTCTCATTAGTCATTAGCAGCATTATTACTCAACCCATCATTACTCGTCAAGGTGTTATATACTGCACGATGGGTATCTTAACTCAAGAACAGAAGGACTTAACCTCCATGTCAGAAAGATAAGCACTAGGTAAGGAGGCAGTATTAGGTCACAGTATAAAAGTCCAGGAACAAGAAAATTAATGATAGGCCTTAGGGCAAGATTTGATTCATGAATTTGAGTGGTATAAACCACAGCCTGGTGGTATACTCTTTAACTTACATCTCTAAATAAGAATCCAGTATTACTCATATTTTTAAAAAGTCAGCTTTCAGGGGCACCTGGGTGGCTCTGACAGTTAAGCATCTGACTCTTGGTTTTGGTTTAGGTCATAATCTCTAGGTTGTGAGATTGAGCCCCACATGGGGCTCCACACTCAGCATGGAGTCTGTTTGAGATCCTCTCCCCTCCTTCCCTCTCTGCCCTTCCCCCTGCTCTAATAAATAAAATCTTTAAAAAATAAAAAGTTGGCTTTTCTCTTTTCCATGAAAGCAATATAGCCATACTAGTTAAGAGTGTGGGCTCCAGAGCTAGACTGTATCTGGACTCCAGCCCTGTTAATAGCTGTGCAACCTCAAGCAAATATATAAAATCTCTGTGCCTCAATTTCCCCATATGCAAACTAAGGATATTAATAGCAGTTCCTCAAAGTGAAGACTGGATTAGTTAAAACTGGAAACACTTAGAACAGTGTCTGACAGGTACTAACGACAAATAAAAAGTTAATTACTGTTACTTTCAAGCAAACTGTCACTGAACCTAATTATACCATACATGGATCAGAGAGTTTATGCTGATAAAAGTCACTTAGGAATTTGTTGATAAAATAATTCATTAAGAAGGTTAACATAGGAAGAAGGTCTCTGGAGAATATATATATATTTCAAGATCCAAGAAATGTATAGGACTATTCATACTGTCCTGTAGAAGAATTTGAAAACCTTGACTGCAGTGAGTCTGAGCACTCATCTTACTAACCTACTCACTGTCTCACTTGATTAGTCGGTAGTAGAACCGATAGCTAGGCAAGCTAAAAAACCTCATGTACACAGCAGATAGACTTCAGCATAATAAATTCAAATCTTTTGCTAAACAATTTGTCCTTGTTAGAAAAAAAAAGTAGATCATAATAGATCGTACAGGGAGAATATAGACTCTCAAGGCTAATGAAAACTGTTGATTTTGGGGCACTGTTATCCCAGTAAATGATGGAAATGAGAATTTACCAGAAGCAAAGATCTGTTAGCAAGGAGCCAAATTAGAAAACTTTACAGTTCTGCAATGATTTCTTCATATGTTGCACTTATAAATGTTCTCTAGAGGAGATCAAGTAAATGTACTCACTTCAAATACCTGATTAATCACCTAAAGATGAAAAAGACTAAGAAGATCCCTTGATATCAGAATTATGTATTTCATTCCCAAGCATGGGTCCCAATCCTTGCCCAATTATGGATTCTAATTACATTTTTAGGCATTGCTTCCTCCGGATGGCCTAAAGATATAGCATACTACTCCCATCTTCTAAAAAATACTCCATTTTTAAATTAAAACTCCACTAGTCTAGAAGTCATCTTATAAAACTCTAGTCCAGCTTTCTTCATAATGAATTGCAGAACATCTATCAATTTGCTTAATGAAGGTTTCATGCTTGCTTCGGTAGCACATATACCACTTAATGAAGATTTGGACAGGACTCACTATTATACTTATTTTATGCTGTACTCTTTTTTAAAAATTAAGATACCTGTGAGAGATACAGCAAAATGTTGAAAATCGTTTCAGCTGAGAGAATAAAAATCTTGGTAACCATTGAAAGTACACGGATTCACAATTGATGGGTTATTATGGCCAAGCATAACAAAAACAACAAAAACAAAAACCCAGGACATCAAAACTCCTAAACCAACTAAACAAACTAGAGAAGTACCCTTGGAAGATGTCTGCATCATTTGTGCTAACATTTCTGATATGAGAATTTGAAACTCATGACTAACTAAAGATAAATTTCTAAAAGATGGGGGAAAAGCACAAAATTTGTTATATCCCAGCAGGTCTTGAGATAGTAACCAGAATTCTTCAATGGTCTTTAAGTGTGCAAGGTGAACTTCACACTTTTGGTTTGGTCCATTTAACTCATTCAAGCATCAGCTGCCTGGTTAGAAAGGTGGGAAGTTTTCATTTCCATGCTTCATCAATCAGATATGCTAGTAACTTCAAATGACAAGAGTTTTCCTTTACCTGAGATAGCAAATATCCTCTGAACATGGAAGACAGTTATACTAAATACTCATAACTACTACACAACATGAATGTAGTTTGCTGTGATTCTGTCACGGACTGTTTTTTCCTGTTTGTCCAGCTAATCCAAATACAATTCTCTTTTCACCTTCTGTCTTAGAGAAGAAGGAAATACATAAAGAAATCCAAGTTGAAAAGTTTTTGGCCCTATTCTCAGAAGACCACTAGAAGGCTTACAGCACTTTGTCCATCTCAAGATTTACAATAAAATTACTGGGTGTCTTTCAGTTTGTCTACCCTAGAGGATAAGACAAGGTTCTTAGTCTGTCAATCTCCTTCACAGCCTCTATATAACAACTGTTGAATCTGGGGTTCCCTCTTGAAGAGAGTTCTGCTTTCCCACAGCAACAACAGGGGTGACTGAGGGAAGAGAAAATTTGTTCACCTCTCTAGATTCCATACCAGCAGCAAATGTAGAGAAAGGAAACATGATACTAATGGAAAAAACTTTTTTTTTCTGTGTATTTCACTGAAATAGCTATAGCTAGCATTTACGTCAAGCAGTGCTAAATGTTTCCATGTATTGTCTTGACCAATCCTCACTATACCACCACCAGCAAAAAACTAAAGAACTATGAGAGGAGTAGTGTTACTGTGCCCATTTTACTGATGAAGACATTAAGGTTTAGAGGTTATGTATCTTGTCCAAGAAAATAGTAGTGTAGGAATTTGAACTCAGAACAGTAAAGCTGGGATTCAAATAACAACCATTGTGTTATACTACGAAAGAAGAATATCGTCACTACTCTATTCACTTATCTAATTGGGGGTTTGTTGATATTATATAAGCCACAACTCCTTTTGTTTATTTAATACTGAGGAGATGGACACATGAGTAAAATACAAAACTTAATTCTCTTTTCAAAACCACCTATAAAACATGTGGATGATTTGTATGTATACCCAATTCATAGTTTTATTCAAATTTTCAAAAATCCGAGAAAAACTTTAGAGTACCTTTTTAAATCTTACCTACTCGATGGATACTAAATACTAAGTTGTTTTAAATATGAGGTTTAAAGGTGGAAAAGGTGGAATTGTAACTATGTAGTTCTTACTACTAACCTTGGAGCAAACAGTGAATTAATTACATTGTCTTTTCATATTCAAGGTAAGACCAGAAGGATCAAATTGGGTTGATTATCAAGACAGTCCTTTAAAAGAATTGCATAATATGCTGGCTAACTGAACATAATAAACAAATAAACAAATAAATAAAAGATTTGCATATATCTGTGGCGGGTGGAGGGGGAACCTATGTTTCTAATGAAAAGACCACAAAAAAACAGGTAGACTGGAGAATTCTTGTGGAAAGTAGGAAGCTTTAGAAAATAATAAGCCTAGGGGTGCCTGGGTGGCTCAGTTGGTTGAGTGACTGCCTTCGGCTCAGGTCATGATCCTGGAGTCCCGGGATCGAGCCCCACATTGGGCTCCCTGCTCAGCGAGGAGTCTGCTTCTCCCTCTGACCCTCCCCCCTCTTGTATTCTCTCTCTCATTCTCTCTCTCAAATAAAATCTTAAAAATAATAAGCCCAAATCAATCAACGTGATACAATATATTAACAAAAGAAAGAACAATATGATCCTCTCAATAGATGCAGAAAAAGCATTTGACAAAGTACAGCACCCTTTCTTGATCAAAACTCTTCAGAGTGTAGGGATAGAGGGTACATACCGCAATATCATAAAAGCCATCTATGAAAAACCTACAGTGAATATCATTCTCAATGGGGAAAAACTAAGAGCTTTCCCCCTAAGGTCAGGAACACAGCAGGGATGTCCACTATCACCACTGCTATTCAACATAGTATTAGAAGTCCTAGGCACAGCAATCAGACAACAAAAAGAAATCAAAGGCATCCAAATTGGCAAGGAGGAAGTCAAACTCTAAATCTTTGCAGATGATATGATACTTTATGTGGAAAATCCAAGACTCCACCCCAAAACTGCTAGAACTTATACAGGAATTCAGTAAAGTGGCAGGATATAAAATCAATGCACAGAAATCAGTGGCATTCCTATACACCAACAAGACAGAAGAGAGAGAAATTAAGGAGTCGATCCCATTTACAATTGCACCCAAAACCATAAGATACCTAGGAATAAATCTAACCAAAGAGGCAAAAGATCTGTACTCAGAAAACTATAAAATACTCATGAAACAAATTGAGGAAGACACAAAGAAATGGAAAAACGTTCCATGCTCATGGATTGGAAGAACAAACATTGTGAAGATGTCAATGCTACCTAGAGCAATCTACACATTCAATGCAATCCCCATCAAAACACCATCCACTTTTTTCAGAGAAATGGAACAAATAATCCTAAAATTTGTATGGAACCAGAAGAGACCCCGAATAGCCAGAGGGATGTTGAAAAAGAAAAGCAAAGCTGGCGGCATCACAATTCCGGACTTCCAGCTCTATTACAAAGCTGTCATCATCAAGACAGTATGGTACTGGCACAAAAACAGACACATAGATCAATGGAACAGAACAGAGAGCCCAGAAATGGACCCTCAACTCTATGGTCAACTCATCTTTGACAAAGCAGGAAAGAATGTCCAATGGAAAAAAGACAGTCTCTTCAACAAATGGTGTTGGGAAAATTGGACAGCCACATGCAGAAGAATGAAACTGGACCATTTCCTTACACCGCACACAAAAATAGACTCCAAATGGTTGAAAGACCTAAATGTGAGACAAGAGTCCATCAACATCCTAAAGGAGAACACAGGCAGTAACCTCTTCGACCTCAGCCACAGCAACTTCTTCCTAGAAACATCGCCAAAGGCAAGGGAAGCAAGGGCAAAAATGAACTATGGGGATTTCATCAAGATAAAAAGCTTTTGCACAGCAAAAGAAACAGTCCACAAAACCAAAAGACAACTGACAGAATGGGAGAAAATATTTGCAAATGATATATCAGGTAAAGGGATAGTATCCAAAATCTATAAAGAACTTACCAAACTCAACACCCAAAGAACAAATAATCCAATCAAGCAATGGGCAGAAGACACGAACAGACATTTTTCCAAAGACGACATCCAAATGGTCAACAGACACATGAAAAAGTACTCAACATCGCTCGGCATCAGGGAAATCCAAATCAAAACCTCAATGAGATACCACCTCACACCAGTCAGAATGGCTAAAATTAACAAGTCAGGAAATGACAGATGTTGGCGGGGATGTGGAGAAAGGGGAACCCTCCTACACCGTTGGTGGGAATGCAAGCTGGTGCAACCATTCTGGAAAACAGTATGGAGGTTCCTCAAAAAGTTGAAAATAGAGCTACTCTACGATCCAGCAATTGCACTACTGGGTATTTACCCCAAAGATACAAATGTAGGGATCTGAAGGGGTACATGCACCCCAATGTTTATAGCAGCAATGTCCACAATAGCCAAACTGTGGAAAGAGCCAAGATGTCCATTGACAGATGAATGGATAAAGAAGATGTGGTATATATACACAATGGAATATTATTCAGCCATCAAAAGGAATGAGATCTTGCCATTTGCAATGACGTGGATGGAACTGGAGGGTGTCATGCTGAGTGAAATAAGTCAATCAGAGAAAGACATGTATCATATGACCTCACTGATATGAGGAATTCTTAATCTCAGGAAACAAACTGAGGGTTGCTGGAGTGGTGGGGGGTGGGAGGGAGGGAGTGGCTGGGTGATAGACATTGCGGAGGGTATGTGCTATGGTGAGCACTGTGAATTGTGCAATACTGTTGAATCACAGATCTGTACCTCTGAAACAAATAATGCAATATATGTTAAGGAAAAAATAATAATAATAAGCCTAGAGTCCCCTGGATGGCTCAGTCAGTAGAGCATGCAACTCTTGAATCTCAGAGTCCTGAGTTCATGCCCCATGTTGCCCGGCTGACTCGTGTGGTAGAGCACCTGAGTCTTGAATGTGAGATTTCAAGCCCCATATTGGGGGAGGAGGAGGTAGAGTTTCAAAAAAAAAAAAAAAAAAAAGTAATAAGCCTCGTTTCCAGAAAACTCCAAGAAAGGAATTTTGCTTTTCTTCCCAAAAATCTGATGTTTTGACCCTTGATAACTAATATAAAGATACAAATAATGTTATAACCTTTAAGTGAAAGAAATAAGATTTTTCATTTGTGTCATTTTCAAATATTTAGATGATTGCTTACCAAAAAATACACCCTAACAGCAAATGCCAACAAGAGTTAAAAAAACCTTCTTGAGCCTTAATGTTTAAAGATCTGTATTCTATTTGCTATAGGTTTATCAAAATGATTAACTCGGTAACAAAAGTTTTCCAGAAGTGTTTTGATTTACTGACTGATCTTCACAATGCCACATTCTGTTTTGAAAAGCTCAAGGTATCCTTCTGAAACTACTATGGTTCATTCAACTACATTTGCTCAAAATCTTTGCCTTCCATTCTCATTCACTGATGTGAGCATAAATGGCACAATCTCCCTGAATGGAAATTTTTCAGCAAATAAGAAGCTTTTGAAATCTACATACATTTCAACCCAGAAATTTCTAGAAATAGATGTGTGTACATAATTAGCTACAAGGACTATCATCTTATTTGTAATATTAAAAAATTCAAAAAAATCCCTGATACCTACTACTAGGGAGGTGATAAAGTAAAATACAGTGTGATCTATACAGAAGAAGATTATTAAAGTTAACTTACATGTATGGTGCCTACACACAGCCCATGCTAAGCAACTGCTTCATCTATAGATGAATATTCATTGCAATTTGTAATTTTTAAAAGCTGCTCAAAAGTGGCTTTATCCAATCCTTGTTAATTGTGTATTTACACATATAATACAGCTAACACCTACAGAGCACTTACTATGTGCAAGGCATTATTCTAACTACCTTACATCCATTACTATATTTAATTCTCAGAACAATCCTTTGAGGAACATACTATTATCCCCACTCTATAGGCTAAAAAACAGAAGCATAAGGGAAATGAGTACCTTGCCCAAAGGCCTAGATCTCATCAGCAATAAGACAAAAATTCAAAGCTAGTCAATCAGGCTCCGGAGTCTGTGTTTTGAACCAGAAAATATGCATGCCTCATATTTTATTCTACTGCCTATACTCAAGAGTCAGAAAGGCTATAAGACATGGGAATAATGTAAAAGCGATTATTTCTGGTTTTCAGATTATCAATGTTCAAAATAAATGTGAATTATTGGGCACCTGGGTGGATCAGTCTGTTAAGAGTCCAACTCTTGATTTCAGCTCAGGTCATGATCACAAGTTCATGTGATCAAGCCCCACATCTGGCTCAGTGCTGGGCATGAAGCCTGCTTTAAGATTCTCCCTCTCCCTCTGCCCCTTCCCCCCACTCACACATGCCCATGCACTCTCAAAAAAAGTAAATGTGAATTATTGTACCATTAAGTGAAAAATGTCTTCTGATTGCAGAATGACCTATAGACAAAAATACTATAAGGTCTAATGACTGAGAACTATTGATACAGATCCAAGGTAGAGATTCTGATATCCCATGGGTCCATATCTTTAGAGGTCTCTGAAAATTGACAACAAATCTGGACAGTGACTGCTTCTGAATCTTGACATCTCACAGGGTAGAAGAATACTGTTCTAATCCATCAACATTTTCTTGTTCTTACCCATTTGAAGTCATGTTACTGATGTCTATTTTCTCCTTTAAAAAAAAAAAAGATTTTATTTATTTATTTAATTAGAGAGCAAGAGAGAGAGAAAAGCATGAGAGGGGAGAGGGTGAGAGGGAGAAGCAGGCTCCCCGCTGAGCTGGGAGCCCGATGTGGGACTCAATCCCAGGACTCTGGGATCATGACCTGAGCCAAAGGCAGTCACTTAACCAACTGAGCCACCCAGGCGCCCCTATTTTCTCCTTTAAGGCTAACAAAGTTTTTATGCTCCTGCTCTTTGCCTTTCACTAGCAGAAGATTGAAATTGGTATTTTAGGAGATTTCTATGATATAGTGAGCTCAGCTAGTATTCCTACAATATAGCCTAATGTAGTAGTTCTCAACCCCAGCTACAAGTTTGTTTTTTTAACTCCACAAGTGATTCTGATACACAGCCCAGGTTTAGAGTTTCTGGAGCATAGGTATTAGTGTATAGTTTGTCACTCTGCTTGTCATATTTCAGTGGTCAGAATCATAGCATTAACGGAAACTGAATAATAACCAATTTCAGGATGTGTCATGCATATCACTAAGTATGCAAAACTAATTAAGCTTTGTAATTTCACTTAGAATGGGAAATACAAATAATTAGAATGGGTTATTAAATATGAATTTATATATAGAATTGAAATACTAGATTTAAAAAGGAGTAGGAATGTAAGTGTAAAACTGAAAAACTAAGAGAAAGGAAGTTTTTGAAGCCGACCAAGATAGTCTATTTACAGGGAATAATCAGACTGACTCATCAAGCTTAAACTAAGAGAATCATGTTGGCTTGATAAATATAGCTTCAATATGCACACAGTCATATCTAGGATCTAGTGAAAATTCACAAAGGACCAACAAAATGCATAGCAGCAAGTAAGAACAAATACCTGAGATGGTACAAAATCATTTAGGGTAACTTTCCCTAGGGAACTATTATGCATGAAGATCTGCACTTAAAATTAGGCCAGGCACTTGATCATTTGTTGAACCACTAATGATAAAAATAAAAATAAAGTACTAACAACAAAATTTTAAAATGATTTTGTGAGTAAGTTTATAGGAAATTGAGCAGCTACCAAATATCTAAAAGACATGCTATATTATCTGCTGGTATTTGTTCTTCACACTATTCCCAGTGATAGTGTGTACTTGCATGGGTGTGTATTCATTTACTTTGTTTCACTTTGGCATAAGTTTTGGGTTAAAGTAAACTTATTCTGTCTGCCTCTTTCTTGAACACATCCTTTTACATTTGTAACCCACACATGTCTGGTTCTCCAACCCCTTCACCAGCTGTTCTTTCTCAGGTTCCTCTTCAAGATTTCTAAAACTGATGTCCTATCTAAGCTTTTTGTGGGTGACCTCATTCAATCCAATAGTTTCAAATATATCTGCATGGGACATCTAAGTCTATGTCACCAGCCCTGGCCTTTGCTGGACAACCTGACTCACGTGTCATTATGTGCATGACATCTCTAACAGGCTACTCGGCTTAAAACTCATGATTCCTTTCCCCACAACCAAATGTATTCCTCCCCAAGTCGTTTTCTCAGCAAACGGAATCCAGTTAATTCCAATCAAAAGTTAAGAACTACACTTGACTCCTCATTTTCCTTCACCTCCCAAATTTAATCTACCATTCAATGCAGAACCCTTCTACTTCTCTACCTCTCCACTATTATCACTCTTTTCCAAGCCACTACACCTCGAAACTAGATTTCTGCAGTGGTCACCTGACTTACATTCCCCCTTCTAACAATACTTTCTCAAAACAACTAGAGATATCTCTTAAAAATCTAAATGAGAGCATCTCATTTGCCTGTTTAAAACCCTCCTATATCCCCACTTTCACTTACAATAAAAATCCAAATTCATACATCTGGTCTACAAAGCTCTAATGATCTGGCTTCCGCCAAGCCTTCCAACCTCATCTCATTTTATTCTGCCCTTATTCGTGAGTCTTCTCCTAGGGACCTCCTTTCCATTTCAAGAATATCCCAAATTCATTTCCAAGTTGACATCTCTACACTCAGATTTTTGTATGATGTTGGGAGGTCAGGGGAGACTGCTTCTTCCTCATTTCTAATGTTTCCTCTCAAGTGAAATGACCTCCCCTGCTATATAATGCTTTTTGTCTCTAGTCTTTCTCAGTCCTCTGAGTGAGAAATTTCAGAATAGCTGGACAGGGCCTGCCTTAGTCTGCTTTTCTCCCTCTGGTGAGTGACCCTGCCCACTCAGTGCATGGGCTCTCTGTAGATGTATGGAAGGCCTTTCTACCAAAAGACACTGTCACAGACCAAGACTGAGTCTGACAAGTTTGGCTCTTAAGTTTGATACTCAGCTGTTTCCTCCAACCCGGCGTCTATTAGAAAAAGCTGCTATTTCCATCTTTAATCCTAAATGGTTTATAAACAGATGTTTCTCACAGCTGTGGAGGCTGGGAGACCAAGATCAGGGTGCCAGCATGACAAGGTGAGGGCCCTCTTCCAGGTCCCATACTTCTCATTGGATCCTCATGGCAGAAAGGGCTAAGGAGCTCTATGGGCTCTTTAATAAAAGCACTGATCCCATTCATGAGAGTTCTACCTTGTGATCTGATCATCTCCCAAAAGCCTTACCTCCTAATACCATCGCATTGGGCAATAGAAATCAAACATGTGAGTTTGGGGGCGGGGTTGGTGGGGGGTGGTGGTGAAAAAGAATATTCAGACCATAGCAGAGGGTTTTTAATTGGAAACACTTTCAGACTTCAAAACTACAGTTGGATCCTTTATGTAACTGTTACATAAGTAAAAACGTCACCTCTTGAGAGAGGCTTTTCTTGATGACTTAATCTACAGAATCTACCTAGTTGCTGATTATGTCACTCTCATTTTGGTATCTTGCATATCAATTCTGTTCCTTTTCTACTTTGTTTTTGTTGTTTGCTGCCTCTTGCCTTCCATTAAGTATGAACCTTGCTCTCTTCCCTGTTTATCACAGTATCCCTGGAATATAGTGGGCAAATATTTGATGAAGAATTTCCACTTGCCGAATTTTTATTAACTGGTATGGTTTCTGCAGTGAAACTCAGACTATCTCAAGAGATGCAGACCTGGCTAGAGCTACTAGTTCTCCCATCTCCTCAAATCTTTCTCTCAAGCCAGGTCTAACAACCTTCATAAATAGTTGGGTAATTCATGCCTTGCAGATATTGTTTTCATTTGGTGCTCAACATAGGTAACAGTCCTCCAAAAGTTACCCTACTTCCTCACACTTTGCTAATACCTGAGGTAAAAAACTCTTGTTACCCTTGGGCACAGATAAGAAACAAAGACGAAACATGCACAATTTTAGATGGAATATCTTTTAAGACTAACTAGAAACTAGGCAGTCAGGGAAACAATTCAAATTCATGGGCCACACTAAGAAATTTTCAATGAATTTTATGGTCAGTCTTCAGAAAGACTAGATAATATGAATAGTTATTCTGTTATCCTATTCAATTATTCTGTTCTAAACTGTAATAAAAATATTAATGATATCTAAGATTCTGATTTTTTATTAATGGCCTTATCACACATTTTCTTAAACCATGACTTCAATCTCCTAAACACTTGATTAAAGGAATCCTAAATACTCAATTGATGAAAAACATTTAAACATTCTGATGGTATTTTCTTGAAAGTAAAGTGATCTAACACACTTTCTGATAAATAGAACTGAAAAGCCTTTTAAGCATCTTTAAACTTTGAAAGTTCTAGCCTTTAGGGGCACCTGGGTGGCATAGTCAGTTAAACGTCCAAATCTTGGTTTTGGCTCAGGTCGTGATCTCAGGGTTGTGAAATCGAGCCCCATGTCGGGTTCCATGCTCAGCACTGAGTCTGCTTAAGATTCTCACTCCTTCTGCCCCTCCCCCCAACATAAATCTTAAAGTTCTAGCCTTTCAAAAACAAGTAACTAAGAACACAGAGCAACTGCTTTATGCAAAAGTACAATTACTTTTAAAATGTGAACTAGCTGGGAGCCTGGGTGGCTCAGTCGTTAAGCGTCTGCCTTCGGCTCAGGTCATGATCCCAGGGTCCTTGGGATCGAGTCCCACATCGGGCTCCCTGCTCGGCGGGAAGTCTGCTTCTCCCACTCCCCCTACTTGCGTTCCCTCTCTCGCTGTGTCTCCCTGTCAAATAAAATCTTAAAAAAAAAAAAAATGTGAACTAGTTAAACAAATGCAAGCTAGAACTCAAGCCCATAACATATCTACCGGCTAAGCCTGATGCTAGAAATTCACAATAAATGGAATCAAAATATTCTTTTGGATGAGAAAATTTGCAAGAGTTTGGTGAGATTGTGTATTTTCCAGATGTCCGAGCAAAGAAAATAGATTCACATTTCTCTTGCTGTAACTTCAATAAATAAAAGATTTAGAACAGCTACATATGGTAATATTGTGTATCAACTACAACTGAAAAGGACAGTAGGGCAACAGCTATGAAAGAAAAAAAGATACATATGGGACTACAAAGCAATACCAAATTCTTTAGAATTCACTTTTTACCTTAGACTATAAGCATCCTGCTGACAGTAATTATGCCTATTAACTTGATAAAAGACAATCTCCTTATTAAGATCTTTTTTAAAATAACGATAAATCAACGAACAATAGTGTGACAGAATAACTGAGTTTAAGCTCACCTGGGGAAATAGAAAACATTTTGCTGTTCATTAATTTTGAAGGTAGGACTCAGAAAAAAAATACACGTGGTACATGTGATGAGTCCAAAGATCTAAAACTTGTGGAAAATTATTCCCCTGTCTGTAATAGCCCATTATTTTTCTCTTAGACTATGTCCATTTCAACCTTTGAAACGAAGTTCAAAATATTCAAATAAAGGATATAAATCCTTGCTTTTACAAGATGTGGATTATAGACAAAAGCTTTAAAAGAAAAGGAAAAATATAATAGCATCCAACCTCGATGTGTACCCAAGAGACTGAGACATTATCATAATGCCTCTATTATGGCAATTGCTGAAATTAAATGCCTGCAGATTTGACCCTAAGGAGTATAGTGCAGTGTTTGCTGTAATAAAACACTTACTGTAAATGCTTAACCTTGAATAGATTCTATATTAATACAATTCCACAATAGCTATTTTGACAACTGTCACTATATATTTCATAAGCCACATTGAACCACCCCATGTTACTTTCTTAGTTATCTGAAATATCTTGGTTCTTTAAGTGTGTATTGCTTTCCAGAACCTTTATTAAGACTCCATTTACACTGTAAAAAGAGAATGGCATGGTACTTTGTTGATTACTCAAGATTAAAATAACTTAATAGAACAAATGATTCATGGAGCAGCATGTTTAAAAGTACACAGGTACAGTTTGAGAGTTACATATAATTCAGAATGATATAATTGGCAGCACTTATATTGTAGATTTATACCGGACTTTGCCATCATTCTGCACTAATGTTATCGTAGCTGCTTGCTATTTAATAACCTTATATTAAGTCCCTATGTTTCATATACAGGTGACAATCATAAAGACGTAAATATGGCTTTCCTTGCCTTTGCAAAACTACAATGGACAGTGTGTCCATCTTGGAGACTGAATTACATCTGCATTGTTAGCTAAAAATGGAACCTAGATGTTGCCTGCTTCACTCAAGTATCAAATTTAGAAAACTATTAATATTTTGAAAAGCAATCAAATAAGAACTGAAGACTTAGAAATGACACATTTCTTCATGTGTCATATAAAGATAAAATTTGTAAAGGAAATAAAAAATGGGTATAGTCCCTATTATCCAGTGAGAAACTTTCATTTCTCAAGGCTTTTTGTATATTCTATTAAGTGTACCCACAGTTTGTTTTGTTGTTTTTATATTAAGTTCACTTTCTGGTAACATAGCTTGTAGAATTCTTAAAAGCATATATGTTAGGGCGCCTGGGTTGCTCAGTTGGTTTAGCTTCTGCCTTTGGCTCAGGTCATGATCCCAGGTCCCTGGGATTCAGCCCCGCATTGGGCTCCCTGCTCAGTGGGAACTTTGTTTCTCCCTATCTCTGCTCATGCTCTCTCACTCACTCTCTCAAATAAAATCTTTAAAAAATTAAAAGAAAGCAAATAGGTTACATTTTACAGGTTAGGATATTCAGTCAGCTAGTCTACTAGTTCATGCTACTGATTTCAACCTAGTCGTCTCTACCTCCCATTTACTCTATAGTCCACTGAGATATTTTCCTTCATCATCATCCTACCAAATTAACTCTAGAAGATCACATACAGCAACCTAACAACTAAATCTGATAATCTTTTATATATCTCTTAAGCCTGGATTTCTCTCTTACTTGGCACTTTAAGTCAGTCACAATATCCTGTTGATTCTACCTTCTTACTATCTCTACTATCCATCCCCCATCAGCCATAGACTTAGCCATTTTGGGGACGGGGGAACCTTCCAAATGGCTTTATACAATGGAGATTTGTGGCTCCCAACATGTGTCCATTGTGGATCATCAGCAGGAGGCTCAACTCATAGAAGTTACAACCAAGCAATGGAGAATCCATGATGCTATTGCCTATCACTGTGGCAGAGTAAACAGAGCTCTAGCTAATTCTGCATAAGCATTTAAGGCTCAAGTCCAGAGATGACAAGCACCACAACTCATTGGCCAGAAATAGTCACATGGCTTCACCCAACCAGGAAGAATTGGGAAATGCCATCTCACATACTTGGAAAGAGTTAGGGTGTCTGTAATGGATAGTACTAATTGTAACACATTCATATTCAGAATTTTTCAAAGCTCCTTACTGATGACAAGATCAGATCTATTATCCTATGCATTCATTCTCCTTTGATCTGATCCCTCCCCTCCCAATTCTCTTCATACTCAGAACGTGTGTTCTGGTGCTGAATTACTTGCAGGGTGTTTTTGTTTTTTGAAATGTCCTGCTGCATGCCTGACTCTGTAGATATTATTCCATCTGCTCTAGTACTAGAAAACTATTCATCTTTCCAATTTTATCTTCAACTAGAGCTTCCTTCTAGAGTTTTCCCTAGCCCCACCCAAATTTTGTTTCCTAGTTTCTATATTCTTTCCCCTCATTAAGGTGTTATTGAGCCGGGGTGCCTGGGTGGCTCAGTCATTAAGTGTCTGCCTTCAGCTCAGGTCATGATCCCAGGGTACTGGGATCGAGCCCCGCATCGGGCTCCCGGCTCCACGGGAAGCCTGCTTCTCCCTCTCCCACTCCCCCTGCTTGTGTTCCCTCTCTCACTGTGTCTCTGTCAAATAAATAAAATCTTAAAAAAAAAATAAAATGTTGCTGAGCCATTTGCACTTCTTTCCCCACTAGACTATGAACAACTTAGTCAGAATACATTATTTCAAGTTTAGGTCCCTGGTATCAGAGATAAAAGATAAATTCTAAGACATGTGTAATAACCAAATCCACTTGACTTCTCTATTTGATGACTATTTTCTAAAAATACTCTGGTTCTTGGCTTCCATGACACCATTCTATTTGGATTTTTTCCCACCCCCATCAGTTAGCTTTCTGAGAGAGTTCACTGCTTTTCAAAGCTGAAATAAACATCCCTTAAGTGTTGGTGTGGTGGTTGTAGGAATGCAGGAATCTAACTTCATGCTTCCTGGATAATCTGTTCAATATCAGTGTCTTCAATTATCACCTATATATATTGATGAGTCCCAAATCTAAATCTGTATTCCATTTGCCTCAAGCTACACACAAAATAAATGTAACTAACTTGCTATTTCCATTCTGTCACCTTAAAAGTCAAACCCATCATCCTATCCTCAAATCCATTTTTGCATCTTCCCTTTCTCAGCTAATTGACATAATGGTGACTTAAACCAGAACTTGGAATAATTCTATTTTCCACCTGCTCTCTCTCATCCCTACATTCAGTGAACAAATCATGCTAGTTTTACCTGGTAAGTATCTCTTGTGTTCCAAGTCTGCTACCACTTTTTCAAGTCTCCATCATTTCTTGCCTTAACTCTGTCTCCTTATAGATCTCTATTCCAGTTTTGCCATCTTCCTATTCATCCCTCTCTTTGCCATGAGGTTTGTCTAAAAATGCCAGTCTGATTTTTATCACTCATCTGTTTGCAATCCATCAGTAACACTTTGTGGCTTTAGCCTGACATCTAAGTCTCCATCTATCCAGGTTCCAGTACCCCATGATCTGTGTAGTCCAAGTGACTTCTGGGCCAAGAAGGTTGTATATCTTCAATTCCCTGCCTTTTTTTTTTTTTAAAAGATTTTATTTATTTATTCATGGGGGGGGGGCAGAGGGAGAAGCAGGCTCCCAAGGAGCAGGGAGCCCGATGTGGGACTCGATCCCAGGACCCTGGGATCATGACCTGAGCCGAAGGCAGACGCCCAACCATCTGAGCCACCTAGGCGCCCTTCCTGCCTTTTTTACATCCAATATTTCCACCCATCTCTCTGCCTGGGAAACCTCCACATATCCTTCAAAACTCAACTTAAAAGTTCTTGTTCAGTGAACCTGAAGAACCTAGTTTACATACTTCCCTATTCACAGATAATGAACTCCTTCATAGAAGACTTTGTGACTCTTCAATGACTACCTAGAACAATGTTTTACAGAAAATGCTCAGAATTTAAGTACATTTTAGAAAGAAAGGCTAAATGGTGGTGAGGTATAGGTATAGATGTAAGAAAGTAATTTTTCTAAAGTATTGAAAAGAATCTGACTAATATGTATAATCACTCAAAACCAGAAAAAATAGTGTTTCACATGCCATTTTCTTGATTGTTGTTGACTAACAGACCAAATAGATCTTGGTAATTCACAAGAGAAGTCAAAACATTTAATTTTATTGTATTTTAAGCAAAAAAAATAAAAACAGAAAATGTATTTCAAATCTAAAGAATAAGGAATATGTCTGCAAATGAAAGTGTTGGTAGTAGGGAGCAATTGTTAAGTATTCCCTTTTTTGTCAATACCTTAGATTTAAAGAAAATTTGTTTGCAGAAAACAATGATGAGACTAGCCAGGAGGAATAGAGAAATTTCTTTTAAAATCCATTAGCTTATTTTAATTTAGAAAGCAGAAGTCTATTGTCCCCTATTTGGGGAAAACTAAGTGTGAACATAAAGATGTGGGACCCAATGACCTACAACATAAAAGCAAGAAGTCTAAAGACCCAGAAGTGAGAATGTATGTTGAAAACTGTCCACTTGAAACTCCTAAGATACATTTATATTACTGACATGTCTATTCAATTGTCAAGAGGGATGACACCTTAGTCTTTATTTAATCTATATGAAATACCCACAAAATCATTTACCACAGGATTTGAAGGAAAACAGGTCTCTAACATGACAAGGTAATATATGAAAATATGTTCAACCTTAGAGAACGAAGCTGAAATCTATACCAATATATTGTTGACACTGACACAAATATAAAATTTGATAATATACTGTAATGGCTTGACTGTGAGAAAACAAAGACTCATGCATTGCTTAAAACAGTTAAACTGGTATAACCACAAGAAGACAGTATGGCAATTGCTATGAAAACTTCAGCATCCTCTAACCCAACAGTTCTATCTCTGGGAATTTATTGATATACTTGACATGCTAAATGATAGATGAATTGCAAAGCTAACAGCAAAAGATGGGAAACAATGTAAGTGTCCAGCAATAGGTACTGATCAAATTATATATCCATATATATTTCAAGTTATATGCTTATCCCACCCTACTATATATAGAAGGTAGCATACTAGAGACTATTCTGTTCCTTGTATTTTTTTTTTAAATAAGAGCATGTATTTATTCATTTAAGTAGGCTCCACACCCAATGTGGAGCTTGAACTCACAACACTGAGATCAAGAGTCTCGTGCTCTACCGACTGAGCCAGCCAGGCACCCTGTTCCTTATATTTTTAAAAGGAATCCTGAAGACATTTTTGAGTTATAAGTACAAAGCTTTTTAGAACAGCATGAAATTTATGTGTGTATATAGATATATATTCATACAGTGGACTATTATACTGCTCTGAAAAATAAGATTTCCACCTTTCCCCTAAGGTCAGGAAAAAGACAAGGATGCCCATTCTTGCCACTTTTATTGAACACAGTTGTGGACGTCCTAACCAGAGCAATCAGGAAGAAGAAATAGAAAGCACCCAAATATGTAATGAATAAAACTGTCATTCTTTGCAGATAGAATATTTTATACAGAAAACTCTATAAAGATTTTCAAAAAATGTTACAATTACTGAATTCAGTGAAGTTGCAGTTTACAAAAATACAGAAATCTATTGTGTTTCTATATATTAATAAATTCTCTTTCTGATAGTTAAGAAAACAATCTCATTTATAATTGCATCAAATACCTAGGAATAAATTTAACTTAAGATGTGAAAGACTAACTCTGAAAGCTGTAAGACATTAAGGAAATTGAAGACAAATAAATGGAAATATATAGCATGCTCATAAATTGTAATATTGTTAAAATGCCCATACTACCTTACCCAAAGAAATCTATAGATTCAATGTAATCCCTGTCAAAATTCCAATGGCAGTTCACAGAAACAGAAAAATCCTAAAATTTGTATGTAACCACAAAGACCCCAAATAGTCAAAGCAATCTTTAGAAAGAATATAGCTGGAGACGACATTCTCCCTGATTTCAAGCTATATTACAAAGCTATTAATCAAAACAGTATGCTATTGGCATAAAAAACAGATCAAGGGAACAAACAGAGCCCAAAAATAAAGCTATGCATATATGGTCAATTTATGACAAAGGAGGCAAAAACATAGAATGGGGGAAGGACAGTCTCTTCAATAAATGGTGCTGGGAAAACTGGACAATCATCTGCAAAAAAAAAAAAGAAAGAAACTGGACTGCAGTCTTATACCACACAAAAGTTAACCAAAAATTAAAAGTTTATGGTTTCAGAAAACCATAAAACTCCTAGAAGAAAACACAGGCAGTATGCTCCTTGATATTGGTCTTGGCAATGATTTTTTTTTGGCGGGGGGCGATTTGACACTGAAAGCAAAGGCAACAAAAGCAAAAACAAGTGGGACTACATCAAACGAGAAAGCTTTGGCAAAGGGAAAAAAAACCCACCAGCAAAATGAAAGGCAACCTACTGAATGGAAGAAAAAAATTTGCTAGTCATATCTGATAAGGAGTTATCATCCAAAATATATAAAGAACCCATAGAACACAACTACAAAAAAAAAATCCAATTAAAAAATGGGCATAGAAATGAAAAGTATAGCATAAGGAATATACTTAAACTGAGGGTTCTAGTGGGGAGGGGGCTGGGGGGAGGGGTTAGCCTGGTGATGGGTATTAAAATGAACACATATTGAATGGAGCACTGGGTGTTATATGCAAACAATGAATCATGGAACACTACATCAAAAACTAATGACATATGGTGATTAACGTAACAATTTAAAAAATTGAAAAAATGTGCAGATGAATCTAAATAGACATTTTTCCAAAGATAACAGATGGCCAACAGTTACATTAAAAGGTGTTCAACATTACTAGTTATTAAGGAAACGCAAATCAAACCACAATGAGCTATTACTTCATACCTATCAAACTGGCTGTTATCAAAAATAACAAGTGTTGGTGAGGAAGTGGAGAAAAAGGAACTCTTCTATACTGTTGGTGGGAATGTAAACTGGTTCAGCCACTGTGGAAACAGTATGGAGGTTCCTCAAAAAAATTAAGAATAGAACTACTATATGATCCATCTCCAGTGAGATTGATAGACCTCAATTCTGGATATTTATCTAAATAAAATAAAAACACTAACTCAAGGATACATTCATCCCCAGGTTTTTTGCAGCGTTATTTAAAATAGCCAAGATATGGAAACAACATAAGTGTCCCTCCAAGGATGAATGGAGAAACAGTGGTATATTATGAAATGGAATATTATTCATTCATAAAGTATGAAATCATGCCATTTGCAACAATATGGATGGACCTGAGGGCATTATGCTAAATGAAGTAAGTCTGAGACATGTATCCTATGATCTCACTTATGTGTGGCATCTTTAAGAAAACAAGCTCATAGATACTAAACAGACTGGTAGTGGCCAAATGCAAGGTGTAGGAAGTGGATGAAATGGGTGAAGGGAGTCAAAAAGTATAAACTTGCAGTTAGAAGTCATGGGTATGTAATATACAATATGGCAGCTATAATTACTGAATATTTGAAAAATTTTAAGAGTAAATCTTAAAAGCTCTTATTACAAGAAAAGATGTAACTATGTCTGGTGACAGATACTACCTAGGGATAGTGTTAATCATTTCACAATATATACAAATAACGAATCACCATGTTCTACACCTGAAGCTAATATAATCTTATAGGTCAGTTATACCGCAAATAAAAAGTAGAAAGGAAAGAAAAATTCCTATTTAGTAATACAAAATTAAAATTTACCGTTAAAAATAAACCAGAATAATCTCTAGTTATGCTACCTTTTATATATTATAGGGTGGGGATAAGAATATAGGTTTGTTTTTGCATACATTTGCATAAAGAAACAGGTGGGGGGAAAAAATCAAATAAAAATGTTACCATGGCAGTGTTAGAAGGACTGGATGGATGAGAGATGAGCAGATATTTTATTCCATACCTCTTTGAATTATTTGATTTTTAAGCAATGTAAATATTTTATTCTAAAAGAATACAAAACAAGCCAAAAACAAAACAAAAAAATAAAAACAAATTTGTACACCTTTGCCCAAACTCATTACCTCCCCAAAAACCTTCTGAGTACTCTTACACTTTTTGGATAAAGTAATACCAAGAAAGAAGATTCCCAGAAAAGGATTATAATGCCTATCTAATACAACAAATGAATTCATTTGCTTCATACAGTTAAAAAAAAAAAAAAAAAAAGGCCTGTGATTAGCATGAATCTAAATACACTGGGACATTGACAGGACTATGGGCCAGAGCTACAAGGATGGTATATTTATCAAGATACAGCCATGAACCCATGAGGTTTGAATAAATAGCTATTTAGACTTAACCTGTTACCAATCTGAACGCATAACATTGTCTTTCTACAAGTACTTAATTATGAAGTTGAATTCAATAGAAACATTTTTACGTTTTAAATACGGGCTTATTTACAATGCAGAGGAGTAAACTGCAAACTCAACTGGATTATACACTTAAAACTGTTTGCTTCCACTTTAGTACAGAGAATGTTGAAGAACACAAGCCTTTGCTTAATTTTAACCAAGTAGGACTTGTTTCTTTTAACCTACTTTGTCCTGATTCTACAACCTTCCTCCTTCGCCCTTTTGTCCTTTAGATGTAATCTAAGTTTCTTTTTCAGGAAGGTCTACCTTCCCTTCATCCTCATTTACAACAAATTATAGAAATTTGTCTTGTTTGTATAGAAAATGGCAAATAAAAACTTAATACAAAACATTCATATAATTGCAACCAGTTATTAATAACTAATTATTACAACTGGCATGTTCAATCATTACACAGCTCTCAGCTGTATGTCAACGTCAAATTTATAACAAATGAAAACCCCTACAATTAGAAACTTAAATATTATCTTTTAAGTCACAAAATGTCTTCATTTTTGTAAAATGGGTTTTGGGGTATATGAGAAAAAGATGCTTCTTTTCTGAGGCTAAATACTACCTTTAGGATGTTTGGGTGACAAGAGCCCTTTACTTACGGGTATGCAACAAAACTAGCCCAGGCAAGAAATAAGGTAGCATGTGAAAATGAAGGAAACCATTAAAATGCAGCTGGGAAGCCCTGAAAGGGGGAGCTCTCCCACACTGGGATCTCAAACTGCTAAATTCACTCAGGCAGGTCATCCCTTCTGAAATCCCAGCTAGTTTTGTTTAAAATCAAAGGTGAATGAACATTTTTAACTAAATTGGACCAATTTAACCAAAACCAATTTTAACTCCAATGGCTATTATGGGGAACAGGAAACCATGTCTACCTCAGCTTTAGTTTAGCAAATCCACTTGCCCTCGCCCTAGAAGATTTAACTAAAATTCTTAAATTCAACTCCAAAAATGGAGGCCCCTAAACAGAACCCCTCCTGTTCTTTGTCATTACTACACAAAGCCAGGACAGTGGAAGAAACTGTAACAAACAAATGCGCAGCTGCCTTCAGACCTCTAACCAGTCTTTCCAATTCCCTCCTAACTCCCAATTATAGGAGTCTAACTACAGGGGCCTTTTTCCCCCCAGTCGTTACTCTTAACTGGCTTGGAGCAACAACTCTTCAGATTGGAAATGTTATCGACACAGGAGCTACATTCCTGGTGCTCAACCCCACGGTTATAAATAGCCCGTGTCTCAGAGTATGTTTATGGTTCTCCTTAGTTCCTCCACCCCTACTTGCTTCCTGGGTGGAGAGTTCTTAGAGAAATATCATGCCAGACTTTTTTTCCGCAAATAACCAGATGAATCAAATGAGCCTCCAACATCTTTTACTTGCTCCACTTGACAATTCTAGAGATGAACCATCTCTCCCTCCTGGATCAGCGGTAAGGCATCAAGCCTGTAAGCCTGTAAAACAAGATTTCAGGCTCAAGGCCTCATTATACCCTGCACTAGTCCCACTGAAAATAATTTCTCACTGAATTTGTGTAGCACATTCTTTACCATCCCTGTGGGAAAGGCTAATGTCTCTTTGCCTTTATTTGGAAAGGAAAAAAGTCCTATTTCTCCCAAATTTTAAGTTGATTTAGATTCAGGCCCCTCTGCAAGAAACCCACATCCACCTGTTAAAACTTCTAACCATAAAAGAGACAGTCTCCCAGGAAAAACTACAGTTTGCTCAAACTTAGGTCCAGGATTTGGGGAACCTGGTCTCAGAAATGAGCTACATTTAGATCATGGCATCCTGAACTTTCAGAACCCAAAATTAAGAAGACAAAAAAAAAACTTAACCCTACTACAGGCATATCGCAGAGATACTGTGGTTTGGTTGTTAAATTTGGGTTTTCCACAAAGTACTTATATTCAAGGATAAAATATACATGATTTATCCTTTTATAAAACCCTTTTCTTTACATGAGTTTTAACTGATCTGAAATGACTCAGTTTGTTCAATAAAAAAGTAAAATTTTCTAATGACTCTAAGTATTGATGGTTTGACCAGGTATGGAACTAGAAGGAATACTAGCAGGTTGAGTGGCTTAACACACTAGCCTAGCTAGATTACAGCTTCTCTTCCCCTACAGCATAAACCCCAAACTCCTCAAAATGGAACACAGAGCTACCACCACCACAGGGTCTAGTTTTGACTGGGCCACTGGTAGATTGCGAGTTTAACTGATTTTCTTTAGTCAGTCTAGGAAACTTCTACCTGAATTCTTGGTTCCAAAATTGGCCTGGGCCCAGGCCTCCTAAAGTCTGAGAAAAATCAGTGCTCCTCAAGCTTACCTGATGATCTGATTCTCTTGGGGGGAGTGTTCTCAAACCTCCTCCTAGACCTCCTACATTTATACCCCAGGAACAGTCTTCATAATCATCAGCTGGATACTATTTCTTGGCCCCATCAAGTAACAGACCAGGGTATTTACCTGATACCTCTTTCTCCATCTCCTTAACTCTATTCAGTTGCCTGAAGGCAGCTTACGTGGTTGGTTATTCTTCCAAAAGATTTTCTACCATCAGGTTAGCCTCACATATTCTCTTCAAGCCCAGTAGGCAAATATTTTTTAGGACTTCACTTCTCCCACTTATTTTGACCTAAAACACCCTACTTAATCCTAGACTCTCAGGCTTTTACTTGTTAACTAGTAAATTGATTCAAAATTTACTAGCAGTACAACAGGTTACACAGACATTATCTCTGGCCCCAAAGAAACATTTTTCACCCTATAAAAGAAATTAACCAGGCATGTGTGACACTTGAGGAAGTGAAGAGGCATCCTGGAATGCTTCATTTGCATTCATAGATTATTTACCTTTAGAATCTAATTTTCTATTTAAGATAATGGGCTATGTATAAAGTTAATCATCTTTCCAATAACTGTGGTTAAATGGAACTAGAAGTTTTACAAAGATGAAATTGTGCCAAAATTTTTTGTAAATGCCTACAAGAAATGGGGTTATTCGTCCTTACAAAGCTATGCACACACAAGAATGCATAAGTCATGTACTCACAGTACCCAAAAAGAAAAGACTTACTAAAAACATTTCCAAATATGTTTTGGGCTTTGTTGAAAGTAAAATGCAAAGAGTAATAATTTGACAAGGAACTTTTCAATATTTCAGAAACTACATCCCATCTTTTAGTAAAATATCTGTTCAATTGCTTTAGAGGTGGCTGTTAAAAGCCCCAAGGGCCCTATACACTTAGCAGGAAGATGAAATGGTTTTTCTCTCTGCTTTCCTTCTACCTCAGACTCCCAATCACAAAGAACTATGTTCTTTGAAGAAAAAAAAAAAAAAAAAAAAGACTTCCACCAGCTATATTTGGGTTTAGAAACAGATTTAGAAAGCATGAAAGTCTTTAGATAAACATTCCACATAATGCCAACAGAAAAGACACATATATGACTTTAGATAACATTCAAATCAAATGAAAAATTCAGAGACTACTTCCTACACATCTGATGATAGGTATGCAGTTCTGGGTTTGGTAAGACTCAAGAGATGTATAAGACACAATCCTTGCATTCAGCAAAGTATGATCTAGTTATGGAAACAAGAATTACTCAAAACAAATAAAAAGGGAATATGAATAGGGACATGCCACTCACCCTCCAACCCGAGGCATCAGGGGTTGTGGCAAAGGTTGTACCAGGGTTCAGAAAAAAACAAGGGCCAGCGTGAGCGGCATCCTCTTGTTAAAGCTCCATAGCACTGGGGGATTCTGGGTAAGCCTTAAAGAGCTTCAAGGTCTCAACTAGGCCTAATCAAAGGAAAGGCATTACAAGTGGGAACAATGATGAACAAAAAAAAAGAGGTGATAATGAGCAGGGAGCCCACTAAGCTAGAAGCACAGGATTTAGTTTCAGAGCAGTGGAAGTTTTTAGGTTATTATCCTGCACATCATAACCACAGTAGGTATTTCAAGCTGTATCACAAAGTCAGTTGACTGCTTTGAGTCATATGCTGTTGCAACATCTTACAAATTAACTTAGAAAGCATGCTTTTTTTAAAAATGTTCTGAAGATCCTCATGGCAACAATATTATTTCCAAATAAGCCCAAACACTTCTTTAAAACCAAAGTAAATAATTACTATTTTGATTCCTAAAACTAAACTAATATATATACTAAATTATTTACATATAAATAAAAATAAATATCAATTTAAAAAATATATATGGCTTCTTGAAAAGACCTTTCCAACTATTAAAATGGAGACTTATAATAGTTTCAGATAAAAGCTTGACTTATAGATGCTGTGAAATTATCAACCCAGCTTCCAGAGTTCCAACATTTATTAAGCAAGAGTATTTTAGGATACCCCAATTCCCCAGGCTGACGTATTCTTCCTCCCTTCTATGGTCTCTTTTACTTTGAATGCATATAAACCACATACCTTACAATATTTTCTTGTTTAGTCACTCATTTAACATATATTACTGAGTACCTAGTATGTGCCAGGTACTTATAGTAGGGAACCAGAAAAATATAATCCCTTTTCAAAAGGAGGTTAAATTCTTGAGAAGGAAGATTAAAAGTGAAATAAAAATAGGCAATTATTAACTGTGGTCAGTGCTATGAAGGAAACAAACACTGAGCTAAAATAAAGTCAACATGTAGTAGCGTGGTTGAGAACATTTGCTGACCTGAACTACCTGGATCTGTCATCCTGACTAGCTCTTTGATCTTGGACAATGATTAATGCTTTTCTGATCAGTTGCTTCACCTGATAAATGGGGTTAATAGTATCCACCTCAAAGAGTCATTATGAATATTCAATGATCAAAGGTAAATAACTTAGAACAATGTCTAGCATATAAAAACAGAAACAGTAACTGAAAGTATAATTTCTACAACCTTTTCATTCCACTCAAGCAATGTCTTGGCAAGAAGGAGCACCGAGTGCAAATAAATTTCATTTTATTTATTTTTTCTGGTGCCATAAAGGAACAATTTTGAGACAGTAATTTACTGTTGTCATGATGTTATAAACTATATTCTTATGGACAGGTTTACAGTTGAAAGTAAATGACTTTAAGGACCCCTTTATTGCTGACCATCTGATTTCTTCAAGTAGAGCCATTTTCTTTCATAGAATAATAGCCACAGAAACAAACATCCAACACTGAGCTTAAAGAACTGGGTTCAAGAAAGTTACAGGGCATTAAGGAAAAAAAGGAATGAGCCAACAGGTAAATGTGCAAAAAAGAGATGTCTGGACTCCCAGAAAGGTGAAAGAGGCAGACTGGCAAAAGCTGTTACATGGTTTGCCAGTATTCAGAAAGGTTCACTGGAAGCAGGAAGAATATGCAGAGATGAAGACTACCTCTCACTGATCAGATGTGGACTAGATCAGAGCTCTTCAAACTTAAATATGTGAACCACCTGGGGTATTTGTTAACATGCAGATTCTGAATGATGAGGTCTGGGTGAGCCCTGAGAATGTACAAGGATGCTTTGTTAATCAGAGTAGAAACAGATAAGCAGCATCAGCATCCTCTGAGAGTTGGTTGGAAATACAGATCTTCAGGCCATCCCCAGACTACTCACAGAATCTAAATCAGAAGCTGGTTAACAAGATCTCCAAGTGATTCCTACATACATTCAAGTTTAAGAAGCACTGGAATGAAGATGCCCAGGCTATTGACAGTGACTAAATTGTCCTACTTGGCCCAGAACTTTCCTGGCTTTAGCACTGAAAGTCTCCCGTCTGGAGAAATCCGAGTCCCAGACAAACCAGGGGATAAGTTAAATGGCCACCCTAGCTATTGATGCCATAGATGGGACTGGAATTTTCTGTGCATGCTAAGATATTTTAAAGTTCATGGATGGTACAGTACAATTAGCATATTGTTTTCTGTCTTTGGCCAGCTGTATAATCTTGAGCAAATCACGTCTCCTCCCCAAGGCCTATTTTCATGTAAAATGAAAATGGTATCTACCTCATGGGGTAGTTTTGAGGATTAAATGACTTATAATTCAATTGAGCATGCTTTGCATTCAAAGAAGTTTTTAAATGCTAGCTATTATTATCAATAGGTCTTATCATGAAATAAGGGACTGAAACCTCCATGTTTTCAGTGTTATAAGCAAGCCTGATTATGATAATGGATTCAACCAAGCATAGGAAAGGAAAAAGAAGTAGAGAAAGAATAAAGTGTGTGATGTGAAGGGTAAACAGGTAGTAATCTAGCAGCAAGTACTACTGTACCATGATTATTCATACTAGCGGTTTAGAGGGGCTAATTCCTTTCTATTGTATATGTCCCTTCTTGAGCTGAATGGGAACGGGAGTGTTGAATAGTTGTGACAGAGATCATATGTCCAGTAAAGTTGTAAATATTTACTATCTGGCTCTCCACAGAAAACGTTTGCTAACTCCTGATTTGTAGAATGTTAGCAAGACTTCTAAAAAGATCACATGGCACATGTTGGCTGAGCATAGGCTTGGATATATATTTCTACCATAGTACTACACTGTATTGATGTTCTGTGGTTATTGATCTGTCATCTCCCAAAGAACGGAATGCTTCTCAAGGGCAGGAATCATATCTTATTTATTTTTTTTCTGATTGAAGAGCCTAACAAAGAACCTGGTTCATAAAACGTTGTCAGTAAATGCATTTAGAACTGAATGGTACTACCAGCCGAAGTTTAAGTACATTGTATATTTTAGATGTAGGGCAGGTCAGTGAACTGAAGAGGAATTTATATTTCTTGCCATAGGTACCAGAAATATGACTCCCAAGTTAACAGCTATTTTGCTATTTTTATGTTTTTTAAAAACATACCTATGTGGCACACAAATGAAAGGCAATTAATTAAGTCTAAAACAAGAAGTTCTTCTTTTCGAGTGAGAAGGGATTCTTACATCCCCCTGTAAAATCTACTAAACCCAATGAAGCAAAAAGTTATAAGAGAATAACGGTGATAAGAACATTAATATTGAAAAATGTCTGTGTCCAAAGGCTTGAACTGCCTTAGTTAACATTACACATGCACTTTCAGTAGCTAATTAGCCAATGGTACTCTAAATACTTATCAGGTACAATTCAGAAGGCTGACTTCTGAATGTTTTTATTATTCTACAAGTCTTAGCTGCAATTAAATTCCTTGTTATTTTGATAAAGCTACCATACTGTTTTAATATCAGGGAACAATATGGCCAGTGGCACTAATTAAGGAGTTATTCTATAACCATTGCAAGATATATGCTTTCTTCAGTAAATTAGAATAGATAAAATCTACTTACTACCTTTCAAATAAATCTAATGACTGTCAAGGCCAAGATGCCTTAAAAAAAGCACGTACAGTATAAAAACACAATTCTAGAAATAAATCTTTGTAGAGAAAATTGAAAAATATTCACCTTTTAAACATATTATTTCCTCCTTATTAACTCTTGTCATTAGCCTGTGATTCAATATTAATAAAGTAAGCTTAATGTTGGAAAACCTTTATAATGCCAGACCACAGAATGGGAGAAAAATATTTTATATTTATTTTAAATTCCTGTATACAAAACAGAGTAGATGCCTTATTAGCTATATTATTTTTCTCCAATTCAAAAATAAAAGAAATATGCTTTGTGGTCCCTAAATGCTGGAAAACTAATAGTGAATTTATCAACAATTGTGTTTATACATTTTATTTTTTAAAGTTAACTGAACGTTTGGCCTTTCAGTCATCATCAAGTTATTGGCTTTAAATTGATATTTCTCAGGCAGGATGAACTCTATAGATATTAGATATCCTTGTATAAGTTCAATATTTCTACAGGTTGATGAATGGTTTTACCCTTTCTAATAGATAATCATTCTTCATTGCTGCTACAGAAGCAGGTACAATTTGATGGTAGTATTACAGATTAACTATGCCATACATATATAAATGGATTAAAATATAGGTTTTGCCTGGAAAGGGGAGGTGATTCTTAATAAAAAATATTTGTGCTTTCTCAGACATAGGAAAAATTCTGACCAAAGATGAGTGAGTTTCCCATGTGTTAAAATGTTGGTTTTCCTCTAGGTATTTTGGCAGACTCTGGTCCAACAGGCAGATTATTTCTAGGATTCGTATGAAAATTTGTAAGTTAAAAAGGTGCAATGATTATGGTGATATGAATATGAAGTTAAAATGTATCAATGTTTTAAGATTCTGTTGATTTGCTCCAAAATTCAGTGATGGGCAACTGAACTACAGATAAGAAATTAAGTGAAGTCCCAGGATTCACTTTCTGCAAGTCTACCTATTGCAGTCCCTTGAGAAGTCCCTTTCTTTCCATGACACTGAGTTTCCTCTGGTGTAAATGAGGTGACTGGCTCAGAAGATAAAATCTAGAAGAACGTGTCTGCAATTTGAAGCCTACAAAACAACCTGACATTTCTGTGTCGGTGGAATGTGGATATGGGTTTCCAATGAAAATGCCCCACTGTCTGGCTGCCTTTGTTTCTTCAACTCAAAAATGGGATAATAGAGCATACTCGTAGGTTGTTGTGAGTACCAAATGAATGTATGTGTCATGTACAAAACATAATGGCTGGCATACAGCTAGTCCTACACAAATGTTAGCTATTATTATTATAGAAAACAAATCAAGTAATTTCAAACGCCCAGATGCCTATTTACTGTTGGAGAAGATTAGAAATAAAAGTAAAGGAAGCTTTCAGATAATGTCACTCACATTGACTAGAACTTTAATGACACCAAAGTAAAAAGCAGGAAGGTAATCTTTATCCAAGGAAACATGATTAAACACATTGGCTCCATTATTTTCACCAAGCTTCATGATCTTTTTTTGTTTTATTCCTTTTTTTCCCTCTGACGTTTATCTACACCCCCCTCTCTTCTTTCACCCTTCTCTCAATTTAACATTTTATCTTTTTGTTATTTTTATAACCATTTGCTCTCTTCTTTAAGGATTAGAGGTCTTTACCTGTCTGCCATTATTTCAGATAACTGCTTGAGGGCACAAATCAAAACCAATGAATAAAACAGGCTTCAGAATAAGCTCTCTTAATTATCAAGGCTCTGCTGGTTTTCAATAAGGTGGGTAACTGGTAGGCATACAACTCAAGAGGAAGGAGTAGCAGTGCCCAAGTAGCAACTCTGAAAGTATTCAACGTACCCCCTCCTTACTTCAGGACATTTAAAAAAGATGACTGGGAGTATAGGTAAATCAAACTGTTTGATGAAAGAAGAGTTAATCAACAAAAGTTATATTGTGGGGCACCTGGGTGGCACAGTCCGTTAAGAGTCTGCCTTCAGCTCAGGTCATGATCCCAGGGCCCTGTGTTCAAGACCCAAATCAGGCTCTCTGCTCCACGGGAGCCTGCTTCTCTCTCTTCCTGCTGCTCCCCCTGCCTGTACTCTCTCTCTCTAAAATAAATAAAATCTTTAAAAAAATTATATTGCATAAAAACTATGATACAAACTCTAATATACATTTGGCTTTCTTAAAACTCAGTAGGCCTTAATACAAAGAAAATAATTTGCTATGTGCTCTAGTGCAATGGGCAACTGTATCCTCTGTACACTCTCTCTTCCTTCCTAATTCTCCTGACTCTCCCTGCCCCAGGACACATAGTGAGCTGGAAATGTCTCCAGTTCAATATTTTTTTTAATAATGATAATATAGTACTGCCTCTAGTCTGCATTACCTACCGGATCTAGATAGGTTAATTAGATTTTTTTAAAAGATTTCTTTATTTGATAGAGAGAGAGAGAGAGCACAAATGGGAGAGGCAGAGGGAGAAAGAGAGAGATTTTCAAGCAGACTCCATGCTGAGCGAGGAGCCTGATGCAGGTCTCCATCTGATGACCTGAGATCATGACCTGAGCCAAAACCAAGAGCCAGACACTCAACTGACTGCCACTCAGGTGCCCTGGTTTAATATTAAACTTTGAAATAAATCACTTCATCTCTATTTTTTTCACTATTTTTTTAAGTCACAGTGTATGAACAACCCCGTTGGACATGGGGCGTGGCTGGATGTGGGGCTCAACCCCAGGACCCTAAGTTAAGTCAGCCACTTAAATGACTGAGCCACCTAGGCACCCCTTTAAAAAGTGCAACTTTTAAAAGCCTGATGAACAATTCTATTACTTGTTACTTGTCCTTTTCTGAGAAGTACAGTTGAGGTCAGAAAATTATGTGATGAGTATGTGGTCTGAAACACCTGCAATTCATCAAAACAAAAGAACAGAGAACCCAACACAAACAACTTTCCCTAAGTGAATGATGTGCTTGTTTATTAAGAAAAAAGGTTAGCAAAAGTTTTCCCGCTTGGAGAGAAAAAAGCTAAATTCATTAAAGTTGTAAGCTTGATTTTCATGTCATAAGTTTTTAATTTTCTAAACTAACAAAATGATGAAATGTGTTTATGGAATCAAGGAGCTTACTTCCATTACCATACTAGGGAGAGAAATAATAATGTGACCAATGTTTTTACTTTTTAATCAACTGGATTAGCTGGGTAAATTCATATGAAAAGACTTAAATGGGAAATATTCACTAAAGGCAATTAGATAGTGTCAGGTATCATGTTTCCTCACCATATGTTTTTGTCTTTCTTTTTCTACTTTTTTTCTCTCCTCTACCTTTTCACTTCATCCCTAAACTACCAGAATCAGTAAATGCTATAGGATGGTATAAACATGGCCTTTTAAACCCTGAAGCATAAATAGGCAAAGAATCATTATTCAGTCTGGTCTCTCTGCTTCTGATGGGGTTAGTAAAAAAGCAGCTTTTAAACAGTGCTTACCATTGCTAAGTGATGGATGTTATGAAGAAACTATGAAAAGAGTAGTTGAGCAGCGTAATAATAAAGCAAACACATTATAAATTATATAAATTATGAATATAACCCTCAGAAAGATGAGGTATATTAAAAATAAGATCAGTCTTTAAATTATATTAAAATTTTGACAATTTCTAAACTGAAATGACCGAGGTTAATGAAATCAGGTTGACACTAGTCAAGGACATTCATATTGCATTCATCTGTATTAACCACAGAACAGCTGGATCATCTCTCTGCAGATGAGATCCTGTAATTTTACATCAGCAGATCCACATCTGATGGATTTTCCCACCTCTTCATGGAAGAAATTCTAGTTAACTGGGCTCTATTACCATTCATTTTTTATTATACTCTTACATATTAATCTGTATCATGTGCATTTTATCATATTGTTTTGTTGATACCTAAAAAAAGAGTTGAATTTGTAGAAGTAAAACATATAATGTTAGTAACACATAGAAATTTAAGTGTCAAGCAAAATGTAATATAGGTGTATGTGTGTATGAGGTAATTATTCCAAAAAAATCACTACTACCTACTAAAAATAGTTTATTTGATTTTTATTTGTTATATTTTAAAATGTTAAGAATGTTTAAAGATATGGAATGCCATAGAGAGACAAATACTAACTGTTGCATCTGATTTTATACACAGGATATTTTTCCCCTCTTCTGAGGATACTCACATCATTCTGCCAAGCTTTAATACATACAGCAGACCCCCCTTATCTATGGTTTCACTTACCACAGTTTCAGGGGCCTATGGTCAGTCAACTGCAGCCCAGAAGCAGAGGATCCTCCTTCTAATGTTGTCAGAAGGCCAAGAGTATCCGAACACCGTGTCACAATATGTGTGTCTTTCACCTCACTTCATCTCATCATGTAGACATTTAATTATACCACATCATTACAAGAAGTATGAGTACAGTCAACAAGATATTCTGAGAGACCACATCCACATAACTTTTATTACAGTATATTGTTATAATTGTTCTATTTTATTATTGTTGTTGATCTCTTGTGGTGCCTAATTTACAAAATTAAAATTTATGATAGGTATGTATGGATGTATATGAAAAAAACTTAGTATATATAGGGTTTGGTACTATCTGAGACCAGGTATCCACCAGGGGTTTTGGAACATATCCCCCATGGATGAGAGGGGACTACTTACTGTACCTGGTTGGAATCAAGTATTCACAAACACCCAATCAAATATTATCTCCAGTTACGATGACACCCACATGAAAAATTTGTCATGGACCTGCTCTTAGCCATTTTTGGGGTTTCACATTGTACTGGTTAAACACACACACACACACACACACACACACACACACACACACACACACACACACACACACAAATTCATGTCCACCCAGAGCGTATGAATGTGACCTTGTCTGGAAATAGAGTCTTTGCATGTGTAATCAAATTAAGATGAGGTGATATAGAGTAGGGTGGACCTATAATCTAATAAATCCAATGCCCTATATAAAGAGAGAAAGTGGAACACAGAGACAGAGAAACACATGGAGGGTACCATGGGATAATGGAGGCAGAAATTGGAATGGTATGTCCCACAAGCCACAGAATGCCAAGGATTATAGGCAACACCAAAAGCCAAGAGAATGACATGGAACAGAGTTTCCCCTACAGTCTTTGGAGAGAGTATGGTCCTTCTGACAATTTCAGAGCTCTAGCCTCCAGAAGTATAATAAAATAAGTTTCTGTTGTTGTATACCACCTAGTTTGTGATACTTTGTTTCAGCAGTCCTGGGAAACTAATACACGTATTATTTATAAATTCTTCATTTTCTCTTCTCTTCACAGCAATGACTTACACATTTTTCTATGCAGGCTATATTCTAATACTTGTTTACACAGGCATACCTCAGAGATATTGCAGGTGTGGTTCCAGGCTACCACAATAGAGTAAATACCACAAGAAAGAGAGACAATGCATTTTTTGGTTTCCCAGTGCATATAAATGTAAACTATATAGAGTCTCTTAAGTGTGCAATAGCATTATATCTAGGAAAATGTACATACATTAATTTAAAAATACTTTATTGGGGCACCTGGGTGGTTTAGTCAGTTAACAGGCCAACTCTTGGTTTTGGCTCAGATCGTGATCTCACCATTGTTGGACTGAGCTCTGTGCCAGGCTCTGCACTCTGCTCAGAGTCTGCTTCAGTTCTCCCTCCCTCTCCCTCCAGTTCAGGTGCATGCTCTCTCTCTCTTTCTCTCTCACAAATAAATAAAATCTTTAAAAAAATAAAAATACTTTATTGATAAAAATGCTAACCATCATCTGAGCTTTTAGTAAGTCATAATCATGGCTGGTAGAGGGTCATGTCTTGATGTTGATGGCTACTGACTAATCAGGGTGGTGGCTGTTGAAAATTGGGGTGGAAATAAAATAAGACAACAACGAAATCTGCCACATCAATTGACTCTTCCTTTCATGAATGATTTCTCTGTAGCATGTGATGCTGATAGCATTTTACCCATAGGAAAACTTCTTTGAAAACTGGAGTCAATGCTCTCAAACACTGCCACTGCTTTATCAACTAAGTTTATGTAATATTTTAGATCCTCTATTGTCATTTCAGCAAATTCATAGCATCTTCACCAGGAGTAGACTCCATCTAAAGAAACCACTTTTCTTTGTTCATCCACATAAAGCAAATCTTCACCCATTAAGGTTTTATCATGAGATTGAAATAACTCAGTCACATCTTCAGGCTCCACTTCTAATTCTCCTGCTATTTTCACCACATCTGTAGTTACTTCCTCCCCTGAAGTCTTGAACCACTCAATCTCATCCAGGAAGGTTAGAATCAATTTCTTCCAAACTCTTGTTTATGTTGATATTTTGACCTTTTCCTATGAATCATAACTGTTCTTAATGGCATATGGAAAGATGAATCCTTTTCAGTAGGTTTTCCATTTACTTTGCTGAGATCCATCAGAGGAATCACTATCTATGGCAGCTATAGCCTTAGAAAATGCATTTCTTAAATAATAAGACTTGAAAGTAAAAATGACTCCTTGATCCATGGGCTGCAGAATGGATGTAGCAGGCATGAAAACAACATTAACCTCATTATACACCAGAGCTCTTGAGTGACCAGGTGCATTGTCAAGAGCAGTAATATTTTTGAAAGGAATCTTTTTTTTTTTCTAATCAGTAGGTATCAACAGTGAGCTTAAAATATTTGTGTTATAAACAGATGTGCTGTCATCCAGTCTTTGTTGTTCCATTTATAGAGCACATGCACAGTAGTTTTAGTATAATTCTTAAGGGCCCTAGGATTTTCAGAATGGTCAGTGAACATTGGCTTGAACTGAAAAGTTGCCCTTTGCATTAGCCCCCTAACAAGAGAATCAGCCTGTCCTTTGAAACTTTTAAGACAGGTGTTGACTTCTCCCCTCCAGCTATGAAAGTCCTTGATGGCATCTTCTTTCAATACAGGGCTGTTTGATCTACATTGAAAATCTGCTATTTAGTGCAGCAAAACTTCATTAATTATGTTAGCTAGATCTTCTGGATAACTCGTAGCTTCTACATCAGCACTTGTTCCTTTATCTTGTACTTTATGTTATGGAGACAGCTTCTTACCTTAAACTTTGCTCAATCTATTACAAAAGGGGAAAACCTTTCAACTGTTTCTGTCACCAGAAACTCAGACCTATTCAAGATGTTGGAGGTTTTCAATCTGTTCCCTTGCATCCAAGGGAAGTATAAATGGGCTAACTCCTTTTTGCAAGGCTTTTAGAAAAGATCCCCCCCTTTTTTTTTCCTTGCAGAATGTCTGCTCTTCATCATATTCTATATAATCATTTTTAAGCTCTGTGACTGTTGTCTGTCAAATCTTTGTAGAAACAATGTGTCCAATGTGATGTCAGCTCAGCGCTTCAAGATGATCTCTAGTGCTTGGTATGTACCTCAGATGGGAAATATGTCAGATTTACTCCTACCATTCTTTGTTACTCAAATGTAGCTTCAGAGGCTCCAAACCTGTGTGCTTCCCCTCCCACATAGGACATGACAACAAGAATAGGTCCCTCCTGGCACCAAGGGATGAAACCACTAAATACAAAAAACCTGACTCTTCATCAGCAATGCTTTTTTTTTCTTTTTAAGATTTTATTTATTTATTTGAGAGAGAAAAAGAGTGAGAGTGAGCACAAGCAGGGGAGGAGCAGAGGAAGAAGCAGACTCTGCTGAGCAGGGAGCCTGACACGGGGCTCCATCCCAGGACCCCGGGACCATGACCTGAGCCGAAAGCAGTCACTTAACTGAGCCACTCAGGCGCCCCATTCATCGGTAATGCTTTTCAGGAAAGATCTTGATCAAAGGGGAAATGTGAATATAAATAAGGGAAATTTCATTAAAAATGCAGTCAGGAAGCCCTGAAGGGGGAGCTCTCACACACTATGAATAACTGTAAGAAGCTACCCAAGCATTCCCCGAAAGAAAGAAGCTTACTTTACATTCCCTAACAAAAGAAAGGAATAATTTCTCCCTGCCCAGCAATGGCCCAGCCAATGAGAAACCACCACACTCAGCCAATGAAAAGCTTTAACAGCCCTTCCCTCCTCCTTTCCTCTATAAAAGCAAATCCTTCTCCTGTTTTTCAGACTTGCCAATGGTTCACCACAGTTTGCTTGCCCTGAATTGCACTTCTTTGCTATTCCCAAATAAACTCATTTTGCTGATAAAACAGGTAGCTCTTTTTTTTTGGGCGGGGGTCAACAGTCAGCACTGCACAACACCTAATCTTCAGTACACTAAGATATAAGATATAAGATTTTGAGTTCTAGAAATTCTCTCTCATGGACTGTGTTTGAAAGCAAGGTATTGATTGACACTACTGCCCACCACTGACATAATGACATCACAGCTCACGAGCAAAATCTTACTGGGGCAGGTGCTCTCCTCTTCATGACCTGCTCAGTTATTAATTCCATCTCTGTAAAGTCTCTGCCTAGAAGAGTGTCACATTTGTGAGCAGTCTTGACTTCTGACACACAAGTTGTTTCAATAACATTGTGCTTCTTCTCATAGTCAGGGAAAATCAAATTCATTTAGTGAGCAGCTGTGATGTGGGTGATATCAAAACTGCACATAAGAAATGATGCCTAGAAATCACTCTCCCTGAATTTTAAAGGTTGAGTGAAAAGTCAACGTAACAAACAGAAGGAAATGTAAAAATTAATAAAGGAATTTTTTTCTTCCATACTTTAAAAAATTTATCACCAAACCCACTGGATATGAAAGTTAGAATCATCAGTTAGCTGATCACTTAGAAATCCAGTACAATCAAACTCGATTTCATGTAAAGAGTCAAGAGGAAAGATGGTGAAAACTCTTGCATAATTATACTCTATGCTATAGTATCAGGGAATATACATGATATTTTAAAAGATAATTTTAATATTTGCAAATGTTAAATGCATGATAAATGAGGTAAAATGAGGAAAGGCAAATTAGTCAATTCAAATCTCTTGATATATACGTATGACTGAGCAAGAAGAGAGACAGATACTGTTATTAACTAGATTATTGGACAGACAGATCCATTAGCAGTGGTAGATTATCTCACTTATATATCTTGTCACCTTGCATGGTCTCTAACACATAATAAATGTGCTTAATAACATGCATAATAAATGTGTTTCTTTGTAGTCACAGAGAACTGTTTTAATTATTTATTTATTTTAGAGGTGGTATTCCTTTACTCTTCAGATGCCTTGCCTCCATAATACTTTATAATGGACCTTGATTCCAGGTAAGTACTATAAACTATTGTGCAAAAGTTATAAAGTGGGAGTTATTATATTAGTTTGGTTTTGAAAACTACCACATATCAGTCAGGAGAAAAGAAAACCCAGAATAAATGATGCATAATAGTAAGGAAAGCCTTGACTTCTGACACACAAGATGTTTGGATAAGAGTATGGAGAACAAAGAGACACTTCATAAGCATTCCTCCCTCTTATCTCCTGGCTTTGAATTCCATGAAGATATGCCCATAGTCCTCTAGTGTGCAAAAGGTCCAGAAAACTGTTCAGACACATTCTGCCTCTCACAGTGGGCAGGGGGACAGGGACTCTTTCTTAGTAAAAATATGTAAAGCAAGAGTCAGGGGAAAAGGCTGGTGGTATCTCCTCTCCTACCTGAGCAATCAACTGAGTATGATGGCTTCTCCATACATAATTCAAAATAAAAAATATTTGAGCATGAAGTCCAAGTAAATTCTACTTTTTCTAAGATGACGGATCCTCTTTTCCTTAAAAAAAGAAATCTTTCTTGTTTTTTGTTTGTTTTTTAAGTACTCTAGTATCTTAATATATACCTAGTCCACCTAATGGGGGAATCCATAATTGCTTCATTCTCCCTTTTCCATCTCTCTCTTTCAATCCCTATCTATAAGAACAAAGAGATGGGAAGAAAGAAAAAAACAATAAACATGATTTTTAAAAGCCTGAGCTTCCACAATGAGTCTGCATTCCTTCTAAAGCTCTTAAAGAAAGTAAGAAAATTAATTAGGCTTTTGGAAATCTAATCCAAAATTGAGTTAAGAAAAATGATGAAAGAATTAAAATTATATCCTTTCAAAAACTCACTTTTCATTTTCATAAATTTCACTTATACTATTATAAAAGCAAATTAGTAAAGTTAAAAATAATGAAATTACATAGTATCTTTGATAGGAGATATATAAATTTTCAACATCTCAAGTAGACAAATGATCTTTTCCATCCAAAGCACACACCAACTTCATAATATGATTTGTTTATTATACTTACTACATAGTTAAACTGGAACAGACATGCCCCTTAAGATTTAACCCTAAGGTGTATTAGCATATTTTTACAACTTCTTTCACTGCTAAAATGGTATTTGATCTAGATCATTTATGCACCAACACTGAACACTAAGGGATAAAGATTGTGGAATAATAGCTTTTTTTTTCCTTATTTAATCAAATACCCAAAGCTATATGACCCATATTTGTAATTATAATTCTCACAAAAAGTGTTTTAACAATTATCACCAAAAAAATTGTATAAATAATTTGAGTATTAAAAGTATTTTCAAACATAATAAAGTTAAGTCCTTTCTGGTTATGTCAAATTCTAAGAGGTTATAATTTTTATTTACATTTTGTTATCTTCCATATCTTTGTTCACATTATTCTGCTGTGCCATTATGCATTTCCTTAATTCCCAAGTTTCTAAGTAATGCTATAAAAAGAAGCATAATGTAGAGGTGAAGCTAATGACAATTTATTACTTGGTGATTGTACTTGCCACTATTCTAAAATCCCTTCCAACTATGAATATTCTTTCCCTCAGATTTCTAAAATAAGATACAAAGTGGTTAACAAATATAGAAAAAAAATAAAAAAATAAGCACTATAATTTATTGTACTTTTTAATATGTGGTTCTTACCTATTATACTTCTAGCTAAAGAGTTCTATCAAGAGCAATACATATTTTAAGATTTTAATTCTGAATCTGTCATTAAAATATTTCTAACTAAATAAGATTAACTCCTATGAACCTTGTAAAAGTCCTTTATCTTCTTACTTGAAAGAAAATATACTGCTATTTCAAAACATATCAACTCCAGGTGAAAACAATACTGTTTTCCTTCTAAAATGCATGATTCAAAAAAAAATTAAAATAAATAAAACACGATTCAATTTTCCAGAAACAATAAAGATATAAATAATATCTGCAATCATATTTTAAAATCCAATAATACTTTTTAAATTCTTTGAACAAATTTTACAAAAAGCAGTTAAAACAAGTTGCATGGAGGAAAGAACAAATATTTTAAAACAAAATTAAGAAAATTGAGTATCTTCTAAAGTTATGGAATAATCTTATAAACTAGGGAAAAAAGCAAATTATATTTTAATTTGCTTACTTCATATTAAGATGCCATACTAGGGCGCCTGGGTGGCTCAGTTGGTTAAGCGACTGCCTTCGGCACAGGTCATGATCCTGGAGTCCTGGGATCGAGTCCCACATCAGGCTACCTGCTCAGCAAGGAGCCTGCTTCTCCCTCTGGCCCTCCCCCCTCTTATGTACTCTCCCTCTCTCATTCTCGCTCTCTCAAATAAATAAATCTTTAAAAAAAAAAAAAGATGCCATACTAAATGACTATTTTTTTAGTTGTGAAAAACACATAAATAGCTATGGAAAAAAATAAATATTACTAAACATAATTAGATCAAAATCTCAGTGAATTGTAGCATACGGTTTCACCAGAAAAATAAAAACAACAACAAAAAAAAAAAACACATTTTGATGTAGCAGGTAAGATAACAATTTGATTTAATGGTCATACTTAAATGTGAACAAACACAAAACCTCAAAAGTTTGCCCAGGGTAGCCAGACGCCAAAGCCACATTATCTCAGATCATATTTCTATTTTAAGTAAGAAGTGGAAATAGCACTAAGAATAATCTTTAAGTTTTATAAGTACACTAAAATAGTTTTCTAAACACTACAACTTCTGTTGTCTCATTTAATCCTCAGAAGGACCCTATGGTACTTGGTCAATTTGACCCATTTGAAAGTTAACAAACAAACTGACATATGATCCAAGTGATGGAATAATTAAGAGGCAGAGTATAAATTTGAGAGCTAGAATCTAAAGCTTTAGCCTTCAAATTTCATGATAATTCTACTCTATGCTCACTTCACATTTCTTTAAGGTTATTCCTAGACTGTTTCTGAATGGTACTATAGTTTGTTAAGCAAATCTGACCCATTAGAATTTAGAGTTGTGAAGTTTATGAAGAAAAACTTTGCTATAGTGTCTTAGTCCACTGGGGCTGATAAAACAAAATAAACATAGACTACATGGCTTAAACAACACAAATTTATTTCTCACGGTTTGGGAAGCTGGGAAGTTTGAGACCAGGATGCCAGAATGATCAGTTCTGATGAAGGTCCAGAATGCACACTGCCAGCTTCTTTCTGTGTCCTCACATGGTGGAAGAGGCAAGGGAGCTCTCTGGGGTTTCTTTTATAAAGGCATTAATCTTCTTTATGAGGGTTCCACCTTCAGGACCTAATCACTTCCCAAAGGCTCCATCTCCTAATACCATCACATTGGGCATTAAAATTTCAACATAAGAACTTTGGGCAGGACACAAACATTCAGACCATAGTATATAGTTCATCTGTAAATCTTAACAGGGGCTATTAGACTACTCTCAGAATAAGATCTTATGGCAACTATGTGATTTCAGTGTTACTAATCAGCATAGTAATACAGGGATGTACAAACAGATAACCATACAATACTTCTCAAAACTTTTGGTTTCAAGACCACTTTATACCCTTAAAGTACTGAAGATTCCAAAGAGTCTTCATTTTTGAGGGTTATATCTATTCATATTTACTGCATTGGAAATTAAAGCTAAGGAATTTTTTAAATATTTTAACTCATTTAAAAAAGCAGTAAGAACCTATTACATATATTTTATTAAGATTTTATTGACTTATTTGAGAGAGAGAGAGAGAGGGAACATGAGCGGGGGCATGTTCTGCGGAGGCAGAGGGAGAGGTAGAAACAGGCTCCTTGACATGGGGCTCCATCCCAGGACCCTGGGATTATGACCTGAGCTGAAGGCAGACGCTTAACCAACTGAGCCACCCAGGTGCCCCAAAAACCTATTACATATTAACACAGTGTATTTTTATGAAAATGTTTAGTAATATGAGTGGTATTGATCTACAATTTTGCAAATTTCTTTAATGCCCAGCTTAACAGAAGACAACCCTCTCATACTGGATTCTAAATTGTCTGTTTTATTACATTAAAACATGTATTGTTAACTGCATTGCATGCATTCAAAAGTTAAGGAGACATGGGAGATATACAAAAAGACCTAAATCAAACTTCTAGGGATAAAAACTACAATATGTGAGGTTAAAAAATGCAACTGATAAAATTGATGGTAGATCACACATTGCACAAGAAAAAAATTAGTAAGCTGAAGACACAGCCATGGAAAAACTCCAAAATTAAACATAAAGAGAAAACAGGTTTTTTTAAAAAGTAATGAATAGAGCATCAGCAAGCAGTGGGACAATTACAAGTAGCCTAATACACATGAAATTGAATTCTCCAAAGGAGAACAGGGATAAATATAGAAAAAAATTTTGAAGAAATAATGGCCAAAAATCCTCCATTTTAATGAAACATATAAGTCCACCGATCTAAAAAGCTCAAGAAACCCAAGAATAAGAAGCATAAGAAAAGAAAAAACTATTAAAAAGCTATGACAATTTTGACAGTGGGAGAAGCTGTCCATGTATGAAGGCAGAGGATAGAAGGGAACTCTCTGTACTTTCTGTACAACTTTATTTTGAAACTACTTTATTTTTTATTATAAATTTTATTTATAAAATTTTTATATATAACTCAATTTTATTATGAATCTAAAACTGGTCTAAAAAGTAAAAGTTTTTTCTGTAAATATGAGAATAAGTATTTTAATATGGATGCAGGATATAAGATTAATATAAAAATGTATTTACATATACTAGTAACAGTCAAATTGAAGTAAAAAAAATACCATTTAAGATAGCATAAAAATATCATATGCTTAGGGATAAATCTGACAAACAATGCAAAATGCCAGTATCCCTAACACTACAAAACATTACAAAAAGTAACTAAAGAATATTTAAATAGAGTACTTTGCTCATGAGTTAGAAGATTCAACAATGTTAAAATGTCAGTTTTCCTCAAATTGATATATATTTGATATGATCCTCCCCAAATATCCTAGATGTTTTTTAGAAATTAAAAACTGATTGTAAAGGTCCTTTAATAGCCAAAAGAACTTTGACAATGAACAAAATTGGAGAATTCCATGATTTCAAGATTTGTTATAAAGTTACAGTAATCAATATTCTGTGTATTGGCGCCAAGAATTAGTTTCAACAAATGTGCAAAGGCAATTCAGTGGAGAAATTATCATACGGATATCCAATTATATATCCACATGCATAAAAATGAATTTTGATCTATAGCATCATATAGAAAAATTAATTCAAAGTGGATTCTAGACCTAAATTTAACAGGAAAGAAAAACTGTTGTTATTTTGGGTTAGGCAAGACTTCCTAAATATGATATCAAAAGAATGATCCTATGTTGGGGGGAAAGTGAAGTGATAAACTGGACCAGATCACATGAAAGACCTGTGGTTTTTGAAAGACACCGTTAAGAGAATGAAAAAGACAAGCCATAGTCAGGATCAAATATTTTTAAGCATATAGCTGATAAAATACTTGTATCCAGAATATAAGATTTCCCAAAGGTCAATAATTAGAAAACACAATTTTTAAGTGGATAAATTTACACACTTCAACAAAGAAAATATATGGACAGCAAACAAGCACGTGAAAAGATGCTCAACAACACTACCATTAAAGAAATGTGAATTAAATCCACAAGACCCCACTGCCACTATTAGAATAGACAAAATTTAAAACACTGAGGTGAGGATATGGAGGAAATAGAATTCTCATGTGTTGCTGCTGGGAATTGGTAATTTCTTAAAAAGTCAAAATATACCTACCATATAATCAACCATTCCACATTTAGATATTTCCCCAAGAGAAATGAGAGGATATAACCATACAAAAATCTTGAACTCAAATGTTCATAGCCCAGATTTGAAAATAAGCCAAATAACCTTCAACAAGTGAATGGATCAGCAAATTCTGGGATTTACAATGTAATACTGCTCAAAAAAAGAAGAAATGAAATATTAAAATACACAACAAGGATGAACCTCAAAATAATTGTATGGGTTAAAAGAAGACAGAAGGGGAATACTTAAGAGTGTCTCAAGCAGGGTAAGTGTTTGGTTACCTGGGGACGCAGGGTGAGACAGGAGTGATGGGAGAGAGGGATTAAAAGGAGTGATAGGCATGTTCATTATCCTCATTGTAATGATGATTTCACAGGGGTATCAAGCAAATCAAAACTTCACAAATTATACACCTTGTGTGCAGTTGATTATACATCAAATATTCTTCCATAAGTCTGCATTTTAAAAAGTTAAATAAATTTCCTAATGTAAACCATTAAAATAAGCCAGACATTTGTTTCTCATCTTGGAAATGTTTTTGACATAATTTTGAGAGGAAAATAACAATTATTAAGAACTAAAAGCCTTTCCACATGAAAAAATGTACAAATGTTTAAAAGAGTAACTTTTTGTTACCATGACTACTCAGTAGCTCCATAATGTTTTTAGTTAAATGGTCCTTTTCTCTTAGACATTTCTGCAAAATTAGATACTTGTGTTTATATTCTTACACATTTTTTGCAGAAAAAAATGTTAAAGGACCCATCAATGATCTAAAACAAGAAATTCTTAGAAGTCCAGCGATATAAAAGTTAAGTCTGACTTACCCACTTGATTTCAGAACTGTATAATTATTTCAGTAAAAATAAAGAAATGATGTGTAAAAAATAGATTTAATGTCTAAAATGTGACTTGTTGATTCTTTACATTTTATTTGCTTAGAGAGAAAATATATATTAGTTAACTATCTCAGAATCACCAAGGTGAAACATGTTTTAAAGGCAATGTACTGGGGCGCCTGGGTGGCTCAGTCGGTTGAGCGACTGCCTTCGGCTCAGGTCATGATCCTGGAGTCCCAGGATCGAGTCTCGCATCGGGCTCCCTGCTCAGCGGGGAGCCTGCTTCTCCCTCTGACCTTCTTCCCTCTCATGCTCTCTCTCTCTCTCTCATTCTCTCTCTCTCAAATAAATAAATAAAATCTTTAAAAAAAAAAAAAGGCAATGTACTTATAACAAAGAATAAACATATTATTTTTTTATCAAAAATAGAAAAAAGGGGGGCGCCTGCCTGGCTCAGTTGGTAGAGCATGCAACTCTTGTTCTTAGGGTCATGAGTCCAGGCTCCACAATGGGTGTGGAACCTACTTAAAAAAAATAGAAAAAAGAGCATCACCACTATGGCAAAAAGAGTTAACCTGAATTATTTAGAATTCAGCGCTATCATCATATAAAGAGTAAAAGAGTGTTAAAAATTAACATTTTAATGTTTAAAATTTTATAAAGGCAATTGTAAAACGTGGATTAAGAGCAAATGGGTAGCATATACAACTATGAGAAAATGAAAACCCATATGTCATCTTTTTTTCTTCAAATTTTTATTTAAATTCTAGTTAGTTAACATATTGTCATCTTAATTAAAAAAAATTCTCAAGCATGAGTCTGGTCTCAAATTAGTATAACAGTAATACTGGAAACTGAATAACTCAGGTGTCAGTTTTGAAGTAGATGGACTCATTCTTTTAGGATTAGCATAATTTGCAAATTGACTTCCATGCAGGTTAGCTCCTTACACAACTATGAAAACATGTGGGAATCAAACAAAAGTTACAAATGACATCTCATTCAGTGCTCAGTTCTCTTGGTCCTCAAGCCCATTTGCTATTAGGGAGAGACATATACAGCTGACCTATCTCACAGCATCAAGTGGGCAAAGAGACAACTAATTTATAACACGGGGTGTATAAGCATGTGTTTTCAACCAAGAGTTTTAAGATCTCTGGGAATGTTAAACAATCATCTCCAAAGGAAAAAAAGGAATTTACTTTTTTTCCTTTCAATGGACATACTATCACTAAATAGTATAAGGTACATGGGTTCTCTAGCCCTCACACAAAGCAAATGTTATGTCTGATTAAGAACAGGTCAGGCATGCAACCATCTAAGGATCTGAGCTATGACTACCATACACAGCTGAGCTAAAAAACATTCGTATGTGTATACCCAGTCACCATAACAATTGTTCACAGTAATCATAGTTTTGTAATACTGGATCCAGAAGGCTGTTTAACATTCTTTTTGTTGGTTTTTTAATGCTTTTTATTGCTGTGATTTGAATTCTCATTTCCTTGATAATTGATTTTATTTGCTTAAATGTGCATATGTGCATATTTTTCTTTGTGAAGTTTACATTCAGATCTTTTGCTGATTTTCCAATTATCTTTTTTTTCAGCTGGACAACAAATCCTCAAATATATATTGCTTATACGTCAAATGTCAAATGTCAAATGTCAAATATATATTTTCGCCCAGTTTATGGCTTGCCTATTCACTTTTTAAATGGGGCCTGGGATAACCAGAAGTTTTAATTTTGATGAAATCTTATTTATAGAATTTATGTTTATGGCTTTTGGTATCCTGACTAAACTCAAATCATGGAGAAAGTCTCTTATGTTTTCATATGGCTGTTAAATAAATGAAGAATAAACATTTTTATATTCACTTACATAGTTACCATTTCTGCTATTCTTCATTTCTACCTATACATCAAAGTTACCATTGGTTATTCTCTTTGACCTGAAGACAGTCTTATAATGCAGATCTGCTGTTGGCAGACACATTCAATTTTTTTTGAGTAAAAATATTTTATGTTTCATCTTCAAACTGAGGGATATTTTCATCGGATACAAAATTGGGGGTTGATAGGTGTTTTTTTTTTTTCCTTTCAGTGCTTTAGAGATGCTCTTCCACTCTCTGCTGCCTCCCTTTTTTTTTTTCAGATGAAAAGTCAGCAATAGTTTGTCATATTTTCCCTCTTTTTAATGTGTTTTTCTCTAGCTACTTATCAATATTTTCCCTTTATATTTGTTTTTTAAGAGTTGGCCTTGCATCTACATGAGTTTTATCTCATATATATCCTGTTAGAGTTGTCTGAACTTCTTAAATCTACTCACGCATCTACATGAGTTTTATCTCATATATATCCTGTTAGAGTTGTCTGAACTTCTTAAATCTACTCACGCATCTACATGAGTTTTATCTCATATATATCCTGTTAGAGTTGTCTGAACTTCTTAAATCTAAAAATGAATTATGCTCACAAAAATTGAGACTACTTTGGCCAGTATATCTTCAAATACTTGGTATGCTCCATTATTTCTTTCCTCTTTGCCTGAGACAGCAAGTACACATAAACTAGATCCTTAATATTGTTCCACAGGTCACTAAGAATTCTATTTTTATCCTTTATTCTCTTTGTCCTTCAGATTAAATAATTCCTATTGATTTATCTTCACATTTATCAACAATTTCTTCTGCATTCCTAAACTGCTCTTGAAACCATTCAATGAATTTGTCATTTATATATTGCACTTTCCAGTTCCACAATTCCCATTTAAAAAACATGCTTTCTATTTCTATGTTATAATTCTCTATCTCTTCACTCATTAGAATCATATTTTTCTTTAAGTCCTACATACTTACCAGTGCTACTTTAAAATTCTTGTCAGCTAATTTCAACATCTTGGTTCATCTCAATTTCTATTAATGACTTTTCTCTTGATTGTGGTTAATATTTTCCTGTTTTTTTTACATCGCAAGTTTTTATTGTGTAACATAAATTGTGGAAGATATATTGTAGAGACTCAACTCTATTATCATCCTCTGAAGAGGTTAATTTATATTCTATCAGATAGTTTACTTGTCTAGATTAAAAATCTCACCTTCTTATTGAGCAACAACTGAAATTTCTGCAAAGTCCCTTTAATCTTTCAACTTTTGGTTTCCATCAGATATTCTGGAGCATAGCGTACTATGTATACTCCAGAGGTCAATCAAGGATTTGATTTACACACAACTTTCTTCTTAGATTCCAGCCACCCTACACTATGCAAACTGACAAATATTCCTGGGTGCAAACCATGTAAATGTAAATGTAGCCTCTAGTTTCTACCTTCTTGGTTCAGTCTTTTCAACACTTGCTTTTGTTCATATTTGACATTTGCTGGCAACTCAGTAAAAACAATCTTTTATATCATTATCAGTAAAACTCTAATATTTATTTATAATTTACAATTTCTCAAATAAATATTCCTCTAAAATTGTGTTATTAAATCAGATATTTGCTTTAAAAAAAAAGAACATAACAGCAAAGGATAAGGTTTCTTAAATGTCCCATTACAGATATTCCTAGTCAAATGTGTTGCACTATATATACTAAAGCATTAGACACTTGGTTTTTTTTTTCTTATAAATCTGGACAGTTGTCTGTCTAATCATAAGCTAACCTCTGCAAGAGTTACCAAGAGAAATTTAAGCATTTACCCTCAAGCTCTCTGCAATGTTTAATATCTGCTCAAATGTTTTTACAGTTTATGATAGGCATTTCAGGTATCTCCAGTTGAAATCTGTAGAGACAGATTAAGAGCACTATATTTTATTCTAACACATTGCAGAACGCCTTTGACTATCACAGTAAAGGGACTGGCATAGAAATGAAAGGAGAACATAATTATTTTTACTTTTCTTAGGATATGGAACAAGCTATCATTTAAACCTTTTAATAATTATATTATATTTAACAAGTTCTCTTGAGAGGATGGCAGCAAAGGTATTGAGCAATCAACCAAATCACAGAGTGGCTATACTCCCTGAGGGTTTAAGCTTAAAATTAGTGAAGAAATATAATGCAATTAAGTAAAGAAACTTCAGCTTAAGTGTTATGCATTCAACAGTATATTTCAAATGCAAACTATTTGAAACTGTGTGTATATAGTTAATTTATAAATAGAAATATTTTGATATTTCTTCCATTTCTCATGCTTATATTTTAATGCTAATGGAACTCAAGAGAATTCTATCAGTGATCTAACTCTATCAGTGATTTAACTCAAAAGCAAATACATCCATAAAATCAAAATCACTCACACAATTTTCTTTCATAGCACTTATTTCAAGTTTTTATAATATTTTTATTTGTATATCTGCTTCTTTATTTTCCATCTATTCTACTAGAAAATGAGCATCTAGCACTCAAGGATGGTTATCTCTTTTGTTCAACACTGTATACCCACTGCCTAGCTCTGTGCCTGGCACATGATTGGCATCTAATAAATATGAATTAAGGATTGAATGAATAAGTAAATCCATGGCTAAAATACATACCTAACTTTTTTCATGCCCTTTCCCCTTCCAAAAAAAAAAAAAAGAAAGAATAGAAAAGAAAAAAACTTACTACACAGTTTGGTTTTGTTTTTAAGATTCTATTTATTTACTTGAGACAGAGAAAGAAAACAAGCAGGAAGGAGGGTCAGAGGGACAGGGAGAAGAAGACTCCCCGCTGGGCAGGGAGCCTGATGCGGGGCCCGATCTCAGGACCTGGAGATCATGACCCCCTGAGCCAAAGGCAGATGCTTAACTGACTGAGCCACCCAGGCTCCCCTACACAGTTTTGATTATATAAAGTATGTGTACGTTTAGTGACTGTTACTAAATCTACAAATTTCAAAATATAGAATTTCCCTTAAAATTCATAACCTGATTTTTCCCCTGTAATTTCTGGGCCATTGTTGCACAAAATGAGCAATTTACATATTTCTTTACAATATTCATGAAAGTTAACACCTTCAAAATCAGACCAAAAAATCATGTATTTCTAATAATTATAATCATTGATAAGAATTCTTAGGCAAAAATCTTCCCCAACTAGGAAAACCCAGGGCTTTAAACTTAACAGTCACATAGTCAAATAGTAAAGAATTGACCACAAAGTCCTAAAAGTGGAGGTAACTAAGGAGAAAATCAGTTATGTATATTTTAGGTAGAAATTCTTAACTGTTTAAATATAACTTTCATAATTTTGCCAGTGATATAACTTTGTTATCCTTTCAATTCATATCAAATTAGTAAATTATCCATTAAAGTACTACTTGATTCTCATTTATTCTTATGTGCTAAAAGTTGAGGTTTGACTGAGAAAACTGTGAGTACTTCTAATACCAGGTTGTATAAATAATTTTTTTAAACAATTAACTAAAACTGCACAACACTTTGGAGAATTATCTGTCAGTTTCTTAAAAAGCTGACTATGCATCAACCCTATCACCCAAAAATTACACTAATTAATTATTCAAAAGAAATAAAAATATATGTACACAGAAAGCCTATATAAAAATGTTTGTAGTAGCTTCATTGATAATAGTCCCAAACTGGAAATAACCTAGATATTCATCAAGAGTAATTTCTTTGCTTCTATAAATTATTGGGAAATAGACAATCTACTGATAAAAAGCAACATCAAATGTAGCTCAAAAAAAATTATGTTGAGTGAAAATAAACAAACAGCACACACTGTGTGATTTAATTTATTTGAAATGCTAGAACAGGCCAAACTAATTTGTGATATTTTCTCCTGTAGGGAAGATAGACTGGAAAGGAATCCAAGGAAACTTAATGAAATGATGGAAATGTCCATATTTTGATATGCAGTCATCAAATTTGATTGGATGGATATACCTAATATCTGAACGTGGCAATGTATATAAATTATACCTCAATTAACAAACAATATTCAGATAAGTGCATAACAGAACACCATTATTTTATGATCAGATTTTTTAATCATGACATCCAATCTTAAAATATAATGCTTAAATACTCATAATACAATTTTTATCTACATCATATGTAGAAAAGAAAAACCATTCATTATTACTCACTCTGTCAAAAAGAAACAGAACTATCTAATCATCATTTTTCAGCAAGGACAGTGGAAGCAATGTCTAAATGCTCACTATAAGACAGGCTCAAAAATAGAATGTATATGAAAACACTGTATAAGTGATAAAATTTTATATAACATTATGGATGCAATAAAAATTTTACCAAATTCATATAAAATTATTTTAAATTCCCTTCACTTGGAATTTCCTTTTAAAAGCTTGTTAGAAGGTGTCTAGTGCAACTCAGAAAACTGTATCAATTGACACAACTTAGTCTGAAGATGAATAGAAATCATTAGAAGAAACTACCTAAGCAAACATGGAAAACAATTCAAAATTTATAATTCATAAGTGATTATACATTCTCCAAAAAAGTACTTTATTTCAAAAAAAGAATTAACTGTCATAAATTCTAAACCTAGTGATTTATTGGGGCCAGCTTGCATTAGCTCACAAGACCTGACTGTGCTCATTTCTCCCCAATTCTATGTTCAGTGATGTCACATTGGTAGCTTGAAATTAGCCATGGTAGGAATATTTAAACCATGGAAATCAGCAAATGTTACAAAAGTGACTCCAGACTGTAACACAGAAAATTAGAAACCAACCAAGCAAGAGGTCTCACAGATTTGAAGAAAACAGAAAGTAGTGTTTGGGGAGGCTAGGAAAGCTAGAATTTGAAGGCAGAATAGTTGATGGAGCTACAAAGAGAAAAAACTCTAGGAAACCACGCACACGGAGCATCTGACTCATTTGTTCAATAATAAGTTATGCATGTATAGGGTGAAACTACGTGACTGAGCAAAGAACAAGCAAAGCAAGCTGATGGCTGAACAATTTCCAAAGTTCTAACTAGTCAGAATATAGAGATCCTTGAACACCTAAGGCATTCAGTTGAGAACCCAAAAATGTCACTCCATAGCAGTAGAGGTAAAGCAGTCTAGTATAAACTATACTTTAAACCTATCTAACACTGCTTATCTAATTTAACTGCCTGACAGACAAAATTCAACAATTTTTAAAACAACAAAACTTGAATTAAGCAGTGTAACACAATCACTTAATCAAATTTATTAAATATGCAAAGAAGCAGAGAAATGACCTCCATCACCAGGAGAAAAATCAGACAATAGAAAGCCTGAAACAATCCTGAAATGACAGAGATAATAACATTAGTAGACAAGGACTATAAAACAACTACTATTAAGTATGTGGTGATAGTTACAAGGGTATATATATTTGTCACAATTCATTGGACTGCACACTTAGAATGGGAATATATAAATTATTCCTCAAATAGATTGATTTTTTAATGTGGTCCTGAGTATTTTTTTAATTTCTACACTATACTTACATATACTTCATATGGTCATATAGCTTGTTTACTTTTAAGCAGAAATATGATTTAAAACTGGGCCTGAGTCATTTGACTACATCAGATTGTCTCCTGATATTACTGTCAAATTTGATAACTCATTTAGTATTATTGAATCAAGTACTTAAAATTCTGGAAATAAATGCAAGTAAGGTAATACTTGGAATATATCAGAAGTAAAACATGTAGTGAAATTTGCAATTTAATTAAGCATAAACAAGATATATTAGGGAAATTGCTCTAATCAGATGTTCAGTGCCTGATGTCCTAGTATAATTGAAAAATTGCTATCATGTACTCTATAAGAAATAATACATATTTTTTAAATTTTACTTTATTATGTTATGTTAGTCACCATACAATACATCATTAATTTTTGATGTAGTGTTCCACGATTCATTGTTTTCATATAACACCCAGGGATCCATGTATTACGTGCCCTCCTTAATACCCATGACTGGGCTAACCCATCCCCCCACCATCCTCCCCTCTAAAACCCTCAATTTGTTTCTCAGAGTCCATAGTCTCTCATGGTTCATCTCTCCCTCCGATTCCCCCCCTTCATTTTTCCCTTCCTTCTCTTAATGTCCTCCATGCTGTTCCTTATGTTCCACAAATAAGTGAAACCATATGTATGACCCAGCAATTGCACTACCGGGTATTTACCCCAAAGACACAGATGTAGTGAAAAGAAGGGCCATATGCACCCCAACGTTCATAGCAGCAATGTCTGCAATAGCCAAACTGTGGAAAGAGCCGAGATGCCCTTCAACAGATGAATGGATAAAGAAGATGTGGTCTATATATACAATGGAATATTACTCAGCCATCAGAAAGGATGAATACCCAACTTTTACATCAACATGGATGGGACTGGAGGAGATTATGCTAAGTGAAATAAGTCAAGCAGAGAAAGTCAATACATATCTATTTTTTAATTGCTACAATAACTGTTTAAAAATGTCATGCACAGAAACCCAATATTGATTTTAAAGTTGATTCTTTAAACTTACTTAACTTCTTACTTTAAAAATATACGTAATGTAAATCTTTATATGATTTTATACTTTTAATTTTATCAAAAAATGTCATAAAAATCTTAATAACATATAAACTGTCATAGCTCAGGTCAAACCAGAATAGTATCAAATTATCTGTGTCATAACCTGTCCTCAATACATATATTTCTGCCATGTCAATCTTTCATTCTGCAATGAGAGCCAAAGGACATATAGTATGTACTGGTATGACATGCTCAGTTCTCCAAACACTGGAAATCAGATAGCTACTGAAGTGGCCTTAACTGGTCAGCATCTTCTATGTACCTATGAGAGTGGATTTCAGGGTGGGTAACACCTATCCTCAATAAAACATGCCCTTTGTTTTGTTGTTTTGTTTAAAATTAATCATAAAGTAGAACTATTTTAATAATATAACAGACTCCCAAAATTTCAGCAGACTTGAAAAGAAACCAAACAGAACTTTTGGAAATTAAAATATAATAGTTAAAAATAAAACAAGAAGGATGTGTTAAACAACAAATTACACAGAACTAAATAATCAATGGAAATGAAAACAGAATTGAAGAAACAAAGAGCAAACAAGATAAAAAAAAGATGGGGAAAATGAAAGAATGAGAAGACCTAAGATAATTTTAAACAGAGAACCAGCGGAGAGTGTAAAGGCTGAAGAATCTGTATTTGAAGAGATAATGATTAAAAATGTCCAAATATTAAGAGCAAGTAAATGAATCTACATCTAGGCACATTACATTAAACTGGAGATAAAGAACCTAGGGAAGAGGTGAAAAGCAAGTCAAATCCTCAAAAAATGAATGGCAGTCATATTGGAGCAAAGTCCTCTACAACAATAATGAAAGCTAGAAAACTATAAAATAAAATCTTCAACATGATAAAAGGATATCATCACCAATACAGAACTGTTTGAATAAACTTTCCAGAATTAATGTAAAATAAATCCACATGAATATTATCTACATACGATGATAATAATTTCAAAATTGCAGACATTTTAAAATCTGAAAAATGAAGGGGGGGAAATCGGAGGGGGAGATGAACCATGAGAGACTATGGACTCTGAAAAACAAACTGAGGGTTCTAGAGGGGAGGGGGTTGGGAGGATGGGTTGGCCTGGTGGTGGGTATTAAGGAGAGCACGTTCTGCATGGAGCACTGGGGTGTTATGCATAAACAATGAATCATGGAACACTACATCAAAAACTAATGATGTAAAGTATGGTGATTAACATAACATAATAATAAAAAAATAAAGAAAAAAATAATAATTTTTAAAAAATGAAAATTAGGGGCACCTGGGTAAATGTAATGTGTTAAAGTGAAGCCACTGGGTGGCTCAGTCGGTTAAGTAGCTGCCCTCGGCTCAGGTCATGATATCAGGGTCCTGGGATCTAGCCCCGCATCTGGCTCCCTGCTCAGCGGAGAGCCTGCTTCTCCCTCTCCCTCTGCCTGCCACTCTTCCTACTTGTGCTCCCTTTCTATCTCTCTGTCAAACAAATAAGTAAAATCTTTAAAAATAAAAATAAATAAAAATGAAAAAATGAAAATTAGAAGTAAATCAGAAGAGTGATCATATCAAAGTGTTCTAATATTCTCAGTCCTTATCATTTACTTTACATTTTAAATACACATGGTAAAACTCAAGAATAACCACAAAAATAATAGTTCCAAACCAGAGAAGGGAGAAAATGGGATAAAAAACAAACACACACCAAACTTCATCAATCCAACATGAAGCAAGAAAGAACATTCAATTGACTAGGAATATATAACATATATAATTCTAAATGGTATGCACATAATTTAAAAGCCTCCAAATATACAAAACACAAGCTGAGAAAAACAAAATGAGAAATTAGCAAATCAACACCATTGAGACTGACACACCTCATGCAAATACCAATAGGTTAATTAGACAAAATTATCAGTGACAGAAATTTATAACAATAAAATTAGCAAAATTAATTCAATGAAACCATTAGATTCTGCAATCAACAATTAGAGAATACACATTCCTGTCAAGCACACATGGAGTATTAACAAATATTTACCACAGTCTAGGCCCAAAAGTAAGTTTCAAGAAATTTCAAAACATAGAGCACCTTCACTGATTGAAGTGAAATTAATTACAAGTTTGTAAAAACAAATAAATAAACATAACATAACAAACATTCTGAAAACACACAATTGAGTAACTCATGGGTCAGAAACTAAATAAATCATAATGAAAATTTTAAAATACTTAGAACTGAAAAAAAATAAAAAGGATACTACATATAATAACTTGTAGAACATAGTAAACTTACTATCAAGAAGGACATTTGTAACCTTAAATGTTTGTATTAATTTTTAGGAGCAGTTGTATAATTAATACAAATAAATCTTTCTAATCTTCAAAAGAAGGCTTCCCAGATTCTTTGGGAATATGATTTCCCCCATAAAATAATATTAGTATGTTTTAATTTTTAAACTACCATGAATTTTTAAGAGTATATCCTAAATTTATTACTGAAATTTTTCTTTTGAAATATTTGTGATATTGCCAAAAAGTATATTCCATGTACCTACAAATATCTGGAAAGAAATAATAAAAATGCTAAAGATATGCTCTATAGCACCAGAAAAAATGTTGTAACTTAAGCATTTATAAACAAGAAATTAATGTGCAAATAGATAAAAGACTCAATATACAGGTGTCCTTTCAAGTAAAAATTCAATGGAAAACCTAGAAAATTACCAAAATAATTTCAGCCAAAACAATGTACTTGCTTTAAATATCTTGTTAAATCTGCTTTAAAAATTGTTCAGTCATTATATAAAGTTGTTATATATTAAAGTATTAACTACTGAGTTATCCAGAAATGTGACTTTGTGCTTGTTGTGTACAATTTAGCTAAGTGTGAAGACAGATTAAGACACTTTAGAATTATCACTTAGTTTTAAAAGGGTCAAATGGTGAATCTTTGTAGTGAATACTATAAAACTACTTCCATAACACTACTGAACTACTTATGATCTTTACATGTATCAACTTTTAAAGAAAGTCTACTTCTATCCTTGATATTCTGTCACCAGATGCCAAACAAAATAGCTGTTCCTACCATCATCGCTTCTTCTTGCATAACTATAGCAGGCATTATTTATATAGACTCCAATGAGAATAGCACTCCTGAGGTATGCAATATTGTGGCCCTACAGATAGACAACTATGCAAAAACACTGCAAATATACTATTGATTTAAAATAATAAATAAAATTGAAGCATACAGATCATAAATATAAATTTAAAATTATAGCTCCACTCAAGCCTAGATATCCTACAGCACTACCATGTCATTTGTTTCTATAGCTTCACTGGAAAATATGTCTTATATTTCATATAGTTTTCTTTTCCTGTGCCTTTTGTCTTAACTTATCACTTCCAAATCTCTTAAATCTACTATTTCAAGTGATCCAAAAATATCACCATTTCAGTAGTACAACTGTAAGGCTACCTGTATTTTCAATTACTAACTAATTAACATGTTCTTTCACAATCTCAAAGCATCGAATTTGTATGAACAGATTTAATCATAAAACTTCAAATTAATGGTACTTAAAAATGCCTCTTTTATATAATACCTAATAGTTAAGTAGAGAATTATAAATGTAATGTGTTAAATATGGTACTGAAACAATAAAGATATAATTCCAAAAGATGGAGTCTTGCTGTCTACATACAATATTCTCAGTATGGAATAGTTTTTCTATATTCAATTAAATGCATCTTTTGAAATAATTTAGTAGGTACATTTTAATAACAAAATTTCAGTTACAGTGCTTATTTTCCATGTAGCTCTAGAAAAATATTTTCAAAATAGAATTATTAAAGAAGAATTTTCCAAAATTGCAAAAGAAATTTGAACAAAATAAAAGTTTCTAAACGCACTTGAAGAGCTATGCTTTAAGTCCAACTAACTAAAAAGAAAAATGTCAGTACAGTATATATAAAGCATTAGAAGAAATAATACAATAGCACCATAATTCTCTTTCATTTACAAGAACAATTGAACACATTTTCCACCAGAGTAACCACTCTGATCTTCACTGAAAATGGCAAATTGCTTTATTTTATTCTATCACACAGTTTTCTTTGAAATGGTGCTGTTTGGGGGCATCTATCTCAGTGATGGCTTGAACAGGGACAAAGAGAGGTATTTATTTCTCTGTTCTAGACCAGAATGATACTTGAAAGTGGACCAGGAGACCAAGTAAAATTTATAATTTACCAGATAGCCTCCAGTAACCTGATAAAGATGGAAAGAGAAGAAACTGCTAGGAAAAAGCAGAAACTAATGTTATAAAGAGAAATAATAAAATTTCTACAGCAAAAGCCAGGTCCCAGGTGAACTGAAGCACCAAAGCTAATTATAAAAAACATTAAGCAAAACATAGCAGAATATTAGAATGGAGAAAGATTTTGAGAACTATGTTCTCAAAAAGGTTTGTTAAATGAGAGGATGAGTAAATTGCTTCAAGTTCATATAACTATTATCCATCTAATATTTACTGAGCCACTCCTATGTTCCAGTCACTGAAAATACATGAGAAGTCAGTATTGTGTCAACCATACTCAAATAAATTTTTTTTAAAGTATCTGCCCTCAAAAAAACATCCTGTTGAGTAGTTAGAACTGTATTCCATTAGGCTCTAAGATGTGTTAGCTATGCAGACATTAACAGATTATTCTTTCTAAATTACAGTGCCCCTCCTCTGTTAAATGGGTATTAAATACTTGCCCTGTGACCTTTCATAACTATTGTCTTTAAGACTATGCAGTCCATGACTTAATTTCTCCCTTTGGGTTTTTAACATTTAAGATACAACTTTACATTTGCATGTGAAAATTATAAAAGTAGGAAAAATCAAACAATGGAAGCCTCTAAGCCTCATCCATAATAAATCACCTTTGAGGGCTAGAGAAAAAAGTAATTAAAAAGGATCCCATTGATCTACATAGACTAAGAAACAATTCTATATAAAACTCATTCTGTTCTATTCTATTTAAACTATTCTATATAAAACCATCCTAAATAAAGCTGATTCTAATAACTGGAGAATTAGAAATTATTTCTTAAATTATCTAGCATATCTTGCTAGTTAAGAGAGAAGATATAGAAAGGAAAAGGGGTTTGCTCAAAGACATAATGTGTTAGTGACAGAAATGGAACGTGGATTTCAGGAGAGTTCCCACCATTCCCAGAACTGAAAAAAGGTTCACTGTGCCTAAATTATATAAATAATACAGTTTATGCTGAACACCTGCTTTTCTTCTGGGACTGTGTAATTTTGATATATACCAGGCAGAAGGTTCCTTCATGACCATCCCCCAATAAAAATCCTGGGTGCTGAGCCTCTAAGAAGCTTCACTGGTCGGCAACATTTTACACTTGTCACAACCCATTGCTGGAGGAATCAAGTGTGTGACTCCACTAGGAGAGGACTCTGGAAGCTGTGCCTGGTTTCTTTCAGACACTGACAATGTACCTTCTCCTTTGGCTGTAATAAATCATAGCCATGCACAAGTATGACTATATGCTGAGTCCTCTGAGTCCTCCTAACAAATCATCAAACCAAGGGATGATAATGGCATCCTCCCAAAAGGAGACATGTAATGTATGGTGATTAACGTAACAATAAAAAATTTAAAGAAAAAAAAATGGTGCCAACCAGTGGTGCAGATTCCTCCACACTCCTACACCACATGATGTTAGAAATCGGTTTGTGACTGGGAGAAAATGTTTCTCCATAAGGAAATATGACAAATGGGAAAAAAAAAACATGGCATATTTACTGAAAACCTAATGAAGTATCTTCTAAATTTACACCATGAAAAAACAAATCAAGAAATCGATCCCCAGAGCTTAAAAAGATACCTCACATTTTAACATAGAAGTCTTACTTATGTTAATCAAACACAAGAATAGCCTAATAAACCCTTGAGATATTTAAAAAATTTTTTCAAGACATATTACATGAGATGAAACTGCTAAAAAATATTTCTTACATTCAAAGTGGCAATATTCATAGTTGTCGAAAAATAAAAGTTGCATATTTTAAAAGTCAATACACAAGGTTCATGTTGCTTATAGATCTACGATTTCATGTTGGTCAACAATTAAGAAAACTTATTTTTTGTCAGCAGGATAAAAAGGCCAAAACAAAACGTAATTTGAAACATGTTTTAAGCATCATTATTAATATTTAACAAACATAAAAATATAAGGCTTCAAAGGTTGTTTTTATAATGTAATTACAGATTGTTATAGAATCAAAATATATTTCTATAAAGTACACTATAAATTTTATAATCCGTGAAAATTATCCAACTTATGGATCTTTGCTTTTCAAAAACACATACTCTAAGAAAGTGCCTTTCACCAATATTACACTATCTTTAATATAAATTATTTCTTTTTTTTAAAGATTTATTTATTTATTTGAGGGGGGTTGGGGAGTGGACAAATACAGAAACAGAGAATCTCCAGCAGACTCCCTGCTGAGCGCAGACCCCAACACTGGGCTGGATCTCACAACCCTGAGACCATGACCTGAGCCGAAACCAAGAGCCAGAGGCTTAACCAACTGAGCCACCCTGGTGCCCCTATAAATATTTCTTGAGAAAAAAATTACACAATTGTATAGTGATTTCTTTTTTTTTTAAGATTTTATTTATTTTGACAGAGAGAGAGAGAGACAAAGAGAGAGGGAACACAAGCAGGGGGAGTGGGAGAGGGAGAAGCAGACTCCCTGCTGAGCAGGGAACCCAGACGTTGGAGCTCGATTCCAGGACCCTGGGATCCTGACCTAAGCCAAAGGCAGACACTTAAAGACTGAGACACCCAAGCGCCCCGTGATTTCTTATATATTAAAAAAGATAACTGTCAGATGTGAAAGTCAGACAATGTTTTTTAATTACTTCTTTTTTTAACCAAGGTAATGCATTTTTTTTTATTTAAGAGACAGTAAAATATTTTTTTTATAATGAGAAGGAGCTACCAAAGAAAAAAGAATGTTATGTATTTGTCTAATGATTTTAAATATTCAAATAAGAATACTGAACTGTAAGGAAAAAGAACACAACTGTGATACTGGCAAAGATGTGAGAAAATTCGTCAATCTCCTAAAATATTCAGATTCTTTCTTCATAGAAGGATAAAACATAACAGCAGAGAGAAAACTCACGTAGGCTGTTCATCATACCTTTAGCCTCAATTGCTACAGATTCCTTTTCCTGACACCCAAAGTAAAATTGTTCACAATTCCATAAGGAATGCAATCACCTATCACCTTAAATTTTATTATATTAAGAGACAATCTTATTCAACTAGTTACCAATAACAGGAGTTAAACGATTTGGATGAAAGTGCACTGTAAGAGACAGAGAAAAGTGGTTATGTATAGTCTAGGAACCTGCAGGGGCTTGGGCTTAAATAAGACAAGGCAGGAACTCTCTCTGGTTCCTTTTTTATTTGCCTCTTGAGTTGTTTCATCAATCATCAAAGTCAATCTCTTCCTCAAGAAATCTCCTATTCAACCATACTAATTACAGTACTCAATCACAGTGTAGCGCACTCTCTCTCTTTTTAGAGAAAGTCAGTATGTTTCCTGGTTAAGATAAGAGGCACTGAAGCCATAGATACTTAGCTTTATAATTCCTGTCTCTAAGTCTCAGTTTCTTTATCCGTAAAACAGGATAATCATTGTAGTCTCTATATCACAGGTGACAATGCTTATAAAACACATAATTGCAAAGTAGTAAACCCTGAGCCTATGGTTAGTGGAGAACATTATCATAGCAACAGTCATTGTAGTGTTAAAGAGCGGCCCAGAATAAATTCTATTTGTGCCAAAGGGTAGAGATACAAGCTCTAGTATAGTGATAGAGATAGAAACATAGATACATGAAATCAAACCACTATGGTATTGGAAGGAAAAATTATATATATATTAATATATATTATAAGTTATATACACACATATGTATACGCATATATATGTATATACACACTTATATATATACACACACAAACACACACACACACAGCGAAGATGAGTCTTCTCTAACCATGTTACCAAAAGGAAATAATGTAAAGGAAATATTAAGAGATATGACTATATAAAAATAAACTTTTGAATTACAAAAAGCACCATAAATATAAGCATATAAATTGGTACAACCATTGTGGAGAAAAATGCAACAAGACTTTAAACACCCTTAAAAATGTACATATCTTTTGATTTCTCAACACTGCTTCTAAGAAGTTAATGTAAATGAATAAATAATGTGCTCACAGATTCTGCTGAAAAGAAGTTTTGCGGTATTTTAATGACAAAAAGAGAGAGAGGAAGAAAGAAGGGAAGGAAAGGGGACTGGAGGGAGGAGGGGAGGGGGAAGGGGGAGAGGAAGGGAAGGGTGAGGAGGGGAGAAGAAAAAAGAGAGAGGGAGGGAAGAAAAAAAAGAAAGAAAGGAAGAAGGGAGAGAAAGAAAAGAAAGCTTCAATGTTCAACAACAAAAAAGATACATGAATTCTGGTACAATTTATTTACAGTATATCAATTAGATTGCAGGCATTAAATTATGTTGTAAAAGAATATTTAACAGTATAAAAGATATTTACAATATATTAACTAAGAGAGAAAACCATGAAAGATATGATAACATTTTATTTATACAGAGAAGGGAAGGATAAATAAGCATTATGGGTGGCAAAAGAATGGTTGATTTTTCATTTTTTCTTTTGTTTACTTGACAACATATAATTTTTTAAAGTATTTGTAAATTATGTAAACTAGAACATGATTGTTACATCCAGTTGTAAAATTTTATGAACTATATCAATTCACATTTTTTTATAAGCACAGAGATTTCTACTTCACATGTAAAATATAGCAAGGTGGGGTACCTGGGTGGCTCAGTCAGTTGAGCATCAGACTCTTGGTTTCAGCTCAGGTCATAATCTCAAGATCCTGGGATGGAGCCCTGCCTAGGGCTCTCTGCTCAGCAGGGAGTCTGCTAGAGATTCTCTCCCTCTGCCCCTACCCACTCCCGTGCTCCTGCATTTTCTCTCTCTCTCTCTCAAATAAATAAATCTTGCAAAAAAAATAGAGCAAGGAAAACATTAGCTAAATTAAAATGAACAAATTTAATAAACAGTCTTCACTGTATTTCACTGAACTACCTAACACTTATCAGCAAGTAACACCATTAAATGTAAAACAAAACAAAAAAAATCACCATTACTGAAAAGAATGTACCTAGAATGCCCAGACTGCTAGTTTCCTGAATTAATCACAAGAAACAGAAAATGACCCTAATTCCAAACCACATATACTCAAGTTTTTCAGGGACAGATGAAAGCAAAGGAAGAATTTTATCTGTTTCTTAATGTACTACCTAAAATAATATGGAGTTAAATGTCCTAGATGAAGATAAATACATCAAATTCAAGAATATTATTAAAACTCATTAAACCTAAATCCCACCTAAACATAAGTGGAATGAAGTAAAACAGAGAACTAGGTTTTCCATTTTCTAAGCTTAATGAATACATGAGCGTTTCCATTAAGCATCAATAGGTAATTATATTATCTTGCTTAATAATTTTTTCTTATCATAAATTTTAGCACATTGTAGAGTGCCCTCATTACAATCCATAATCCCTTTAAGAACAAAAATGCAGTGTCTTATAGCATTAGATCCTAAGTAAAATATAGTCACTTCTAGTTTTCTTCCACAAAAACTGTAACATCTTTTAGGAGTTTCACTGACAAAACATACAATCTAAAATTGTTTTGTTTAAATAAATAAAGAAATAAATAAAATTGTTTTGTTTTGCTTTCTTCTATGTCCCACCATACTTGACTTATGTTTCCAATTATTTTAACAATTATTTTCCAATTATTTTAACAATCCCTTCCATTATGGTCATTTATATGCATTTTTGTCTTCCTCCCACTCAAGTTTTAAAATCTATAAAGGCAAAGAGCTTGCCTCGTTTCTTTTTGCATTTCTAACAACATTTACTCTACATATTACCAGCTACTTAGTAAGTGCCAAATAAAATAAAATTTAGGTCACTCATGTAAAACCTGATGTGCAAAACCTGTTACTTGAAGACACAAAATTCTATTCTTTACTACCAGTGTCACCTTCAGGAAAACACAGCCTCTCAGGATCTCAGGTTCATCATCTGTAACATCTGTATTGTAGATTCCCATTCTGTCCCTACAGGTGCCTAAATGAGTTAAAGCTTGGGAAAACACTAGGGAGTCAAAATCACTGTGCAATTACAAGGAATTATCAAATTCTAGCAGCTCTATACATTGCTGGTGTTTTTTAAGTTTTTATTTAAATTCCAGTTAGTTAACACACAGTGTAATATTAGTTTCAGGTGTACAATATATAGTGATTCCACACTTCCATATAACACCCAGTGCTCATCATCTCTTCTTTATCCATTCATCAGTCAATAGACACTTGGGTTTTTTCCATAATTTGGCTATTGTAGATAATGCTACAAACATCAGGGTGCACGTATCCCTTTGAATTAGTATTTTTGTATTCTTTGGGTAAATACCTAGCAGTGCAATTGTTGGATCATAAGGGAGTTCTCTTTTTAACTTCTTGAGGAACCTCCATACTGTTTTCCAGAGTGACTGCACCAGTTTGCATTCCCATCATTCTTGAAAAAGAAAAGCAAAACTGGAGGCATCACAATTCCAGACTTTAAGTTATATTACAAAGCTGAAATGATCAAAACAGTAGAGTACTGGCACAAAAACAGACACACAGATCAATGGAACAGAACAGAAAACCCAGAAATGAATCTACACCTATATGGTGAATTAATCTTTGACAAAGCAGGAAAGAATATCCATGGAAAAAAAGACAGTCTCTTCAATAAATGGTGTTGGGAAAACTGGACAGCTACATGCAAAAGAATGAAACTGGACTGCGTCCAGACACCATACACAAAAATAAATACAAAATGGGTTAAAGACCTAAACGTGAGAACTGAAACCATAAAAATCCTAGAGGAGAACACAGGCACTAACCACCTCTTTGACATCAGCTGTAGCAACTTCCTTTTAGATATGTCTCTTGAGGCAAGAGAAACAAAAGCAAAAATAAACTATTGGGACTTCATCAAAATAAGAAGCTTCTGCACAGAGAAGGAAACAATCAACAAAACTAAAAGGCAATCCATGGAATAAGAGAAGATATTTGAAAATGACATATCTGATAAAGGGTTAGTAGCTAAAATATATAAAGAACTTATCAAACCCAACACTCAAAAAATGAACAATTCAGTGATAAAATGGGCAGAAGACATGAATAAACATTTTTCCAAAGAAGAAATCCAGATATCCAAAAGACACATGAAAACATGCTCTTTTCCAAAGAAGAAATCCAGATATCCAAAAGACACATGAAAACATGCTCAACCTCACTGATCATCAGGGAAATACAAATGAAAACTACAATGAGATATCACCTCACACCTGTCAGAATGGCTAAAATCAACAACACAAGAAACAACAGGTCTTGGGCAATGGTGTGGAGAAAGGAGAACCCTCATACATAATTGATCTTTAGTAAAAACTAATACTTAGTTCTGCTAAGCATTTATTCATGTACCTATCTATCCAATTAAAACTTAAGGCCAAATAAAATATATCTCTCATCCAGAATGTAAAGTTAGTAATTATTAATAAGAAATTTATATTTTATAGTGAACAGACACTTTGAAATTAAAAGTTTAGGCCACACTCAAGAAGCACATCACTTTTGTTAGCATGTTTTCTGGAGCGGTTGTACCTGGTTCTGATATTCTAACAACTATACCCAGGTCTTTCTCAAAACATCATTTTATCCAAAATCATGTGTTAAGTTTAGATAAATATAAATTTTTCCTATGTAAACATCAGCTAAAAGTGTATTTGAAGAAAATGTAAAAGTTCTCAGCTTCTGAGCATAGGTTAACCATGCACTAAGGATACATTAAGCTGGGAGATATTTAACAAGGAGCACCTTTTATGTCAGACATCAGTACAAAAAGTCTGCGTCATTAAGTAATGCACCAATAGAAGATTGAATGAACTTACTTCTCTTTAAAGTCAAGGGCAGAATGACATATTTAGACTTTTGTCAAAAATAAAGTATGTAATGTTTAAAACACACACATGCTATGAAATCCTGTATTATTCAAGTCATGGTTTTTATAAGCAATCCAAAGTTAACAGATAATAAAGAGTACCCAACAACAATCATGTTATCACATAAATTTTATGATTATTTAGAATGCTGTAAAGTATCTATTGGATTCTCTGTTTATTTAAGGGGAAAAAAGTAAATGTCTGCCCCAGAAAGATGAACAACACAGTAAAATTTCCTTTTTGAAAAAAAAAATGTTCAATTGGATACACTGTAAGCATACTTTATACACTTATACCTCATGATTAAAGACTTAGTTGTTCTCTCCCTTTACCTTAGATAACACAGATCAATGATCTAAAGATAAAGACTGCCAGTGTTTTTAACTGTCTTCTTTAGTAAACTAAATGTCATTGAAACTAGCCTTTTTTCCCTTTAACATGCTAAAAAAAAATAAAAGTACCTACTTAACAAAGGGGATGAAGTATTTTAGCCAACAGAAAACAAGTCAGTGGCTTTAATTTAGTCCTCTCTTTTCACTGTGTTGCAGGATGAGACCATGAGAAAACCTTTTTTTTTCTTTGATAATGTAAACAAACTATACATGAGGCAGCATCAGAACTATGAGATTACCACCTGGGAAAATAGCATCACATATGGAATTTGGATCCAGGAGGAACCAAAGTAGGTGAGAGTTGTGAGGCAGATCAGGAGTTGCAATTAAGAAAGTCATTTTATTCCCCCACAGCAATGAGGCCACTTACTTGGTCCACCTCATTCCTGTAAATAAAAATGCAAAATCATCTGAGCGAAACCTAAAATACTAAAGTTAAAGCATTCTTCCAAAATTATAAACTAACAGACATGATAATTATGAATTCAGTTAGACCCAACATAAAATTCTTTAACCTATGGGGGGTGATGGCGTCAATAATAGAAAACTGTGTGTCATTTAATTTACCATATTATATAAATGAAGCTGTGCTAAAGATGGTCCGTCATTCTGACCTTAAGCACTGTTTTTACATGGCTGCTTAATAGTAGCAATCTGCCAAAATTTCATTATGTTCATATAAAATACCAGCCAATATGCTTTATAATTCCATTTTTAATAAAGTGAGGAAGACTTTAGTTCTTAGATGCTTAATAAATGTTTACACAGTGATTACAGAAAGAAAATACACATTTCACTCTTTTTGAATATTCAAGAATACAGTGTCTACTGCCTACCCTTTAAAAGAATTATTTAGCCCAATTATGTGTGCTCTAAATTTAAAAATACATTTTGGGGCACTGGGGTGGCTCAGATGGTTAAGTGTCTGTCTTTGGCTCAGGTCATGATCGCAGCATCCTGGGATCGAGCCCCACATCAGGCTCCTGGCTCAGTGGGGAGCCTGCTTCTCCCTCTCCCTCTGCCTCTCTCCCTGCTCATGCTCTCTCTTTCTCTCTGTATCTCTGTGTCTCAAATGAATAAATAAAATCTTTAAAAAAAATACATTTTTAAATCGTCATTCAAAAAAATTTTGTCATTAAAATTGTGTCCACAGAACTGGAAACGCTGCTTATAACATTTCTATTCTAGAAGAATTCGGTATAGCTGAGATTCATAAAACTGCAAGTAATGTCTAGATCCCACCTTTTTCATTCCATGTCAACAACATGCATGTATTAATTGTTATTTTCTAAAGATTTTTTATAGATTGTGCAAAGGGAGCCCAGGTGTTCAAAAATCACTGTAATTAGTAATTAAATTACATAAAATGACTGTTTACCTAAAAAAAAGTCTAAAAGCTAGACCAGTATTAATTACAGGTAATCAGGATGATTTTCCCCTTACTATTTATTTGTAACAACCAGTTACACCTTGAACTTTTCTCATATAGAACATTTGTCATGAGGAAACCTTTAATAGATTTTTACAAAATATTTCAGAAACCAGTTCCAATTTGTGTATGAATTATATTTAAATTAAACTATAAATAAAAATGTACAATAAATATGAAATGTACATTAGTGACTTAAATCATATTTATGACAACCCAATGACGAGTTGTTGAGGTACAAGAATGGAAGAATATAGATGAGAAACACAAGAAAAGAAGTAATAAAGAGGACAGGAGTCAGCCCCTTTTCCTAAATTTGGAAATTCTTAAAGACAATCTAGCACAGAAAAGAGCCTAATTCTTTCCCATTAGCTCTATCCCCAGATGATGATATGATCATAAGGAAGAACCAAAGAACCCTTAGCTTCACTCTCAACAGCAAAAAGACCAAAGAGAGTTTTTCTCTTTCCTTTAAGTGTTTTTAAAGACTATACACTTTTATTATTATTAAAGTAATACATAGTTATTTTAGGAAATCAGGAAATTACAGAGTAGTATCAATGAGAAAAGTTAAATTGTCTATAATTCTAGAATCTAGAGACAAATACTTCTGCAGTTTGGTATATTTTCTTCCAGTCTTTTTTTCTATGCATATGGACATGAATTTAAACCTACTTTGCACTGTACTTTGAGTACAATTTGGCATTCTGCTTTTTCACTTAACACACCAGACATTTCCTTATGGTATTTTAAGTACCCTTTGAAAGCATCATGTTTAAGAACTAGATAATACTCCAACATATGGCTTCACCATAATTTATTTAAAAGTTCTCCCATTGTAGGAATTTAGGTTGTTTCTAATTTTATGTTTATATATTTAATAATGGACATAATTTTGAAGATTTATCTGTAGTTTTATCCACACCTCTGATTTCCTCCTGTAGAAAAAGATTTCTAAAATTAGAGGTCTAAGTCAGAGGTATCAACTTCTATTGATATATATTACCAAACTACCTTCTCAAAAGACTATATATACATATTTTTGACTCTGCAGTTTATGAAGGTATTCCTTTTCCACTTCCAGCTTTATGCTTCAAGATGTGGTGACATCAGTGAAGTACAAACTGGTGAAGCATTTCTAATTCCTTTATAACTTACTATTCTAACATTTTGTTTAAATGCTATAAACTGAAAAGCTTCAGAGAGCATTTCAAAATGTACTTACACTTAAGTTAAATTACATGTAATCTACAGTTTAAAGAGTCATGACCATCTTCACCAAATTTTACCATAATACCACCTGGCGCAGAACTCAGAAAAAAATAAAATTAAATAATGCTATCTTAGAAAGAGTGTGAGATTTTGAGCCATACAGACTTGAAGAAAAAAACAGAATATTGCAGCTAATGAGATATGTAACCTTGGAAAATTGTTTTATTCCACTTGACTCTGTTTCTTCTACACTAAAATGGGAAACACATCTATTTTTCTGGGTTGTTGCATGAAGAGTGTGTGTGTGTGTGTGTGTGTGTGTGTGTGTGTGTGTGTGTGTGTGTGTGTGTGTGTGTGAGATCAGGTACTAAAAATGAAAAGCCTTGCTTATCACCATTCTATACATTCTATAGTGAAGCTCATCAGGAAACAAATCCCACCTAAGAGGCCTACAGTTATTAGCTTTTAATGTTTCATTCTTAAAATAGTCCTTTAGAGATTATTAAATATGTGAGGAAGGCTTCTAACATAAAGGAGAGTAATACAGAAAAAAAAAGGGGGGGAGATCAGAGGGAAACAGACTATGCAGAGTGAGAAAGACTTCGACAAAATATAGTGTACCATAAAACAAGAACTGCATACCATAAAATAGGAATGATCACAGAGTTAAGAGTTCTTAAAAGTTAAAAAAATAATAAAAGACAAAATTTAAAAAAATAACAGAAACAAAAAAAATGGAAAGTAACAAGAGAAAAGAAAAAAATATCAGAGAATTAATCCAGAATAGCTAGCATTTTTTCCAATAGGAGTTGCAGAAATAAAGAGAGAAATCAAGAAAGAAAATCACAATAATAATAATATAACAATGACAATAATAAAAAGAACAAAAAAATTACCAAACTGAAAGACAAGTTTGAAAAAGCACACAGGTGTCCAAAAAGGAAATTGTAAAATTTCCTGAGAATAGCAGCACCAACCATCAGAATGGCCTCTGACTTCTTAGCAGAAACACTACAAGATAACAGAGGCTTGAAAGTTCTGAGAGGAAAATGCCTGTGCTCACCAAAACTACCAATCAAGCCTGAAAGGAGAGTAGAGACATTTCAAACATGTGAGGAGTCAAAAAACTTTCCCGAGCACCCTTTCTGAGAAAGCCACAGGAGGCAGGAATGAGATAAAAGTAGGATCCTAAAATCAAAAGCAGGAAAGAAAAGTTGTGGGATGACAGTTGTACTGGGCCCAGAAATAACAGTGAAAACCGATGCAGGAGGATGAAGGGACACAACAGGAATATTTCCAGGACAAAAACAAAAACAGTTTAATGCAGCTAATAGATGATTTTATGAGTTCCGCCTAAATCCATTCCCATCTTCACTCCCAACCTTTCTCTGTCCCCATCAAGCTCAAGAGGAGTTTATTTTGTTGGTGTTTCAGAAGAACACTTTTCCTAATTTGTTCTGGGTTCTGTGACTATTCTCATTTCCTACGGTAAGGACCAAATTCTTCACTTGGCCTTTTGCCTTCAATAATAAAGGCATTAAAGGGAATGCTTTCCTGAGAACAACAACAAAAAATCATTTTAAAATGGTATTTAATAGACCTGTCATAAAACACTGGGGAACAAATAGCAACAGATACAAAGAAAACATAGAAAAAAATATGTGAGAAAGGAAAAAAAAAAAACAATCATAATACATGTACTGGTTCAGAAGTAAATGATACTCAATTATTATAAATGTAAAAACCATTAATTTAAGAAACAACTGTGAGGTAGCTTTGTAATTAAAATGGAGGGTAATTTGGATGGCTGGGATATGATCTTAGAGAAATGCAGTCTCAACTAACAAAACAAGAAGTAAATGGATAATAACAATTTATAAATTAAGAAATAACTATATAAGCATAGAACTATCAGAAGAAAAAATGAGAACAGTTGAAACTCGTCTCTTAGGAGTAGGAATGGAGAGAGGTATAAGAAGATTGCTATTTTTCTTTCATTTTAAGCGTATATAATTTTTAAACTGTTTAGATAATACTTATATAAAATGATTAATTTAAAAAATAATTTAATAAAACTCACCCTAAAACTTTGTTCTTTTAGAAAGAAAATTTGGAAAGAGAGGACAGAGAAAAAGAGCTAAGGGACAGAAAGGGAAAGGGAGAGGGAGAGAATGACGTAAAAGCAAAAGAGATATTATATTGAGAGGACCTATAAAACACCTTAGAAAGTAGCTTTCTCAAAATGTTTTTCATTAAATGCAAAAGAAGTAATCAAAGTAATTTAACTTGATTGCTAATTACTATCTCTGGAATGTGTTAATTATTGTCCTGTATTTGTAAATAAGAAATAAGCAGTAGTAAAATATAGCCTAATTACTTACACCATATTTCTTCATTCACTCTCCCATCACACCCTCACTCAGCCTACTCTTCTTGTGCATAGATATCCACAACTCTCCCAGCCAACCATCCTGCCTCTTAATCCCAGCCTAGGTTCTCTTCACAGAAGACCTGTCTTCATAATGACACTCCCAGCCCAAGGATTTAACACTGTCATTGTCTACATTTAAAGTACTCTGCCTGGCTGTGAAGACCCGGACCCTACTTTCTTCTCCTCAAATCCAGTAACTGCCCAGGACAAATCCTCTGTTCCAGTCACTAAGGTCTACTTGCACAGCCATTCTCTGACCTTACCTGCCAAAGGACTTTTATAGTTCACGTTGTTGGTCACCCCAGAAAGGTTTCTATTTACCTCTTTCATCTACCCAAGTTCTCCCCATCTGTCACAGTCCAGTCAAGCCATATTGGCTCTAACATGCCTTCTCTGAGAATTCCACACCACACATAATTAACCCTTACCTAATGACCTTGACAAACATGCTTTCACCTCGTATTAGCACCTATTTAAATATGCTCCTATTCCCTAATTGTATCCTATTTTTTTTCAGTGCCAATTTTGTTTTCCTATAATTGTAGACAGTTCTGCAGCAGGAAACATACTGAACTCTACATTCCATAATATCTAAAATCATAAAGGGAGTCCAGTACAGCTTTTTGATTGCTTAAAAAATATATTTCATAGCACCCCATGCATTTTTATACACATGCCACATAACCAGGATATGCTGAATGGTTGACTGATTAACCCACTTTAAATTTACTAAATAAACATATTGTACTAATACAGTTGTCAAGTCCCTAGACTATTAACCTTGATGTTACTTAATTATTGCCTTTCATCTTTCTGACCCAAATCTGTGCTTTCGCATGTATCCATCAATGTTGGCACATATTTCAATTTTCTAATTTAGAAGAAATTAGACCAGTATGTAAAAATTTTACAAAAGATTATTCACATATATTAATCAAAAATAATCTATTACAAAATTCTTCACTAAATTCTCTTAATAATTTTTAATTTACTTCATTTCCAGTTAAAATTAAATGGATTTTAAAACAAATGGAATGTGGAGCATGGTATAACAGATATTAAGAGGAATAAGCCTCTGAAAGTTTTCTCTGAAATTCATGTTACCTGAATTTTAATATTTTAGGAAGGAATATCCAATTAGAATGTGGAATTAAAGAAGAACGATACGGTAAGAGAAAGAAATGTGAGAAAATCTTTGGTTCTACTATGTGCAAAACCCTACTTCCAGTAGAACAAATATGTGTCCCCAACAGAAACTACGTTATTCCTGTTTTGAGAGAAATTTTATTTTAATTCTCCCCTTCTATCTCCATATGGCAAATGGTACATAGATGGGCCACAATTACTAAAAGTAGAAAAAAATCAAAATACCTATTATTAAGAAAACCCACATGTGAGATCCCTAGTAACCAGGCAACAAGTTGTCATGAGCCCTGCTGTATTGCTGGGAAAAGGCTTTGTCTTAATGCAAAAAAAAACAAAAACAAAAAACCAACCACCTGCTTTTGTCTCAGTTCCTGAAAATTTGTATAGCTATATTAATGAAAAAGAGAAGCCAAATTGGGCATGTTAGCATAAACAGACGTTCAATAAACAGTAATGGAATGGAGATTTACACCCCTTTGTCGAGACAATTAAAAACAATTAAAGTCTTCCTTGTCAACAGTCAGCTTCTAATATTGTGTGTAAAATTCACAAGAGGTCTGCCAGTAGGATGTGTGACTATCATAGCTTTCACAGAAAACTGTTTTGTTTTGTCCTACTTGTTCTGCAAGGTTTTTTAACAATTGCCTTTGGTAACTTAAGGAGAAAATTTGGCACAGAGACTTTGTTAAAATGTACATTAAGGCTGCCTGCCAAGGCAATGGTATAGAACAGGTGCTGTCGGAGTCAGAAGGTGCAAGTGAAAGAAGGAAACCAACAGACAGAATGAGCTTAGAAAGTGACCCCGAAACCCAGCAGCCTGCGCTTTGCACTCTTACCATCACCTGGCCCAGCCAGAAGCCACCCTTGGGCCACTGGTCTAGCTTGGGGTTTTACACATCCCACTGGCAGGCCTGGCTACATCTCCTGCCCTTTTTTTTTTTTTTAACCTCTTAGTAGAAGAAATTCTATTTTGTGAACTTTTTATTTCATTCCCAATCTGAATATATAAGGAGTTAGTGATTTTTCTAATTTGTTTGAGCTCCTACTTTACAGCCAAGGAAATCATCATTTCTGTCTTATCAGAAATTCCTATTTCTTGTTAAAAATTATATATATATATATATATATATATATATATATATATATATGTATATGATAAGGTATTATGGATTGGGGGCTGACATCTTTGGGCTCTTTTATACATTAAAGAAAGTACAGATGGTCCCTGACTTACAAAGTCTCAACTTACGATATTTCAACTTTAAGACGATGTGTGAAAGCAAGTGATACACATTCAGTAGAAACCATACTTCAGATGTTGATCTTTGATCTTTTTCCGGGCTAGCAATATGCTGTATGCTACTCCTTTGTGATTCTGGGCAGGAGAAGCAGGCTGCAGCTTCCAGTCAAACCCGCAATCACGACAGTAAATGATCCACACACTTACAGCCATTTTGTACCCATACAGCCATTCTGTTTTTCACTTTCAGTATTTCATGAATTACAGGAGATATTCAACACTTTATCACAGAATAGGCTTTAGTTAGATTATTTTGCCCAAATATAGATTAATGTAAGTGTTCTGAGAACATTTAAAGCAGGCTAAGCTAAGCTATGATGTTTAGTAGGTTAGGTGCATTAAATGCCTTTTGGACTTAGGATATTTTCAACTTAATGACGGGTTTGTTGGGATGTAAACCCATCCTAAGGAGAACGATAACCAAATTTTTATTTTATATATTAGAAACCTATAGCTGTTAAAGACAGAGGACCATGTTTTTGCTAAAAAAGCACATTTTAGATTTATTATGAGGACATTTAGAATGCCCTTGTGGTTCACCTTTAATCTCATTATTAGTATATTTCACTTGGACCAGCTTTAGCCCAGGGGCAGGACTGCTACATTGAGATCAGATAACAAAAGTTAGCTTATATCAAGTGTTGACCTAGGAGGTGTGGGGAAGCAAATTCCTACACTAAATACTCCCAAAGTGTAATCCATAATACTTGTTTCCGTGAGCTATGAAGCCCGAGGCCTCAATTGCAGGGAAAGAAATCTTTTTGCCCTCTACAGTCTTAAGTTGGTGGCCAGGGCCCTGTAAATTAGACTGACAAAAGAGAGATCAAGAAGAGAAAATCAAACAAAAATCCTCTAGCATGTGCACTGGGAGAGGGAGCACTCAAAGATGAGTAACTCAAAGGGGAAGTTAGAATTTGGGCTATATATGCTTAACTCACTAAGGGAAAGGAATGGGGAGAAAGGGCACCTATGGAAAAGCAAATCACTTTTTGGAAAAATAAAAGGACCTTTAGGAAAATATAAATGTCTGTTTGGGTGTGGTGACCTTAGAGTTGCTTTGCAGAAAGGAATTTAATGACTTTTGAGGTCTTTTGGAAGGCTCTGTTTAGGCAGATACGGGATTTCAGGAACTCAAATACCTTCAGCTCAAAGTAATTCTTATACCAAAGAAGCAAATTTAGGGATGGCATATCATGATCCCCTTCACAACATTCCCAGTTTTACAGCTCTCATTTCTGCTTCTTTTCTACTCATTTACTTTTCTACTCTCAATTTCCACTCTTCATTTTATTTGCTTTAATTTGGCGATTTTTAATCTGTATTTTGACTGAGAGCAAGCCAGAAAAATGTCCACTATTCCATAACACTAAGCAGCATTTCTTTGAGAAGTGCCTCTTCTTCATTTTGTAAAATACTGCCTTTATCCGATGGACAACAGGTTATATTAAGGTTGACAGTTTCTAAATGCAATTTGGTATCCTTGTTTATATTTTCTTTATTCCTTAAATATTCTATATAATTAGGTTTTATATTTTTAAAAGTTTTTTCATTTTGAAAAAAAAAATTTAAATGTCCTGCCAAAATTATTGGGTTTATTGAAACTACCAGTTTGTATCTCCTTATCCTTAGGACACCAAAAAGACATGAAAGCTGATATCCTACTCTGTGCAGCTTTAGGTGAGTATTCACAGTCCTTCCAGAATTACATGTGGTCACACAGAAAAAAAATCTCAGAAATGCTCCACTGGTCCCAAGGACAATCCAACAGAAAAATGATAAGACAGCACACTTAAAGGAATAATGCCAGAAAAGCTGGTCAAAGAAAAGCCTCTAGAATAGAGAATATTACAGTGGTAAGAAATATAGAATCTATTTTTATAACTGAATCCAAAATGTCCACACTATACAATAATATACAGTTGACCCTTGAACAACATGGGTTTAAACTGTGCAGGCCCACTTATGTGCTGTACTATAAATGTATTTTTCTCTTCCTTATGATTTTAATAACCCCTTCTTTTCTATAGTTTATTTTATTCTAAGAATACAGTAAATAATACATATAACATACAAAATGTATGGTAACAGACTGTTTACATTATCGGTAAGGCTTCAACAGTAGGTTATTAGTAAGTAGTTAAGTTTTGAGAGAGTTGAAAGTTATACACATACTTTCAACCGTTTGGGGTTTGACTCCCTAGGTCAACTGTATACTAGTAATTTTGTGATTTGTTAATTGCCATCATTTTTTAAATTATTTATTTATTTAAGTAATCTCTATACCCAATGTGGGACTCAAACACTTGACCCTGAGATCAAGAGTCACATGCTCTTCCCACCAGGCCAGCCAGGCGCCCCAATCACCATAATTTTTAAAGGCTCCTCATTTAATTATTTTTGCTTCCATAACAAGTGAAATTTATCTTCTTAATACATTACCTTACAATATATGATTCATATAATTAGTTACCATTTCATCTCTCTCATTACAAAAGAAAGCTTTTATAATATATTTATTTTGACAATGTATTTTCTAGAGTTAAAAAATTAATAAATAAAAATTGGATATATTGTATTTCTTTTGTTAAAAATCATTTTCTTCATGTATTCTTAGTTTCCTCCAAACCTTTTTTAAAGAGAATTTATTGACATATTTCTTACTTACAAATTGACATGTTTGTTTTAAAAACTGCTTTTCATATTGATTTACTTTGATGATGCCTCTTACTATAAATCTAAAAGTAAGGAGGAGATGTGGAAAAGAATTTTGCCATTTATGACAACTGATCAGGGAAAGAAGAGAACATGATCATTAAGTAGTCTTTTCAGTGAGCCTCTGGTAGGTCAACCTATCCATTTTCCAGAGTTTTACATTCAATTCTGTTATCCTACACCATAAATATTGAGAGCCTGCTATGTGCAAAGTACCATAATAGATACTGAGAAAACAAGGTGAATTAACCCAGGTTCTTGCTCATAAAGACCTTATAATCTAGGAAATATATTTTATTTATATAGGTATGAAGGAGGAAGAACGGCCTGCCCTCCTTTCTTATATATAGTAAACTAGTGCTGTGAGAATTCGACCAGCCTGATTTGAAGAGAATGTCTAATATCAGATGAAGTCTTTCTAGTCTAACTGCCACTATTCGCAACTATATCTAAGTTCCAAAGTATGGCTCATGAGGACATTCATGATCTGCCTCTTCCTTAATTCTTTAGACATATCACCCTATCTTAAACACTATACTTCAGACATCACAAAGTACTCTGCAACTAAAATTTAATACTCCTCCACCTTCTTCTGCCACATCACTCCCTGCACATCCATCCCTAGTCGGGCTTAGATGCTCACTTAATTTCTCCTACTGTACCTCATGCTTTTCCCTACTATTTTCATTTATCACACTACATTGTACTTGCCTATTTTTTTGATATCCACTACATTGTAAGGTCTTGAGAATTAGATACATATTTTCACCATCATGTCTGCAAAGTAAATGGCACATAATAGGTGTTCAACAAATATTTGTTGAATGAATGAATGATTACTTCAACTTCTATTTTCCAAGAGAAACAGAATATTGCTAACTGGTCCATTCCATGATCTTTCAAGTAGAAAGCTAAATAATCTCAAATGATGACACAATCTATAACTAATTATACTGATTAAAATCTCTTAAAGTATAATTATATGAATTTATAATATATGAATTATATTAGTTTCCTTTAATTTAATATCCATAATAAGAAATGCTGCTAGCAATTTCTAATTGGTTGCTTTCTTCTTCCAAATCCATATTAACTTAGGATTCAAGTACCACTGTGATACATTTATATAAGATAATTCATATAATTGCTTAGCACAGTATGTGGCTCAGAATTGATGGCAGTAGTGCAGTGGACTAGCTCATGGGGATGGCAATAATGAATGTGGATCAATGATGTTATATAAAAAGTATATGGAGGACTTATGTATCCAAGATAATATAAAAATAAGTGATAAAAATATAGACATCTATTTCAAAATATGGGAAATACATAGCCATATATCTTCTTTACACGTAATCTGGTTATTAGCATTATTATTAGATTAAGCATGCTAACAACAAACCATTGTATTGGAGAAAAGAATGTAAAATATAATTGCATAATTTTACAGTGCTTTGTAATGCATGGAATAATTCTCTGCAGTGTTCAAAAGTGTAAGTAAATGATATTGACATCTGAATACTTTTTGACAAAAACAGCAGTTAAAGAGAGAAAGAGGGGGAAAGGTTTTTATATTCTCTAACTGTTCAAACAGTTTCACAAAGATTTGGAAAAGGTCACCAATAGAGGGCTTACCTGGGGTCAAATGATAGAGGCCCTAAACCATCAAAAGTTATTTCCAATGTCCAGCTGGGATATCTAAAACAGAGAATAACAAAGACAGTTTATGACAAAGCTGACACACAGTATTCTGGAAGGAGTGAAATCAGTTGTGACATTTTTCATTTATTTGTAAATGCCTCTTTGGCAGTACACTCACTCAAAACGACAGTTGCTTCTTACAGAATAGGGGAGGCGATGGTAAAATAGAGGAATCCTGACAGTTGCTTTAATGAGATTCTGCATTAGGGCTACTCTAACACTATCACTACTCTAACACTATAAATGAAGGAGCTTGCCCTTCATTTTCAGTATCATAATTCAGTAATCTGGAAAATGTTATCTCTCTAAAAACTAAACCAGCCAGTCCCTAATAGCCATTGCCAAGTTTATTTTCCTCTTATCTTTCAATTAGAAAAAAAAATTGTAAAGTAAGCATCTAAATAAATGTCAGCCATACAGACCAATTACGTCTTTTTATTAAAAGAGTACAGTTTTTATTAAAAATGGCAATATGGAGGGGCGCCAGGTGGCTCAGTCATTAAGCGTCTGCCTTCGGCTCAGGTCATGATCCCGGGGTCCTGGGATCGAGCCCCACATCGGGCTCCCTGCTCAGAGGGGAGCCTGCTTCTCCCTCTCCCACTCTCCCTGCTTGTGTTCCCTCTCTCGCTGTGTCTCTCCCTGTCAAATAAATAAATAAAATCTTTAAAAATAAATAAAAATAAAAACGGCAATATGGAGTATGATTGAACAACTGAAGGCACACTCTCCAATAACTCAATATTTGTTTGAAAATATTAGAGAGTACAATTTAAGCTATATCTTAAAAGTCTTTAAGTTTAATATTTTAAGTTCCTAAGGGAAAGGAAATGATCAGCAAAGTAGTTTCACTAGTCCTTATAACTTGAGCAACTCTAAACTAGGCAGTCTAAAGATTCCATTTCATTTATCCATTCAACTGTTCTTTGATCCTATGCTCAGTACTTAGCATAGTTGCAAAGCAACTGGAAAAAACTTACTTCTAAAAAAAATGTAAATTATAATGTGCAGGGAAAATGCAATCCAATCCAGGGCTACCCAGCGTCTATTACCTACTAGTCAACCAATAGGTATTTACTGAACTGGGAAGCTGTACAAAATCAAATCTCTGTGAACAGCAAAATGAAAAGAACATGCATTTTGGCATTTTATATGCCAATGCAACCCATGCCATAATGGATTCAAATTCTAGATTCCAGAGAAGGGAACTAATTAAGAGACACTGGAGAAGTAACACGCTCCCATTTCCAATTTCCTTATCCTTGAAGTAGTGTTAATAATATTTACTGCATGTGATTGTTGCTATGATTAAACAAATGTTCCAAGAAGGGATAAAGCACCTAGCACAGTTCCTGGCTCATACACAGTAAGTCGTCAATAAATGGTATACCTATTATAATTATAAAGCTTTACTGTGATCAAATGATACCTTTTTCAAATACAAGAACATAAGTAGCCACACTAAGTAGGAGGGAACCCTGGCTGTCAGGATACTATTATAAGAACTTTACTTCTACCTCTTCTACTAATAGCCTCTTTGCAACTCAGTTCTCTCATCACAGAAATGGGACTGACATTCCTACCTTTAAATAAAACCGCAACTTAGCTTGGCTATGAAAGCTGTCTGGGTACTTTAAATATCCAAATAGTATACATTCTTGGAATATGGCCAGTGAATATGGCAGGGAGCACCATAAGGTTTGGCAAGTTAACTGTGATCTAAGATTTCGGGATGATAATTTTACCCAGCTGGACAATGTTTAATTTTCAGATCATGTTCAATAAAGCTGAAAAGCTGCTTGAGCAGATAAATGTGTACAGACTCATGAAAATTTTTGTCTCCTTACACTATCTTCAGTTTGCCTACAGCACTGGTTCCCAAACTTAGCTATACATTAAAATCACCAGGGGCATTTTTTTTTTTTAATTCTAGTATCTATGCACAACCCAGACCAACTAATTCAAAATATTTTTTAAAAGCTTCCTAGGTAATTCTAATGTGCATTCAGAGTTTAGAACCACTGGCCCAGAGCTGGATACTATGTTTCTCCAATAGACTGTTGGCTTTTTATCCATTTTTCCTCTTTTTTGCTAGGCAAAGCCTCTGATTCACCTTAGGTATCTTCTTCCTAAGAAATTCTGAAGAAGATGCTTATGCCCAGATTCAGGACAATCTTGATTTAGGCTCAGCAAATCACAGTGGTCCCAACCGCTTTGCCAGGGATTGATTTACGGCTATATATGTTATCCATATCTAGCCAAAGATGGAAGGAAAGGTGTTCTGGGGCTCCTAGCAAAGTTTCCACCCTCCTAACAAAATGCTTTTTTTCCTGCTGTTATATATGGATATGATGCCTAGAACTGATGTAGTCATCTTGTGGGCATGAAGGAAGTTAGTCTGAGAACAAAGCTACCATCTTGAGGATGGCAGAGCAGAAGGACAGAAAGAAACAGAGTCTGGGATAATGTCATTCAGCTGCAGCATTAATTTGTCCCACTTCTGGACCTTTTATGTGAAATAAATTCAAGCAGCATCAAAGCATTGTGTACATACATAGCATCCCAAACAATATTAAACAAACAAAAAGAGGTAGGTATATCCCAAGCCTAAGTTTAGGTCAAAAAATTTCTTTCATTACTTATATTTTGAAACATTTTATGAACTAAACCAACTGGTGAAAAATGTCTCAATTTTTCTTACAAACTAGACAATTCTTAGTTTTATTTAAATGGTTTTATAACACTTATTTTTACTAAGAAACACTGTGTAATATGCGATATAAGAAAATTAATAGCAGATCCTGTCAAATATTTTTTTCAATAGTACTAATTTGTTCTAGTTTTTTATACACAAACATACTGTACAAAATTAAAATATATTTTTCTGCAGCACATGTATATAAATATGTGCATGTGTTTGCTTTTTTAAATTGTTGCCAACCATATGGTGCTTAAAGTGGAGAAAAATGTTTTTTAATATCTAACCACAACAATCACATGATTTCCTAATAACTCTGTTTTTGCTTTCAATTGATTCTATATGTAGCTTTCACTTTTTTTAGCTTGCATTTCTTGAATGTAGTACATCTTATTATTAAATGTCCAGATCATAATTTTAGTTCCAAAATGTCCCCTCTTTTTCTAAAGTAGTAATTTCCAACCCAGAAAATACTAGGGATACTTTAGTATGATGCTTTACTGTCAACCACACAGTTGGAATGAGATTAAAAGGGATTTGTTCCAAGATCTAATATGAAATTTTAAAGTGACATATACTGTAATCACTATGCTCCAATTTGACATTTTAAATCTGGATGCTTCCAAAAACTCTAAGTCCTTTGTGTTGCTTCTCCCTCTCTCCATCCCATCGGCAATTTCTGTATTATTTATTCAACAATATAAAAAAAATCACCAGCAATCTTGTGGGAAAAGGGGAAACCAGACTATCCTTGATAGATGGGCTCTGCTAGATAGAGAATAAAACAATGTATCAGGAGTTGGAGCTTTTGGGAGCTCTCAGAAATGATGAGACAGCAGGAAACAGGGCATGTAGATGATGGAAGTCTCCAAGACATGATCTCTTCCCACATAACCCACCAAATCTTCAATTAATTTATAAACTTATAATTGTCATGGCATGTATAATGTGATGAATTTCTTGCAACAGTCAATAGAGGATATAGCTTGGTGCAGGACCAATTAAGTGTAGAAAGGATGAAACTAAGTGGGTTCAATGAAGAAGGAAAAGAGTACTGGGAAAAAAAAGAAGGGCAGAAATTCTGAGAACATTCCCTCCCCCCAGAATATATTAAAGTGTGAAACGTGTTCAAGCCAATTTTCCCTCAGTATAGTCTGAGAAATCTTAGTGTATACGTTTGTCTCCCTCACTATTCTATGAGCTCCTAAGAACAATGCTATCTTGTACTCTTTGAATCATAATAGAACTCAATAAATGATTGAATTTGACTGAAGTGGGAAAGCTCCTCCAAAAAAGGTATTTTTGCCTACTACGCCCAAATTTAGGCAAGCTCTATACCCAACTGTCCTTTCCTACAGGAAATATTAGTAAGACTGACCTCTCAATAGTGCTAAGAACTTGGCAGAACTGAAAGTCTCATGGGCAAGTTTGGTTTGAGGTCATCCCTGTATCTCCAGATAACTTGCTGCTTAGCAGAGGCCCTAGAATAGCAAGTACATATTGTTTAGTGTTTTTATTTCTATTATAACTATCCTTAGATAATAATTTCATTTACTTTTTGTGCCACTAAAGGACAACCAATAGAATCAGGTATTTCATTTCAGAAGTATAAAATTAGCATTGGTTTAAAAGGTTCTACAAATTTGTAAGAGGAATTTAATATTTTGTAGTTTATTGCTGGAGGCAAGCCCTTATTTCTTGTGAATCCCATTTCATTCATAGAAATATATGAGATGTTTTAAGAACCATTGGTATTTCAATTGTAAATATTAAGGAAAGCCGCATTACAATGCAGACAGGTAATCCTGAGGCCCAGCAGAGCAATAATGATTAATAACACATTCTAGAGGGAGTATAAATTTTAATACTATCACTCATAAAATCCATGTTTCAAAGGTTACAAAACAGAATCAAGTTTACCAAAAAGCAAATAAATCATCTTGCTTTGGGGCTTCTTCTTCTTCATCTCTGATTTTTAAATAATCAGCACCATCTCCCCAGAGCAGATAAACTATACCTACCTGCAAATGAACTAGAGGAAGTTCTGAAATCCTTACAGAGGACTCTCACTGGATTCTGCTTCTAGTAAATTCCACTACCAGTTTTTATTCAAATTTACGTTTAAAAAGAGAAAGGAGACTTTAGGGAAGTGGCCTTCATAAGGATTTTATTTGCCGATGATAATGATGATGCACAATGCCTTTTCACAAGATTGCATGGGATAGAGGGTAACCCACTATCACTGCTACACTGATGAGAGCTCCATTTGAGTGCTGATCTCACGTCTGGTCTCCAAACTAAGACAGAACTAAAAGAATCCAAAAACTATGCAGAGAGTCACAGAAATCATGACTAAAACCGCTAGAACTAAATGAGCAAAAGTGAAAAAAAATGTAATGAAAATTGGTGAACAATTCTTAGGAAAAAAACAACCCTGCATACAAACATAAGGCCAAATAAGCACAAACATCAATAGGTGTATTTTTTTTTAAGATTATTTATTTATTTATTTATTTGACAGCGAGAGAGGGAACACAAGCAGGGGGAGTGGGAGACGGAGAAGCAGGCTTCCTGCCGAGCAGAGAGCCCGATGCGGGGCTCGATCCCAGGACCCCGAGATCATGACCTGAGCCGAGGGCAGTCGCTTAACCAACTGAGCCACCCAGGCGCCCCTCAATAGGTGTATTTTTAATGGTGCTATTGGGAACTAACTAGATGACGTTCATGATAGCTTGTTTGTTTGTTTCATTGCTTTTTAATACCCATAATTTCATTCTTTTCATAAATTTATTTCTTTCCAAGTCACAAGAATTATCTAAGTCAATGTGCTTAACCTCAGCAAATTGCTTCAACAAATCAGTTAAGAGTTTCACAAAATAATGTGATCATACAAGAGATGAATCAATTGTCCCATTAAATATTTTAATAGCCACATTTCCTATTTCCTATGTTTGTAATATTTTATATCTTCTATAAAGATATTCCTACAATGCTAAGCATGCTAAAGGAGTTTAAAATATAAATGAAAGGAAAAGACTAACACATGAAACAATAGCTATTTTTAGTCAATATGATTGATGCTTTTAGTTCATGGTAATGTGAGGACAGGTAATCTTCCACACAGAGAAAGTATGAAACAGCAAGTTGAAATAAGCTCTCATGTGTGTATTTAGATCCATCTACTTTACAGATTGGCAAACTTTTTTTTGCAAATGTTCAGATAGTAAATATTTTTGGCTTCGCTGGCCTTCTCTGTTGCAACTACTCAGCTTTCCTGCTGCAACATGAAACAGCCATTGACAGTATGTAAGAGCATGGCTGTGTGTTCCAATAAAACTTTATGAAAACAGCTGGAGGGCCAGATGTGGCCTGGGGAACATAACTTGACAATCCCCAGTGAGTTCATCGTTTTAAGAAGTGATGGATCTCATTTTCAATATGAAATAGAAAGCAAGAAAAGAACTAAGGTCAGGTAGAATTTTTGCAAATACACCCTGAAATTCCAGAGCATCAAAGACACCTATATTTAAATATAATTTTTTTAAAAATCTAATGGATGTATTTATTGGCTATTGTTTTATATTATCCATGCAAACTCCTTCCACCAGCAGGACAGATTCTTTAGAACCCACCAATAAATAAAACTCTTCCTATCATTGAATTTCCTTGGCAATTGAAATAACTTTGACAAGTCTACACATCAAATTTTGACAATTAAAAGCTTACTTACATTTAAAAAATAAAAATAAAAGACATTTTTGTATCACTCACATGTGCTCCAATTTTCTACCTCTTTCCTAGAAATCCAGATATTTTGTTACATCAGAAAGTAGAACAAAATTATTATTAAGTATAAGTATCCTTAAGCATCATGACAACTTCTTCCTTTCAATCCACCTTCTATCATGTAATAGATCACAACACATTCAAACTTCTGAACAGGAAATGTTAGTAATTGTACTATGGTTCTCAATTATTCCAGTGATAAGCCACTAATAAAAATGTCAACGTTATGGAGCGCCTGGGTGGCTCAGTCGGTTAAGTGGCTGCCTTTGGCTCAGGTCATGATCTCAGGGTCCTGGAATTGAGCCCCGCATTGGGCTCCCTGCTCTGCGGGAAGCCTGCTTCTCCCTCTGCCTATCACTCCTCCTGCTTGTGCTTTTTCTCTGACAAATAAATAAATAAAATCTTAAAAAAAAATAAGTCAATGTTATAAAATACAACTAATATACACTAGCTATTTAAAAATTCAGCCTACTAATGGGGCGCCTGGGTGGCTCAGTCGGTTAAGCGTCTGCCTTCGCCTCAGGTCATGATCCCAGCACCCTGGGATGGAGCCCCGCATGCATCAGGCTCCATGCTCAGCAGGGAGCCTGCTTCTCCCTCTACCTCTGCCTGCCTGCCTACTTGTGATCTCTGTCAAATAAATAAAATCCTAAAAAAAAATAAAAATAGAAATTCAACCTACTAAGACTTACTTCTTCTCTATTGTTTCCTATAGAAAAGTTATAAAAAGTGATCATCATCCAGTTTTCACAAATAACAATAATAATAAATAATGATTATTGATTAATTATTATAGGCCAGGCAATATTTCAAGTACTATACACTTATTAAATCATTTAATACTCAAATCAATCCTACATAATGCAGACAGTATTATTATTCTCATTATACAATAAAGAGAAAACTACCAAAGAAAGGTTATACAGCTTGTCCAAAGTCACAGGGCTACTAAGTAGCAAAGCTACAATTTGAAAGCAAGTGTTCTAGCCTCCAAATGCTAATGAGGTCAAGGCCATGATTCAGTGTCCATAGGAATGCTAATGCACAGCCTGTATGCTCTACACTCTAGAAAATGTCACCACTGGGAAAGATGATGAAACAAGAACTAGAGGTAAACATAGAGAAGTACAAGCCAAAAGTGGTAGATGATGAGAAGGAACTTCCTGAAAGCTTATAACTGGGGAACCAAAATCATTTATCCAACAGATGCTACAGGTCAATAATCCTCCTTGTAGACATGGCAAACACATTTATTTCAGGCTTTGGAATCAGCCTGTTTAAATGCTAATTCCATGGGGCACCTGGGTGGCTCAGTCCTTAAGTGTCTGCCTTCAGCTCAGGTCATGATCCCAGGGTCCTGGGATCGAGTCCCGCATCAGGGTCCCTGCTCCACGGGAAGCCTGCTTCTCCCTCTCCCACTCCCCCTGCTTGTGTTCCCTCTCTCGCTGTGTCTCTGTAAAAAAAAAAAAAAAAAAAAAAAATCCTAATTCCATACTACTTACTTGACTACTTATAATTTATGAAACTCAGAGTCCTATATAAAATAAGGATAACAATCAGAATTGTTTTTCAGGGATGTTATGAAGATTAAATAAGCTCATAAGGGTTTGATATGCAGTAGGTGCCCACGAAATGGTAGTTGCTATTATTTATTAGTCAAGGTTTTGTTTATTTTTAATTACAGAAATGGCAAACGGTAGCTATGTTAAAAGACACCAGACAACTGGAAAAAAAGATAAAAATGTATCCAAACATTTAAATGGCTTGTCTATATAACTTTGAGTTTCTCAAAATTTACTGATTACCTCCTATGTGTTAGAAATTACAACATGTGAAAAAAAAAGCCCAGTTGTGATTAGTCATAAAAACTCTCTAGAAGATTGACTGAATTTTTCACTTTCATCTGAACATATTACATGTATACAACTATTAAGTTAATTCAATTCACAGAGCTTCCTACGTTTTCTGTGACTACAGTATGCTCCCATAATCCCTTCAGTCTTATAGGGCCAGACAGCGTGAACACCCCTTCTCACCCCCCATCTACTTACTTCCAGTTTAAAGCAACTTCCTTCTTCCATTTTCCCCAATGTGCCATAGAAATATTATCATTTATCACTGTCTATGTGTGCACCACAGATAGAAAAGAATTGTATTACTGAACGTCATCTATTTGTGATTAAATAAGGAGATGGTGACAAACATATTTTACTGTAGTTAAATCATATGCCACTAAATTTTTAACATGATATTAATTATGTAACATTGTGCACAATCATAAAGAAGCAGATCATATTTCAAAGAGCTTTTGTTAATTCAAAAGAGAGGAAAAAATAGAAAGACATGCATATGAGAAAAAAAGGAATAAAGAGACCAATCATATTCATAGAAACAAAGTCTTTTTGTTTTGTCATTTTCTCTTAACAGAATGTCTGAATAGACACTTTTCCAAAGAATATGTGCACATGGCCATGGCCAACAAGCACATGACAAGATGCTCAACATCACTAATCATCAAGAAATGCAAATCAAAACACAATGAGATTATCACCCCAATCCTGTTAAAGTGGCTATTATCTAAAAGACAATAAATAAGTGTTGGTGAGCCTTGGAGAAAAGGGAACTCTTGTGCACCACCGCTGGTGAGAAGGAAAGTTGGTGCAGCCACTATGGAAAGCAGTACGGAAGTTCCTCAAAACATTAAAAGTGGAACTATAATACAATCGGCATTTTATCCAAAGAAAATGAAACCACTAATTTGAAAAGATATAAGCACCCCCATGCTCACTGTGGCATTATTTATAATATCCAAGACCAGGAAACAACCGAAATGTCCATACACAGAAGATGAATGGGTAAAGAAAATGTGGTGTGTGTGTATATATATATGTGTATATATATGGATGGAATGGAAAAAATGGAATATTTTTTAGCCATAAAAAAGAATGAAATCTTGCCATTTGCAACAACATGTATTGACCTTCAGGGCATTATGCCAACTGAATTAAGTCAGACAGAAAAAGATCAATACCATATGATCTCACTTATATGTGGAATCTTAAAAAAAAAAAAAAAACAAGCTTACAAATACAGAGAATAGATCAGTGGTTGCCTAAGGTAAGGAGTAGGCAAAATGGGTGAAGGGGGTTAAAAGGTACAAACTTCCACCTACGAAATAAGTCATAGGGATGTAACATACAGCATGGTGACTACAATGAATAATACTGTATTGCGTACTTGGAAGTAGCTAGGAGACTGGATCATGAAAGTTCTTATAACAAGAATGAAGAACTTTGTAACTATGTATGGTGACGGATGTTAACTGGATTTACTGTGGTGATCATTTTGCAATATATATAAATGTCAAATCATTACCTTGTACATCTGAAATGAATATAATGTTGTACCAATTATACCTCAATACAAAGAGAATGAGGTACATATTCTTTTTCTACTCTGTCCCCCAAACTAACTTTGAAAAGAGGGAAAAGCAAAATAATGTTACAGAATCATACCATTATGATGACTACAATAATAAGAAACATAATTATATTGTTATATTTAAGCACAACTTGGCAATGATCTGTCAACATAGGAGTAGCAAAGTCATAAAGAAAGAATATCCCATAGAGGAGATAAATAGGCAGCATAAAGCCTCAGGTGGGTTAAAGTTAATGTGATTAGTTCTGGTGCACAGCAAAATCCCATAAGACAGAACTTATCTTTCATCTGTTTTCAATTCATCCATCTAGGACTAAGCAGTTATTCTTCCTGTCACTCCACTTTTGTCATCCCGTTTTAGGTTTTGTTTTTAAATTTAAACCAACCTATTGCGTATCTTTGTTACTGGAAAGCTTAAACAAAGTACATTTGCACAAGAGATGTAGACAAAAATTTCAGAATACTTCATTAGGTGATCATCATTGATCTCTGCCTTTAGGGAGGTTATTTTTGATGTGAATTAAGCCAAAATTATACTAAAATGATAGAATATGAGTTATGGCTATAAACATGTGAATTTATCAGGTATAACCAGGATTTATGCATATAAATTATTTGTTTTCCTCATGGAGACTCTATATTGATCCCAATGGTACTACTGTTAAAGCATTTTTAATAAAACAAATGAGTTTGTTAAATATCAATCTCATCATTTAACAGGGTTAGTTGCCTCTAAGTTCACAATTGGTGTGATGTGACTACCAAAATAGTATATTCAAACTCTGGCTATATTAATACCAGGACAAAGTAGAGGACACATAATAATTCCACTGCATTCTATGGGACATATGCACATGGAATTTTTTGAAAGGGATACTAAAAACAAGCAGGTAAGAGAAAAACAATGTAAATTCACTCATTTCAACAACTTGCCAAGGGCCAATCTTGATCTCAATGTTGAAAACTCTGGATGATCTTGTTCCAATGACTTGTAAGGAAATTATTTCCTTTGAAAATGTTATCCTTATGTTTAAAAATGTAAAATCTTTAAATTGAGCTCTCTCTCCAAATGTTGGTGTAAGCCATGATTATTGATTCTAATAAAACCCTCATTTATACATCTTTGTTTGGCATTTTGTTGGTGGGTTGTGTGAGTATGTACGAGAGAGACAGAAACAGAGATAACAAAGAGAAGAGAGATACCTTGCTAACTCAGAGAAATTATGATATACCTTTGTAATGTCAGATATCTTCCTATTCTAGATAATTCAAATCACTAAGCCTTTGCCTTAAAAAACCCAGAATACAAAGAGACTTATCATGTAAGGACTGCTTTCTTAAAATGTCTGCTTTCTTAAAATGTCTGCTTTCTTGAAATGTCTGCTTTCTTCTGGCCTTTGCAACTGGGACAATCATATGCTCAAAGCAATTAGTTCTGAACTTTTCTAATGTTCTATCTATCCTCTCCTTTGCACATCAACTTGCTGCAGAATGGGTAAAGAAAAGAGGCCTGGGCTAGAGAACCACATTTATAAAGACCTATTAACAAAAGAAAAAAATGTTGAAGGAATTCAATCAGTTGAAACATGGAATATTGAAGAGGAATGGCAAGAGATGAAGTTAGACATATAGCCAAAAAACAGAAAATAAAGGACCCTGCAGGTCATGTTAAGGTGATTAAATTTATTCAGAGGTCAATGGAGAATACTTTAACGATCTGAAGGAGGACTGTGACTTACTTTATAGTTAGGCCATTTCTCTGTCTCAAGTGTGAAGAATGGATCTGGAAAGACTACAGGCAAAGAGACCAGTTAGGAAACAGTGGCATTAAACAGATGAAATAGGTTGGTGGACTCAACAAAAGTAGCTGAGATAGATGTAGAGATGGATGTCAACTCTGGAAATGGATATCAGGGCAAACAGATATGAAAGATATTAGGAAGACAGAATTATCTAGACATGTTAATTAACTAGTTTTGAGGCATAAGGATAGCACAACACATCAGGTAGATGCACAAAAAAAGGAAATGGACTTGGAGATGTAGAAGGAAGAGAGGGAGATGGTGTCTAATCGGCCTGCCATCCAACCTGTCAACCTTGGGCCTGGTTTGAAGAGTTGGTAATCAAAAATGTTTTTAAAAATCACTTTGCATAAAAAAAAAACTAAGCCTAAACCATTACTAGATGGAAAGTCTTATTTTTAAAGACAAAACTTTAAATGAGAGATTCAAAAGCAATTTGTTCACAGGTAGTTGACGTGCCAAACAGCTTTCATCCAGAGTGTTTTTTTAAAAATGACTTGCCAAATTTTAAAAATCAGGAAATCTCACACATGCACACACACAGAAGGAGAAAGAGAGAGATTTTTAGCTTCTCTATATAACTGGAAGATTTGACAACTGTGGGCCATCATACCCACATAGTAAACCCTGGCGAAAGCTGGTTAATGACTACTTCCCCTAAATAGAGCATCTGTTCTCCAGTTTTCTACAGATTCCCCACAACTCCCCACTTACTCACCAGCACGAAGGCTCTGTGTTAGTTACCAGAGATCACCTTTATACTTCATTCATCTATTTTACCTACACGGCTTCTACAGGCATCCGAGTTTAGTTATTTTTTAAATGATATTCTGGTTTCAGGAGGAAATCAGTGAGTGACAGAAACATACTGGAAAGTTCTAAAAAGAAACATGTACAAGGACGTGAGCAAGATAATGGAATAATAATCCACTGGACCATCAATTAAAGAATAATCAAAAAGCATTTATTTTAGCTTGGTGCCACATATCACTTTTTGCCAATTTGGTCTTATAAACAAATCAAGTGTTTTCTCTTCAAGAAAGAAAAAACAGTTTGAAAAATTTCAACTTGAATTTAAAACTTCTCAAAACTAATCAAAAGCAAAATCAGCTATTCATCAGCTAAGTAGCTCATCTAGATTTTCTTCAGGTATAATGTTTTAAAACTGAGACAAAGAAAGAATACCCAACATAAAAGCAGAAACACTTGCCATATTATATTACCTTACTAGAAAAAAAATCCTAATATATGTATGAACACTATTTTCAATTAAATTTAGGAAGCAAACATAATTTCAAGAATATGAAAAGGAACTCCTAGGATAATTGTTCTAGAAGTACTGCAATTAAAGATGAAAAATCATATTGCTTCTTTTGACAAAAGAATGTTTCACTGGCATACATGAACAGTCCCTTATGTAATATTTACTAATCAGAAGATGATATGTAAATAGGAACAACCCCTCAAAAAAGAACAAAAATCTAACTCTTACTTGGAATGTGAAATTTTGTTCATTTTCTCTAATAATATAGAAAATAAAATAAAAAGCAATCTTCAGGTTGAAAACAACTTCATGTCACACTCAACACTGAAAGTATATGCACGGGCGCCTGGGTGGCTCAGTTGGTTAAGCGACTGCCTTCGGCTCGGGTCATGGTCCCGGAGTCCTGGGATCGAGTCTCGCATCTGGCTCCTGGCTCAGCAGGGAGCCTGCTTCTCCCTCTGACCCTCTCCCCTCTCATGCTGTTTCTCTCTCTCTCTCTCTCAAATAAATAAATCTTTTTTAAAAAAAAGAAAGTATATGCACTTTACTATATGAAAATTATATTCATTTAAAAATTAATTTTAAAAGTAACCATAGTGAGGGAGCTTTTTCACAATTCTTAGCTAATATGTACATTTTAAAATATATGTTAAAAAAAAACCTAAGGAATAATTTAGACGTTGTAATACCATCGTCAAATATTAGATTTCAAATTCATTCCTTTCTTGATTTTTTTTTTCAAATTTTGTAATTTTTTTTTCAAATTTCAAAAAGACGTTACTATTCTTCAGGTGTTTAACATTTATAAAAAAGACTTAAGTTTGAATTTCATTCTCATTAACCATAAAAAACATCCGTTTCATAATTTTCTCCTTTCATCAAGTGAAAAATTAGTAGAAATGTAGCAAAAAGAGAAATGTGTATCATAGGGGTTGTCCCCAAACTATGCATACCCATGATTTAAAACAAAGGTAATATAAAAATAAGCCACTTTTATTAGACAACAGTACACAGATCAATTTTAATCATTTTTGTTCAATAAGTAATTTCCTGGGAAGCCTTTCAAATTAATCTGAATGAATTCTGCTAAGATATATATTGAGTGAGGTGGTTCTCCTAGGGCAACTAAAAGAAATGAATTGTTTTGTTCCAGTCATTTTGTAAAGGCCTGATGGGTCCTAACTCTTGGTTAGTAAAGTAGAATTATCAAGTAGGATTGAAGTGTCTGTAAATAGAAGATGAGCTAATATGATCTGATGTCAAAGTAATAATTTCCTTTCTCCCCAGGAAGAAAAAATAGAGTCTGTGGGTAGGTAGTACTCCCTTTGATACATGTAGCAGTAGAGCAAACAAATAGATTGATAACTGATGTCTGAATACACACTATTTTTAAAATATAATAACTGGGGGCGCCTGGGTGGCTCAGTCATTAAGCATCTGCCTTCAGCTCATGATCCCAGGGTCCTGGGATCGAGCCCCGCATCGGGCTTCCTGCTCAGCAAGGAGCCTGCTTCTCCCTCTCCCATTCCCCCCTGCTTGTGTTCCCTCTCTCACTGTCTCTGTCAAATAATAAATTTAAAAAACTTTTTTTAATCTTAAAAAAATATATAATAACTGCCTATAACTAAGATTGCTATCAGAATACTGACAAGAAGCATGGGGGTGGGGGAAGTGCCTCAATATTTTAGAGGTACCTGCTCCTGGAATGTAACATTGACAAAGCTCCAAGAGAAAACAAAGGGAGACAATATAGAAAGCATGATCACTAAAACACATTTTCGTTTGTCAATATTGTGGAATAGTAGGAAATCAATAATAAATGTTCTATGGTATTTTGATAGCAAAAGTGATATTTGGATCAACCTGCCTTTTTTTGTTAAATTTTTTGAGTATAGTTGACACACAACATTACGTAAGTTTCAGGAGCACAACATAGTGATTCAACTTCTCCGAAGAGTATGTATGCTAGGCTCACCACAAGTGTAGCTACCACCTGTCACCACACAATGCTATTACGGTAACATTAACTATATTCCTATGCCGCGCCTTTCATTTCTGTTAGTCATTCATGCCATAACTGGAAGCCTCTATCTCCCCCTCCCCTTCACCTATTTTGTTCATCCCCCTATACCCCTCCCTCAGCAAACATCAGTTTGTTCTCTGTATTTATAGGTCTGGTCTGTTTTGTTTACTCATTTGTTTTGTTTTACACATTCCACATGAATAAAATCATATGGTATTTGTCTTTCTCAGTCTCACTTATTTTACTTAGCATAATACCCTCTAGGTCCATCCATGTTGTTGCAAATGGCAAAAATCTCATGTTTTTTTATGGCTGCATAATACTTGTGTGCCTCTGTGTGTGTGTGTGTGTGTGTGTGTGTGTGTGTGTGTGTGTGTGTGTGTACATCTTCTTTATCTGTTCATCTATTGATGGGAAGCTTGGGTTGCTTCCACATCTTAGCTGTTATAAATAATGCTGCAATAAGCATGCAGGTGTATGTATCTTTTAAATTAGTGGTTTTGTTTTCTTTGGGTAAATATCCAGTAGTGGAACTATTGGACCACATGGTATTTGTTTTTAATTTTTTTTTTTTTTTTTTTTTTTACAGAGAGAGAAACACAGCGAGAGAGGGAACACAAGCAGGGGGAGTGGGAGAGGGAGAAGCAGGCCCCCACTGAGCAGGAAGCCCAATGTGGGGCTTGATCCCAGGACCCGGAGATCACGACCCAAGCCAAAGGCAAACACCCAACAACTGAGCCAGCCAGGCGCCCCTCTATTTTTAATTTTTTAAGAAATCACCATACTGTTTTCCACAGTAGCTGTGCCAATTTACATTCCCACCAACAGTGCATGAGTCCTTCTTCTCCACATCCTAGTCAACACATTATTTCTTGTGTTTTTTAAACTTTTTTTATTTTAGCCATATCTCATTGTGGTTTTGATTTGCATTACTTGATGATAAACAATGTTGAGTATCTTTTCATTTGTCTGTTGGTCATCTCTATTTCCTTCTTTGGAAAAATGTCTTTTCAGGTCCTCTGACCATTTTTTAATTGGGTTGTTTGGTTTTTTAGTGTTAAGTTATAGAAATTGTTTATATATTTTGGATATTAACCCCTTATTGAATTTGGCATTTGCAAATATCTTCTCCCATTCAGTAGAATGTTTTGGCATTTTGTTCATTTCCTTCAATGCTTCATTTCTGAAATCTATTTAGAGTATTAAGTTTGAACTCATCTGTAAACATTATTTCTAAGTAATTTTACAGGTGACTATTTTACGACATCAACTAGATACTAATATTCTTGGAAATAGGTACCAAACCACTATTTCTTCTGACTAGCCTGATGGTACCTAGTACAGTAATTTACAAATGATGACATACAAGTAATTCTTTGGGAAGTAAAAATCCACAAAATAGTAATATTACTGAATAAAAAAAGCAGTATTGTTCTTTTCCAAATTGTAATTTATTCTGCCCAGCAGTTGATATTAAAAAATAATATTGATCAAATAAAAAATGACATTTATATAATTTTGAAAAACCAATAAGCAATAAGATGATAGCAAACATCTCTCTTATGAAAAAAGAGTCCAAGTTTGAAGCAGTTTCAATGAATAATATATAGACAATTTAACCTATTTATGCATACAACTCATTGTAATTTCCCTTAAAAAGATTACTGAATAACAACTTAGAAACTAAACAATTCTTTTAATAATCAAACAAGTAAAAATGTAGATAATCCTCAATTAAAATCCATGGGCATAAATGAATATATGCATTTCATACTAGATGTTTTGAATTGGAAACTTTATGTTGCAATTAGCTATATATTGCAGATATTTTTCATATGGCTCTTCACATTTTCTTATGAAACTTATACAAGACTATGATTAAGGCAGGAGCATCTGGAGTGCCACTACATCCATCAAATCTCCTAGGAATAACGTACATCTTCAATTTAAAAATATTAAAATAGAAATATAAAGCATCATTTTACAAATGCAATGAGATGAAAAATTCATTATCTTAACAGTGGGCACCAGAATTTAGAAATAAATAATTCATGACTCACTTTGGATAAAAGTAACCAAAGGGTCCAGTACAGTACATTCCAATACAGCTAAAAAGACAGCTTAACATTTTTGCAACATATCAGAATTTTAAAGGTGGGTGCATAGAGAGACGAGAACTGAGAAAAGAAAGTTAGAGAAAAGGAGACATTAGCAAGACTTAATTAGGCAAAGATGGAGTACGGGGTTGAAAACTGTGGTAAAATAAAAATCTGATGTTGAGGTAACAGAAAGACTTTTAAAAACAGGGATGGCTCATATTTTACCAATAAAATGCAATCTCCTATGCCTTTTGTGAGTGGATTTTGTAAATGAAATTGAGTCTCACATCTGGGTCAACACAGCAGAGTGTAAACTAGGAAGCATAAGATGACAGGAGGATCTCTAAACTGATTTTTTTCAATAAAAGCAGGAGCTCATAGAAAACAACAGTGACAATATGAAACACTGCTTTTACTCTACCTCTGCAAGGGATTATGGACTTCCACAAGACATGATTTGGGGCTCCAGCTAATCTTACCAATATTTAAAAAAAAAACAAGACATATCCTAAGAAACATTAGAAATTAAATGATGTTAGAAGCATGCTAATTGCATAATTTTAAAACTAATAACTGAAATATAGATTCATTAAAAGTAGATAAAATAATTAAGTTGGTAGGCACTGGTGACAAATTAATAAATTTGAAGGTAGATACTTGTAACAGAATAATCCAGAAACAGATGGAGGTATATACAACATCAACATATCACTGGAATGCAAGCTTATATTTTGGCATTGTACATTTTGTTCAAAAGAAATTCTAGGCGTTCACTTCAGTAAAGATGAAGTAACACAAACCAGACTTACACTTTAAATAAGAAAACCAGAATAAATATATGAAAACACTGTTTTCAGACATTGAACAACAATAACACTAAACTATGACTTCTAAGAGAAGGAGAACAAGAAAGATGAGTCCTATGATTGCCCCAGTTTGTTACTTGGAGGCAGTCTCCAAGAAGTAGCTTGGAAGGAAGAGGCCAAATAGACTGCAGCTGTTTCACTGTGTTAAGGAAATAGATTGGAGTTTGGGAAGGCCAAGGCAGCTGAATTTGTAGGAAAGAATACCAAGGATACTGACACTGCACAGATAGAGAAACCTCTAAAAATCTGCATGGAGGTTTATTTCAGGAGTTAGGTGGCTACTGATTTGCCCTATGTGAGTAGAAATCACTTGAGGCCAGGGAAAGAATCACTTGAAAACAGTAGAATAAACAATTCTGAGAGCTCACAGAATTTGGGAGAAAGATTTTCACCCTTCAGAATGGAGAGACATCAAAGAATACTGAGGGACATCCAGCAGAAACTTCAAAAAGTCTTGCCTTAGTAAAAGCTGCTGGGGGCAGGGGGGTGGGGGCTGGGGGGAGACATCCTTAATTACAAAAGAACAAAGATGAGAATTACAGCCAACTTCTCATCGGAAACTGAGAAGCAGAACACAATGGTGGACAATTCAAAGCACTGAAATAAAAAAACAACAACACAAACAATAAAACCATCAATTCAGAAATCTAAGCTCAATAAAAATAGTTTTCAATAATTAAACTGAATACTCTTTCAAATAAAATTGAAAATTCTTTGCCAGCACATAAGAAACACAAAAGGAAGTTCTTGAGTTAGAAGTAAAATGATATAAATGGAAATTTGCATCTACATAAAAGATGAAGAGTTATGAAAATGGTAAATACAGGGGTAAATATAGAGTATTTTCCTATTTTAATCATTTTAAAAGATAACCATTTAAGGCAAAAATAATAGTGCATTATTGTAAGGTTTATAACATATGGAGAGATAACATTATAAAAGCAAGAGAACAAGACGGAATGGGGAAATGGAAGTTTATTTACATGGTTCTTACATTTTACATGAAGCAACATAATATTTGATAGTGAACTGGTAAGGTAAAAATAATGCAGACTTTGGAGTAACCACTAAACAAATAAAACAAAAAGGTACAGATGGGAAAAACAGTGAACACAAAATTGAATCATAAAATATATTCACTTTATCTAAAAAAAGGAGGAAAGAGGGGGAAAAGTATCAAGGAACAGATAAGAAGTAGAAAACGAGTATCAAGACGGTTGATTTAAAAAAAAAAAAAAAGGACAGTTGATTTAAACCAAACATAGAAGGGGTGCCTGGGTAACTCAGTCAGTTAAGTGCCTGCCTAGGGCTCAAGTCATGATCCCAGGGTCCTGGGATTGGGCCCCACATCCTCAGGCTCCCTGCTCAGCCGGGAATCTGCTACTCCCTCTCCCTCTGCTCCTCCCCTGTCTGTGTTTTCTTTCTCTGTCTCTCAAATAAATTAATAAAATATTTAAAAAAAAATAAAATAAACCCAAACATTGGAATAATAACTTAGAATATAAGTGGTCTGAAAAATCTAAAAGGTAGAGATTGAATAATAATTATATACAACCTACCAACAAAAATTATTGTTAAGTATGAAGGCACACAGATCAAAATTTAGAAGACAGAAAAAGAAATAACATGCAAACACAAATCAAAAGAAAGCTAGAATGACTACATCAACACCAGAAAAGAAGATCTGAAAGCAATGGATAAAATCAGGTTGAAAAGGATAATTACATAGTGTTAAAGGGGTCAATGCAACAAGAAGACATAACATTCCTAAAGGTTTATACATTTAATAAAAGATCTTGAAAAACATGAAATAAAAACTGATGGAACTTAAAGAGAACTACAAAAATACCAATTACAGAAGAGATTTCAATATGTCTTTCTCAATAATTAATTGATAGACCAAGTATAGAAAAAAGTAAGTATAGAGACTTGACTGATACTATCAATTTACTTGATCTAATTAACATTTATAATTGTTAGAGTTGGTTTCTGGTGAGGGCTCTTTTCCTGGCTTGTAGATGTCTGTTTTCTTGCTGTGTCCTCACTTGGCCTCTTCTCTGTCCAAGGGGACAGATGGGGGGGTGAGTGAGGGGGGTGGGGGTGGCAGTAGGAGGAGGGAGTGGGGGGGGAGGGAGGGAGGGAGAGAGAGAGAGAGAGAGAGAGAGAGAGAGAGAGAGAGAGAGAGAATTTGTAACTAGTCCTATATAACTATTGGATTAAGGCTCCACTCATGACTTCATTTAATCTTAATTATCTCATTAAAGGTCCTGTCTCCAAATACAGTCATATTGGGGGTTGGAGCTTCAACAAATGAGGGGGAACACAGTTTAGACCATAACATAGATCCTGTATCAGATTGAAAGCTATTTCTAATTAGCTTAAAATATTTATCATGATTAGGTGCTGAATTTTGTGAAATGCTTTTTGGCATCATTGAGATATCATATGTTTTTTTCCTTTTTAAAAATATGTTAGTATGGAGAAATCAATAATAAATGTTCTATGGTATTTTGATAGCAAAAGTGATACTTGGATCAACCTGCCTTTTTTTGTTAAATTTTTTGAGTATAGTTAACACACAACATTACATAAGTTTCAGGTGCACAACACAGTGATTCAACTTCTCCGAAGAGTATGTATGCTAGGCTCACCACAAGTGTAGCTACCACCTGTCACCACACAATGCTATTACGGTAACATTAACTAACAACACCTTTGTGTTGGACTCCTATCCTACAGAACTATGAAAAAATACATTTTTACTGTTTAAGCCATCCAGTCTGTGGTATTCTGTTATGGCAGCCCAAGCAAACTAATATGGCATCTCTGAAAAACCTACAGCTAACATCATTCTTACAGGGTGAAATACTGAAAACACTGAAAGCTTTCCCTTTAACATCAAGAACAAAAAGTGGTAACTGCTTTTACCATGTATACATCAATATTGTCCTGAACATCTAAGCTAGTAAAGCAAAAACAAGAAATAAAGGCATGTAAATTGAAAAGAAGAAAAACTTTCTTTTTTCCAATAAAAAAGTTCATGTGGAAAACCCTGAGAAATCTACACAAAACTATTAGAACTAATAGATGAGTTAACAAATACACAGGATAAACTCAGTATACAAAAATCAATTGTATTTTTTACACTAGCAATAAAAATTAGATTTAAATTTCAGTATCACTTCAAAGAACATCAAAATATGAAATACGTAGGGATAATATTTTCAATTTTGTAAAACTTGTACCCTGCCAACTATAAAACTTTGTTGGAACAAGTTAAAGATTTAAATTAATAAAAACACATACCATGTTCATAAACTGACTCAATATTGTTCAATGTCAACTGTCTCCAAATTTATTCAACAAAATCAAAATTAAGATTTTAGCTGTTTTTTTTGTAGAAGTTGGTAAATAAGTTCTACTAAAAGGCAAAGGACATGAGCCATTAAGGAAATGCAAACTAAAACCACAAATGAGATACCACAACTCACCCAGAATGGCAAAATTAAAGAGACTGATCTTACTAAGTGTTGACAAGCATGTAAAACAACTACAATTCTCATATATTTCTGATGTGAATGCAAAATGGTACAGACACTTAAAAAAACCATTTGGGAGTTTCTTAGAAGTTTCTTATCAAATCACATACACACTTACAATTCAACCCAGTAATCCCAGTCTTAGGAATTTACTCTAGAGAAATGAAATACAGTACATGGACCTGTATAAGAACATTCATAGTAACTATACTGATGATAGCCAAAAACTCAGCTATATATATCCATGATGCCCAGGTACCCATATGTAAGTGGATAAACAAATTGTAGTATATCTATATAACTGAATACTACACATATTTAAAAAGGAATAAACTACTTGAGCACAAACAACATGGATGAATCTCACAAGTATTACGCTGAATGGAAAAAAAACAGACATAAAAGGCTACCTGTTATATTGCTTAATTTATATGAACTCTTAAAATAATCTAAACTATGTGTAGAAAGTAGATCAAGGGGCGCCTGGGTGGCTCAGTTGGTTAAGCGACTGCCTTCAGCTCAGGTCATGATCCTGGAGTCCCGGGATCGAGTCCCACATCAGGCAATCTGCTTCTCCCTCTGACCCTCCCCCCTCTCATGTGCTTTCTCTCTTTCTCTCTCTCTCAAATAAATAAAATCTTAAAAAAAAAAAAAGAAAGCAGATCAATAGTTGCCAGAGGCCAGTGGTAGAGAAAAAGGATAGACTACAAAGGCAAGATGGAGGTTTGCTGTGGTGATGGAAACATTCTCTACCTTGAATGTAGTCATGGCATAAACAACTTTATTGACTGTATGTAATATACAGTATGTATACTTATTGTACTTCAATAAAGTTCATTTTCAAAAATTAAGAAGAAACTGCTCATCTGTAACTACGTATGGTAATGGATGTTAACTAGAGTTATTGTGGGGATTTTGCAATATTTACAAATATCAAATCATTATATTGTATTTCTGAAATTAATATAATGTTATATGTCAATTGTACCTCAGTAAAAAAAGAAACTATTAAAATATGCAAAAAATTAGTTAGAAAAAATTCACAGATATTTCAATGAAGATATAAGGAAGCTAAGAAGAGAACGCCAGTTACTTAGTTTTCCAGATCTTGAACACTCCCTGAGAACACATCATGGAATGCCTAAAAATCCTCAGAAGACAGTTGGTAAACATGTATTATGACAACTGAGGCATTCTAAATCAATAAGGAAGGCTGGGTTATTCATTAAGTGATAGTATGTCAATAGGCTAGCCATTTGAAAATAAAATAAGCTAGACTCTTGTCTCAAATCATACCTAAGATCAAATTCCTTATGGATTAAACATTAAACATAAAAAAGTAACATAGCATAATTTTAAATAATTAGTCATATAACTTCATGTAGGGCAAGCTTTTGTAAGCATGGCTCCACAGCCAGAAACCATAAGGAAAAGATTAATAAATACTGGGGGAAATACAAATAAAATTAGAATTGACAATATAGAAAAAAAATTTTAAATAGGTGAGATAAGGTTAATATCCTTTAAAAATATAGTTATTATTAAATAGTCATAAGAAAAAGAAGATTATACAAACGGGGGAAAAAGGCAAGAAATGAACAAGAAATTCACAAAAGAGTGCAATGGCTACTAAATATTTGAAAATATACTCAACATCACTAATGAACAAACAAAAACAATACTGAGATATCAGAGTGCACCTACCTAAAGAATACCCTTGTAAGAATGTACTGCTAGAAGTACATACTTACATTTTTCTAGAGAGTATTTTGCAGTAAGTATATGTCTAAATCTTCATTATTTTTTAATTTTAAATTTTAAAATTTATTTCATAATCTGGTATATATATAGAAAGTTGTAATTATCTGATTTGTTTATATGGTAGAAAACTAGTCTAAATGTTCAAGAATATCAGATGCTACAAACACAATCTGAAGCCATTGAAAATAAAAATGCAACCAATAATTATTGACATAGAAAGATACCCATGGCAAGGTGCTAGATAAAATATAAGTATACCTTCTGTGTGAGCTCATTTAAAACAAAAATACCTATCTTCCTACTCACCTGTCTCTCCCCTTACCTATATACATATATATAGACATACACACAGAGATACACAGGTCTGGAAAGTTACTCTAAAAAGATCAATAAAAGTTATCTGTGATTAGCAAAACTAAAGGAATCTTTCTTTTTTATATTTGTCTATATTATCTGAATTATTTATGTGTAAAAAAATAAGACTTCAAAGGATTATTTATAATGTAACCTCAAATTTCAAAATGGGCAAGTAATGGAAATTTTCTGGGAATTTCTAGAAGTGTAAATCAATGTTTACACAAAATAAAATCTACAGTATTGTTTTTTTAAGCATTAGACTAAAAATTCTAGGAAAATATCTTAAGGATTTCTTTGCCACATGAAATGCTACTTAAGGATCTACTAAATAGTGTCCTTCTGCTACCCTTACCCCTAGTGTTTTACATTGCGACTTTATATCTCCAATAAAAGATCTTATAAGCCTTAAGGTTCTTTTCTTTGAAAATTATTTTCTGCTAAGTCTTAAGAAAATAAAGTGGAACTGTGGTTTGCATCTTATTTGAGAAAGATAGATAACCTTGAGTCTTAAACCTTCTCTGGCATTTTCTTGATCTTCACTAACCATGACCAAGGTAGAATGGTCTCATCTGCAAATTACTAAAAATAATCAGCTCTGGGAAGTGACCTTGGATGAAGCAATGTTAAATTGGCCAGGAAATTTTTTTGAGGCATCACTGTTATTAACTCGCAATTTTTTCATTTCACTCTGCCACTGATGCTTGGCAGGTTATAATTTTTCATTTTCGCACTCGGATGAAACTCAGTGAAGTAGAGATTATGGAGATAGTAGTGGAGAATTTTTACAAAGGAATTTCCCCCCTCACTCCATAATATTAGGTTACAAAATGGATCTCTATTGGAGACAACTTATCAGCTGAAGATACATAATCAGACTGTTAGGATAACAGTAATGACCCACACCATATTTTAAATTTTTTTTAAAGTGCTGCCTTCTGTACATAGAGTTGATGTTATGACCAATTTATATACTCGGAAACATTTCCTTAGTGGAGATGGTTTGAGCTGATTCTTCTTTGACAACTTCATGCCTTCATGAGATTGTTTGCTGGGATTAAAGAAAATGTCTGTGAAAACAGAAAACACTTCTTTATACAGAGATGTCCAGTGACACAGGTTGGAAATAAACTTGTACTACTGTTAATGAATTAAGAGCTAATCTTAGGTAGGTGGCAGCTATTTTTGGTGCATCCTTCCTCCTTTACGTTGCCAATGCCAGTAGTCTGATGGTGACCACTTATAACCATATTCTTTCCGAATTTCCTTTCAGCATGCTATTCACTAACCAGCTTATAATAGGCACTAAAGAGGTAAGTTGTCATTCCCTCAAGTAAAAGAGGAAAGAAAATTCAGTTTAAAAATAAAGAATATTATAATATGGAGTCTAGCAAATCACAAAACAAATTTGAGTTTGGCAATATTCCTTAAATCAGAAGACAATGTTTAAATGGGTAGCTGGAATGGAGACTGAGAGACCAGTCTCCTCTGATCTGAAAAAAATAAGAAATGCCTACTTGAGTCACCAATTCCCTTAACTTATTTTGATTTGATCATTAGCATCCAATTGCACCTAGAGTAGTGTCAAGCTGGAATACCAAACTAGGGACAACTACTTGCTAGGAAAACGATCTTCTTCCCTAAGATCTTTTTGTGTGTCATTACCATATTACTTAAAAGGAAAATGAAATTGCTACTCTCCCCCAGAACATCTGAATTTGGGGTCTTGTATCTAATTGTGGAATAAAATATTTTGTTCCCCTAAAGAAAACTGAGTTATATACTATTTCACCATAGAACATTATGATTACCTCGCAATATAATTTTGGTGTAAGTGAGACTGTTAACTGATCTTTTTTTGTCTAACCACTGGCAAAACATGTAAATTGACAGAAGAGTTGCATAGCAAAGAGCTTCCTTTGACTGACCACAGTATCCTAGAGTCAAGCGTCTGCCTTCGGCTCAGGTCATGATCCCAGGGTCCTGGGATGGAGCCCTCCATGGGGCTCCCTGCTCCGTGGGGAGCCTGCTTTCTCCCTCTCCCTCTGCCCCCCACTCATGCTTGCTCTCTCTCTCTAGTGCTATCTCTCAAATAAATAAATAAAATCTTAAAAAGAAAAAGGTAAAGTTTCTAATATAAACTTTTTTAAAAAGAGGACTGGTAAAAATGATAATATCAAATATACATCTTTATTAATCTGCAATATACAGTACAGGCTGAAGTTTTAAGAAACATAATTAAGATAAAATAGGTTATTTTAATACAAATAATAAAGGCAGAACAACAAAGATGATAAAAACATTTTAAACATAATGAATTAATGAATTTTCAGATGTTTTAATAAACATTTTTAATAAGGGATGCCTTAATAAATGTCCAACTCTTGATTTCAGCTCAGGTCATGATCTCAGGGTCATGAGATGGAGCCCCGCGTCAGGCTTTGTGCTGGGTGGGGAGCCTGCTTAAGATTCTCTCTCTCCCTCTCCCTCAGCTCCTCCCTCCCTTCCCACACATGTCCATAGAGCTCACACTCTCAATAAACAAACAAATAAATGGAACATGCTTAATAAAATGTTTTTCTGTGATGAATAATAATAGCAAATAGACTACCAAACAGCAAATAGTTGATAATAAGATATTTGCTTTTTCTACCAGCCACTGAAGTGATAAAAAAGGGAAAAAAAGAAAAGTAGGAAGAAATGGGAGAAGAGGAAGAGACTGCTCCTTTATTTCTCTAAAGCTCTAGAGACACAAATAACAATGCACCAAAGATTAGAATCATGTCTACTCTTGTCCTACCAGGCAGGCCCCATTTCAAGCAAAAGGAGAAATAGTTTGGTTTGCTCCTCTATAAAAGCCAGTACACTGAAAAAGAAAGCCCAGATTTGCTATGCATTAATGTAGCAGCATTTGGTGCAGAAGTTACAGAGAAACCTACCACTAAAATTTCCTATCTTTGAAAAATAACGTCAAGATTTGTTATTTATATTTTGAAAATTGCTGATCTGACTCTTCCACAGAAAATATTTAAAACTGAAAGACTTAATAGCATACAATCACTCATCCTAGCAGTAATAAGAAACACAGATGGTGTATACTTTATTACAAGACCTACTACAAGAGGAGTACTTTATATTCTAATAATAAAAGGAAAATGCTGGGGCGCCTGGGTGCCTCAGTCATTAAGCGTCTGCCTTCGGCTCAGGTCATGATCCCTGGGTCCTGGGATCCAGCCCCACGTCAGGCTCCCTGCTCGGCAGGAAGCCTGCTTCTCCCTCTCCCACTGCCCCTGCTTGTGTTCCCTCTCTCGCTGTGACTCTCTCTGTCAAATAAATAAAAACAAAAAATTAATTAATGAATTTAAAAAAAAGGAAAATGCTGAGTCAAACTTGGAAATCTTTTTATTTTGTAAAATTATTAAATTTTAAAGGCAATTCATTTTGTTGTTCTTGTATTATAAGACAATCCATAAATGTTCACCACTTCAAGATAGTTTTGTTTGTTCAAAATTGCCTTCTTTTAAAACAGCATTTCTAGTATTAAAGGAAATAAGCACAAATCTTAGCCATTTTTGTGACTAAGTCATTTTTAAGTAGTCTAATTATTTAATTAAAATTCAAAAAGGCATTTTTGAAGCAAAAGTAGTTTGGACAATCACATTTCTTATCAATAAGGTAAACTGAACCAAATCAAAAATAAATATTACCTATCCCTTAAGATAAATGTTGATTTTGGTAAGTAACTTTTGTTTGGTTTTTATCATTGACTGATGTAACAGAAAGGAAAGTATAAATACTTAGGTTATGGTTAGATTTCATTCCAAAGATACTATTTGCCAGGTTCATCTTTCAGTTTTTGACATAAAACTCCAGCACTGAAAAATATTAGAATGCAATACATTGTCACTTATTTTAGCCAAAGTCCTCTAGTTCTCATAATCATCACAAGCAATCAGCAAGGAATGGAACTACTATTTAGTCATTCGAAAAATACTTATTGTTACGGTCTGTGCCAGGTACTAAGAAAACAAGATAAATAAAAATGAGTCCCCACCATCAAGGAAGTCATGGTCTCGTGGGGAAGACAGGCATTTTTGAAGCTTGATGTTCAAAAGATGTAGTAGGTACAATAATAAAGATATGCAGAGGTGTGTTCAAGGCATGTGACCAAGGAGGAGGCATACCTAAGGAGTTACAAGGCAAGAAACAATGCAGGCTAGGGGAAGAAAAGCTTTCCGAAGGAAGAAACTTCTAAACTAAATGTAAATAGTAACATTAAAATAACAAGATGGGGCACCTGGGTGGCTCAGTCCATTAAGCATCTGCCTTCAGCTCAGGTCATGATCCCAGCGTCCTGGGATGGAGCCCCACAGAGGGCTCCCTGCTCAGTGCTCAGTGGGAAGCCTGCTTCTCCCTCTCCCTCTGCCCTTCCCCCTCCTTGTGCTGTCAAATTAATAAAATCTTTAAAAAAAAATAAACATGATAAAAATAAAATAAAATGATAATTCAGTTGCAAAGAAAAATCTCTTCCTTTTAGGACCTACTGACACACATTCCAAGACTGGACAGACTTCAATATAAATATAAGGTGAATATATGGTAATGATATACCCCTTTAAAAGTAAAGAGAAGGAATGATTCTGAAAGGTATTACCTGTGTGCATATCAGCTATACTTTCAAAATGTTAAATGTTGGCAAAATTATAAAATGTTAAGAAAAGACTCTAGAAAAGAATGTGAAAGTATAGGTTTTTATAAATAGCTTTAATAAATAATTCACTTGTTTATTCATGAGCAAGTAACAGAATAGGTAAATAATGGGGCTAGGACAGAGAATGCATCTGGCCTTATTATTTTGATTACTTAGGATAACTAATTCATTAAAGAACATATTCAGTTTAAATCTTACTACCAATAGACCCATGCTTAACTTTTTATAGTATTATAGCCCTTGAGGAGTTCCACAAGAATTGGAACTTTATGAAGGTAAAGAAGAATAGTAATGGAAGTATTCTAACACAATTTAGATTCCATGTAATTCAATTATTGCAGCAGTATCCATCAAAATAACAGAACTGTAGCTGATCTCATTAAGGTCAATGACAGGAATAAGCTGAGATGAAAACTAGAATTTAACACTGTTTTAACTGAGGACATTTAAAAGATTAATAATTCCAACCTTGAATATTGAACAGATCCCATCTAAATAGATGGCCAAATAATCCTTTCCTTTACCCAATTTTAAGATGTACATGTGTTGGTATATACATTATATACATATATGTATATAATATATATACACACACACACACACACACATACACCAACACATATGCACACACACAATATAGGCTGGCATCAGTGAACACGTACATGTGTTGGGGTATATGTTTATTTACATATGTATATATGTATATTTATATATGTCTATATATAATATATATAAATAATCAGCTGGCATCAATGAATACATACCTTTAACATTAAGAGAGAATTCTCTGTCCCACAATGTAGGCAAAGGAAAAATAAATCTTTACAGTTTGATGATCATGCAAATAGCCAAGAAATGAGTCGAATATTATCAACATCTAATGTCAACACCGACAAAGCCAAATTGCTAATGGAAGTTACATTTTCTCCTTGGCATATTTAGTGCTTCAAGAGTGTCCAATATTTTTATAGTATATCAAATGAGAAAATTTCTGGTAGTAGAGACAGTCTATGCAGAGACTGAGTGGAGAAATACTGAGGGATATCTAATGAGGTTAGGGAACAAATCAACACAGCTTGCCTGCTTACTAGTCATTAGCCACCTTAAAAGAGCCAGAGGTGCCACCTCTTCCTGCCAACCGCTTCTGAACCAGAAGAAAGCATCACTGGAGTTCCAGAACACAAACATCATACAATCAGAAAATGTCAGAGCTAGAAAGGCTCAAAGAGGTCACAGAGTAACTGCTCACAAATCTGTAGGTCGTGGTTACACTTCAGTGATTCCATGAACTTCTTGAAATTGTATGCAAAGTTCTGTGTATACATGCAGAAGAACCACTTATCATCTAGTTTCATCGTTTCATTTAATGATGGGGAAACAGTGCCATTGAAATTGAATCACAGCTCACAAGCACTAAATTGGAGACAGGATCTCTTGAGTCCCAGCTATTTGTTTTTGCTATCACACCAAGTTGTGTCTCTTATTAAGTATTAAAAATCTTAACTGCAGCAGAAAAAGACAGACAGCTGTGATCCCTAATCCCAGATTTTCTAAAATATTCAATATCCCGTGTAATCACTCAATAAACCTTCCGTGAGTCCATTTATACTGCCCTTCCTGTCAAAGTGCCAAACATAACCTAGGTAATATCTGTGTTTTGGCAGCCCTTGCAAGTGAATCAATATCTGACACAAGTAGCTCATGCCCTACTGGCATCTCAGAAACCAAATATAGTCTGCCAAAACACTCAAGGAAGAAATCAGAAGATACAAAAAGATTTTGAGAATATAAGTGTTCAAGGACAAAGCTATGTAGTAACTTACACTGTCTTGTGTATAGTTGATGCTCAGCAAATGTTTGTTGAACTGAACTGATGTGTAAAACTATCTAACAAATGGTCACCCCAACCATTCCCAACTGAGGAAAAATTCTTGCTCAAGAATAGCCTCTCTTATGAATACACTAAGGCTGTTTTTTTTTTAAGCTAGCTTTCCTTAAGGAACTCCATATATACTGATCAGTCTTTCAGTTATTCCAAAATAGCTCTGAATTTAAAAGTAGATGTCAGGGTTTTACAAGTTCAATAAATTAATAAGACGTTCTCTCAGTGTCGCTGTTATATATATATATATATTTATCTATATATAGATAAATATCTCTCCAGTAAGATACTTTGGCTAACTAATAAGAATCTTTTCATCAAATTAATAACACCATTAGATTCACTTTTAGCTGTTTTAGATGGTTTAACAGTAGTCTTTGGGGTCTAATAACATACTGCTGACTTGGGCAAGCTGCCACCATACTCAACATGAGTTTGTACAAAGTAAATTCTCCATCTCAAATCTAAAAAAAGTGTTTTCCCTGCAAAACCTGCTTCTGTCCCTATATTTACTGTGATTAGGAGCAAGATAATTTATCTAGTCCCCAATCCAAATGGTTTACTAAACTTTTCTCTCCCTTACCTAAAACATCTACTGAGTAAGGATACCCAAATATATCTCATAAACATCTCAAATTTACAATCCTTATTCCTACTGTCATTACTTTCTCATCAGCTTGAGCCAAAACTCACAGCTCTCCCTACCTCCAATTGTTCCAATTCTAGCTTTTCCTTCATATGACATCAGAATTAGTTTTCTAAAAGTAAATCTAATCATTTCTCACTCTTGCTTGAAGCCTATTAGTGGCTTCCTACAGCATTCAAGTAAATTCAAGATTTTTACCTTAAAACATAAGGCTTTTGGGGCACCTGGGTGGCTCAGTTGGTTAAGCGACTGCCTTCGGCTCAGGTCATGATGCTGGAGTCCCGGGATCGGGTCCCGCATCAGGCTCCCTGCTTAGCGGGGAGTCTGCTTCTCCCTCTGACCCTCCCCCCTCTCATGTGCTCTCTCTCTCTTTCTCGCTTTCTCAAGTAAGTAAATAAAATCTTGAAAAAAAAAAGAAAAAAACATAAGGCTTTTGGTAATTAAAACTTGGGTGCCCTTTCCATTCTTATATGCAGCAACCCGTAACATCTCCTACAGGCTCTTTTAAACCTCCCACTTAGAGACCTTGTCAAGATTCTCCACGTCAGCCTGTTTTTTATTCTCTCAACTTTTAGCATATATTGTACCCACACTCCATAAAACACTCTCTCTGACATGTTTTCTATCTGGCATAGAAGCTGCCCCTCCTTCATGGCTTAGGCAAAGGCTGCAAAAAACCTTGCCTGTATCCCTCCACATGAAGTCAATTATTTACTTTCCACATTTCTATCAGCACACTTAAAACAATATTTTATGAAACATACAGACTGAAGTTAAACATATTACCTGAACATAATGAAAGTGAATTAAAAATCAGTACCGAAAAGACATCTAGAATCCCCAAATACGCACACTTCTAACTTCCCCATGGGTCAATGGAGGAATATCAGGGAAATTAGGAAACATGCTATATTAAAAGATCATAAATACATGTTACACAGAATTCATGAAATGGAGTGACATCAGTGAAAATCGGAGTGAGAACCTCCAAAAACTCTCTCTTACATAAAACCAACAAGAGAGCTGGCAAAATTGTTAGAATCAACTTTTTCAAAACTCAGGAAACCAAAGGCTTAACCAAAGGCTTGTAGCATTCTGGGGAGTGTTTATTCAAGAAAAATAACTGATTTCAGTAAAAACAGTGATCCCTGTGGAATTTGAATTTGCCCTACTCCTTTCCCCCACTAGTTGAAAACTAAAAGCCCACATTTGTGGTGAATATCTGAGGACAGGCCACCTCTAAGAAAAAGCAGCATGGGTCTGGAGCACCTTCAAACTCTCATTCCCAGGGAAATGTCGTGATATGACCTACTTTGTGGTTCCTAGAAGACCCACTTCAAGCTTCTCTGTATTTGACCTAAATCAGATCTCACCCAGTGGGAAAAGCCTTTTTCTCAAAAACATTTGTTGAAAACAATTACAAGAATTTTAACTTTACAGTTGTCTAAAGCCTCTCTCCTTGGCTTACAGATGGCTATCTTCTCCTTGTGTCTTCACATGGTCTTTCTTCTGTCCATATCTATGTCCAAATCTATAAGGATGCCAGTGATATTGGATTAGGGCCCACCCTAATGACCCCATTTTAATCTAATCACTTCTGTGAAGATGCTACACCAAATAAGGACATGTCATCTGTAGTACTGGGGGTTAGAACTTCAACATGTTTTTTTTTGGGGGGGGGAACACAATTCAGCCCATAACATCTATCCTCACATATATAAAAAGTTGTTATAGTTATGTTTTTCGGTCTTTTGTTTCTAAATAATGAGCCATATTTTTCAGAATATTTTCTATTACCTTTAAAACATTATGTTAAGAAAAAATCCCTAAGGTGGCTAACTATGCTTTTGAAACTCGATTGTTACAGTAAAATGGAAAGGAGAACAAATGGACTGATTTTAGTCCTGGTTCAGCAATTAACCATCAAATTTGCCCTGTACTTACTACTTAAATGATGCATACTTCAATTCTTCACCTGGAAAAGGAAGTGGTTGGACTGAATCCCTCTGCCAACTCTACAAGCCCAAAGACTGATTCTACCTTGTCTTATTTTGCCACAATTGGCACTGTTGAAAGTGGTCTAGAAATAACACAAGAACATTTATTTAAATCAAGAGAGTAATATAAATTCAGTTGAGTTTGGAAATGTATGCACAGCTGAAAACCATGAACCTTCCAGACTTCTTATACAAATTTCATCCATTCTCTGAGGACAGACTGCTTTTGGATTTGTGAATGCACACGAATGCTGCTTTTAGCACACAAAAATACCTATGGTAGGTGTCCTTCATGCCTTATGCTACTCCAAAATTATTTTCATCAGGGTTGAATATTCCAGCAGTCTTCATTTTCTTGAAAATCAGTCCTAGAAAATTAGAACTTATCACAACAGGTTATAGGACTTAAATTATATGTTAATTTACAAAAATTGCCTTGGATGCTCTTAGATTCTATGCTAAAATTTTCAAAGCATCTAATTGTTCATTTACTAAATGGTGTCCAGGTATTTTGAACTAGTAAATTTAAAAAAGTATACATCACTGTATATTTTAAATACACCAAGTAACAACAGAACCAAGACAATTAAATGGTCTTTCTTGACACAGGAGAAACATGCATTTGAAAAAGAGTTCTTAGGGGTGCCTGGGTGGCACAGTCAGGCAAGTGCCTGACTCCTGGTTTCGTCTCAGGTCCTGATCTTAGAGTAGAGAGATCAAGCCCCGCGATGGGCACCATGCTTAGCATGGAGTCTGCTTGAGATTCTTTCTCCCTCTCCCCCATCCCCTGCATGCTCTCTCTAAAATAAATAATTTTTAAATATATATGTGTATGTATGTATATATACATATAAAAGAAAAAAAGTACATTTCTTTTGATAAAAGTGCTTTTATAAATTTGATACAGAGTATAATGATCAAAAGTTTTGGGAAAATATGTTGAAAGACAATGACTCATAAAAACATTCCCTTTGAGAAATAATCATGGAATATTACAACACAAGACTATAGGATATGTTAAGACAATTTGAAGCAACATCAATACTGGAAGAAAAAAAACACACCAGTATTTCAGAAGCTTGTTTAGGACACAAAGAATCCTTTAGAAGGGACATCTATGTAAAATTACCAGCTGAGACTAAATCTTGAGGATATCAGCTATGTATTAAACTGACATTAATTTATTTAAACATAGTATACATGTTGGAGAAGAACAAGTGAGGTGACATCAAAAAACAACTGTCAATATCCAACAGTTGACAATGATCATGATAAATTATTTAAAGAGTACCACCAATATGAAACATTTAAGAGTATAAAAGGCATGTTTGGGTTTTCTTTTAATAACTATATTAATGAACAGCTTAAGTCTAAGAGTGTGCTTTGATTACCTAAAGCTTGCAAGATTTACAACTTTTGCTCAGACTGCTACTGTTGGATAGTCAAATGGTACTGTAGAGCATAGTAGAGCATGGGGCAGATGGCTATATAATCATGGACTACAGATATAAGATTTAGTAATTGATATAATAGTGAAAAATGATACAGAGTTGAAAAAAGAAAACCAGCAATATTAATGCAGGTTATGGTGATTGGAGGTTCATAATATACTTTCTGACAGTATTTTTTTCATTTAAGCAATACCCCATTCTACAAGTAATTTCTTACAAGATAGTCTCTCAATGCTCTTATATGGTTGATTCATTTCTTATGGCTAAGTGCTCCCAGAGAATGGTTTACTCATTCTTGCTGACAATAGCCCTGGAAAATATAAGTACTTTACATACCTATAAAATACTTTTAAAGTACATATCTCTCCTTTTCCTTTTGTAATGCAAACCCCATTTCAAATTTTAAAGATTGGAGGTGAAGGGATGCCTGGGTGGCTCAGTCAGTTAAGCGTCTGCCTTTGGCTCAGGTCATGATCCCAGGGTCCTGGGAATGAGCCCCACATCGGGTTCCCTGCTCAGCGGGGAATCTGCTTCTCCCTCTCCCCCTGCCGCTCCCCCCGCTTATGCTCTCTCCTCTAATAAATAAATAATTTTAAAAAAAAAAGTTGGAGGTAGAAAAAAAAAGACTGGAGGTGACACTATTTTATAAGCATGAGTCTAAAGTATGAAGAGATTAACTGGCTAGCTTATTTTACTAATCATGAAATAAAAACCCAACTCCCACTCTACTCACTGAGATACTCAAAAAAAGATTCTCAAGGGTGTTTTCTGTGAATAGAAAGGCTCTCCCCACCCGTGGGATAGAAGCTAACATTCCCTCCCTTACATATTGAAATGAATGAAATAATTCATTCAATTATTTTCAATTCGTCTAAGCTTTCCTCCTCTATACTCTCCACATGTTTTGAAAATTACAGACTGCCCCTTTCCTCCAAACTTGAAACCAAGAATTCTTGATTTTTTTTAAAAAAGATCATCAAGATATAATTCACATAAAATAAAATTCACCCACTTGAAGTATAAGATTCAATGGATTTTAATAAATTCACAGAGTTATACAACAATCACAAGTCATTTTAGAACATTTCATCCTTCCCAAAGAGTTCATACTCATTTTCATCCCATTCTCCCCCTCTCCAAGCCCTAGTACACCAATAGTCTGCTTTCTGTCTCTATAGAGATTTACCAATTCTGGACTTTTCATATAAATGAAATCACAGTGTGTGGTCTTTTGTAATTGACTGACTTCTTTGACTTACTATAACATTTTCAAGATTCATCCATGTAGTAGATCAATACTTCATTCATTTAATGCCAAATAATATTCCAAGGTATACACAAGATTTTATTTAGTCATTCATCATGACGAACAACTGGGTTATTTCTACTTTTAGGCTACTATGTATAATACTGCTATGAACATTCCTGTACTAGTCTTTGTGCAGATGGACATGTTTTCATTTCTCTTAGATATACAGCTAGCAGAATGTCCAGGTCATATGGAAAGATTATATTGAATAACCGAAGGAAATGACAAACTGTTTTTCAAAACAGCTGTACACATTTGCATTCCCCTCATCAACCTATGAGGGTTCCAATTTCTCTATAACCACACCAACACATTCTGTTTATCTGACTTTTTAATTAGTCATTCTAGTGGGTATAAAGTGGTATGTTACTTGATTTTGAATTGCATTTTCCTAAAGTGTAATGATATCAAGCATCTTTTCATATGCTTATTTGCCACTTGTATATCCTTTTTGGTGAAATATCTATTCAGATTCTTTGCCCATTTTTATTTGGGTTGTCTTTTTTTAGTACTGAGTTATAGGAATTATTTATATATTCTAGATACAAGTCCCATATTGAATATATAATTTGAAAACATTTTCTCCCATAACATGGATCATTTTTTTCAGTATTTTGATGGTATAATTTCTAGCACAAAAGTTTTAAATGTTGGGGCATCTGGATGGCTCAGTCAGTTAAGCATCTGCCTTCTGCTCAGGTCATGATCTCAGGGTCCTGGGATCGAGCCCCGTGTCGGTCTCCCTGCTCAACCAGAAGTCTGCTTCTCTCTCCCCACTCCTGAGCCTGCTTCTCCCTCTCCCTCTGCCACTCCCCTGCTTATGCTGTCAGATAAATAAATATCTTTTAAAAAATTTTAAATATTGGGGTGCCTGGATGGCTCAGTCGTTAAGCGTCTATCTTTGGCTCAGGTCATGGTCCCAGGGTCCTGGGATCCATCGGGCTCCCTGCTCGGCAGGAAGCCTGCTTCTCCCTCTCCCACTCCCCCTGCTTGTGCTCCCTCTCTCGCTGTGTCTCTCTCTGTCAAATAAATAAATCTAAAAAAAATAATAATTTAGGGTGCCTGGGTGGCTCAGTTGGTTGAGTGGCTGCCTTCAGCTAAGGTCATGATCCTGGAGTCCCAGGATCGAGTCCCGCATCGGGCTCCCTGCTGAGCAGGGAGTCTGCTTCTCCCTCTGACCCTCCCCCCTCTCATGCTCTAGCTCATTCTTTCTCTCAAATAAATAAATAAAATATTTAAAAAATAATAATAATAATAATTTAAATGTTGATGTAATCTAATTTACCTATTCTTTCTTTTGTTGTGCTTTTGGTGTCATATTTCAAAAAACACTGCAGATCCCAAGGTTATGATTCTTCATATGTTTTTTCTAAGAGTTCTATAGTTTTAGCACTTACATTTAGGTATCTGATCCATTTTAAGTTAAGTTTTGTATATGGTATGAGGTGGGGCTATCCAACCCCATTCTCTACATGTGGATATCCAGTTGTCTCAGTACTACTTGTTGAAAAGAATTCTTCTTTCTTCATTTGTTTTGGTACTCTTGTCAAAAAATAATTGACCATAAATTTTATTATATGAAATTTCAGTGACAAGATCACCTGAGAATTTTCAAGTAAATAATGAGATTTAGCCAGTAAGCATCAATGAAGTGGAGAAATGGCTGGTCAACATCCAGATGACAGATACAGCTATTAGTGAAACACTGACCCTATCTAAATCAATATCAATAACAAAAGTGATAATGGACTAGGAGAGGAAAATGCTGCAGTCTCACAGTTAGACAATGATATCAAGTGTTTGTAAGCCATAATAATGACCGAAGTCAAGTAGTTAGCTATGGAAAGATTTTATATAATCGATCTAGTTTGAAGATGTATGAGAGGCAGCCTCAAAGGGATGAAATGGAGTGTCTGTGAATGTGAATGACAATAAGTAAACAGGATATAGAAACCAACTGCTTACCCTGATTCAGAATAGGGTTTAGATCCAGTGGAGAGTATGAATCAAGAAACAAAGGTAGAAACCAAGTTATACAGACAAGGCAAAAGTGACAGAAGTTTGAGAAATGTCATGAGATTGTAAAAAAAAAAAATAGACTAGAAATGTATCCCAGATACCCTAGATAGGAAATTGAGAATAGTTTCCACTTTTTGTTTAGAAAGAGGCTTTTCACACACTGCATCTTTAGTTAAGGAGTGACTTATGGATTTGTAGAGACTTAGCAGTACATCAATGCCTACGACAAAGTGTTTACTGAATCCTTGCTATAGCCTAGGCACTCTCTCTCACCTTGCGTAATTCTCATGAGTACCATAAAAGGTTAACCCTATTATATTCATATTACAGGTAACAAAATTGAGATTGTTAAAAAGTTAAGTATCTTATCTAAGTCTCACAGCTATAAAACATCAGAGTCTAGACTTAAAACCAGATCTAGCTGACTCAAAATTATTTGGTCTTCGATTATACAGGTAAAGATAAAGAGATACTGCATCGGGCTCTAAAACCTTAGTTCTTTACTTAAAGTAATATACAAGTGGTAATGTGGCTTGGGTGCTAAAGCTTAGAAGTTGATAGTTTCTCACTGGCTATTAGTTTTACCATCATACTAATCACATATATTAGAAACTTCTGAGATTTCTCTGATTTCTTCTTCACCCATTTCTCCTGACATCCATCTCATGTCCATTCCACTCTCACAGACATATTTCAGATCATCATCACTCCTAAACTTGATAATTATAGTATCTACCAAACTTATTTTCCCATATGATGGCTCTCCTTACATAAATCCAGGTGATTCACTATTGCAAAACTCATCCTGAAATGCAGCTCTGATCATGGCATATGTACACTCAAAACTACTCAATACTCTCTCTTCATATCCATCAAATAAAAGATAGCAAATTGACCTTCACATCCCAGGCCTCTACAATATAGCCATGTCTTCCCCATTCAGCCTAGACATCTTAGCTGCCTACAGCCAAACTGCACCACCTATTATCACTGAAAAATATTCCATGCTTCCAAACTTAATGCATTTATTCATTCTTTTCTCTGGACATGAAATGTCTCCTCCATATCTGCCAACAGAAATCCAACCCACCTCAAATGCCACATTGTACAAGAAACCTATCCCTGAAAACCAATTCCCTCAACATAATGATTGCTTCCTCTTTTAATTATATTTTCCTTGTATGGTTCATATGACTCTAAATTATTCTAGCTTTGTGGATTTTCCCAATCTCCCTTTCCAGATTTCAATGAAAGCAAAGCCTGTGTGTTATTCTTCTCTGAATTCCATAGACACTTAGATTCTTTGAAATTATGGGCATTAAAAAATAATTGTTAGATTAAACTATTATTAAAGTTGAGAAAATATAGTGGTGCATTAATTAGAAATATCTTGGCTGCAAATGACAGGTGTTCCATCTAGCTGAGACCAAAGGGGGAATTGTTTTTGGTTCATGTAAACAAACTATGGAAAATAAATGATGAGCCTGGCCTCCAAATGACACGGATACTGACAGGACTGTGTACTATGCCACTATGCTTCTCCTTTGGGTTGGCTCTGTTCCCACCTTTTATGGACTGACCTTGCCTATCTTCTCAGAGACATGGCCACCGGCAGCTTCCTAGCTTCCATTCTCTGAGCTTCAAGGCGAGAGAGAAAAGGAATATTCTACCACACTCACCCCTACCTCTGAATCTGTTTAAAAAATACCAGAAAAGGGGCGCCGGGGTGGCTCAGTTGGTTAAGCGTCTGCCTTAAGCTCAGGTAATGATCCCAGCATCCTGGGATCTAGCCCCACATCAGGCTCCTTGCTCAGAGGGGAGTCTGCTTCTCCCTCCCCCTGGTCTTGTGCTCCTTCTCTCTCTTTCCCCCTCTCAAATAAATAAATAAAATCTTAAATAAATTTAATTAATTAATTAACTTAATTTAATTTAGTTAAAACTAGCAGGAAAAAAAAGTCTTTTACTGGCCCAGCTTGGATCATCGAATTAATGACTATGGCCAAAAGTTAAGCATAAGAAGGTGGCAGCTCCTGTTCAGGCCTCATGGATAAAGTGAAGTATTCATCTGCGTGTGCATTTTTTGGAAAGCTTTCTCAAAAAATGAGGGAAGAGGTATTACATGAAAAAAATATTTGATGCCCACTATAGGTAGCTAAAAGTTTCAGTGGTAATAACTGATTAACTGTTGCAGAGTTGAGTTAAAAAAAAAGAAAAAAGGAATGAAAGGAATTTTCCTTTCAGATGTTAGTCTATCAGTCTATAAACAACATTTTGGAACACTTGGTAAAAAAGAAAAAGATATACATTGTATCACTTGCTTTCCCATTCCTCATATTACTGTTCTTTCTCCAACATTCTTACATGGGCAGGTTCAGATTTTGCACATAGTTTTATAGTTAAGGCTGTGCACAACTGTTCATAAATATGGAAAAGGAAATGGCTGCTTAGCATAACTTTGGGAATCTAGTATTCTGTAATGGTTAAACAATGTTACTGAAAGGTTTTTAGCCTTTCTTATGTAGTTTATCATTTTCTTCCTCACATGACATTTATCTTCTCTAATGTTATTGTTGGAAATATCCATCATGTATCTCTCAGAGTATCATACACACATGACACCAAGGATTATAGTCTTAAATGGCTATGATGGCCAGCAAGACAACATAAATGAGTAAGAAATACAGGGATCTAAGAAGTGCCTACTCAAAGTGGGCAGCTGCTATGCTCTAGCCAACTGTTCCATTGAAAGAAGGCAAACTACTGTAGTGAAATTATATGGTTCTTTTTATTTAAAAATTCCAGAAAGTCAGTGTTATACATGAAACCACCTGATTTTTAAATATGAGCCACCAATTCAAATATTTTTTCAGATGCTGTACAGGCCAAACAGACCAAATCCGCGGGTCAAATTTGACCTCCAATTCATATCCTATGTAGATATATTCAAAAGTACTCACTGAATGAATGCTTATGAACAAAACTAATGATTTGCAAATCAAGTCATAATTTTCTATTAATTACATTCTAATTGTAGAGATTACTTTCTCCAGAAGAAAATGTTGGTCTTAGCCCATTAAAACATTATTTAAAATTTTAACATTTACTTTAGGAACTATTCTTCTTTTGTTAATGGGAAGTATTAGGTAAATGTAATTCTAAAAATTATCTCTGAAGAAGTTAGTCAAATGTATAATCAATTCATTCTTATAGATGCTCTCTCATATAATATTAAAAGTTATTACACAGGCAGCATTTATTGTCATTCTTATTTATTCCTTATTACTTAAATGTTTAAACTGCTCAATTTAATCCCCTTTATGAAGACATTTAAAACTACTAACACCCATACTGAAACCTCTTTGAATTTCTACAGTCCTCATTTATTGTTATTTAATCACATGTTTCCAGGCTTCAAGGAGCGTTGTAACTCATCAATGGAAAAATGGAAAAAAGAATAATAAACTTGTTATTAGGAGATCCAGCTGATACCAAATTTATTAGTTATTAGAGCTTGGGAAAGGGGAGTAAATGGTCTGCCATGTACTCCAGCAATAACTCTATAGCACTAGTCAACTGAGATAGGAACAAAATAGAAGGAAATCAAGCATTTAGCTGTCCAGGTAACTGTCAACTACCGATTCCTGTCAAAAAAAAAAAAAAAAAGGAGATATGAGAACCAGAAGGGTAGTACTGATAGAAACAACTATGAATAGATATTAGGAGAAAAGAAAGAATAAAAATGGACGCCAAGATATGTGGGTAAAAGATACTACATCATTTAATAATCTACTTAAAATATAATTGAGATCTAAAGCAAACAAATTATGTAACATGGGTTCTATACATATATAAAAATAAGATCTATGACAAAACACCCAAATGAAATGATGAGGGAAATAGAAATACATTTTATATTAGAAAATAAAAGGAAAGAAACCTCATTTAAGCATTATGAAGATAAATAGAAGATATTAAAAAACAAACAAATCATACTATAAAGATGAAAAGTATAATGCCTGAAAAGTACACATCAGTTTATCAGCAGATTAAATAAATAAAAAAAAAATCAAACTGGTGAATTTGAAAACAAAGTAATGGAAACTATGCAAAAGGAAACTGAGAAGAAAGAGAACCAAAAAGAGAAGACAAGTCAAGGAAAGGGAAGGGAAAGGATAGGAAGCAAAGGGGAAAGAGAAAAGAAGAAGGTATTGTGAGAATATAATGTATATAAATAAAATATATGACAACAACAGCATAAAGAATTGGAGGAGAAAAATAACAGAATACTGCAAAATTCTTACACTATATATACAGTGATATAATATCATTTGAAGGTTGACTCTGATAAGTTGAAAAAAGTATGCTATAAATTCTAAAGTATCTATTAAAATAACAAAATGAAGAATTACAGCTGATGATAATAAGCCAACAATTTAGATAGTATAAAATAATTTAAAAGTACTCAATCCAAAAGAAGAAAGATAAAGTAAAGAAGGATATCAAAATAAGGATGGAATGAATAGAAAACAAATAGTAAGGTGATAAACTTAAACCCCTCATCATATCAATAATTGCACAATATGTAAACTATTTATAAACACTGCAATAAGAAGGCCAATTTTATAAAACTGGATTGAGAGGAAAAAAGACCCACTATGCTCTGCTTACATGAAACACATTTTAAATACAAAGAAACAAACAGGTTAAAAGTAAAAGGATAAGCAATTATACATCATTCTAACACAGATCAAAAGAAAGCTAGAGTGGCTATATAATATCAGAAAAAATATATTTTAGAGCGAAGAATACCAGGGATGAAGGGTTTTCATAATGATAAAAGGATTAATTCATCAAGAAAACATAACAATTCTAAAGATTTATGCATCTAAAAGGGACTGTCAACATACACAAAGCAAAAATGGATAGAACTTGGGGAGAAATAGATAATTCCACAATTATAGTCATAGATTAATTACAGTCAGAGCAAAAAAATGTCAAAATAGAAATCTAAAACAATAATGAAAACCAATGAAATCAGAAGTTGATTCTTGGAGAAAAATCAAAATGATTGATAAACATCTTCCTAAAGTGATGATTAAAAAAAAAAAAAAGACAGTAGGACAATTTAATGTTATCATTAAGCAAAATGGAAAACCTCCCAAGAAGAGCAACTACTAGGAAACCTTGCATAGACTTTTATCTATTAAAGAGATTATGAACTTAAAAAACTTCTCACAAAGGAATAAGATCAAAGATCTAAGTAACTGGAAAGACATTTCATGTTCATGGATAAGAAGACTCAATGTTGTCAAGATGTCAGTTCTTCCCTACTTAATCTATAGACTCAACTCAAACCCAATCAAAATCCCAGAAAGTTATTTTGTGGATATCAACAAACTGATTCTAAAGTTTATATGGAGAGGCAAAAGACCCAGAATAGCCAACACAATATTGAAGGACAAGAACAAAATTGGAGGACTAACATGGTACTACCCAACTTCAAGGCTTATTATAAAGCTACAGTAGTAACAACAGTGTGATACTGGCAAAAGAATAGACAAATAGATCAATGGAACAAAATAGAGAACCCATAAATAGACACAAATAAATAAAATCAACTAATCTTTGACAAAGATGAAAGACAAGAAAATGAAGCAAAGACAGTCTTTTCAACAAATTGTGCTGGAACAACTGGTCATCCACATGCCAAAAAAAAAAAAAAAAAATTCTAGTCACAGGCTTTAAACACTTCACATGAATTGAATGAAAATGGATCATAAACCTAAATGTAAAAGTAAAACTACAAAATCTGTAGAAGAAAACAAAAGAAAGAAAACTTCCAGCCCAAATGGCTTAACTAACAAATTCTACCACATATTTAAGGATGAAATAATATCAATTATACACAAACTTATCTAGAAAGGTGAAAAAAGGGAACACCTTTCAACAGATTCTGAGGCCAACATTACCCTGATCCCAAAACCAGACAAAGTCTTACAATAAAACTAGAGACCAATAGTCCTTAGGAGCACAGGTAAACAAAATTTTAGTAATTTTAATCATGTTTAATAATTTTTAAATTAATATTGTATTTATATTTTATATGAACTTACTTAATAATTATTAAATTATAGGTTTTATTATATTTAAAAATATTAATATTTTTATTTATCCATGAAAATCCTAAACAAAATTTTAGCAATCTAACATCCTTTTTCCTTTCTAATAAAAATTTTTAGAAACTAGTAATAGAAATGAATTTCCTCAATCTTTTAAGGCACATCTACAAAAAAAATCTACATCTAACATCATACTTAACAGTACAAATCTACATGAAAGTCTGAATGATCACCAACAAAAAAATGTCCACTCTCATCACCTCTATTCAACATGGTACTGCAAGTTCCAGCAGTGAAGTAAAACAAGAAAAATAAATAAAAGGCATTTAGATTAGATGACACAGTAACAATATCTTTGTTTACCAACAACATAATCACCTATGTTGAAAAACTGACAGAATCTATAAAAAAGCCACTAGCACCAAAAAATGAGTTTAAAAAAGTCACAGGATACAGTTCAATATTTAAAAATCTACTTTGTTTGTATACACTAGAAATAAATAACAAATTGAAATAAAACAGAATAGCATTTAAAATCACATCAAAAATATAAATACTTAGGGAAAAATCTGGTAAAATATGGGCAAGACCTATATGCTGAAAACTTTATTAAAGAAGACCTAAATATGTAAAGAGATAAAATTTGTCCATGGATTAAAAGACTCAATAGCAGTAAGATATCAATTCTAACCTTGTTCGTGGGTCAAAGACTCAATAGTGGAAAGATATCAGTTCTCCCCAAATTAATGTATATATTCAGTATAATCCTAACCAAAGTTCCAACAGGCTTTCTAATAGAAATTGAAAAAGTGAGTCTAAAATTCATGTGGAAACTCAAAGAACTTAGAATAGCCAAAACAATTTCGACAAAAACAGTAAGTTTGTTACTCCTTCTTGATTTCCTATTTTGTCAGAAAGCTACATTACTATAGTATTGGCACAAAAATAAGCAAATTAATGGGATAGTTTAGATTATAAAAACAGATCCATAATATAGAGACAAAATATTTTTGACAAATTTGCAAAAGTAATTGATTCAGTAAATAGACTTTTAAGCATATGGTGCTACAAAAATTGTAAATTCATATGCAAAAAAAGGTTCTAATTTATACTTTGTACATATACAAAAATTTGCTCAAAGTATATCAGAGCCCTAAGCATAAACTCTGGGACTAAAATCTTTTTAAAGAGTGGAGGGGAGAGGAGAAAATCTCTGTGACCTTAGGTTAGGTTAGATATGACACTAAAACCAAAATTCAAAAAGAATAAAATAATAAACTGGATATCATCAAAATTAATAACTTCTGTTATTTAAAAGGCACAAGAATAAAAAGGCAAACCACAGACTAGGAAAATATATTTGTGAATCATATATCTGATGAAGGACTTGGATACAGGAACACATAAAGAATTTTTAATAGTTTTTTTTTTAAAGATTTTATTTATTTATTAGAGAGCGAGCAAGAGAGAAACAGCATGAGAGGGGGAGAGTCAGAGGGAGAAGCAGGCTCCCCACTGAGCTGGGAGCCCGATGTGGGACTCGATCCCAGGACCCCGGGATCATGACCTGAGCCGAAGGCAGTCGCTTAACCAACTGAGCCACCCAGGCGCCCGAGAATTTTTAATAGTTTTTAACAAGAAACTCAAGCTGCTTAAGAAAACACACAACCCAATAAATGTGGCAAAAGATGTGAACAGACACTTCACCAAAGAAGATACGTGGATGTCAAGTAAACAAATGAAAACAAGCTAAATATCATTAGACATTAGGAAAATACACATTAAAATCACAATGATACCACCACTGTAAACCAATTAGAATGATTAAAGTTTAAAATGCTAAATAAGGCTGAACATCCTGTGACTCGTGATAATGGATAAACTTTCTCATGAAATCTCTCCAGTATTGAATAATACGAATAAAACTAGTTCTCCATCTGAAATAACAGTGTCTGAAACATTCTTAAATTTTTGATCATGTTGTCTCCCCAGCCTAGAATTCTTGCCAGACTGCTTCTGCTCCATCCAAATGCCTTTCATTTCTTCATAACATACCCCATCACCCCTATTAAAGTGGTCCTTGATGAACATAATCTTTATTTCAGGAGGGGGCAAACTACAGTCCTGCCTGCTGCCTGTTTATATAAAGTTTTACTAGGACACAGCCATACTCATCCATTTAGGTGTTGTCTATGTTTCTATGTGTTACCATAGCAGAGTTATCTAATTATGACAGAGTCTATATGGTCCAAAAAACCACGTATTTACTATCTGGCCCTTTACAAATGAAATTTCCAATCTCAAGAAAATTATTAAAAGGGAAATTATTCCTTTTAATCCCCATACTTCTTATGTCTCTTAAGCATCATTCATTTTATTACTCATCTTTGTAACTTACATTTTATAATCCTTAAGGGCAAGGACTCAATTTTATAAGCACTACACAGTGCTTTACCCTTATTCAGTACTCGATAAACATCTATTAAATCAGATTAAGTACAATTTATGAATGCAAAAGAGTTCAATCAATAGCAAACACTAATTAGGATGAGCTCTATAATTGCGGAATAATAAGAGTACACTGCTTTCATCAAGTTAGACTATGATACAATAACCTTTGCCAGCAGCTCAAGGAATATTAGTGCTAAAACGGACTTTAGAGGTCATCAGATCCAATCTACTCCTCTGTAGATAAAAACTGAGGGTCAGAGAGTTTAAGTGATTAGCGAAAGATAAAATAAATGGTTGGTATTAGAACAAATACTTAAAGTCATGCATGCTAGAAATAACAGAAGCAGATCAGTCAATGGGCAAGCTTCAAGACATGCTAGCTCCCACAAATTATACTGTCTAGCATGCAAAATTGTGTGTATGTACATGTGAACATCCTCCTGGGAAGAGTTTTATATTCTCATCATAATCAAAAAGGAGTTCATAATCCCAAAATGATTAAAGAAAAAAAAACTAGGGAAAAGATACTTTTGAAGAATCACTGACTGTACCATGTAGTAAGTAGCAAAGCCATGACTAGCCCACAGGTCTAATTATCATCTCTATGTTCTTCAATATGTCCAAGGCAGAAGTGTCAATACATATTCTGCCAATGTAAAAAACCACTGTGAATAGCCCTTCAAGCAATGCAGGCACCCCTCTTAATTTTCTCGTAGGATCCTTTAGTGTTTAAGTATTTCTGCAGTACTAACCACACCAAGATTATGGAGGGGGAGGTGAGGGTGGTTAATGTGAAGGGGAAAAATATGTGTATTTCCTATTTTAAGTAATATTCCAAGGAGGTTATGTGCTACGGGTAAAGAAAAATAATCAGATGTCAAATAATTTATTATTGATACTTTTCATTCTATTTTCTCTTTATCCACAAAAAATCTTCCAATAAAATGATACAATGAGATTGATGAGGAAGTGTATGTTACTGATTTCAAACTTGCCTGTGTACCTGAGCAGCAAGGCAATGTCTGAGACACGGGTTTTGAAGCAAAGGAAGCTTTATTATCAGAAGGGCAACCCAACCAGAAGGCAGAGGACTGTTCCCAAAGCCACCTTGCCCTGTTGAGGCTAGGGGCATCAGGCTCCCTGCTGGGCGGGAAGCCTGCTTCTCCCTCTCCCACTCCCCCTGCTTGTGTTCCCTCTCTCGCTGTGTCTCTGTCAAAAAAAATAAATAAAATATTTAAAAAAAAAAAGAAAGTTCTAGTGAAAGGAAATTACTAGAATAAAAATTAGTTAAGAAGGTTGAAAACAGGGGTGGGTGCCTGGGTGGCTCAGTCATTAAGCGTCTGCCTTCGGCTCAGGTCATGATCCCAGAGTCTTGGAATGGAGCCCCACATTGGGCTCCCTACTTGGCAGGAAGCCTGCTTCTCCCTCTCCCACTCCCCCTGCTTGTGTTCCCTCTCTCGCTGTCTCTCTCGCTGTCAAATAAATAAAATCTTTAAAAAAAAAAAAAGTTTGAAAACAGTATAAACATAAAAAAATTTCATTTGTAGTACTCAAAAAAAAAAAATAAATAAAATACTTAGGACTAATTTCATTAAGAATGACCACAGGACCTTTATAGGGAAAACACTAAAATCTTATTAGAGGATAAAAAGACATTCCCAAAAATGAACAGTTATTTAGTGCTTTTGAATAAGAATTCCTAGTATTATTAAAAATATTGCCTCTCAATGTTACTATGTATATTTAAAAAAAATCCAAATTAGAATTCCAATTTTTGTCCTTAAGTGGATAAAATTTTCTTAAATTTATATTGAAGAGTAGATGCCCAAACTCTGAACGACAAAAAAAAAATGTGAGAAGGTACAAACACATATCAGAATTTATTGAAAAAAAAAGCCTCTATTATCAAATCATGGAGTTAACATAAAAACAGACAAAGAGCAGAAGATAATATGATTATTATCAGATAGATAATCTCACCACTAATAGACCAGTAAGGAGAAAAGAGTACATAGCTTAATAAAAGGTACTGGCAAAACTAAATATATAGATGTATATACATGTATATCGATATATATAAAACTAAATATATTGATATATATATCTGGAAGAAATACAATTAGATGACTATTTTACATCATATCTTTAAAAATTTAGGATTAAAAACTTAAATAGAAAAGAAACAACAAAAATCCTGTTAAAAATATAGCATATTGTATGCATAATGTAGAATTTTAGAAGACTTTCATAATCAAAAGTGACTATATTATAAAATTATAAAATATATTTGACTATACAAAACTTTAAAACTTGTGTATGGCAAAAGACATTATTAACAAAATCAGCAAACTATGTATTTTGGAAAAACATTAAAGAGCGCAATTAAACTCTATGGTATAAGAGTCCTTAAAACTTGGTAAGGTAGATATAAACAACCCAATAGAAAATATGGGCATCAAGTGGCAATTTATGTAAGGGAAAATTCAAATTTTGGGGAAAAAAACATTAAACAGAAGCTCAAACTCAGAGATTTATAAATTAAAATAACAATGAGCTATCACTTCATACCTATCAGACTGGCAAATACTTAAAAAGACAGATTGCAGCTATTATTAGCACAGGTGAGCCAAAAAGTGTATTCTCACACATTGCTGGGATAAATGGTATAAAAGATTATATTTAAGACAAAAATTGGGAATTCTGTAAAAAAGATATATCTGTGGTAAAAATATATGTATTAGTAAATACCCATGAATACTACCACTGAATATCTTCTCAACTGATACCAAATAAGCATTTGTTAATATATTTTAATGAGGCTACAGATGAGTACTATATTTTTTGTGGAATTAGAGGGAAAAATGATACCCCAAATTACATCTGATTTCTAAAACTGACATTTTTTACCACAGTTTGAACAAATGATATGATAAACATTATTTTTTCCATACATACTATGGATAGTTTAAATGGCAATCTGCATAGACTCTAGGTATTTGTGTAACTGCACAGTACATAAGATAATACTGTTTTTCTAATGCTCAGATTCTGATACATTGTTAGAGATTGTCACTAGGGGGAAGTCTTGTTTTCCAGAGTCTAAATTTAAATTGCCATAAATCTTACAATTGCAGCACATTCTATATATAAAAATATATCAGAAGACACAACCCAAAATATGAGACCATATTTCCCATTTTAAAATCAGTCATAAGCTTCTGAAAACAATAGTCAATATTTGTAAAACAGATTGTTAAAGGTAACTTTAGGTTTTGGATCATAAATAGATCACAAAATTGCCACATGTAAAACGGAAAATAATAAATTATATTTTAAACCATCAATAATTGAAGTAAATGGGTATTTTTCTTTTCAGCTAAATGTAGTATACACTCCTTAAATTCTTCTTACATAGATTATAGCTAATGACTTTTCTCCATTAATCTACGAAACCTCTTTTCTTTCTTACCACCTTCACACTACAGTTGTTCCTTATCAGTTCCCATAGAGATACTCACGGATAACAGTGAAAGAATAATACTTGTATGCCTCCTTTTAACAATTATTCACTTATTCTATGATGTTTATAAACAAAGAATGTTAAATCTCCTCAGCTCACAGACTTTCCAGTTTAATCCTTCCCCACAGGAAATCTACATGTGGATAATTTTTGCTCTAGGGCACTTGAAGATTGGTTCCTGATAATAAGAACCGAACCGAACAGCTAAACTACAGCTTGCAAATCCCTGCTCTGGAAGCATGTTTTTTAATGCTGTAACTGTTATAATTTCAAAAACAAATTAAACAAGGGAGTTTTGTAGAAAACCAATTAACCAATTTAGGCAGCAACTTAAGGCAAATCACTGCCCCTTACTTAACACCCAACATGATGTTTTGTGATTCTAAGATGTCAGCCTCTAAGTATACATCTACAGCAAGCAACTCAAGGTACCTATACAAGCATTCCAATGGGATGCGTATGTTAAGTATGAGTTTTGATTTTTTTCACTTCCTACCTCTGCCATGTGGTTTTATTCCTTCAATGTTCTATTATAAACAAAACTGGAAAAATGTGTAGGAAGAGCACAGAGCTATGAACCATCAGAATGAGATTCTAACCCAAGCTCTATATTGAGAAAACCATTTTTGGTCCAAACACCGGATACATGACAGAACGGCCATAAGTAAGATTTCATAAATTCAAGACTTTATGCACATTTTGAAACAAAGTTACATATGAGTAATTTTGCTCTTTTATTTTCCTAAAACTTTAGTCCTGATTATAAGCCCTTAGGGGTCAATTTCAACAAGAAGTATTTAGAGAGACTTAGCTCAAAAAGAACCAGAGGCTTCCATTCCTCCCTTAGACTAATACTTCAGTAACGCCTTCTCAGTAATTCCCATTTAAAAATATTTAAAGGGGTGCCTGGGTGGCTCAGTTGGTTAAGCGGCTGCCTTCGGCTCAGGTCATGATCCTGGAGTCCCTGGATCGAGTCTTGCATCGGGCTCCCTGCTCGGCAGGGAGTCTGCTTCTCCCTCTGACCCTTCCCCCATTTCATGTGCTTTCTCTCTCTCTCATTCTCTCTCAAATAAAATCTTTAAAATAAATAAATAATTAATTAATTAAAATATTTAAGTTAGTTAAAACAAAATTTGATTGGGTATAATTATGAAATCACTTTAGTCAATACAAGTAATGGATTATATAAATTAACCAATTATTGAGCATTTATTTTATTTTAAATATATTTTTATTAAATATATTTTTTAAATATATTACTTCAAATATATTTAATTACTAAAAACTAACCTTAGTATTTCTCTAACATGCAACATGCATAGTTTATTTCAAAGTTTATATAGCACATAAGCATGTTTTAGGAATCATAATCATTTATGAGCATTTATATATATAGGAAAAAAATTTTTAAAGTGTAAAATGAATGGACCACTTGAATAAACTTTGAGAAAAATTCGGATATTATAATCAAACACTGGAGGAGTGATCAAATTAACTATAAGACAGAAATAACACCAAACGGAAGAGAGGAAGACTAAAACTTGGAAGAGCAAAATACCACAGGGCAAACAAAAAGTATTACATGAAAATAGGCCTACCTAGGAAAAATACATCTTAACCAATCTCTATAAAGTTCTTGGATATTGTGCTCCTCTCCTGCTGCACACACTTCATTCTATCAGCAATAATTGTGTTATGTCAAAAAGACTTTTTCTCTATTTTTAGCCTTTGAATAAGGCCATTAACAAATAACAAGGACAGATATTTGGCAAAACCTGCTCATACCTTAATAAACTCGCATAGGGTCTTTGACAAGTAATGATGTTCTCACAAGGATTTGATTATTTCAATCATTCATTCTTTTGGAAAGAAAAATAGATTTTAATTATGTTAAAAGTATAGAATCTGAATAAACAAAATGCATTAATATTTTGGTGTTCATTTTTAAGATGCCAACAGTGTATGTTTTCCCCTCAAGAGCTAGAGATATCTATTCTCTGGAATGCCATCTATCTCTGGCACTGTTTCCTCTGCCCATCTCCTTGACTACATTCCTTAATGACAGAGTTCCACTTTTTATCTTAATATCCCTGCACCTACCTATACACTCCTATATGTTCTAGGAATTCATTAGCTGTTTTTTGTATGGACAGATGAGTAGTTGGGTTGGTGGACTAGCCTTCCAAAATGAAGAGAAGAAAGAGGGGAAAGAAGGGTTCTATCCCTAGGCTATGAATTCCTTGATAAAGAGCTCTTTATTATTCATATTTATCATTTTAGCAGTTAGTGCAGTATCTGACACATATTAAATCTTCAAATAATGTTTGCAGAATGAATGAGTTCCTGATTTATGCTGAAATTTCACTGAGTATATATGATTCTCACAACAGTTTGTATCATTAATTAGAAATTTAGTCAATCCTTTCATAAATTACTCTTTTCTTCTAACTTTAGTCTCTGTAACTAACTACTTTTCTATGAGACTAAAAGAAACTAATTTCACAAATTATATAAAGGATTATATTTATTATTTTTATGATCATCCTTTATATATCTTACTCATTCTAGAATTTAATATTTTCTCTAAAATGTGTTTTATATTTACTGGAACATCAGTATTGTCCACTTTGTTTTCTACAAACAGTTCATTTTTCCCTTTAATGATTTTATGTAAAATAATTTTACTTTAATCAAACCAGTCCATCTTTTCCTTAATGTCATGTTTCTTTGCTTTCAGTGACTTGATTTTTTTTTTTTAATTTAACTACTATCCAGTTAGAATTTATTTTGGCATGAACTATTAGGTGACAATCTAATCACTTCCCTAATCCCTATGAAAAAGTCCAAACCATTTATTAAATATTATTTCTCTCCTCACAAATCTGAGCTGTCCCTTTGATAATATATTTATACATATAACCAATTCTTATTCTAAGAGCAATGTCCATGTCAGATTGTGGTAACTAAGAGAGTAACTCGCACCTATGTAACACGCTGTGTGTACTACATCCGATACAATGCAATAAATAGGCACTTAACAAATAAATGCTTTCTATTAACAAAATTCTCAGATATTTCACCTGCTCTGAGATCTATATATAATAATAAAAATGCAGGGCGCCTGGGTGGCTCAGATGGTTAAGCGTCTGCCTTCGGCTCAGGTCATGATCCCAGGGTCCTGGGATCGAGTCCCACATCAGGCTCCCTGCTCCCTGGGAGCCTGCTTCTCCCTCTGCTTCTCTCTCTCTCTCTCTCTCTCTCTCTCTCTCCCTCTGTCTCTCATGAATGAATAAATAAAATCTTTAAAAATAATAATAATAATAAAAATGCATATGTTGTTCGTTCTCCCACAGAGTACTAGAAGACCCTTTAAAGCAAAACACCTGGTCTCACTCATTTTCAGATCCCACATGCTTGTATAGTGCCTGACAAAGAGATTCAACAAGCATTTGCTGAAGTGAACCCATTTATGGCAAGACTGAAAAAGAGTCCCATGAGAAAAAAGATGGTTTAAATTCAAGAAGATGGGAGATTTTTTCAAGTAAATGGAAGAAGTAGAAGTTAAGCCATAGCAAAATTTTACAAGAAACACAAAACTACAAAGTACAGATTTTATCAACTCACTATTCACACCAATTACTATGTAAATATTACTGATTTTCAAATAACTCCCCTTTATAGGTTAGATTAGGTTGGTTCACGCTTTCTGTAATGACAAAAATCACTCTGGCAAAATACACTTTAATTCTCGTTCCTTATTAACTAGTACATATTAATTCTTCAATCAAAAACCTCATTTCTAATATGACTTGAGAATGTTCCATTTATAAATGGAAGCCTATGACCCTAATTTTCGAAGTCTGAAACCTCATGACTACATTCACTGTTTTTGAAGGAATCTTAATTTCAACTTTGTTAATTAAAATTTGTGAATCAATGGCCTGAAGAAATTTTCACTAGAAATACGTTAAATTCAGTGAAGCATTAGAGAACATATGTAATTTCCATTAAGCTGAGTTGTGAAAGGATGAGATACTATTTTACACTAGCCTCAAAATATAAATTTATCAGAAAAACATTCTTCAAATAACATCTAGTAGTGAATTCCAAAACAAATGGATTTGTTTTATCTTTCTTAGTCCAAAGTTGTTATCACTCCTCTCCACCCCACCCCACCCCAGAAAAACTTCTGCCAACTTTTCTATCATTCTCATAAAGTAAGGTAATCTCTTAATTCTGAATTTAATGTATAATGACTCTTAAATATGCCTAGGCACACTACTATCTTTTCAGTAAAAACAACAGGTTGGCAAGTAAACAGAGTAATCATAAAAGGGAAAGGATCCAAGTTTCCCAACTTTGAAACTGAACTCCACTGACACAGAAAATAAGGAGAGTTCCTAGGAAGAAACAAAGTTTCATTAAGATTAGGGGACTCCTGTTATTAGCCACAGGAGGAAGAAACATGCGGTGGTGGCTGACACTCCGAAAAGTCTAAAGATGAATGATCCCCTGAGCTTTGACTTAGTTAAGCAAAAAGTAGTATTTTCTTGAAGCAGATCATCTCAGATTGCTAAAGAGGCTTTCAAAACTTAACCAGCCTATTGCTTCTTGGCATTCTGGCTGAGATTGTATGTAGTAGCAATCCTCAAGCACTAACCAGGTCTACTGATTCAAGCTGGCAGGCAATGCAGAGTGGGGTGAACAGTAGGAGATAACTAACATTCATCAAGGTAAGTATTATTAGCCCCATCCCACATATTTGGAAATTTAGGTTTGAAGTTTATAAGAAACACAGAGAAAATCACAATGCTAACTGAAGGAAGTGTCAGGGTTTGAACACAAGTTTCTCTAATTCCAAAGACTATGCTCTTTCCACTGTACCACATGCACATGATTCTGTCAGGAGAACTCCATATAAAGTCCTAAGTAGAAAGTTACAGGACATTGAAACCTAGGTATTTTCATCTCTCTTACCCACTGAAAGTAGTGATATTGGAAAATAAACACAAATATGGAAAAGGAATAGCTGGTTGTAGAGATGGCTTTATAAGAGCAACATCTGGTTCTGAATAATATTTGGGATTCATTCCACTGTGAGATGCAACTTATGTCTAGTGGAATAGACCAAGAAAACATGGTTGGCAAAGAACAATAATTCTGTCCTCAAGTTTAACGAAATGATGAATACAGTAAAGCACAGAAACAGAGTCCTGAAATTTTAAAACAAAGAGAAATATTATAAATGGAATTTTGTAATCCCTCCTTCTTTCCCTGATGCTCACCAATTCTCCCCTATACACACTCATACATAAACACACTCACACACATACACACAGTCACACTGGTACCCTCTGAGGACACGTCTTTGTTTCCAGGGCCTTGATTCTCAAGCACCAAGAGCAATCTTATGTACTTAGCTGCTCAATAAATACTTGCCAAATTAATGGAAACAAATGATAGAGAAAGTGAAACTATTTGATTCCTATTTAGTTCTATCAAGGAGAATGATCTTCACACTGGAAAAGGTGTAATAACCATGGTTAACAGCTAACTGAAGGCTGATAGATGGAGAGACAGTAGGAGTACCTGGCTGCTTAAATAAATGATTTCAACTCTAAAGTCCCAAACTCTAATTCAAAATTTTCTCATTAAGTGCAGATATGATCACTGAGTGTGCCAGAAAATTGAGACTGGAAAATAAATCCTGATTCTCAAAGAGCAAAGGATAGCAATTACAGAGAATGGAGACTGTCATATAATCCCTAGCACACTTTTAGAATATGCCTTTTAAAGACTGATTGATTGATCAGTTGGTTGGTTGGTTGATTTAAGAGAAGGAGAGAGAGAGCAGGGGAGAGGGGCAGAGGAAGACAGAATCTCAAGCAGACTCCCCATTGAGCTGGGAGCCTGACACAAGGCTCAATCTCACAACCCCGGGATCATAAACCAGGCTGAAATCAAGAGTCAGATGCTTAACCAACTGAGCCACCCAGACACCCCTAGAATACATCTTTTAAAAATAATTTAATAGATGATTGGTGAACTCTTATAAAAGGAAGCACTTGATCATCAAGAGCTACCATGAGTTCATTAAGAGGTCATGCTAGATTTTAATAATCTTCTATTAGAATCACTAACCTGGAAAATTAAAGGCACACTAAAGTTATTAACAGTAATGTCAACACTCATTGAACACTGTATTTTTAATTAAGTATTATCTCATTTGACCCTTATAATAACCCTATGAGGAAAAACATTATTACCACCATTTTAAGAATGAGGAAACTGAGTCATAAAGAGATAAAGCAAACTACCCAAGGACATGGAGTCAGTCGATTGGGGGCATAGGATTCAAACCTGGAACACTCTTCTGCCAGAGGCTTTGTTCTTACAACCACTGTGTATGTTACCTCATATAAGATATATGGAAAAAAATCTGATAAAGTCTCTCATGGAATTCTTGCAGAAACAAAAGAAAACAGTGGGCTGGATGATCTTTTAATTAGGTAGTTTCAAAATTGGTTGAAAATTTGCCAAGATGGATGGTGAAACAAAAAGAAATGAAAATGAAAGAAGGAAAGGGGGGGAAAAGGACAGTTTATCCACTGATAAATTTTTTTTTCAATGTGATCAATTCTAACAAATATATTGTACATCTTGGTCCACTGCACAGATGCATATATAAAAGTACCTAATTAGAATATTTTCATGGAACAATATTTACTCTTTCTCTGTAAATGCTATACAGTATTTTCCATTTTATGTGATTCTATTTATTTTTTCAAATGCTAATTTTAACTCACTAAATTGACTGTCATAACTCACTACTGGGTAGCATCCTAGAGTTTAAAAAACACTATTCTAGAGAATCCCTGAAAGGATACACAATGTAGTATTAATAGAGGCTATAATGAGTGCAATTTGGAATTTCCTTCTTGCTTTCCTAAATTTTTTTTAAAAAAATTTCTATGATGAACAAATGAGAATTTTAAGAATAGTTTATATAAAAAGTAAAAAGTACTGAAGAGACAGTAACTGTACAGACAATAATAGCAATTCATATGAAAACTATCTGGTATTCTAATGGAACTCAAACTCAAAATAAGACAACAATGTGCCCTAGGTGCCAAAAGAACTAATACACTCTTGCTCAGCATTAAAACAAACACACACACACACATACACACATCTAAAACAAGGCATATCCTTTGTATATTGACATTCTATCTAGAAACTTATGTTCACTTCTGCATACCACATTTCCACTGAGGAATGTCCACAGGAGAAACAGGATAATAAAATCTAAATTATATAGTATGAAGAACAGTCAAAAGAACAAAGGATCTTTAATGTCTCTTTTCAAATATCTGAAAGACTTTTATTTAAATAATAGTCACAGAAGTTAAGATCCAACAAATACAAGTCATGCAAAAGGTAAATCTGGGTAGATTTTAGCCTCACATAAAAAGTAATTCTAACACTGTTTAACAAGAGAATTCACTGCCTCAAATAGGAAAAATGGACACTGTTTACAACAAGATGCCTTACAACAATCTTATCCCTTATTTCAAGAAATGAATTTGAATTTTTCAGTAACTTCAGATTAGTAAAGTCCAGTTCCCAGATCTCTGTCCTACCCCAGACAGATCTTTTCTCATTGTAGCTAAATAAACAGAACTCGCAACCTTAGAAGGGTAATAGAATCCTATCAATGGCAGTGTTCAGACACATGAGGGACAACCAATTCGTGGGGATACTACAGAAGAGAACTGCTGCCTCGGAGAGTTGGACTAGCCAATCACTACTGTATTTTTCTACTGCAATTTTTATCTTAATGAAGAAAAATCCCCTTCACTGTGTCAAAACAGATATAATTTCATTAGAATAAAATTAGGATTCCTAAGAGGGTGTTTACAGTGTAATTCTTAAAATATATATATTTTGGTTCTACCATATGCATTTTTAATTCTGTGGAAGGTATTTTATGTGCTTACAAGCATATCTGAATATGTATCATTTTATTCCTCTTTTCACACAGGAGTCTTATCACACATGTTTTACACTGTTACACCCGGCTTTTTTTTTCCACATAATAAATCTTAGAGAGTTTTTCATTTCAGTAAGTAAGCTGCTTCAACATTTTATATAGCTACATAGTATTCCATTTTATAGAAGTACCTTTTTTTTAACTAGTCCCTGACAGTGATTCAGAATATTTCAAATCTTTGTTGTTACAATGTTGTAACAAATAATCTTATAAATATATCATGTCACATGTGTATCTGTAGAAACAGAACTGCTGTATTAAAGGGGATGTACATTAGTAATTTTCATAAATATTAACAAATTGCTCTCCAAAGGACTGATATTTTAGACTCCCACCAGCAATATATGTAAGGGTCCTTGAATTCCCTCAGCTTTGACAATGTAGCAAATTCCAGTGTTTTAATGTGAAAAGTCTTACATTTGAAGGTAGAACATATGAACCATTTTTGAAAAATGTTCTAATAGGCCTTACACTCATTTAAGCTAAGAGAATGGACAATATATGAAAAGCACCACTGGGAATTATGACTTCACCAAAGTGCTGTGAAAAAAAAATGAAGGAAATTATAACATTCACATAAAGCAGTATATTTAACGATGGACATCCAGGTGTCCTGTGTATGAAACCCAATTTCCCTTAATAAAACCCTTCAAACCCAAATTCTGTTAAGGTTGATACTGAAGGGAAAGTCCTTACACGAGGTCACTTAGGCCTTAAGCACAACTAAGATTCAATTTTCGCATTGGAAGTCCTAATTAAGCTTGACATATGATGCTGCCAGGTCACTGCTGACACACTCCAGAAAGCCAGAAATACCCTCTTCCTTGATCCTTTCCTTAATAGCATAAACAAATAGGACTACCAACCATCAGGATACAATTTAAATGCATTGTGGCAACTGCAGTGGTCACTAAGTCCATTTTTCCTTTGCTTCATAGTAACAGAGTTTTAGCTGATTGAGTGCCCCCCACCAATAGAGAGACTGCACTTTCCAGCTTTCCCTGCAACCCAGTGTAGCCATGTGACAATTTGGAATGGAATGTGCAAATTTTGGGCTACTTTCTTAAAGAAAATTGTTTGCCTTCTGCTCTTCTGCTTCTGCTCTTTCCCTCTTTTCTCTAACTAGAACACAGACATGGCAATGATCCAGATTTAACCTTGCAGACAAGAACAGTGCCCTACAAGACTGCAGAACAATAAAATGTAATGCATTGTGGACTGGTAACTTTGTGAAGCTAATGACTTTGACAGACCTGGACTACCCTATCATTGTTATGTGAAGGAGAAATAAGCTTCTATCTTATTTAAGCCAATGTAAATGTTGGGTCTCTTTGTTATAGTACCTTTGTCTCTACAAATATACACATAAACAGACTCACACAAACATGTGTCTATACGCACCCTTAAGACTGGACTGTGGAGGTATTAAAGTAAAAACCTGAAGTAAAATTAAAAGGAAAAAGGATGTTTTGTTTTTAGGCATCAGGGAATAAGAATACAACTCAGAAATAAAAATATATTACAATTAATAAACAATAAGAAAATATTAGAGAACTGACCAAAATAGAAGACTGATGTCAGAAATACCTTTTCTATGATCAGAAAATTGATATAAAATTGCAAAAGCATTTTTGAACGAAGGAAAAATACATTATTATTCATGATGTAGAAATGTTGGGGTTCAGAGTCAATGGCCAAGAAAGTACTCTTGAGACATCCTGGGCACAAAAAGGTGGTTTTAACTAAGCACGGGGAGGGGACCAGTAGGAAGAAAGAGCTGCACCGGGGTTGTGAGGGGTGACTGATTATATACTTTCAATTTGGGAGGGGGTTAGGGACAACACAAGCCACCAAGGTATTTTGGGAACAAGGTTTCCAGGAGCTTGAGAGGGCTAGCTGCTGTTAGCAAAAGGTCATTCATTACTGTTTAGTAAAAATTAGTCATGAGGCCCCTCAGATGTGTATCAGTGGGCCATATGCTTGGAGGATGATTGCTAACATATATCTTGGGGGGGGGGCAGAGATAAAGGAAGTTTCCAAAGGAATTTTTAGATGTTAAAGCAGACTCACAGGATCCTGAGGGGTCCAGCTAAGATTGCCTTTTGCCCTTAGCGAAGTGTCAACATGGAGGCAGCTGAGCTCCCAGAGGAAGGTCACTCTGCCTGTTTCAAGGACTTGTCAGTGGGCTGTAGACAGTAAGGAAATTTAATTTTTCTCTTTTGCCTTTGTTTCCCACATCAGTTCAGACACCTTGTTATTCTACTCAAATGATTACTCCTCACAGCAGAAAAGCACAGTAATTCAAATACAATTAACAACTGGATTTAGAAACACTTGAAGTCATTTAAACTTTCAGCGGCTTATATAACAAATGTGGTATCTTAGCTTGGTTAAACAGTGACAAATAAGACTTTATGAGAAAAGATGTTGAAATGCATTCAGTAAACATTACTGAATATGTACTCTGCACTAGATGACACAGTCCTGGATGTAGAGACCTCAAAGTAAATAAAACATAGTTTCTGTTTTGGAAAAGATCACTAGCAAATTTCATTAATTGTGTTGATATATAAAGATAAAACTTTTTCAGTTCAATTGTGTCAAAATTATTTTTCAATATCGATTACTTGAACAGTTATTTTTTTAAAAGTACATATGCACAAAGAATCATACATATATACCCAATCTCTTTAATACAAGGACTCTTCAAGAAAAAGTCTTCTTTGTGTATAAAAATAAGTTTCAAAATAAAAAAGTTATTTTGACTTATAAGGAAAATTTGTGTTATATACTTTAAAATTATGAACAGCTTTCCGTCATTTAAGGATTATTCCTAAAGTAAGATACCAAAGATTCTGGGGCCTTTTTATATAAACCAACTGCTCAATAAAGATCATAAAATGCTTAAAGTAACAGCATGGTCACTAACTTCTTCCTTTCTATTCTACCTTATTTATTCTAATTATTACAGGATGAAAAATATTGGCAAACACTTTGAAATTTCATTTAACATTTTCACCTGAAAAATGAATCATAATGTAATATCTTAGAGTTATCTACTTGAAAATGACAAATATTTAGTTCAATTAAAAGTAACATATACATTAATCTAATTAACATTCATTTGGAATTTTGTCAAAATCAATCATTTTATTTGTTTTAACTCACTTTAATGCATTAAAATCCTGGAGCAACCATTATTTTAGACAAATTCTGTTATATGAAAACATAACTGCAACAATTTTATTCATTTTTAAAAACTGTTTGACGCTTACAAACTACCCTACCACTGTTGTATGAAGCAGAAATAAGCTTTTAAGACGATGTAAATGATTTATTGATAAGATGACATCCTCCCTCCTGAAAAGTACCAGAAATTACAATAAGTAAATATAAGAAACTAGAATAAAATTACACACAAAAAAAATGAATCTAACAACTAACTTTAAAATGATTATTTTAGAGTTCAACTTATAAAGTTTTTCTACTATAAAACCGATTACTGTTTAACTTATTTCTTAAAATAAAAGACCTTATGCAGAATCATATTAGCCCTTCAACTTGACTCCCAGTCTTCTTGTCAAGCTTGGCTATAAAGGTTCTTCTCATGTAGTTGGTATTTTTCATTACTTTTTATCCTTTTCTCTCAGTGTTAGACACTCTTATTGTTTCCAGCAAATGGGAGGCTTTTTACATAGTAGGACGAAAGTATACACAGCAGAGATAGTTGAGAACCATAAGCAGTCCTGCTGGTTCTTCCCCACAGGAGATAATGTGCTATAATGCAGATTTTGCTTGACTCTTGGCAGGATCTCCCAAAATCTGCAAATCCCTCCCAGCAGACCCAGCAATAAAACTGTATTTTCCTATCTCCTCTATACAATGGTTTGTTTTATGTAGCATTCTTTTAAAGGTGATTCACTGTTTGCAAGTTATCAGAGGCTGAGCAATTACTTTTACTTTTAAACTCTGCATGTTCCCATGCCTAATTAAAGCCCAGAGATATATAGACTTTTCACAAGTATTTTTGTGTAATGATATGAGAGAACACTGACAATGAAGCAAACAGGATTACTGAACTGCCATTTTTTTTTAAACTACTAGCACTCTAACATTAACTACTAGCACTCTAACTCTACTAGCACCTCTAACGTTATAAACCAATCAGCTAAAAAAGAAAACCCTTAATTTTGTAAGACCCTTCCCTATTACAACTCTGTAATATGAACTGGCTTATTTTAGCTAACTAACTTCATTGTGTGTTAACACTGGTTCTAAACGGGCCTTTTGCCTTTTCTTACTTTCACTTCAAAAATATACTGTCGGGGGGCGGAGGGTGGGTGGCGCCTGGGTGGCTCAGTCATTAAAGCAACTGCCTTTGGCTCTGGTCATGATCTCAGGGTCCTGGGATGGAGCCCTGACTTGGTTTCCCTGCTTAATGGGGAGCCTGCTTCTCCCTCTCCCACTCCCCCTGCTTGTGTTCCCTCTCTCGCTGTGTCTCTGTCAAATAAATAAATAAAATCTTTAATATATATATGTATGTGTGTATATATATATATATATATATATATATATATATATATATATATACATACACATACACTTACATACTGTAGATGCCTGGGCGGCTCAGTCAGTTAAGTGCCCAACTCTTGATTTCAGCTTAAGCCATGATTTCAATGGTTGTGAGACTGAGCCCCGCCTCAGGCTCCCCACTGGGCATGGAGCCTGCTTAAGTTTCTCTCTCTCCCTCTCCTTCTGCCCCTCCTCCCCCCACTCTCCCTCTCTTAAAAAAAAAAAAAAAAGGAGGAAATTTTACTTCTGATTTCAGTAGATTTATGGGGAAAAAATGGTTATATATCCTTACTTGATTTCCATTTAGAAAGACAGTGGCTGCATCATTTTATTTAATTACTCATTAAAGTTGTCTTTGTGCTGAGTTTGGAAGGATTTTGCAACATACAAAGATAAATGCTCTAATAATAACCTATCCTTTATGGAAATAAGGAATAACATTTAAGAAGAAATATTTAAGGAGAAAATATTTTAAAACAAAAATCAGTGTTCTTTATGTGCAAACTAATATTTTTTCTCATGCCTTCTAAGTAAAACAATGGTATTAAATAGAGTATTAAAAATTAGAGATATTTTTGCAATAAAAACCTGAGAATAAGAAATCATATCTCATTATATGACAAACTCCTAAAATAATCTAAGTGAAATACAATCATAAAACATACAATTTATTTTTACCACCTTATTCTTTTAATAAGATGTGATATTCATAGTGTATAATGCCAGATAAGCTACTTATCCTTTACAATAACCTTAACATATAGATGTAAGAACAATAAACTCACACATAGACACATGCACATATACATACACACAGCGTGCTTTGTTAAATAAAAATGCAAACTTTTGTTTTTATAATATTTTGTGACTATTTTCAGAAATAATTTCAACATTTAATTAAATTTCACTTCACAAGCTTATTTTTTAAATAAATTTCAATCAAGTTAGAGGAAAGGAATGTTGAGGAAATTTTCCCCAGAAACATACATTATTTTGACTAGAAATGTACTTTTGCATAGAGTGGTAGTATTTTTTCCCAATATGAATAAAAAGATCTTAAACCAGGGAAAAATCCACATAGCCTTATCAAGGAATCTACAGATGAAGCATTTTGTTCAATAATCTTGTCCATAACACTATCTTTTCCTACAAAATGATAAATTTTATTGAAAAGAATATAACTGTTAATTTCAGATATGCCCCTTACAGCCAACAGAATGTTTATAATATAGTACTGACAAACTGTTGTACTCAAGATCAATAAAAAGTAAATTATACATAAAAAATCAATACGCAATTCATGCAATCATCAGTATTAATACTGGTATAAAATACTTCATTTTACATACAACTGAGATAAAACACTTCATACTAGAAAAAAATTTAAACTGTACAGTGAGTAAGTAGTACTTCATTCCTTATATTCTATTTAACATCTTTGTATATATCCTCTCAAAGTATATTTACAGCACTTAAGCTGCATAAGGACCTCCTGTTGAGGTTCATGGTAACTTTAAGAAAGGAGCCATATATACTTTACCTATGTATAGTCATAATACATCAATCACAGCTAAACTGAAGTTGTCATACAAGGAGCAGAAAACATAAGTTTTCCAGATTACAGGGCACCTGGGTGGCTCAGTTGGTTGAGCGACTGCCTTCGGCTCAGGTCATGGTCCTGGAGTCCTGGGATCGAGTCCCACATTGGGCTCCCTGCTCAGCGGGGAGTCTGCTTCTCCCTCTGACCCTCCCTCCTCCCATGCTCTCTCTCATTCTCTCAAATAAATAAATAAAATCTTAAAAAAAAAAAAAAACAGATCACAAAGAACAGGGAGGAAAAAGTCCAGGAACTAGCTAGCATGTAACTGGGGGAATAAAAGAAAGAATGGAAAATCTAATCTTAAGAAGAGTTTTATCAATAAGCTTTTACTCAATTGAAGAGAAAAGCCTCAAAAAAAAAAAAAACTTGTATTAAAGATTTAATATTTATGCAAACAACTTAACTGTCCAGCAACAGAGAAACAGATTTATTGTGTCCAAGCCAGGTAATGCATCATGTAGTAATCAATAATTATGTTTATAAGGCTTAAAATAATATTTAAAATGCTCTCTATATAATATATATACTCTATATATTCTATATACATTGTAATATACCAATACAATATATATTATGTTGAAAAAGCAGAATGTTAAAATTTCTGGTATGATTTCAAAAATGTAAAGAAAAAAATAAAATAGAAAAAAAATCAGAAGAAAAAATGCTGAGATTTTAAAAGCGCATCTCTGGGTAGTAACTAAAGGGTAATTTCTTTTTCTACTTCTTTATATATTTCTAGGCTTTCTGAATGTTCTGCAATGTTTCTGTATTATTTTGATCATTAGAAGAAAATTTATAAACATAAAAGTTTTTTCAAAGAACATAATCCCTAAAAGTCAATTTGAAATTAATAAATCAGAGTGACACTCTATTTTTAAATAGTTTTATAGTTGACCCTTGAACATGAGGAAGTTAAGGGTATTGACCCTCACACAGTCGAAAATCTCAAAAATCTACATATAACTTTTGGCTCCCCAAAAACTTTACTAATAAAAAGCCTTACCTATACAATAAACAGTTGATTAACACATACTTTGTATGTTATATGTATTGTATACTGTATTCTTACAGTAAAGATAGCTAAAGAAAAGAAAATGTCATTAAGAAAATCATAAGAAAAAATACATTTACCATACTGTACTATAAAAAAAAAAAAATCTATGCATAAGTGACCTGGGCAGTTCAAACCCATGTTGTTAGGGTCAACTGTACTTTGCTTTCAGAAAATTACACAATAAATAAACAAGTCTTAAATACATGATTTATATTACTGGGATCTTTTTATCTAAACTTGAAGCAGGAATAAATGTTAAATGTTTCCATTTTTCTCACACTGTTTTTATACATGAACATAAGAGCTAACCAAATACAAAATTATCTTTGAATTCTTTCTCTTCCTGATCCAAGAGAAAAACACATTTAGAGCTTATATGATATGAAGAAGAAAAGTCAGAAATAGTTCTTAGTATGCTTTATTCTATATGTTGATTCCAGATGACATGACTCTTAATGTACCCTAGTATATCCCCTTTTTGTTGGGGATTGTTTATAGGTGATATTGGTAGAGGAGAGGGAGGATTATTTTGGTGTTTTTCGTGGGGTTTTTTTTTTTTTTTTTGCTTTTTTCATTTTGCTTTAGCAGCATGCATTTATGTCCTATAAAGTCAGATCTCTGTAAAGCAGTTTGCATTTTTAATCTTAGTAATGTTGCCAGTGTCCCATTAACATGTTAAGGCCACTTTCCAAAAAATTAAATAATTTTTTCACATCACTTCATAATTACAGAGCACGTACTATATAACATGCAGGTGGGTTTTGAAAACATGAACAAAAGGCAAGATTGCTGTCATTAGGAACCCTGACACCACTTTGTAAAGCTTCAGTTGAATACCATTTCAAAGACTGTATCTAAGTGAAGAAACTATCACTGAAGCTTGCAATGGTACACTTCATTTGAGAATCCTAAAGTGCTTTAAAAATCAGCATTTTTAATTCCCATTTTGAGGGTGAAACACTCAGTGATTCTATAAATGGGCTAAGATTATGGAATGAATCCAACACAGACACCAAGAATTCCAAATAAGCATGCTTCCAATTCACCGTCCACTACATGTTCACATGCAAACCTCATTTAACACTGACATTGAGAGCCAACTAAATAAATAGCCTTCACTTTCAATTTCCCCACAAACCCACTATCCTCAAATCTGACATACTGTCCATTTAAAGATTTATTTATTTATTTGAAAGAGAGAGAGGGTATGCCAGGGAGGGGAAGGGGGAGAGGCAGAGGGAAAGGGAGAGAGAGAATCCCAAGCAGACTCTCCACTGAGCTTGGAGCCCAACCCAGGGCTTGATTCCACAACCCAGAGATCATGACCTGAGTTGAAACCAAAAGTCAGACCCTCAACCCACCAAGCCACCCAGACACCCTATCATCCATTTAAACACACTGATCTCTTAGCATCTCTCCCATCAGAGGCATCCAGTTCCTCATATCATCCAGTTTTCACTTGGACCTTTTCCCCCCAAACAGCACTGCACATTCTGGATGGGTATCTCCTACACCTTTTGGGCTGCATGGACCCGTAAAGTTTTTTAAAAAACCAAACAAACAAACAAAAAAAAAAAAAAAAATAGGAGAGCATTAGTATAGAGTTACCAACTTTTTATTTTGTCAATAATGTTACTCAAAAGAATAGGATATAATTACAAAATAAAAGATGGTGGAAAAACTCACTACATAATTCTTATTTTCTCATTTTGTCAAAGAACAGTGGGAATTCCTTAAAAACCTTGGGAACCATTCCTCTGGATCATTCCCCTTCCCTCCAACCCCTGCCCTACACTCTTGCCCATTCCCTCAGGTTTCCCTCTGCCCTGGAAGAATGCTGGCTTGCTACTCTGATCTTTAGAGCCCCAAAAAACATAACAGAGACTTGAAAAAATATATTAACTAAATTAGGAAGTAATCCTGAGCAGCTCAGTAGCTCCAGAAGAATAATGCAAAATAATGAATGAAAGTACATTGAGTCCATCTGCCATCTTAGTGAAAAAAATGGGAAAGCCTTTTCTTTAACACAAATACATGGATAGCAGCACAGACCTGTATTGTGAGCCAGAATACCAATGTCTAGTCCCAACTTGGACTCATTTGAGTCAAACCTATGTGAGTCTGAGGTCATTTAATGTGTCTTTATAAAATGAAAAAGGATAAACAAGATGATCACTTAAGGTAACTTGTATTCTAAGAATATAAGTATAATGTTCTCTAGAGAATAAAATATAAAAAGTGTTGATTTTATATCCCAACATTTGTGTTTATCAGTTTTCTATAATTACATCCTTCAAAGAAGGATGTAATGTGGCTTCAATGAAGGACACATAAAATAAAGCTGTTATAACAAAAAGCTGATGTTCTAAAAATACCTTTTTCAAGTTTACCAATCTCATTTTTCACACATGTTCAATATCAACAGAAGAAAGAAAGAGCAATCTGAAAAGAGTAATAAGCACAATAAACTTTTGGAAAAGCAAATCCTAAAAATATGTTATAAGATACTACTATCTAATAATATCAGCATCAAATCATCTCTCCAATCTATGTAATAAAATAAAATCAGTGTTTCAGATAAAACCATAGTTTTGTGAATTTTAAAAAAATAACAAGATAAAACACTTTTTTACCTTTTAGTAATTATTTCCTCACTCCTCCAATTACAACACAAGCTCTGTGAAGGGCAAATCAGAATATTCTTCTTTTTCTCAACCAAGAATAGCTCTCAGTGTTTACTGAAGTTAGTTGAACTGAACTGAATCCTAGGTCCAAATGGTCTCCACTTATCTATTATCACTATAAAAACCCCAGATTTCCTAGATCTGTCCACAAACCATGTTTCAGGCCATATATCCCAAAACTCATTTTGGGGGAAAAACATGGCCAAACTGATTTAATCTTTCTGTATCTCTACTTTTCCCCATGCCTCCCTACTGTGCAGTGCAGCTTCAGGACAATAAATATCCCAAAAGGTGAACATGGGCCCAGTAGGTGGCATTCCTGAGACCAACATGTGACCCATTTATAATTTCAACTCCAATTCTATTATTGACCCTCATGCATTCCGTTCTGTTAGCTCTACTTTGAATATCTTTTATACTCTCAAGCTTCCTGCTTCTTACAAAGTTCTTCTTATCTACTTATTTCAAGTGCCTTTGAGAACTACTTAGAAACAGACTTCCCCTGTATGACCCTAGGATTCATCATCTTCCTCGTTCCTGCTCCACTTTCCCACCCAACCACCCATTCCCCCAACACACACACACACACACACACACACACACACACACACACACACACACACACGGTGTGCTATCCTCCTTCATAAACTTGCAAAGGGGCAAAACTTATTCTCAGACGCTTTTGGACAAAGTGATTCTATCTATAAATCTATCTTCTCCTTTCAGTACACCAACTTTACTTAAGCAGCAAAAGGCAATGAAATGACATAATGAAGTTGTATTTTCAACCACCAATCCTATCTGCTGTTAGCCTAGGCATCCTCTATGTGCCTGACAAGGATAAGTATAGAGTACACTCACGAGATTATCATATACTTGTGGAAGTTACATCTTCACATAGGGAGTTGGGGGGGCGGATTCAGGAGTAGCTCTGGTTTGGCCTGCTATGTGTGTTACAGCACATTACAGGGCACTTAGCTTTTGTCATGAAGATAAATTCGTTTAAAAAGTTGAGTAAGCATGCTCTGGAAATGTAATGATAAACGACTAAGGAGGCAAAGATTAAAAGACATTGTCTCTGCCCATGTGGCAAACAGAACTTGATGATAAAAGGAAGATACACAAAAACCGTGCTAATAAAGGCAGCCATATATACAAGAGAACACAAGACCACAGTGGAGGGAGTGTGACCAGCTCTGGGGATGGGGGTGTGGACATTTACAAAAAGATACTTTAACTGGCTACTGCTGGATATATAAGTATCTATCATTTACAGCAAGGAGAAAAGCATTCCAGGCAGAGTAGCCACACAAAATACAAGTGGGCACGAAACAGTGTCACACATCCCCCAAGTGTATTGGACACATCTCTTCCTTCAGCATCTTCAGGCCAGAGTGCCCTGTTCTCCACACACATGCAAGCATGGGATGGGGGTGGAGGAATTACAATCAAAAAACTATGCTTAGGATAAGGAACAGGGGATGAAGGTGGAATCTATAATGGAGGCCAGATTACAACAGGTCTTGTTGTAAGCAGGCTAAGTTTAGTTTCATCCAAAGGCAGTGAGGAGAAGTCAGAGACTTTTAAGCAGAGGAGTGACAGTATTAGACAACCACGTATCAGACAACTATTGGCAGATGGTGACTTGTAAAATCTCCCCAGGTTCACCCACGAGGAAACCTCCTCACTAACCTCAACAAAGACTTTCCTTTGGGAAAGGAAAGTCCCTTCTTTGGGGCTTGGCAAAGAACACAGAAAACAATTTCAAACTAGCCCATCTCTGATCTCACCAGATCCCCTTCCCCAAGACAGTCGGAGAATGAGAAAATGGAGAAAAGGGAAGGAGGAAAAAAAAAGAGAAATAACATTTAAGTATTAGGTACCAGGCAATGTACTTGGTGCTTCACATACATTATTATCAGATTTAACCTCAAAACAACCTTCTGAGGTAGATAAAATAATTCCCATTTTAAAGACGTCAACCAGATTGTCAAGTATCATAAAATAGTAGAATACTGAGGTGGAAAATGGGATTTAAACCAGACTCGATTAACTCCAAAGATACTCATGTACGTAAGGATAATGCAGTTTCCCTGCATACCATCTTAATTTATTCTTACAATAATCTTTGTACAGTGGACTATTAGTATCACTTTATAAATAAATAAATTAAAATTCCGAAAGTTGGTCATACATATAATAAGTGGGTTGAGGAGGAAATGAGGTAAGGCAGGTGTCCTAGAAAGGTGCATTAACTGCATAAAAAAGTGAGCTACTGAAATACAGATACCAAACTGACAAGGCCCTTCCTTAATCCCTCCACTATCCTTAGCATAGCACTGCATTAATGAACAATGTTTTATTGGTTTCAATGTTTTGGGGTTTTTTTTTAAGATTTATTTATTTGAGAGAGAGAGAAAGAGAGAGCACACATGCATATGTACGAGCAGGGGGAGGGGCAAAGAGAGAGGGAGAGAATCTCAAGCTGACTCCCTCCTGAGTCCAGAGCCCGACCTCAGGACCCTGATGTCATGACCTGAGATAAAAATCAAGAGTCCCACGCTTAACAAGCTGAGATACCCAGGCACCCTGCTATTCTTGTTTTTATATTAAAGTGAAGGAATAGCATGCAGACAAAATGTGTTGTAAAAATGAGTAGAGATTTCTTTCTCACTACCCCCAAAAATATGTAAACCAAAAAGAAGACATGAGAAACAGCAATTCTTTAATCAGAAACAGAGACTAGTATAATGGCAGTCCTTCTTTATCAAACATTTACAGGTTTTACAACTACTTTGTCCTGAACACATTGTGATTTTTTTATCATAAAAATGTTTAGAGGAGTTCAAATTGGATAAATACTAAGAAATAATGTCTAGATTATAATACAAACACATCAAGCTTCTATTATGTAGTTTTCTGCTTGCTTTAGAATTGAATTGAATGATATGAAAAATCACATAATTAGATTTTTATATTTGATACTGAACAAATAAGAGAATAGCTGCTTTTTTATAGATATATACCAGGCAGCAATGAAGTCAAGAGCAACCTTCTCCATTCAAGGGAAGAACCTGTGATTACAAGTCACTTGAATCTCACCAATGTCACTATCTCTAATATTGACAATAAAGTAAACCCTCAGTACTAGTAGAATGCACACCAACATTCCCAAATTAAGGTTGATACAGAGGTTAGAAAGACGGCAATATCCCATGTCATCCTTGGTAAAAGTAGAAACCAAGCCACCTTTCTTTCTATACATACACAGTATCAGGTTTTTTTACTAACTTAAAAAATGCTCAACATTTAATAATCATTAAAATAGTTTCTTTCATTCTCAGTGTAATTAAAGATTTGGGGAAAAATTTCATCATTCCAACTGGTGGAAAAGAATAAAATATATTTGACAAGATGAATATGCTCACTCTTTGCCTTGTCCTTCCTATGTACCCAACTCAAAATTAGTAAAGGAGGTAAAATATATATAGTTATAGTTATGTTTTAACCTTGTAAAATTGATAAGGAACATAATGAAGATGACAGTAACCTGGACCTAATGTGTAAATATCACTACAATAACAAAATTATGAAATACATTCAGATAATACAGCAAAAACTAAGAGAAGAGATAGGAAATCTTTGCTTTATTCTGATAACCTAAAAAGAATGGTAAAGGGCAAATGGAAAAGCAGCTATTACTATGACAGTACAAAATTTCAACAGTATCTCCAAAACTCCAAAAAGAGTTTAATTTACTGCCTTACAGCTGAAAACCAGACAGAAGACAGCTATTTTAAATATTTAAGATCACAAATTTTCAAAAAAATGAAGCTAAAAATATCTTTAAAGCTATTAAGATATATGACAATTGTACTTTAACAATACATTTATACTATTCATAAGACAATATGTAACACTAAAATCCCAGATCATGATTTCCTGGAAATACTTCTGAGAAAATCTATCAAGAAGAATTTCTGAGGCCCTAGTAATAAAATAATTATCCTCATAGAATGTTGGTTAAACAAAATAAGTAAGTGACCTCATGTACTTACTATAGACATTCGTACTGATAAAACCAAATGTGGCACCATGTCATTTAATAGTGTTTTTGATAATGCTCAAAAGTTATTTTCCTCCAACTCTGGGTTCCACAGGAAAATAGAAGGCTGGTTGAGTACTTAAGACTTTCACCAAGGACCCCTCTTTTGATGAGTTCCCCCATTTTTCTTTTAAGTTTCATCTGGTCAATTCCAGGACACAAATAAGGATTAGTCATAGAGATAGACAGAGATCCTGGTCCCCATCTTCAGGCATATGAATGTCTAATGTCTAACCTTTCAAAACACAAGTTTTGGAAGACAAACTTGAGATTGAGCCTTCAAAATCTTTCACAAATGACTTTATCTATATCTTTATTTATGACTATTTTAACTATTTAAAGCTTTCCTGAAGTATACTGATATTTCATCTTTCTCTTACACAGCCCCAAATATGAAATGACCTACCATGTACATAAAAATATCTCAAAAATTAGAAAGAAGAAAGTGAATAATTCCTTAACTAAGTTAAAATTTATCTCTGATTCTTTTAGTATCTTTTTTGCAGGGTGCTCTAAGGGGGATCCTGTGGTAATGGAATACTTCTATACCTTGATTGTGGTGGTAAACTGCATGAATCTACACTTGAGATGAAATCACATAAAATTTTGCATACATCTTATACCAAAGTCTACTTCCCAGTTTTAATACTGTATTATAGTCATGTAAGACATTACCAATGGGGGAAACCATAAAGAGAACACAGGACCTTTCTGTTCCATCTTTCCATGTTCCTATATATCTACAGTTTCAAAATAAAAAGGAAAAAAAGAGGGAGGGAGGCATATCAGAATCATAATATCTCAATACCAGGAGTATAGGAGAAGAATAGAAGAGGAAAGAGGAACATTATTCCCACAAATCTAAGATATCAGTGTGGGCAAATACCAGAAAAGCAAGTAAACCAAAGCAGGTAGATAATGGCAAATAATCTGAATATTTGATAGTATATAATAAGCTTAATGGGACTAAACATGATGTGAACATGACAATCAAACTACCTATCTGTATGTCAACCTATATCATTTCCTGGGGTCTGCAAATATATTTGAGAGACCTATATAGGCAAGAAATTATTTCAATGTCTGAATTTTATTTTAAAAATCATGTATTTTACACTGATGTCATATTCACATTCATTTATGTTTTCAAACATTTAATTTACCAGTTAAATTACTTAACTACTATGAAAATTAATAAAGGGAAACTTCATTTAAAATGGAGTGAGGGAGCCCTGAAGGGAGAGCTCTCATGCACAAACTTGCCATCAAAGCTTACTTCGCATTCCTGGGCAGAAAGGTCACTTTACAACCCCAGAAAGAAGAAGGAAGATTTCTTCCTTGCCCAGCAACAGCCTAGCCAATGACAAACTGCCACAGCTCAGCCAATGAGAAACCTGAACTCTCAGTCTCACCACCCTGAACTCTCACTTTCCCGCAAAAGATTTTTGTTCAAAGCAGCCCCTCCTAACTTCCTCCATTTTCTCTATAACAGTTTCTCTACCTATGTCCTCCAGACTTGTCTATGGTTTGCCATCGCTTATGTGTCCCAAATTGCTATTCGCAAATAAATTCATTTGCTGGTAAAATAAGTGGCCATTTATTTTTAAGATTTTAAGATTAACACTTTTTCCCAAAAATTTTTTAGTAAGTCTGATATTCATAGAAGATGGCCATGTTTATCTGTGGCTTGAAACCCTCCAACACAACTCAGAGTACCACAACTAGAGAATCATCATTTTACTTTCCAGTTACAAGGTGGTGATTTACAAATCATTTTGGCGGGCCAATTCTGAAATAGCCACTAGACCCTGTTGACTAAATTATCTTCAGGAAAATTCTTAGAAGAGGAATAACTGCTAGCAATCTATCATTTCAGTTATGACTTCCTAAAAACAGGCTTATCCTAGGAACCATGTACCTCCTGTAAACAGAGCTTCCCCAGGGAAACATCATTCACACACTGGCTCATTTCAACAAGAAGCAGTAAAACCTTGAAGCATTTTCACAAACATACATATATAAGAATAGCCTTCCTGCATAATTAGCTTAAAAATACCTAGTTCTTATTTTTAAAGTTTTCTGGGAATGTAGCAAAATTAAATCTAGGAAAAGGGTCCAAGACTGTGAGCCTCCTTTAGTCATTCCCAATCAGATTCACATCACTTGAGAAGGCTGGATAAAGGAACCTTTTATCACCTAAATGTAATTAAAAATCTCAAGCTGACTTCTACAACCAGCATTTCGAAAAAAGTATTACAGTGCACCAGAAGGTATTTATTTTGGTTCTGAAGAGTTCTGAAGCCTAGCAGGAAATATGTTTCAGGTTTAGTAAAAAAAAAAAAAAAAAAAAAAAAAAAACCCTGATGTCCCCTCTGGGAGCTAAGCTATAAGTGCTTCTTAAAACCAGGAGATGCCCAAAAAGTTGTCAAATCACTGAGTAATGTGTTAAATTGACAATTAAAACAAAGCAAATTAAGACAAAAAAAAAACACTACTACTTACAGAGTATGATTTGTTTAAAAGTGTTTCTACTTTGTGTGTTTTCTCCAGTTTCTAAGTGTAAAAAGATAAACAAATTCAAAGTTACATTTAAGAATGATTTGAGGTTATTTTATCACCAATGATAATTGGACTCAATGCACAAGAATAAGACAGCACAACTCATGCAGTTACAAATTTACCACTAAATAAGGCTGGACCAATGTTATAAATAAAGTCCTAAAACTGAAGAAGTTAATGAATAATTTTATATGCCAAGGTTGTAAAAAAGCAAAAAGCCATCCCTAATATAGAAAACATTCATAAGTGGTATTATACACAATGGAAAAAGTCAAAAGTATAGAATTTTCATTATCTGTTTTTAAAGGATTCATGCTCTTCTAAAGTTTTTTATGACTAAACATCTAAAAATAAAATATCTGTAATATATCCTAAACAAACCATACTTTGGTAATTAATATTGAAGCATAAATTCCCATTATGCTTAAAACTTAACTTTTTTTAAACATTGAAACCACACAAACAAGTATGAAAAATCATGCTGAGCTCAAAATACTAGGTTTCTCTGCAAGACAAATCACCTTTCTTATCTGAACCGCTAGATCAAAATGTCAAAACAATTAAATTACAATTTTGTCTGACATCAATATACTATGCAATAGTGCAAAACAGACAAGCCTGATTTCAAGCATACCGTTTGCTTTTAAATGGCAAACAAATTGAGCAATGAATCAAATTTTGCAAAAGAAAACATGACACAATATGCCAGATCACAGAGGTCGAGGAATTCATCAAGACTCACTTTCTATGAAACTGTATGTTTTTGGCTCGGGGAAAAATTATCTATTCCTTCATACAAATACAAAACTAGACAAACATAAGGACAGATATTTAACTGCCTATACACCAAATATGACTATAAATCACATACTTTTTAAAAATTACATTGATTTTATAGCTATATATGACTGCTTATATTTCTGTGTATACATATCTGTATATGTTTATGTAGTAAGGAAAAAGGAGAGCTTAAATTTTATCTTAACAAACCTTGTTCTTCCATGTTGCTATCTTATCTATTTCTTTGAATGTACCATGTAAAAAAATTATATAATCATATTTTTGAGCTATAAGAAGCACTAAAATGATCCTGAGCTACCTCTTCATTTTTGTTAAAAAAAAAAAAAAAAATGAAGGCAAAAGAAGACACGGGCACAAAAACTATCTGGGAACAGAACCGGGGCTAGAACTCTGGGCCCCTAACTTCTATTTTTTGCACCAAGCAATCATGTCATTTACTAAAGGTAGGAACTCCTAAAAACTGATAAATACTGTCAAAAGAAACAATAATAGGCTCCTATTGTTATATTTTACATTTACTTAATTTTTAAACTAAAGTATTCTTTCAAAAATAAGGCCTCACGAGAAAATGATGACATACTAGAATTTTCTATGCAGGTATTTTTAAGATTTCATACCTCTTCAACTGTAATACAAATTCAGGATTAGTCAGAATCTTACAGGCTTTACACATATAATCACAACACAGGACTTTACTGCAAAGCATTGACTTATGAATTTTCATACTGTCATTGGCTAAAATTATTTTCATACATATTGTTCCTATGTATCTAAAAAGAATGTAGCATTATAGTTATGGATATGGATGCTGTAACATGACTGCCTCGACCACTACTTACTACTATATAACCATGGGCAAGTTACTTACCCATTTGTGGCTTAGTTTCATTTTTGAAATTAAGACATACCTGATAGGGTTTTGGTGAAAGTTAAATGTGCTAGTACATACAAACCAAAACAACAGTGCTAGCTCTTAGCAAATGCTCGGAAAATATTAGCTATTATTGCTAATTTTTGGTACACTAATGATTAACTAACACATTGCAGCTAAAGGAATGTCAGAGATCACATAGAATAGGGTTTGGCAAACATTTTGTAAAAAATCAGAGAGTAAATATTTGAGCCTTCTCCAGCCACAGCATCTCTGTCTCAACTACTCAACACTATAGTCTATGACAAATGCAGACACCGATAATAAACTGATAGATGTAGTTCTGCTCCAAAAAACCTTACTTAGAAAAACAGGTGGAAGGCTGGATTTGGCCTGAGGGCTATAGTTTGCAGTCCCCTGATAGAGAGCAACACCACACTCTACCAAAAAAATGAAGAATAGAGAGATCAAATGAGTAATAGAAATTTACCCAGCAAGCAATTGGCAGGTACAGAACTAGAACCAACTACAATGCAGTTCAGTTGTCCCTTTACCTACCATATAAGAGAGGCTCGACAAAGTCTTCATATTCTGATCTACAAAGAGAAACAATCTCTGCATTTTCTACTCTCCCACAACATACAAGATCAGCAGAAAACTGAGAGATTTTACAGGGTGATGAATACATTGGGATTCATTATACTATTCTACTTTTGAGTGTCTGATAATTTACATAAATTTTTTTTTAAATCTCTCAAGGTACTTATCAATTTTCTCAGAATATTTGTGTACATTCTTTTGGGTTTTTTTTTCTACTAGATATGGTAATTTGAAGGCAGGGATTATGTCATTTGCATCTTGGTATCACCATCTCCTGCCAAGGCCTCAGACAGAACCTTATTTTATAATTAGAATTAAATAAACAAATGGTCCCTAAATAAGTGATGGAAAGTCATCTCAAACAAGTCCTATTTCCAACTCCAACAATTCTCTACATCTTGTCAAACTCCTCAATATCCATCAGCAATGTTGTCAAAATGCTATCTTTCCCCATACCCAATTTGTTGCCAATCCAGTCTCATTATATAATTTTCAAAATCCAATTTTTCTGAAATCTGTTTCTAGCTAAGATCTCTTTCCAGGTCTAATACCACCTATCCATAAGTAGATTCACCACCAGCAACACTGCTCTCCATTAGATCAAACTTGGTACTTAAAAATTAAAGCATCTATTTGATATAACACCCTTAGAACTTTACTGTAGTTATCTAACAGCACTAGAGGTAAAAGTCAATGTTTTTACCTTCCTCATCATAGCTTTTCCCAGATTTCATGGTATGATCTTGCTTACCTTATTTCTTCCTTCACCTGTAGCTCACTTTTATTCTATAATTTCAGCTTTCTTTCTGAATCTTCTCCCAAGCAGAACCCAAGGCTGAAATTCCCCTTCTTCTTTCCTCAACAAACACATATTTCTTTGCTTCAAGAAATTTTTGAAATCTCAGAGTATATACTCACCAAATATACCACTAACCAAATGGGAGAAAAGATATTTCCCACAAATTTCTAATGTACCACAACTGTCTGCCAATCATCACAATGAGAAAAGAGAAGTGATTCAAAGAGAACATCCACACACATCCCCACCTGAATCTGTGTCCACAGTTTTCTTTCTCTCTTATTACTACCAATTAATAGCCCATCCTAGTAATAGATAACCTCTCCTGTTGCATCCTCTTTAACATGAGAACAATTCCTCTTTCTCCTGCATCATCAATTTCCCCGGTCTATGGGCTCTTTGTCATTAGCAAAACAGCCTACCATTGTTTCACACATCTTTTTTAAAACTCTATCATACAGCCCTCCAACAAATCCTCCATTTTTCTCCCTATCTTTTCAATAAAAATCTTCAAAGTATGTATACCATCACCCTCTCCAATTTTCTCTCCCACTTTTCAAATATTCCAAACAAGCTTTCACCACCCACCACTCCATGGAAAGTGCTACCATCAAGGTCATCAATGATTTCCTTTGCTAAGTCAATTCTCAATCTTCATCTTTAGAACAGTTGGCAGGTCCCCTACTTCTTCAAACACTTCCTTCATTTGACTTCCAGGATCCTACACTCTCCAACTCTTCCTATTACCAAGCATGCAGCTCATTTTTAGAATCTTTTGATGGTTCTTTCTTAGCTCATAATGTGGGAGTGTCCCAAGGCTCAATCTTTGGTCCTCTTCAGTTTTTCTAACCCCACACATTTTTTTTTTAAGAATTCGTCCAATCTTTTCACTTTTAAAATCCATTATATGCTGAAGAATCCCAAATGTACATCATTAGCCTGGCTTTCAGACCACCTGTTTGACATCCCCACTTGGATATTTAAAATGCATCTAACCCTTAATGCGTTCAAAACCAAATTCTTAATCCTTACCATATCTTTCTCCTGCTATCTTCCCATCTCAGTAAATGGAAATCTGTATTTTCCATTGCTTAGGTAATTAAATTTTCCTAAGTTTCTTTTGCTTTCATACTCCATACACAACCTGTCAGCAAATCCTGTAGAGTATACCACCAAAATATATCCAGAATCTTAACTTTTCACCATCTCCACTGTTACCATCCTGATCTAACCTACCATCATCTGTCACATGGATTATTATAAAAGCCTATCTGGCACCCTTGCTTCTACCCTTGCCTTCTTCCTTCAATCTGTTCTCAACACAGTAGCCAGAGTAATGGTGTCAAATAGTTGTCAGTTCTGATGAAAACACTCCAAAGGCTTCCCATCACTTTGAGTAAAATCTAGAGTCATTACAATAGCTTACTAAACCATCAGTACAATCTAGCATCTATTTCATTTAAGACCACATCCTAGGTCCCTACTTCCTCCACTCCACTCCACTCCACCCACATTGGCTTCTTTGCTGATCTTTGAACACACCGGTATGTAGGGCCTCTGCATTTTCTGTTCTGTACACCTAGAAAGCTCTTGCCCCAAATATCACATGGCTAACTCCTTCACTTGCTCTAAGTCTACTGAAAGGTCACCTTCTCTGGAGGCCTTCCCTTACAATCCTATTTTAAACCACTAAACACACACCACACATACACATCCTTTCTCCACGGCACTTATTATAGTACCACCACATATTTTTCTATTTATTAAATATACTGTCTCCCTCCACTAACAGGTATATTCCAAGAAGGCAGTGCTTTATTCCAGTGCCAAAAACAATCCTTGGCACACATCAAGCATTTGATACATTTGGTGACTAAATGAATAAATACTGAGGTCTCTGTGAATCTGTTAATGCTTTTGTAAGTAATTAATAAATTGACCATTTCATCTTTGTTGGTCCTATAATAAAAGTCTATACTACTCTTTGTATGATACCAGGAATACATTAGATCACTCTTGGGAAGGAGTTACTTTCATATTTCCCACAAGTCCTGAAATCAGAAATTACTGCCAATTATAGGGGAGAAAAAGCTCTGAGTAGTTTCAGGTGAAAGTACTGTTGAATGATAGCCTCTTCCTATTAAAAATTCTTAGGAGGGTTTAAAGAAATGGGGAAAATCCTACTCAAACATCAAAGCCCAGTTTAAAACCCAACCCTTTCCTTAATCTTCTTCCCCCCATTCACCCAGAGCTTTGTACCACTACTGCAGTACTAAGTATGGTCCCTTCTCCTGGATATAGAGTCTCTGTAGGACAAGAACTGAATCTTGTTTCTCCCTTCACCTGTCACCCACTACCCATGACTGGCATTCAAAGAGCTGTTACTGGATTGAACTAAATGGAGTGAATGCCACTGGAACCTGTGACATAACTGCTTATGTTTGTCAAGATGTAGTCCATCAACAAGTAGCACCATTATCTTAGTTCCTAACAAACCCAAGTCTTCTGTTCTGCATAGCTAAATGAGGTAGCAGGACATACACGCACAGGTCCAGGATCTATTACTCTGCTCTTGGATACACAAGCAACAGTAAGCATAGGGACGATAATAAAGTAAATGATACTGTATGTGAACTTGTTATTCTAACAGTGAGGAACAAAAGAACACAGACACCAAAAGACATCCTACCCAATAAAGGAGGGAAAATGGTGGAGGGGGGAAGCTTAAAGAACGTGGAAAACGAAGGCGTCAGGGGGCTAGAGGTTGCCGCTACAAAAGAATGAGACCGCAGGGCAAATGTGTACTAAGGCCGACACTAAGGTAGAAGCCAGCGCAGGCGCTAATCATAGGCTGCTCTTTCAACACTTTCTCATAAACTTCCTTGAGAAAGCCATCCTGCGCGTCCTCTGTAGCGGCATTCCACACGCGGGGCGTCACTCTGGGCGAGCCATCCCCAAAACACCGGTCCGCGGTGCCGGTTGTGTTTACCTGCGTCCCGCTAGGGTGCCGCGTCCGGCAGCCCAGCTGGCTTGCGTGCATGTGTGAACGTGTCAGAAAAGGGCACTCGGGAGCTCCTGGGCTCCGCTCTTAGGACAGTCGGCTTCGGGAGGTGGGCGGGAGCCTCGAAAAGAAGAGGGCTCCTTCGGCCTGAGAGTGCCCGGGCTGAGTAGGGGGCGGCCGGAGCCAGGTGCCCCGTGCACCGCCCCTCGAAGTTGCCCCCGCCCCGCCGCCGCCCGAGCGCCCCTCCGCCCGGCTCCCGACGCCGGGTTGGCGTCCCGGGACCCACGCAGGGGTGCGGCCAGCGCCACAGCAGCGCCAGTCTGGGCCGGAGGGAGGGCTGGACGGCTCGGCCGAGACCGCGCCGCCTCAGAGCGCCGAGCTGGTTTTGGCAAAACTTTGAAAACAGAAGGACTCCGATTACCTGAGCGGCGCGGGCGCGGGCGCGGGCGCGGGCTCGTCTGCGGTACGGCTGCCGGGCGCGGGCCGGGTTTTCAGCAGCCGTAAAGCGGGAGGAGAGCGCGCGAGCCGCGGCGCGAGCCCTCGCCCCCGAGCGGCGGCCCCGGCGCCTCCGCCGCGAGCGTCAGCCGCTTGGCAAGGAGCGGGCTGGGCTGAGTCATAATAAAAGACACGTTTGCGGAGAGAAGTGGGAAGAGGGGCGTCGAGGAGCCGTGTTAAATGGCAAGAGGCTCAAAAATAGGAAAGGGATTTTTTTAAGTGGCGAAAACTGAAAAACTTGTCTCATGGTGGGACAGATACGAGCTTTTTTTTTTTCTAATTTACACGTAGTTTACAGGTATTCTTTGTGTCTAATAAAACTTCTTAAAAGATTTTTTTTTTTCTGTAAGTGCATTACCTCTGGAGCCAATAGCTGGGTATAACGCTTCACTTTCAGCTATCGGACCTTATGCAAGTTACTTGAATTACGTGCCTTTGTTTCTTATCTGTCGAACAGGATAATGAAGGTGCCTCCCTCGGGAGAAAATGCTGGGAGGGTACATGGCATAATGCCTGCACTAAACGTTAATAATTATGATTTTAAAATAAAGTGAGGAAAAGTGAAGAAGAGCTTAGATGAACAGCTTTACAAGGAAGAAGATAAAAATAAAGTAAGGACTTTTGCAAGTGCGGTAAATTAGACAAATGTTTCAATGGAAGAAAATAAATTGGAGCCTCCAAAAAATAAACGAAGCCAAGAGATTTAGCTGAGGTAGAAAAAAGAAAAGAAAAAAAAAAGTGGAAAAACTAGGCACAGTGACCAAAAATCTGAAGCTTCATGGGGGAAGGAAGGAGTATGTTTACTTGCTGCTTAGAAAATCATGACAAACTCCCTCTGCTGAGAGAGATTTAAAAAAAAAAATTAAACAGATAAACAACTGTCCAAAAATGAGCCCCAAATGAGGAGCCTTCGCTCCAATGAATGAGATTTGGCAGTTCTGCAAAATGAGGAAATTCTTCCTTGTGCTGCATCTTAGGGGGTTGAGTCATCAAACACATAGCAAAACTTAGTGGGCTGGATTCCTGAAAGGCATGCCAGATGGATGTATTCTGCTTAGTTTTAATAACTGTATGATGTTCCCTCTGTATTGTCAGTTTTGGAAGAAAGGAATCTGAATAAAGATTTAAGAAGTGAACTTGAAAATAAAAGCCAAACTAGTTACCTAATATATGAGTACCCACCCACAATGAGCATACAGTTAAAGATTACAAAGCAAGTAACCATTTCTCCCATTTCATTCTCCCTCCCTCTTGTTTCTGTTTTCACTGTATTTCTTTTTATCTACTTTTATCATATCATTTTTATACAATTGAACTGCCTAGAGGAAAGGTGGTTTTAATTAATACCAAGGCATGGAAGGAATTTTTGCTAGGCCTTTCTAAGTAGGGTCAAAGTTTTTGAAAGAAAGGTCTTTCAGTTGAAGTTTTAATGAGAACAAGGGTAAATTGGCAGATGTGAAATCAGAAGTTGTTCTAGACGAACAAGAAAATAGACTAAAGAGAAAGGGAATGAAATAGAAATCAGAAACAGTTCTATTCCCTAATTACTGTAAGCACCAAAGACTAGAGGAAGCTTTTCTCCGTCAGATAAAGAAAAATGGGTGCCCTGCTTTACCGCCCAGGCTTTCAAATAGAAACGAAAGAAAAGAGAGAGAAGTAAAAAACAAAAACAAAAACAAAAACCTTCTATCAGATTTTTGAAATGATTTCGTAGGAGGTCTCCTACAGGGTAAAAGATTTGGAGGTGCCTCTTTCAGGGAGAAACACCAGCAAAATATTTGAGGGGATTAATTTTTGCTGAATTGCGGAAAACCCTAAGTAAGATAAGAATCCCACTCTCTCTGATTCAGTTTTGCTAGGCTGAGGCAAACAGATTATCATTAAACCTTTATTAATGTAAAATAAAGAGATAAAATCTTAAATGGTGTGAAGCCCATAAACAAAAAGAAACAAAAAAGCAAGACCAAGGCCCGGAAAATAGAGAAAGAGATTAGGAAGCTTTTCTAAGGGGAACCTTTGAACTTTTGGCTGAAATATGAATGCTTGTGACTTGCTTTAGACAGATAGGAGACACAAACTAAAGCTGGGAACCAAAAAGATCTGGTCAGTTCAGATAAAAAAATAAAAGCTTACCTTGCCTGAAATGTTTTGGTCTGAGAAAATAATTACATTCGTTTTAGGTAGAGACAAAAACTCACCACCTGATTTTGTATGCCCATTAATACCTCAGTCACCAGAATCTACTTGAATGCCCTTTTTAGTAGGACTCTTGGCACTTTGTGAACTAAACCTTGGGCTCATGAGCTTTTGAGCATTTTCTGAATTTATCCAAAGGTGGATTTCGACTAAATAAGTGTTTGCTTTTAAAACTCTTAAAACCACCATTAATTAATGCCAATAATGTCAAGCACCGAGAGACCTGCTCTTTAAGGTGTTTTATAGATAGACTATAACAGGTTATAATCATATCAACTGATGACATTACAAGTTCCTTTTACACAGTTGAATTTAACCGTACTGTGCTTATATGATTTTTATTCAAGATTTCATATAAGATTATATTGGAAAGGATTGTTTGGATTGCAAAAGACAATATTGTTCTTTCTTACTTAAAACTTCAGTGTAGTAAAGATTTCATGCCACATTCTAAACACTGTTACGACATTACCTGTTGCTAAATCACTGCATAACAGGGCGCCTGGGTGGCTCAGTTGGTTGAGTGACTGCCTTCGGCTCAGGTCATGATCCTGGAGTTCTGGGATCGGGTCCCGCATCGGGCTCCCTGCTCAGCAGGGAGTCTGCTTCTCCCTCTGACCCTCCCCCTCTCATGCTCTCTCTATCTCATTCTCTCTCTCAAATAAATAAATAAAATCTTTAAAAAATATATAAATAAATAAATAAATCACTGCGTAACAGAAGCAATGGTTAAATAGCCTCAACAAATTTAGTTTTTGTTTGAAAACTAATTTCAGGAATGCCACTAAAGACTATATCAAAGCTGAAGTGAGATTCTCAAGCCAAAATCAAGCTTTAACAAGAACACTGTGTTACAAGATTGCTAGCTAATCCAGCTCAGTAAGAGAGGACGATCTTAAAGGTACAGATCCTTGTCCTCCTCCAACAACAACATGTAGGTAGTTAGGAAATCTATTATACATATTTTAGAAGAGGTCTACTTGAAGTTATTCAAATCTATAGCACTCTGATCTTTTTTAGACATTTGAGGTGGGTTGAAGAATGATTACTTATGGTTTTGGTTTTGGAAAATGTCACAACTACAGATTCTCAGATAAGTAAAATTTTCATTGGAAAAATAACCAATTGTAGGAAATAAGCATTTTCATACATTTCTTATTGGAGTGTAAATTATTACAACCCCCTACAGAGAACAATTTAATAACAAAATTGAAACAAAATTATATTCTCCTGGAATCAGCAAATTACTTTTGAGAATTGATTCTATAGAAGTAACACACGTACAACATTATTCCTTATAACAACAAAAGTTTGGAAATAACTTAAAAGTCCATCTATGGGAGACTAGTTAAATTAATTATAGTACATTCACCCAATAGAATGTACTACATGCAACTGTAGTTGTCAGGGAAGAAAAATAGAATGAACTCTTCTGTGAACAGTTTTGGGAAATACAAGATACACAAAGTGGGAAAAAAAGTACAAAACAATGTGTAAAATAACCTTTGTCTATACAAAGAGGAGATATGTTTATATTTATGTGTACATGCATGAATTCCTCAGGGGAATATAAGAAACTAACAGCAACAGTTACTCATGTAAAGGGGTGGTCAAATGTATTGATTGGACTGAGGAACAGGTGCAAAGGAGACTTCATGACATATTTTTTTTGTTTTGTTTTCCCTTGGAGGGCCATATGAATTTATTACCTGTTGGAAAATTAATTTTTTTTTTTGGTTTCTTAAAGTAATCTCTGCACACAACATGGGGCTCGAACTCATGACCCCAAGATCAAAAGAGTCGCATGCTCTCTGACTGAGCCAGCCAAGCACCACTGAAAATTAATTTTTACAAAAGAAAACAAATGCCAAATAGTATCCATTAGGTGTAAAAAGTTAAAGTTGGAAAACTTATTCTGAAGCTGAATAAGCTCCCTGTGATAACTCCAAAAGTACTGAAGTTTACTATTAAGAATTCCTGCTAACCAGACCATGAATTCTGTCTATATCTGTTTTGACTATAAAGATCCATAGTATTTGAAAATAGCAGATAAACTTCTACACAGAGAGATGAAATTCATTTTCATTTCTCTCTAATGACTTTAACATCTCTACTATTCTCTATTATAGAATTATAGTAGAGAAACTGATACATAAAGTCAGTGTATAGTAGAGAAATTGATACATAAAGTCAGGGCTAATAAATTGTCCAGAGTTTCTACAATACACTCTTCTTTTGCTGAAAATACTGTATAGTGGCAAGGACTAATATTTTAATTCTATAATGACTTAAAGAAGATCATTCTTACATAAATACCTTTGAATCACATATTTTCTTTAACTCTTACCTATATAAAATTCCTGCTATTTCCAATGCCTCTAGGGAAATTAATGGCCTCAATGTGAGAAGCTAATGAAAATAAAGAAAAAAATTTGAATCATTCTGCTTACAGGGTGTTTTGATTTTTTGCAGAAATTTATTTGAGTAGAAAGTTACTTAGCTGAGAAAGTGGTATCCAGGAGGTGTTGACAATGTGTGTATGCAGTATGACAGAAACTGCTAATCTCACTAATATCTGTACACTCCGTACATTTCTCAGCCTCCTTACAGCTATATTTGTCATATGACTGGGTTCTGACCAATGGAGTGTGGACAGAAGTATGACATGCTCTATTTAGTTGTTGAACTGGGTGGTTGGAGAAACTCTGGCAGAGGACTAAGTACTGTATCCCTCAGTATCAAGTCAGGAAAAATAAACCACATTATTCAAAGATAGGAGATTTAATATTAGGGCAATGATTCTACAGTGTGTAACCTGTGAAACCAAAGAAGCAGAAAGGGAACATTCAGGTAATTCAGAAATAATTGCAGACAGCTACTGCCACCTCTAGAGCTGGATGTTATAGAGAGTTAATAAAATGGCCTCCATAACCTCCATCTCCTGGTATTCATGCTCTGTACAATAACTTCCCTTTGAAAATGGGCTAGACTTAGTGATATTTACAATGAACAGAATAAAGCAGAAATAATGAAATGTCACTTCCAAGTTTAGGATATAAAAGTACTGTGGCTTCTCTCTTGGCATGCTTTCATTCATTCTCTCTTGGATAATTCATCTGGGGAATACCAGCTGCCAAGTCAAAAGGCGGTCCATTGGAGAGAAAGGTCCATGTGGCAAGGATGTGAAACCTGCGAAACCATATGGGAGAACTTGGAAGCTGATTTCTCTTTCTCCCAGTCAAGCCTTCAGATGAGACCACAGTGCCTGCCAACAGTCTGAATGCAGCCTCATGAGAGACTTTGATTCAGAGGCATCCAGCTATTTGTGTCCACATTGCTAATCCTCAGAAACTGTGAAATAATATGTGTTTGCTGTAAGGCACTAGTTTTGGGTAATTTGTAATGCAGTAATAATGACAAATACAGTAGTAGGGAAACAAAAGGGAAAAGATGAGTTACCAAAACCTAGGAACTCGGAGTGACCGTAAGTAATTTGTTCTTAGTCCTCTGAGAAGGGACTATATTTATGGTCACCTCTTAAAGGTGGGATGGACTCCCTCCCAATTATAGGTAAGATAAAGAGGCTGGTGACACTCCACACAACAAAAGAATTTGAGAAAAAGTTTATTACCAATACAAGGACTTCTGGGGAAAGAACAGCATGCACAAGTAGGTCCGTGCTGACTTGAGTGAGGCAGACAGAGTGGGTTGGGCCTTTATAGTGGCTCCTATATTGGGACTGGGAAAAAGTTCCTGTGCATGGGATGGAGATTTGCAAGGTTTAAATTGCTTACCAGTGCCAAAGGAGAAGGCACACTGAGGCCTTCCTGTTAGCTTAGTTCAAAGGGTCAAATGTGGGACCAACTGGGAAAGGGAGGGTAAGGCTTAAAAAAAAGTCAGAAATCAAATATCAAAAAATGAAATCAGACTTTATTACAACGTGTATCCCAGCTACTGATTGTACCTCAGCAGCTCAGAGGAGGGATTTCAGTAGATGGTACTCTGACCTTTCAACAAGGTGTACAGTTGGCTGCAGCTGATACATCTGAGAGAGTACAAGTCCAGCTTTGGGAATGACAAAACATATTTGAAAAGGTGTCTGACTTCTGCTGTTCACACCATGCTGATAGGAAGAAAGAAAGTCTCTTCTCTCCTTTTCCACTTTCCAAAGCCCCTTTAGTGCTGTCTACCAGCAAAAATGAATTGGTGTCCCAGACATGGAAACTATCCTAGCCCCAGCCTTACGGAAGACTCTGTGGAAGGGTGGAATTGGAGCAGAGTCAATACTATCAGAACATTTCTTACCTTTGTCATTTCAGCATCTGTGCACATCCCTCCTCACATGTTTTAACCTCTGTAGCAAAAACTTGAGGCTTCTGCATTTATTCCAATGAAAATATTCTAACATTCTCCCACAAAAGAGAAGACACGCACAAGAATGTCAACATCACCCTATTGATTTATTGGTTAAGTTGGTTCCTCTACTGGTCCAATTATAACCCTACCTTGGATACTCTATAACTAGCACAAAAGTAAAAGCACTAACCATCATTACCAATCCTTATTTATAATAATAACTTAAGGAAAAAAGAGGGAAACTACTGTATGCAACAGTTGTTACTAGAGTCATTGTTTCTGTAACCAGTCAGAAGAAAGTTTGTAATTACAACTTCTTCCATTACTTGCTGCATGTTCTTCTGACCCCAGCCAATATCTCCACTGGTTATGATTATTAAGCTGATAAAGTGACTCCAGTCTTTATTCCTGAAGAATCTAATGCCTCAGTAGTTCTATCTCTATTGCATTTCTGTAGTTTTCCATTAACTTTTACTAGGAAAGATGTATGGGCTAAAAGGTAATCCAGAGAATCCACTTAGTTCCAGCTATAGTCCTCTCTGTGCCCAATGTATAGCAGCAGACCAATTTCTCCTTGATAATCAGGATCAAAAAAGTATCCTCCTCTTTTACAATTAATTTAGTGATATGAAAAGCTCAAAATGGCCAGATGGCAGTCTCAACTTACAATTCAATGGAACAGAGGTCTGTTCCTGTTTCCTGATGGAAACATTCCTTAGTTCCTTGGAAACTGAGATCACTAAATCAGGAAAGTCCAAAGTTTCAAAGATGGGAAGCAAACTTTTGCAAATGAATAATTAGGTGTAATAGGAGAGGAGCAATTCATATTTCTCCCTCAGGATTCTTGGAGCCATACATTCTGACCTTGGGAGAAACAGTATCATATGTGTTCAAACCATACCCTGTATGCTGTAGGAGAGTATCCCAGTCAGTGACATATATGGAAAGACCAGTGAATCCCATTCTGCCACACTTCTTTTGCTGTAAAACAATGTTGTGTAGGATTTCAAGATGGTGAATTTAAATGTTCTGTAAGTCCATAAATAGTGCTTCTGGCCAAAACATTGCTGGCAGGTAAGCAAATCCATACCCAGAACAAATGTGCATTCCTATGAGGTCAGATCTCTGTCCCTATCATGGGACAGCCACTAGATGAAAAGAGCCTGGGTCCTTGATTTCTCTTTAGAGAAGAGCCACTAACCCAGAACATCTGCTTTAGACTTTGTATGTAAAAAATAAACTTTACTGTCTTAAACCACTGAGATTTTGGTGTTTGTAATAGCTTTTATTCTATTTTTACTAATTCAAGCAGGAAATTTCCCTTCAACAAAAAATAAAATAATCATGAGTATCCATGAAAGAATTAAAGACTAAAACAGATATTACACATAAAAACTACTCTTTTAACATATAACATTAATACATATATTTCTATGTTTGATCTATGCATTGAGTTTTCTATCTTCATTCAGAAATTGTTTCTTGTGTCTGAAATAATGAGGATAATATTTTTAAAATTTTTATTGCTCCTACTACTGCTTATTATCACTATTACTATTACTATTGATTAATTTTCTTTGAAAATATCAATATTTCAAGCAGTTCAAAGGGTTTCTTTCTGTCTAAAAGACATGTTTCATTAAAAAATCAGAGGAATATACATGAAATCACAATTTTAATTATGCAGAAAATTAAAGTCAAGTTTTCTTTATGTCTAGTCATCTTTTCCTCGTACACACAGTATAATTTGTTTCTTTCTTTATTATATTTCTGTTATTCCCAAATGGCTTATTAACTAAAAGAATAACTGTATGATTGCCAATTTTCTTTTTTTACCATGTTACAAACCCATTAAAATATGATCACATCTTGAAAATCCACTTTTTATTGATACATAGCTACACTATAAGGTGGAAAAAAGATTTGAGAATTTCTCTTTCCTCCTCTGTAAATATACAAAATGAACCAGGAAAAAAAAAATGTTAAATGACAAGTGCAGCCAAGCTCTGTTTATTAGATGACTGGCTTAGCATGAATAACTGTGAGAGTTTTCCATACCAAAGCATGTCTTAAATAGCTATAACAAACAGTCCTAAATATGATGTAGAGTCCTTTTTAATATAGAAATAAAATGATCCTCTAATGATTAAGGGGAAAAAAGACTACGAGAATACAGATTGATTTCAATGACTTCATAAGTCTTATATAGGCAGACAAAATAACCACCCAAATATTACATAACATTTTTCCTCCAACTTTCTTCACATAGTATATATATTTGAGGTTTCCTCAATTCATCACTTTCATGGTTTTTTTTTTTTTTTCTGTTAAACATATGATTTCATCTATTGATGTAACTTTCAGTATCTTCTACCCTGGCATTCCAGTCTGTGCATTGGACATGTTAATTTTTCCCCCCTGCCATATGCCCTTGACTTTGGGGAAGTGGTTTTCTCCAACCATATGAAACTGATAGGATTATCTAGGAAAGAGCCTTGCCTCCATCACCAGAGGCAAATTCATGAACCAAAAGCACCAATTATAATTCTTAAGGAGGATAAAGTTGTAAAGCTTCACAGGCTCTAGGCCTAGAGCAGCTGAGGGCTAGCTTCCTCACTTCATGGAGAGCCTCTAGAGGAAAGCAAAGCTGAGACAGAAAGTGCTCTGATAACACTGCAGTAGCCTTAGGCTCTGTCTACACCTTTACACCTCTCAGGTACGAGCCACGTACATCCTATTTTCCTTAAGCTGGTTTCAGTTGGATTTCTGTCATTCACAACCAAGAGTCCAGAAATTAAAGCTTTCACCTGCCACCCCTTACTACTTATTTCCTCATGTCTTCTGACTCCTATTTTAGAATATTTAGAAATGCAATGGAGTTCAGGTTAAGATGGTGGGGTAGTAGAAGGACCCTATGCTTGCCTTATGCTGCAAATGCAGCAAGATAAATAGCAAATCATTCTGAACACCCAGGAAATCGATCTGAGGACTGAGAAAACAAACTGAACAACTAGTGGGAGAAAGGAGGCCACATTGTGGAAGGTAAGAGATATGGAGATATTATTTGGGGGAGAAGACAATCACCAATACTATGGAGGGGAGAGAGCCTTGATCGGGGAGAGAGGTGAGAGAGAGAGAGAACAGAGCATAGGGCATTGCACAGAAAAAACACTTCCCCAAAACCACTGATGGGGAAAATGAGAGGGGCTGATTTATTGCAAGTTTTTACAAGCAGTGGAACTCAAAGACTAAAGTTTTATAAGTCTGCACCATTGCCAGCTGGAGCCTGGTGGGCATAGAGGTGCTTCTGTGGAGAAAAAGAACAGAAGCCTGGGAGTGGGCAGATGGCCTGAGGATCCCTTGGTTTGCACTGGGAGAGACAGTTCCCCCTCTTGGAGTGCATTTGGTAGAGGGGATACAAGAGCCAGTGGGCACCACTGATTCATTCATTAGCATACGAGCAGAGACACCTGCTGAGGGCAGGTGACCTGGATACCAGCTTTTTGCTAAGCTTTATCATAAACTCCAAATCCCTGTGCGTTCTTGCAACTGTCCTTCTGGGACAAACCAGTACCAGTCACAGTGCAGCAAGACCCTCCACCAGAGGATCAGTGCAGGCCCATGCTGGGCTGGGTCCGTAAAATTTGGAGTTTTGAAACCCAGCCGGCATGCCTGAGATAAAACACAGGAGTATTGCCCTTGGCAGGCAGCCAGATGGTTCAGACACTGAAAGGCTGAAGACAGGTATCTGAAGGATGCCTGGGACAAATAAGGGGAAATTGTTTGCTCTTCTGTGAGGGTTTCCTGAACAGCAGCAGGCTTGAACTCCCCTCTCCAGGGAAGAAAGCAGGCTAATGCCATACCCATTCCCCCTGCCACACATTAGCACAGTTGGACTTCAGTGAGCAGCACAGCACCCCACAGTGGAGGCTTGAGCCACTTACACCAAGCCCTGCCTCACTGTGCTCTGCAGGTGCTTCTGAACTAGGGCAAGTGTGCTTGAGAGTCACAGCAGAAGCAGGCCTCTCCCCCCGAAGAAACCCTCTGCACACACCAAGTCAACTGACCATAGAGTGCTGCAAAACTTAAGCTGTAGGGAAAATGGGATCTAGCCTCTTTTAACAAGTAGACCAAAACACACTTAGTTAAAACTCACCACACACTGAACAAGGTCCAAACACTCCCCACTATAGGCAAGGAGAAACTCTCCAGAGGACTGACTTGAGGAAAAAGCAGCCAAAACACAACAGCAGAGTGCACACAGCATACACCAGAAACACCTCCCAAAGGACCAGGCCCTGGACAGTAGAGGACCTCTTCATAACATTGCCATTACTCTCAAAAGCAGGAAACATAACAGGCTTTACTAACACACAGAAGATAGAGACCTAGACAAAATGCCAAGATGGAGGAAATCATCCCAAAAAGGGGACAAGAAGTCATGGCCAGTATTCTAATCAAAACAGGTATAGGTAAAATGCCTGAAATGAAATTTAAAACAAAAATCATAAAGATACTAGCTGGGCTTGAGAAAAGATAGAAAACATGAGGGAGTCCCTTACCACAGAGATAAAAGACCTAAAAACCAGTTAGGCCAAAAAAAAAAAAAAAAAAGCTATAAGTGAGATACAAAACTGACTGGATGTAATGACCACAAGAATAGAAAAAAGCAGAAGAACAAATAAGTGATATAGAAGATAAAATTATGGAAAATAATGAAGCTAAAAGAAGAAGGGAAGAAAAATATTGGATCATGAATGTAGAGTTAGGGAACTCAGTGACTCCTTAAAGTGTAATAACATTCATATCATAGGAGTTCCAGAAGAAGAAGAGAGAGAAAAAGGGGCAGAAGGTTTATTGAACAAATTATAGCTGAAAAGTTCCCTAATCTGGGGAAGGAAATACACATCAAAATCTAGGAGACACAGAGAACTCCCATCAAAATCAACAAAAGCAGGCCAACACCAAAACATAGTGTAGTAAAATTTGCAAAATAAAAAGATAAGGAAAGAATCCTGAAAACAAGGGAAAAGAAATTCCTAACCTACAAGGGAAGACACATCAGGTTAGCAGCAGTTCTGTCCATAGAAACTTTGCAGGCCAGAAGAGAGAGGCATGATATATTCAACGTGCTGAATGGGGAAAGTATGCAGCCACAAATACTTTATCCAGCAAGGCCATCATTCAGAGTAGAAGGAGAGATAAAGAGTTACCCAGACAAACAAAAGCCGAAGGAGCTTGTTACCACTAAACCAGCCCTGCAAGAAATAATGAAGGGGACTCTTTGAGTGGGAAAGAAAGACCAAAGACAACAAAGACTAAAAGGAACAGAGAAAATCTCCAGAAACACCGACTTTACAGGTAACACAATGGCACTAAATTCAGATCTATCAATTATCACTCTGAATGTAAAGGGACTAAATGCTCCAACCAAAAGACATTGGGTATCAGAATGGATAAACAAAAAACAAGACCCATCTATATGCTGCTTACAAGAGACTCATTTTAGACCTAAGGGCACCTGCAAATTGAAAGTGAGAGGGTGGAGAACAATTTATCATGCTAATGGACATCAAAGGAAAGCCAGGGTAGCCATACTTATATCAGACAAACTAAATTATAAACAAGACCATAACAAGAAATGAAGAAGGGCACTATATCACAGTAAAGAGGTCAACAAGATCTAAAAATTGTAAATATTTATGCCCCCAATTTGGGGGGCACCCAAATAAATAATCAATTAATAACAAACAAAGAAATTCATTGATAACAATACAATATTAGTAGGGGACTCTAACACCCCTCTTTCAGCAATGGACAGGTCATCTAAGCAGAAAACCAACAAGGAAACAATGGCTTTAAATGACACACTGGATCAGATGGACTTAACAGATATGTTGAGAACATTTCACCCTAAAGCACCAGAATACACATTCTTTTTTGAGTGCTCATGGAACATTCTCCAGAATAGATCACATACTGGGTCACAAATCAAGCCACAACAAGTACAAAAAGATTGAGATCATACCAAGCATATTTTCAGACCATAATGTTATGAAACCTGAAGTCAATCACAAGAAAAAAATTGGAAAGATGACAAATGCATGGAGGTTGAAGAACATCCTACTAAAGAATGAATGGGTTAACCAGGAAATTAAAGAAGAAATAAAAAATACATGGAAGCAAATGAAATGAAAACACGACAGTCCAAAACATTTGGAATGCAGCAAAAGCGGTCATAAGAGGGAAGTACATAGCAATACAAGCTTACCTCAAGAAGCAAGAAAAGTCTCAAATACACAACCTAATCTTAGACCTAAAGGAACTAGAAAAGGAATAGCAAAAAAAGCCTAAAGCCAGCTGAAGAAGGGAAATAATAAAGATTAGAACAGAAATAAATGATATAGAAACAACAACAACAAAATAGTAGAACAGATCAATGAAACCAGGAGCTGGTTCTTTGAAAGAATTAATAAATTGATAAATCCTTAGCCAGACTCATCAAAAGAAAAGAGAAGCACCCAAATAAATAAAATCATGAATGAAAGAGGAGAGATCACAAGCAACAGCAAAGAAATATGAACAATTAAAAAAGAATAGTATGAAAAATTATATGCCAATAAATTGGGCAATCTGGAAGAAATGGATACATTTCTAGAAACCTATAAACTGCCAAAACTTAAACAGGAAGAAATAGAAAATTGGAACAGCCCATAACCTGAAAAGAAGTTGAATCAGTAACCAAAAATCTCCCAACAAACAAAAGTCCAGGGCCAGATGGCTTCCCAGGGGAATTCTACCAGACATTTAAAGAAGAGTTAATACTTATTCTTCTCAAGCTGTTCCAAAAAATAGAAATGGAAGGAAAACTTCTAAACTCATTCCATGAGGCCAGAATTACCTTGATTCCAAAACCAGATAAAGACCCCACTAAAAAAGAGAATTACAGGCCAATATCCCTGATGAACATGGATGCAAAATTCTCAACATGATACTTACCAGCTGAATCCAACAGTACATTAAAATAAGTATTCACCACAATCAAATGGGACTTATTCCTGGGCTGCAGGGGTGGTTCAATATTCACAAATCAATCAACATGATATACCACATTAATGAACAAAGGATAAGAACCATATGATCCTCTCAAAAGATGCAGAAAAAGCATTTGACAAAATACAGCATCCTTTCTTTATAAAAACCCTCAACAAAGTAGGAGTAGAGGACACATACCTCAATATCATAAAGGCTGTATATGAAAGAGCCACAGCTAATCATCCTCAGTGGGGAAAAACTGAGAGCTTTTCCCCTAAGGTCGGGTGCATGACAGGGATGTCTACTCTCACCACTGTTGTTCAACATAGTACTAGAAGTCCTAGCCTCAGCAATCAGACATCAAAAAGAAATAAAAGGCGTCCAAACTGACAAAGAAAAAGTCAAACTTTCACTCTTCACAGATAACATGATACTCTATGTAGAAAACCTGAAAGATCCACCAAAAATTTCTAGAACTGGTAAATGAATTCAGCAAAGTCACAGGATACAAAATCAACCCACAGAAATCTGTTGCATTTCTATACACCAATAATGAAGCAGCAGAAAGAGAAATCAAGGAATCAATCCCATTTACAATTGCACCAAAAACCATAAAATACCTAGGAATAAATCTAACCAAACAGGTAAAAGATCTGTACTCTCAAAACTATACAACACTTATGAAAGAAATCAAAGGGGACACAAAGAAATGGAAAAACATTCCATGCTCATGGATTGGAAGAACAAATATTGTTAAAATGTCTATACAAGGAGGGCACGTGTTGTGATGAGCACTGGATGTTATATGTAACTAATGAATCATTGAACACTATATCAAAACTAATGATGTATTGTATGGTGACTAACTGAACATAATTTTTTAAAAAGTGTGAATAGAGAAGGAAACAAACCATAAGAAACTCTTAACTATAGGGGACAAACTGAAGATTCCTAGAGGGGAGGTGGGGAGGATGAGGTAGCTGGGTGATGGGCATTAAGGAGGGCACTTAATGTGATGAGCACTGGGTGTTATATGCAACTGATGAATCACTAAATTCTACCTCTGAAACTAATAATATACTGTATGTTAAGTAAATTGAATTAAAAAATGTTTTAAGTGTAAAAAGTCTGTACTACCTAAACCAATCTACACATCTAATGCAATCCCTATCAAAATACCACCAGCATTTTTCACAGAGCTAGAACAAACAATCCTAAAATTTGTATGGCATCACAAAAGACCCCAAATAGCCAAAGCAATCTTGAAAAAGTAAAGCAAACCTGGATGCATCACAATTCTGGACTTCAAGCTATGTTACAAAGCTGTAGTGATCAAGACAGTATGGTACAGGCACAAAAACAGACACACAGATCAATGGAACAGAATGGAAAACCCAGAAACTGTATGACCAACTAATCTTTGACGAAGCAGGAAAGAATATCCCATGAAAAAAAGACAGTCTCTTCAATAAATGGTATTGGAAAAACTGGACAGCTACATGCAAAAGCATGAAACTGGACCACTTTCTTACACCATTCACAAAAATAAATTCAAAATGGATGAAAGACCTAAAAGTGACACAGGAAACCATCAAAATCATAGATGAGAACATAGGCAGCAACCTCCTTGACATTGGCCATAGCGACTTCTTACTACATATGTCTCCAGAGGCAAGGGAAACAAAAGCGAAAATGAACTATTGGGACCTCATGAAGATAAAAAGCCTCTGCACAGTGAAGAAAACCATCAACAAAACTAAAAGGCAACTGATGGAATGGGAGAAGATATTTGCAAATGACATATCTGATAAAGGGCTAGTTTCCAAAATCTATGAAGAGCTTATCAAACTCAAACCCCCCCCAAAAAATAATCCAGTTAAGAAATGGGCAGAAGACCCGAATAGACATTTTTCCAAAGAAGACATCCAGATGGCTAACAGACACATGAAAAGATGCTCAACATCACTCATCATCAGGGAAATACAAATCAAAACCATGATAAGATACCACCTCACACATGTCAGAATGGCTAAAATTAATAACACATGAAACAACAGATGTTGGCATGGATGCACAGAAAGGGGAACCCTCTTACACTGTTGGTGGGAATGCAAACTGGTGCAGTCACTCTGGAAAACAGTATGGAGGTTCCTCAAAAATTTAAAAATAGAACTACCTTATGACCCAGCAATTGCACTACTAGGTATTTACCCAAAAGATACAAAAATACATATTCAAAGGGGTGCATACACCCCAGTGTTTATAGCAGCATTATCAACAATAGCCAAACTATGGAAAGAGTCCAAATGTCCATCGACTGATGAATAGATACAGAAAAAGTGGCATACACACACACACACACACACACAATGGCATATTACTGAGCCATCGAAAAGAGTTCTTGCCATTTGCAAAGAAGTGGATGGAGCTAGACTGTATCACGCTAAGCGAAATAAGTCAGCCAGAGAAAGACAAATATCATATGATTTTACTCCTAAGTGGAATTTAAAAAACAAAACAGATGAACATAGGTGAAGCGGGGGTAGGGAAAGAGGGAAGCAAACCATAAGAGACCCTTAACTATAGAGAACAAACTGAGGGTTGCTGGTGGGGAGGTGGGTGGAGGATGGGCTAAACAGGTGAAGGGTATTTCTCCTCTGTTAGGGAGAAAAGTTGGGAAGTTGGGGAGGTTTTCACAATGGCTATTCTTTCTCTTGCCCTGGCAATTCCATGTAGGGGCTTTCTCGGATTCCTCCTGTGAGAACCTGGCAGTGCTCCTCAGGAAAACCCTGCATGTGTGTGGGGTCTTCCTATGACTATGACTTTTGGAGGCCTTTCATTCTCATGCTAGCATGCACTAAGCCTCCAGCAACTTCTCAAAGATATTGTTGAAATGTTCTTACCAGCTTATGGACTCCATTGGCTTCTATTCCAAGGAAAAAAATCTTTGCTGATTTATCTCTCTGGATGCATCGGACTGTAGTTTACAGGGTGGATATTTGCCCCGTGTTCCCCGCATTCTCTCATGTGTCCAAACCCCACCCCAAGTAACTTCTTTTCATGGTTATTTCTCATTTTTCTTTTAAATAAATTCATAGCATTAAGTATCTGGTTACAAAAGTAATTCATTTTCATTGAAGACTCTAGAAAATACAAACACAAAAAGGAAAATAAGAATCCACCACAAATTCAACATGCATACGCAACAACAGATATATTTTGGTATCTATACTTCTAGGAGTTTTTGAAAGTTTTTAAAAACATTAATTCATTTATGTAACATCAAGATACACTTTCAATTTCCCCTTGGCCTTGGCAAATGCAGAAAATCTCCTTGGAGCAGATGCCTGGAACCACTGTCCTAGCATCAAATGATCTCATTTGGTTGTGCAAATTGGTCCCAATGGCTGAACCTAGGCATCTCACCTTGAGGGCTTAAGCATGGTGCACCCTCCCCCTCCCCCATCCCCTCACAAGCCTGTGCTGGGAACTATGTAACTGTGAGCAGCCAACAGAGGGCAGTGATGCTCCAGTCTGTACGGGACAATGTTTAAAGAACCGGTTAAAGTGGCAGTGGGGACAATGGCAAGCCCAATGTGGGTCCTCTTAGGGTACTGGTCACACTTTCCATTTTTCTCTCTCTGCCTGGGGTTTTGGACAATGCATAAGGGGAGGAGGCCTTAAGAAGGAGATCCTGGACTTCCTGATAATGAGAGCACTGGGGTCTTAAACAAATAATTGAAAAGCAAAGATTTGTTATGAATTTTCTCCTAAGATAAAATAGGTCAGATGCCTTTCTTTTTACAAACTCTACTTCCATTATTTTTTTAAACATTTCTAAAGACTTCTAAAAATTAAAACTATGTCTAGATTAATACAAACTTCTCTGATTTTATAAATTCATTCAAGAGGTTAAGAAAAAGAAATCAGGATAAAGGAGAATAGAAGTCTGGTGGTATACTAATTTAGAGACCTGACATGCTCATGTATGGTCAATCTCAACTTTTTCCTCCTGGGTCCATTCATTCTGAATGCCAGTCTCCTAACTGGGATCCAGAAACTTCTTGTCCTCACTCCCAGGCTCTGTTTCAGAAATGCCTACCAACAGGGTAAGCAGGAATAGAGGAAGGGAAAACACTCCACACTAACGTTCTTCATTAGAGCCCATATTATTTAGTTTGCAAGCTAGGCTGCTGTAACAAAGGCACCAAGAAAGCTCCAATAAGATAATAGTTTATTCCCTGCTCATGTAAACAGTCCAGAAGTTAAGCAGGCAGTCTTGGCCTTGTAATCATCTCTGTCATGTTCAGCTCATGGCTTACAGCTCTGCATATAACTCAGGGAAGATGCTCCAATGCTTGCATTTCCCAACCAGTGGAAAGGGGAGCTTATGCCCAATTATTTTTAGTTAGAGACTCAGAGTACTTGTTTTTTACCTCTCCTTAGACAAAACTCTGTCATGTGGCCACCCTTAAGTGCAAAATATCTGGAAACTGTAATCTTTAGTTGGGCAGATATATAGCCACTCCAAGCTTTATTGCATGGAAAGAAGAGGACAATAATAATAACTAGAAATCTGCTATGGATCTCAACAGAGTCCCAGGCTTCACCAACACCCAGGTGCTGATTCATATCAATTATACTTCAGACTTGAAGTGTAAGAAAAGAAAGAGTAGAAAATGGCAGTAAAGTCATGATGTTCCTTCTATAATCTTTTTATCTCTTTTGTATATATTAGACAAAATAATACATAAAAAGTATTCTGAAGGTTTCCATAGTGGGGATGCTATATATTATAGCTATTTTGTATCAATAGTATTAGTAGTATCAATATTGTAGTAGGTTGAATTATGGTCCCTAGATATTCATTTCCACATCTTTGTAGGAAGATTTTATAGTCCTACAGTTGCTATAATTACAACTGTGAGCTGTGTGATACCTCCATGGGAAGAGTACATGTATCTACCACATTCATACTACGCTTGATCATGTGACATGTGATATGTGCCACATCTAAGCAGAAACTTTGAGAACCATATGACAACAGCATATCCCAAATAGGGGCTCAGACTCACATCCAACTCATAATGACCCACAGTTGACATGAAATCCAAGTGACTAAGAAACCTTTGTTGTTTGTTTTAAGCTATGGAAATTGTGGGGTGATCTCTTATCCCAAGGCAAAGCTGAAAAATATGAGCATTCTGGAACTTTAGAATGCAGTATAGGGAAGGGTGAGGTAGAAATAGTGTAGAATAAGATAGTGAGTAGAGAGACAGTGTAGAATAAGAAGAGAAGAGCACCAAAGATCATCAGCATGTAAGGAATGCAGAAAGGTAACAAATACTGCAAAGGAGACAGAGAATGAATGGGCTGAAACATAGAAGGAGGATCGGAATGAACATCAAAATGCTCTTCATAGGAGCTGACTAGTCAGTCTTTTGTCATAACAACATAAACACCTCCAGTTATTACAGTAAGGGAGAGATTTGTTAGGAGGACTTAGGTGCATACAAAACTATTGAAAGGGGTAGAGTCAGAAAAGGCCCCTACCTCAGGGAAGCAGGAAGTTTCCACTGTTGCCTGGGTTAGAACTGTCAGGAATTGCTGCAAATAATCATAGCTATCTACATGTTTGCAGAAGCCCTTGCATATACCCACTGATTTCACAGGAAGAATCATCGATTTTTGCTTCTTTTCTGTCTTTCAAATCTTGAGCAAATTCTCTTTATCAGAATGTAAATTACTTCAGAACTCTGGTGGAAATGGAATTGGGAAACACAGGCCCTGGAGTTTCTAGTCGCAGCACTAGAGGGAAAATAATAAAAAGGAGAGGTGATGAATATTTGTTGACAAAAACCAAAAACAACAAAATAAAACAATTTCTAGCACAAAAACCAATGGAGAATAGGATTTCAGAAAAAGAAAAGTGCCACTGTAGCCAAATAATCTGAAGAAATGAAATATGATATGAAATGGAAGGTGGCCATTGAATTATGAACTTGACAAGGGAGGTAATTGGAAATTTTTTCCAAAATAATTGTAGTGAGAAGTTACACAAGGAAGTTATTTCAGGGATTCAATTCTACTTTTTAAGAATTTTGGATAAGGACAGAAGCAAAAGAGGTGGCAAGTTCCAGGTAATGCAGGATCAAGAAAAAAGAATTTTAAGATGGTAGAGACTCATTCATGTTTCAGGCATAAAGGAAGTAATAAGTAAAGAAGGAAGGGTTGAAGTCACCAGTGAGAGAGTAAAACTAATGTAGCAACTTTCAGAAGAAAATGTATGGGCATAGGAATCAGATCATAAGTAGTAAGTTAATATGGAAGAGAAGGAGGGATGCCAACAACTTCTAAGGCTTAAGGGGAGGAGATAAAGAGAGGTATAATTACAGATAGCCTTAAAGTTAAGAAAAAGAGAGTTTAAGGAATTTATGCACAAGTGATGTCTCTTTTCCCAATAAAAAGGAGGATATGGTTATAGGCCTATCATGTGAAGAAAGTTGAAAAATGGATAATTCACAGTGCTGGTGAGGACATTTAAAAATTGGAATCTTAACACATTATTGGGAAAGGAATATAAATAATCTATTTTTCCAGTTACAATATGCCAATTTGGATCAAGACCCTTATGTAATTTAAATATAAGTTGGTCTCTTTGTCAGTCTCTGCTCATACCCTGAATCTACATTGAAGCAAGTCTAGCAGTATTCTGATGAAACCAAAAAAGTCAACAAAACTAATTCTAAATGCATGGATTAAAAAAAAAAAAAATCACATTCACATTCACATTCACACTGAAAAAAATTCTTCCAAATTTTCTGTCTTGGGAAAGGCCAGGGGAATTCTGAGACTAATCGTTTAATGCCTCTTAGATTTATCACAAGTCTTGGAGATGTATAAATATAAAGGAAAGGAAAGTCACACAGTGTTGACTGCTACCTCCCCCTACCATGCTAGAGTCCTCCATCTGTCTCAAGTTCAAGGGATGGTATATCATTCTCAGACGTCCAAGACAACATCCTCTCTCCATGTTAATAAGCGGATTGTCCAGATAGTTATGAACTCTAGAACTTGATGGGCAGCATACCTAGTGGATGCCAAAATTGACCTGAGAATTTTTCCCTTATCATCAGACAAGTTCATAGCTCTGCTTAAAGGGCTGTGTGGGACAGACTTTTAAAAAAACAATCATAACAAAGTGCTTACTGTAGGTCAGGAACTATCCCAATTACTTTGCATGTGTTTAACTCAGGCATTTCTAAAAATAACCCATTGAGATATTTACTATTATGATCTACATTCTATAAATGAGGAAATTACTCCACAGAAATGTTAAGTAACTTGCCCAAAATTGTATAAATAAGAAATGCTAGAGACTGACTTAAAAAGAAAATGAGAAAACTTTCATTATCGTAATTCTAAATAACACTCAAAAAAACAACATAGTGAACCCTTATGTACCATTCACTTTACTTCAAGAACTGCAAAATTTCGACTGCTCTTGTTTTATCTCTTTACCCCTACCATTAACATTTCCCTTCCCTTCCCTTTCCTTCCCTTCCCTTCCTCTCTTTCCTTTTCCTCTTTTTCTCTCTTTTTCTCTTTTCTTTTTTCTTTTCTTTCTTTCTTTCTTTTCTTTCTTTCTGTCCTTCCTTCATCTTTTCCTTCCTTCTTTTTCTTTACTGGAATATTTTAAAGCCAATCTTAGGTAGCACATGTTTTCCCCACTGGACTTCCACACAGATACCCTTCACTAGCTGGTGTACCCGTCTCAGGTTCTGTGAGTGTTGGCTGACAACTTAAAGCCTCTTCCCTTTGCTGGAGAATTGCCTTTGACAAAATGGGAGTTACCTTGCCAAGGAAACTGTGCTTCCCATCACCACTCACCCTCTCCCCCCACACCACCACACATACACGCAAGTAGCGGAAAAACCTTGGCTGACCCAATGACTGACTGGCACAGGGGTTGAAAAGTTTCTCCAGAACTACCTTGGGCATTGGATGGAAGCTAGGCTCCAGCTGAGACCACATTCTTACCTAGCTAATTTCACTGGCCTAGATTGCTTCCCTCATTCTCCTGTAGGCGCTCCTCCTTTTTTTTTGAAAAATCACTTGAACATAAATCATTGTTCTAGGCTCTGCTTCTAATCTGAACTAAAATAGTTAATACCAGGAATTATGCTAGGAAGCAGACTCTAAGTCTGGGTTCTGGGGTTGGATCACTCACAGTTAGGTGGCAAAGAGGACCCAAAGATGGATAGGAAATAGAGTATTTTATAGCAATGTGATTGCTAACACTTTTACCTATGGTTAACGAGGAAGACGAAGGAAATGCACTAGCTGATATGCTCTCGCAGGAATTTTAGAGGTATGGGATAAATGGCAGCTCAAAACACTGTGGAATTGGTGACTATTGCTAAATGCCATTGACATATTGAAAAAAGATAGATATTAATGTATTGAAAAATAAAGTGTCAAGTTCAGACCTATTAATCAACAACTTAAAACTAATTGTGAGAATCAAGGAGCCTTCTTGACAGCATATAAAGAAACCACTCATCTGCAGCTGGACACAGACAAAGCTGAAAATCAAGCATAAGACTTAATTTTTAAAACTTCAGAAAAGCTGAATTCACAATTTATGTGAGTCTCCTATGCCAAAATAAGCGTTTTGATAGAGAAGTGGAACTCTGATACTTGTGGTAGGAATGTCTGGATAGATATGATTGAAAATTTTGAATGTTCAGATCACCTGAAATCTCTTGGTTTGCTGAATTGACCCATTCTCCCTATTGGATGATAGAGCCCCCCATCCCCATTCTTAAAGATAGTGCAGAATGAGGCCGGTGCCATATAAGACTACTTACCCTCAGCTGAGGGTAATTGGTCAATGCTGAACCACACATTGGTTCACTGAACTTAAACTAAAAGCTATTGTAATAAGAAATTCTCATCATACTCCCATTTAATTTTCCCAGGTTGGCTATGGCAAAAACTGGATGGGTCATGGCAGATGGCAGTGAACTGCTTCAGATTTAGTCTGGTTGTAGTCCTAATTGCATCTGCTGCACCAGCTGTGGTACCTTTCTAGGGTAGATTAACAGATCCTCTAGCACATGGAATGAGTTCCCTATTCCCATCAGGAAAAAGGGTCAGATGCAGTATGCATTCATTGAATGGACAAGAGTATACATTGGTGGTCTTGCCTCAAGCCCATGCTAATTCACATGTCCTCTGTCATGTATAGTGAAGGGACCTGGATCATGTGAACATATCACAAAACAAAACATTGGTACACTAGATTTATGACATCACAATGCTGGGGCATCTCTTCCAAAGTAAAGAGCAAGTTATTGCACCACCTACCAATAAGAAATAAGTATAATGCTTGGTAAATTCGTTTGTATTTTAGAAGCAGTTTATTCTGCACCTGGAATATTACCCCAAACCATTTATTGGGTGATGTGGAAGTCTACTTGCTTTGAAACTCAGACTCAGAACAAGAAATGTCCTTAGAGCATATCCTGGCTATGGTATAAGTAGATCTACTTGGACCATAAAACCCCGCAGATCCAAAGGTATTAGAGTTATCTGTGGCAGAGAAAGATGCTCTGTGGAATCTCTGGTAAGCATGAAAAACAGAGTCGACATGTGGATCCCTACCTTCTGGATCATGGTCATGTTATCTTGATTGTCAATCTATTTACTCTCAGTTCTAAATTTGCCTGCTCTGTTAAAATAGAGCGGAGTCCTTTAAGTAACTTCCTTTTGGAAGCTGGCACTGAAGACTTGTCAGTTGAGGGCACTGGAGAGACACTGCAAAGACAAAAGGAGTGTGCTTCCTAGGTCCATCATCCCTGGTAGGTGGGTTCCCGCAGTGCCTGTAGCGTCCCAGGGCTACCACAGCACGTGAGGCTTTCTCTAGCATCAGGCTCCTGGAGCACTTGCAGCTTCCTCAGTACCCATTGCCTATCATCACCCAGTGGCCAGCATCTTCCCCTAGTATCCCTCCTTGGGGAGTAGAGCAGGGGCTTGTGGTAAATTGCCTCCAGTCAGGAATTTTCCTACTCTGTGCTTTGAGTAATGAAGTCCTCTGTCTTTGACTGCAGACTCCGGTGTTTCTCTCCAGTGTCTACCAATCTGTGACAGATTAATCTGTTAGCTTACAAGGAAGACAAAATATTAAACGCTTCTCAGTTCCTGATGTAAAGCCTGGATCTCATCTCTGGGGTGGAGTGGTGAGACTCTTCCCTAGGTACTTGATCTCAGCTCCAGGCTCTACTGGATGCTCCCTATATTTGCTATTGCTATATTCTGTTAAGTTTTCATACTTCTTACTAACCAATTCTTCAGTATTCTAATCCTTATAGTTGACAAGTCTTTGTATTAAACTTTTCCCGTTCCAATTACTCGGTCATTTCTCTCTTAATAGGACTAAGATGGATATGCCATTTCCAAAAGAAAGCTATGTGGCACCTAAGAACAGTTCCTGGCATACTACTGGACTCAGAAACTGAGCTTCTGACCCAAGAACATCAAATGACCATGTCATAAAAATGATCTATCTTGAGTCAAACCCATCAGGTCGTAACATCAGGCAAGGCTGACAGCAATCTGTCGTAAGACGGAAGTGATATATTAAGGTTCAGGCGCAAATAGTCCAGAGAACACAAGTAACCTGCAAGTGCAAATGGACCAGCGCCCCATGCTAGCTGCAAAGGTTGCATTAATAGCTGTCCTTCAGCCTCATGGGAGGGGTTCTCCGTTGCCAGCTGTTGGAGGAAGAAAGTTTAAACTTGATTCATGAATGGATTGTCTTTGTATATGGTTGCAAGTTGAAAATAAACTTTTTAAAACTGTATCCCCTACTCAGGAATGGCCCTGAAAGACAGTGGTAGAGGGACGTCCTCTCAATGGGCAGAACCTCAGCCAGTTCATCTGGTCATTTACTTTGTGTAGAGACAGAAGTGGTCCACTGTAAGGGTAACCTGGAACCGTAGGCAGTGGTGAGGGGTTCAGCTGTTTGGTCAGAAAGTCTGGAAGGAGCACGATTGGAAGATGGGGGTCCAGGAGGCTTAGGAACGAAACATGTGTTGAGGCCTCTGAGAGTGGGTGTGCAGTGTGAGCGTCTCTGCATTGCATGCTGACAACTCTTTCACCCTCTTTTATGCCATTTGTCATTAAAGCTACCAGATTATGTGGTACTTCAGAATTTCTCACATTTTTCACTGGATTGATTATATATATCAGTGGGGTATTAATTAACATGTTCCTCCACACCCATGTTTTTGCAGTAATCTGGCAATAGATCCAGACTTCATTAGATCAGTGTTGCTTTTTTCTTCTCTCTCTCTCATCAATACGAAACCATAGAGAGGCAATATGGTGTGTACTGTCTATTTCATCTCATCAATAACATGATATGATTGTCCCACTTTTACTTAGGTTAAGATGGCTCAAATGTCACCCATCCTTTTAAAAAATAACCCATAAATCTTAAAAAGCTATTCTTAAATAGCTTTAACATTTATTATTTTTTATAAGTTGCAAAATGGTGATGTTCCAATTCTAATATTCCTCCTGAATTTACTAGTTATTATTTTTCTGAAAGAAGAACTTCCATCATTTTTTGGGGGGAATATTCTTAAATAGAAAAGACAGAATAAATAAATGTTTGGTTTTTTTTCTTTTTTTAATTTGAGTTCCTGTCTTAGCAACCATCAAAGCTGCCCAATGAGTTTCTTTTTTTATATAATTATGAAGTTAAGGATTTATATATATAAATAATATATAATAATATACAAATATTATTATATATATGAGAGACATTTTTTGATCTAGTACAGTCGTTATCTTTTTACTGCTGGTTTTGCTCCATCTTTCATAAATGGTGCAGGGAAATAAATATTTTTTAAAAAATAAATAAAGCACAAGTTTATTATTTATTTTCCAAACATATTTAATTTTATATCTGTATCTCTTTTCTGTTGCTTTGAAAAACCTTGTTTCTTAATGATATAATTACTCATTTGCTTTACCATTATGTGTACATAATGTATATAATAGTTTCAATTAATAGTGCCAATATGCCAAGTATCAAAATAATGATACCAACATACTAAGAAGACCATTGAAAACAATTTCAGTATTTTTTTGGTTTTGTTTGTTTGTTTTCCTTAGGATATATCCACTAGTGATACAGAGGCAAAATAACATTTTAAAGTTATTTGGAATAATTCTTGTTCATAGAGTTATGGTATCAACCAGATACACACTTAGGTTGATTTGTTTCGATTTGTTTTCAAATGTTGGGCATGTTTTTTTCTGCCATTCTTTGATTCATTATTTTTTCAAAAAATATGTATGACATTTACATGATTCTGAATTTAAAACTAGCTTCTCTCCTAGGCAGTCTCTCCTATTCACTTTTTCCTTGTTTTGGCAAACTTTTAAATTTACTTTTGTCCTTTCCTTGTTTTGGATTTTGGGTTTGAACCCAGGTAGTCTGGTTCTTTAGTCCCTGATCTTAAACAAAATGCTAGATTGAAACTGCCCCATCAGAAATTATCAAATCCTTTTTTAATGGGGGTGGGGGTGAGGAGTGGGTAGTGATGCCGTCAAAAATTGCATATGTTTGTAGCGAGTTTTTAAAATGTAAACTTAGAGAATATCATTCCAGGCTTCTCCATAAGTCTCACTCCCACCTGCACCTCCCAATTCAAAACCACCAGGCAGCAGCTAAAAGCCTCTTTTATGGCTTTTTGTGTTCTAGAGGCTTACAGCCTTAACCCAGATACCTACTTTATAGATTCATAGCATGCAAGCTTTGCAGATATTCTTTTGAAGTTGGCATTTACAAGCCTTTGTGTACCAGCTTCTGTAAATTTCCATGTGACCTATCTGAACTTCTTGAAGAGAGAGTGTGAACAAACATTACAAGCTTTTTGTGAAAGAGAATGTAGGCTCCATATAAAAAGAGTTTTTCCTAAATCCCATTATATCTCCTTTCACCATCCCTGTTCATTCTCACAAAGTTTCACTACTCTTGGTTACTCTCATCATCTCTCTCCTCTTCTACTTTTGCTTCACTCTTCCCTAGGTCTCCTTAACTCTGGGTTTCTCAAAAAGTCTGTTAAGTTCACCAAGCACGCTCAGCATAATAAAAGGCTGCTGGCTGGTGGAATAGTCTTAGACAACAAAAGCACCAGAGGCAGGGTTGTTAGCCATTTTCTTTGTTCTTTATGAATGCCCCTAGGGAGTCCTCAGTTTATCCTGTTACACTTCAAATTATTTCATGACCCTTATGACCTTTGGCATAGAAGCTCCTCTTCAGGGAATCTAGCCCAATGAAGTAATTCAAACTGGTACAAAGATGTTCACTGCAAAAATTATATAATAATAAAAGTTTATTACTATTTAAGTGTCCAGCAATAGGGGGATGATTAAATGATGGCACTTATTTATACTAGGCCGTTAAGGATTAGTCATATTATACTATAAAGACAGACAACCTTAATAACATAAAAACTCTTTAAGATGTACTGTTAAGTGATTAAGTATGAACAAAGTAATATCAGTAATAATCTGAAGAAAATATGACAAACCATGAGCAATATTTAAAAAACACTAACAATGATAAACAGCATTAATTTCTGTATTTTCCAAATTTTAACAAATGGGGATATATTACTTTTATTAATAATACACATACACATATACACAGATTAACTGCAAGAGTATAAGTCTGTGAGCTGATTGCTCAAGATATTTATGTCTATAAGAGATGGATCTGAAAGACAATAGTCCACAGAGAAAAGATGGGGCTTTGTAGAGTGTTACAGTTTGAAGTTGTGAGCTTCAAAGGAGGACAGTTTCCAGATGAAGTCAAACAAAGTCAAGATCTGGAAAACATAATGAGAGAATGCAACTGACATTTCCTGGCCTTATGTTGCCTGGGGGATATAAGAGGAAGTACAGTATACACTGGAGAAAGTGACACTGAAACGGAAGTTTTCTTTTTTTTTTAAGATTTTATTTATTTATTTGAGAGACAGAGAATGAGAGAGATAGAGAGCACGAGAGGGAAGAGGGTCAGAGGGAGAGGCAGACTCCCTGCTGAGCAGGGAGCCCGATGTGGGACTCCATCCAGGGACTCCAGGATCATGACCTGAGCCGAAGGCAGTCGCTTTAACCAACTGAGCCACCCAGGCACCCTGAAATGGAAGTTTTTAATGGAAAATTAAGGTAGCACTTTTTAAGCTGCAGTCATTTGGGATTTTTGCCATCTCTACTTCCCATATAAATCATTGTTTTTTTCAATATTTTTCTTTAAATCAACTCACCATCTCCCTCTCTCTCTCTTTTTTAAATCAAAGGGCTTCCTTTAATTTTGACCTAAGCAATAACATGTGTGCAAAGATGACTCTGATGTATATTTTTCTAATACACATTAAAAATATAATTATTAAAATTGAAATATTTATCCAATGAATAGCCTGAAATCATCTTTGAGGCACTACTTTAGAGCAAGGAGATGAAGAGAACTTTCTCTGAAGAGCCTGAATATACAGAAACAAATAGTTGACAATGAAATAAGACTCCAGGGAGCAAAGTGAAAGGTTTTGGTTGATAATCAACAATAAGAAAATGGAAGAGAGGTTGGGATGGGTAGTATAAATCTTCAGGTGAGAGAACAGAGTAATACACCAGAAGAATCTACATTTTGAATGGTGCTTGAGTATTAAGATGAGAAGCGTGAGTGAAATTATCTGATCTATAAGCATTCACCTTTGGCTAAAATTTTTTAAAAAAGCAGGCCGGGGGTTGGGGGGACACATGGAAAGAGAGGGAAATTTGAATCTCAAGCAATAGGACCAAATAGCGCTACCAACAGTGGACCAACCTAGCAGTGCAGGATACATTTATAAACAGGGAGTGTGTTGGCCCACAGGGGCAACACTAGGACCTGCAGAGCTGGTTGCCACACAGAGAGGTGACAAGCAGAGAAAGACCTTGCAAGCACTCAATCCAGAGTCACTTTGAGGGAGCAGACTTTCAGTTACCAAGAAAAGTGCCACTGCTCAGATGCAAGATGAAGAAAAACCTGATCTCACACATGGGCAAAGTAAAAAAATATGTCCAGTCTCAAATATTTGGGTCTACTTATACATATGTATAAGTACTTATACACATTGAAATGAATATTAACTTTATTACATCTGGGCATCAAACAAATATAGCAACAAAGTAATTATGATAAGAGATGCTTTATTAAACATTGACAAGCACTATTCTATTTTATTTTGTTCATTTCACTGAATATTATTTTATTAGTTTCCATGAGATTAGGGAATTTGTCTGTTTTGTTTCCTGCTATATCTCCAATGCCTAAAAAAGGAACTGACACAGACTACATGCACAATAAATAAATATATGACTGACTGATGGAATGAAGGAAGGAAGGAAGGAATGATGGGCATGTATGCCAAGGACTTGTCTTGAGCCTTGGTGGGGCAGGGGGGAGGTAGAGTAAAATGGAGATATTAGGAATGTGAGAAAAGTATTCAAGATTCATGATGGGACATATGAATCACAAAGATTCAGAATACATGAGGGATATAGTTACCTTGATTTTTACTTATGATAAAGAATTCTCAGGCAAATCTCCAATAATAGGGTTCATATATTCCAAATCTCCCGGGTCATATTGGTGAGAGGAGGTAAAGGAGAAGCTTAATTAGTTCTATGAACATATTCAGCTTTCTCCTTTCTGAGTGTCTTTTGACAGGCTGTTTTCTCTGATTGCAATGTTGTTCCTTCACCCCACTTTATAAACATGGTGAACTACTCCCCGACTTTTAGGTCTTAGACTGAGGGAAATTCCTTGACCACCACCATCATCATCTCTTCCTATATCCTGTCTGCTTCATAACACTATCATCATTTGTAATTGTATACTTATTTGTTTACTGGGTTATCATCTCTCTCCCACTAGATTTAAGATCCTTAAGGCGGTTTCTCTCTTTTTTGTTCCTCTCTTAATACTCAGTGCTTAGCACTGTGCCAGGTGCTCTGCAGATGTTCAGTAACTTTGTTGATGGTGGTGAAATGAGACACAATGAGTAATTGTAGCCATTGCATTCACATGAGTTCATACTACATCTATCAATTTTTTTTAATTTGGTGGGGGCGGGGCAGAAAAGACTAGTTTTGCACTTTAATCTAATACACTATCATCAAAGTTAGGAGAATAGACGAGTTACACAAGGAAGAATAGGGTGACAAATGGGATTTGGGAAGTTCTTTGTTAAACTGCAGTTGAACAAATATAAAAGGCAATGTTTTCCCCACACAAAATATAATCATTTAGCTTTTCATGATGTAGGGACAGTGCCTAAGTTTAAAGAAAAATAAAGTCATAGTGAAGTAATATTTAGTTGAAAAGTTAATATAATTGTACAGAAAGAAATTTTTAAGAATTTCGGGCACAGGGGTGGCTCAGTCGTTAAGTGTCTGCCTTCGGCTCAGGTCATGATCCCAGGGTTCTGGGATTGAGCCCCGCATTGGGCTCCCTGCTCCGCGGAAAGCCTGCTTCTCCCTCTTCCACTCCCCCCTGCTTGTGTTCCTTCTTTCTGTCAAATAAATAAATAAAATCTTTAAAAAAAAAAAGAAATTTTTTAAGAATTTTACTTTGTATAAACCTGAGAATGTTTAATCTAACATTGTTTAGATTGTTTAGTAGAATGTTTAATCTAATAGTGTTTTCACGTTTTTATGCACATATACATTGGTATAATACTACTTATTAATTTTCCCTTGATATTTTAATTTCAAAATGGGGATGAGGAGGCAAGTAGTAGATGGAGATAAAAGAAAAAAATTAAGCCACAGAGGGGAAATTTGCCAAGCTTTTGTGTTCTCAGCTTTTGTAACTCTTTGAATACTTTGTACTCTTCACTTTTATTAACAAATACAGGAGATTTATCAGTGGCAGTATTAATCAGTCCTAAATGTCCTCATATATTCTTTCCTTAATGTATCGAATTCCTGATAATTATAACATACAAGATATCGCCCCAAATTCCTGACTGAGATTGTTTGAGAACAAGAGAGAAAATTTTCAACTCAAGGGTCATATTTACAGGGAGGCTTCTTTTCATTTTATGTGGGAACAAAAGATTGACTACTAGCTTAGTTCAGGTCACATCGGTAGCATCTCCCTATGATTTATATTGTACAATGGGAACTCCAGTAGACATGGCCCTGGAAGGGTAGAGGAGAAGCAATCTGAGTTAGTGGTCAGAAGTCAAGGATAAATACATCTGTCCTTTACTAAACAATTTGATTTTTTCCTGAAAACTCACACAAAAGCTCTTAAAGTAAACCAATTTTCCATTAGTTTAAATGGGAAATTTTAGGATGTGTTCTATCTCATTCCAAGGTCAGCAGAGAATGTTCATAAAGAGAAAACACTTCAATTAACCAACAAAAACAAACCAATAGAAGTAATAATAAAACATTTGAAAGTAAATACAGTTAGTGCTTAAAATGTATGTATGGTTTATTTTACCTGCTAATAAAGGGAGAGAAGGGTTGATAAAAGATGGTGAAGAGGAGAGTGAGGAAAAAGGGGTGCAAGTGTATTCTTTTTATTCCATTTTAAACCGTTTTTATTTCTTCCCCAGTCCTTCTGAGGCCCATGGTTATTTTATATAAAACTCCACTTAAATTATAGCTCAGACAAACAATTTTAGGACAAAATAGAGCCAAAATATTGAGTGCTACAAAACATGTGGAAATAGCCCAACTTCACAACAGAGTGAAAAATCAAAAAAGATTCTACCTCTTCATTCCTTTTGTGTATATTAAAACATAGTGCACAATTCAGATTTGTTCAGATGATATTCTCTCACTAGAAAATCTTGTGATAAATAAGTTGGTGTGTCTTTGCCTGAAACTATAGCATCAAGATTATCCTCTCATGTAGAAAATTTATTTAAGGTAGTTTTGGATTAAAAAAAGGGGGTAATAGTGAGAAAAAATGGTTGTCTGACAGTGGTATAAGTTTTCAAGGATCTTAATGATGAAGGTAGTTAATTGAATAGTCACTCTGTGTGGTTTAGGCTGTAGTTTACTACTAACCTCTTTTCTGGATGCCCATCTGGAGATGAAAGAAAAAAAGACTTTCTGAAGCCATTCTCAGGGCTACTGAAGTGCCTCTGCTCAGATTCTTTGCATCTGGAAATGGATGCATATACTGTGAGACATTCTGTCATCCTGACTGTTAAACAGAAATTCTCAAAGAAAAAAAAATCAACAAGAAAAACAGAAACTGGATTTAAAAACACCAAGCACATCTTATGCTCCCATTTAATGTGACAGTAGACTTTGCCACATTTGATACTGAACCATAACTGAGGTAGTCTAATTCTACCCCAATTTATTGTTTGTGTTAGATGTCTACATAATGTTGACTTTCATAGTAAGAATTTCCCCAGACATAAGTGGGATGCTAGGAATTCACATTCCCAATGCTCTTTCATTAAAAAAAAAAAAAAAATTTCTGTGATCCTGTGCAAGTTACCTAACTTCTCAGTGTCTAACTTTCCTCATCTGTAAAATGAAGTTGATAATTTGTATTTCCCCTCATAGTGGGGATAAACTAAGAAAATACATCGAAGTTTTAGACCTGTGCCTTGAACAGAGAATTACTGTCACACACCTACCACCATAAGAACAATTTTATCTATTTATCCATGGAAAACTTGTCTCCTTTTCTTAATAGTTGGACAATTTAAAAACCCAAGTTAGACTGAGCAGAGTCTCTATAAAAGCATGATTGTTGGTGGTAGGCAAGACAAACAGCAAAGGATAAAAATGACTGGAGTTATTGCAAATATTCCCTTAGGACACACCTCAGGCACTGGACAGGCCAAGGTAATTGGGGGTACTGAAGAAACTAATCAGCTTCAAAATGAGAATTTATGAGTAAGTAAGTATCTACTTAGCCCTTTGGCCATCATTATGGATTATTTGTGAAACCTGAAGATAGAAGTGGTCAGCCAGGGAGCATCACCCGGCCCTTACCAAGCAGAAAGTGGCTGCTCTATAAATTATACAAATGGTTCTCAACTTATATCCAATGGGTCCTTTTTCAAATAAATATTTTGTACTACTCCCTTTATAATGCAAAAGTTAAATTTATAGTTAATACAACCTGTCTACACAATAATAAAAATCAATATATTTAATGTAATATAAAGGAGGAATGAAAGGAATACAATTCACAAAATAGTATGTACTTCAATATGTAAATGTCCCATCCTTTAATTACTAGAATATATAATAAAATGTACAAATGTTTGCACCTGTATATACAATCATTGTCAATGCTGTAACTACAAATATGGACTGATGAAACATGTTTTAATGCCAAATCAAGGATTATAACCAGTAATGTCATTTGTGAACACTCTTAGCAAAGTTTTCTCTCAATGTAATTGCTTTGTTGGAAAATTCAGTGTATGTTAAACTTGCAAGAAATATATTTTTCAATATATAAAATGAGGTCAGGTTTCAGGTTAGATTGTTAAAAGAGATTTTTCTATTTGTGGAAGTATTTGGTGGGACATTATAGGGTCTAATGGGATGTGGGACATTTTTGGTTTTGCAGAACTTCTAACAGCCCTTTTCCACTCAATGAATACCAGTATCATCTACTGATCAATGTTGCAAACAACACTAATTCTCCCCCTCCCCTGCATATTTCCAAAACATCCTCTAGATGGTAGTACTATCTTCATGGAAAACTGCTGATATTGTTTTCTTTTTCTTCTTTTTATTATTATTATGTTCAATTATCCAGCATATACTACTTCATTAGTTTTTGGTGTAGTGTTCAACAATTCATTAGTTGCGTGTAACACCCAGTGCTCATCACCACACGTGCCCTCCTTAATACCCATTACCCAGTTACCCACTGATTTATACCCTGTAGATTTCAAGGGAGTTAGGGGAGTAGTAATCAGACAGACAAGAAATATTCTCAGAAGAAGAGATAGTGCCAAAATAACACAAAGGGATTAAAGGAGCTCCATTTATCCTCACTGCCAAGAAGAAACAATAAGGAACTCCCTACTCCGTACCTAGATATCATCTTGGAGAGATTTCTGGAATAGCAATAGATATCTGAGAAACCAGGACTTTCTTACCTGAAGAAGACGAGGCCTAAGAATATAGCTTAACTTATTAAAAAGACTAAAATTTCTCCCCCATTCCCTATTAGGTGAGGACTTCAATGTTCCAGACAGCTTAGCTCTATTCAAGAAATAATTATCAGTAGTGTGAAATGCCTTAGGGGATAACACAAAGGCTAATTACTTGCAATATCAAGAATTCTTGTGAACTCAGGGAGAACAATTTCCATGACGTTATGTGTTGCCATAGGAGATGTGCTTAGGAGATGAGGATATGGAGCCAAGAAAGCCTAAGGAAAGGGGAAAAAAAGTCTTTTCTCTTGCTAATCTGTCTTTTGTCAGTTTAATTTGCAGCCCCCAAACACTGAATATAAGAGGGTAGAGAGTAAGTATTTTTCTACACTGACAGTAGGTATACTAGCTATAGGAAGTTAAGAAGCAGGATTTTTTTGGTTTTGAAGATGGAAGAAACTTAAACAGGTTTACATGCTATGGGGAAAGGGTCAATATAGAGGAAATTGTTGAGATTATGAAGAATGGAGCTGATCAATGAAGGTGTATTCCTTGGATACACAGCAGGATGAAATAGGAATCCATGGTAAAGGAATTTCTCTTGAATTACAGGGGGAAGCAGCCATGGGAGTAGAACCAAGGTATTTAGGGATTTGAAATCAATTGGAGTGAAAAGCTTGGGAATTCTTAAGTTTTACTCAACATATGTAATAATTAAATTTGAATTGTGTTCTGAGTAGATTTTCAGGGGGTTATTAACTTATTAACTAGTTTCAATTAATTCTTTATGCTTGAATATTTTATTGAACTTTGAAATGAAATTTAACACATATAAATAAAATCATATAAATCATAAAATTATAGCTCAAAAAATTTTCACAAACTGAGTAAACCCCTATGACCACCATCTAAGTCAAGAGACAGAATGTTACCAGCACACCCCAGAAACTACCCCTTGTCCTCTTCCAGTCACAATTTTCCCTAAGGGTAACTGCTAATCTGACTTCTAAATCATAGATTAGTTTTGAATGTTTTTGAATTTAATAAGATATATAGAATCTTACAGTATAGACTCTTTCTTTATCTGACTCCTCCTCAACATGTTTTTGAGATTTGTTGTGTGTGGTTGTAGTTTTTTATTCTCATTGCTGTATAGTATTCCACTGTGTGTGTGTGTGTGTGTGTGTGTGTGTGTGTGTGTGTGTGTGTGTATCTCCCCAATGCATTTATCCACTCCACTCTTGATTGGCATTTGGGTAGTTTCTCGTTTGAAATGTTAATAATGCCACTATGAACATTTGTGATCTTATTTTTTGGTTTATACACTTACACATTTCTGTTGGTATACACTTAAGAATAGAAATCTAAAGTAAGTTGGGTATTTTTAACTGCCAAAATTTGTTGGTCCATTTTACTAGCATGGAGAAACAGTGACATCTGGTGCATGAAATAATGAATTTCAGGTCTTAGTGTCTGGAATTTTTTAAGGAATCTGTTCTTATAGGTAGTATGAAGTCTTTTAAGAATTCATATGTACTGTGAGCTTAGAGTTTTTCTTTCTAATATTAAAATTAATCTAAAATATATTTACTTTGAGCACTTACAGAATTTGAGAATAAAATTCTTAAACTCTTTTAAGTAATCAGTAAAACCAAGTAATTAAAATGATAGATTTTAGAAGAAATGCTATTTTGACATGTACTAATGACAGTATTTTTAAATGCAAATTATTTCCCTTAAAGTTGCCACACAGTGAAAGATTGTTAGGGTTTGTGAGGTACAAAATTTCTAACCTAAACCAGTGAAACCTGAAAAAAAATCACACAGATAATATGATTATAAGGTTAATAAGAGAGTAAAACTAATCTATATATTGGAATTCTTTAAAATTCAAATAAGGGATATTGCTCTCCTTTTTTTCCTGCCAAAAAAACCTATTTTTTATTATATTATGTGATTAGGAAACATACACATGCATACCACTTTACGTTTGTATGTGATTTTGCTATCACACAAAATTGGTAGGGGTTAGGTATGTCATTTAAGGTATTATTTTGATTGATCTCTACAGTTCTAGAAGGATAGTATAGTTTTCTTTCTTGACACTGTGAAGCTCATGAACAGTTTTATCACACTGAAACTTAATGCTTTTCCACACCTATTCCACAAATATTTATCACAATCTTTTTTCTGCCAAGCATTTTAGCTAGTGGAGTTCCTGGATGAAGTTCTCTTTCTCCCTCCTGCCCTCTTGAATGCCTTCCTTTTCTTCTCTTCTTCCTTCTCTCTTTCTTTCCCCTATCCCTTTTTAATATAAGAGAAACCTGAGTAAAGTTAAATTCGGACAAAATTCTTGATCACTGGAGATACTGAAAATACAGGAGAGAGTTGGCATGATTAATGGAGCAGAGAAAGTAGAAAAGCAAGGATGGAGGTCATTAACTTTAGTTGGGAGAAATAATTGCTTTCTAATTGTGTCAGGGAAGGAGGAAAAAAAAGAAGGGGGAATGTAAAATAAAAATGGAGTGGCAGAAGTTGAGGAAGATCTGGCTGCTGTTTTCCATGAGGTAATTTTTATTGAGACCATGTTCTAAAAGTGGCGTTAGAAGAGGTATTTCGGTAGTTTGAAGAAAAGTGAAGAAAGGTTACAGTAGTAACTGTCGGCAACTGGAGGAAGTGGAAGTAACTAGAGGAAATATACAGGATTCCTGAGGAACCCTGAAAGCCCAGCTAAGGAAAAGATCTTGAATTTGTAATGGTGCCAATGATCAGCAGTGCTCATCAAGCAAAACTTAGAGAGAAGGAAGATAGGTGAATTGAACTGGGTTGAGTGTTTTAAAGAAAATATATAATAGAAGACAAATGGGCCAGAGAGATGGGGTCTACAAGATGATTATGGAACTATTTCATGGAGTTGATGTGGATCTGAAGATAAGGGATGTTTTACAGATAGATTACAGATAGATTTTGATGGACAGAGAAAATGTTGATGATTCATAAGTATGCAGAAATTAGATGAAGACAGAGTATTATGGTAATAATGAAGTAGGAAAGTTGACAGGATGGGAGAGGTTAAGGTCAGAAAAAATTGTGATTTATGACTTTATGAAGCATTTGCCGTGACAAGTGAGGCAGGAGAGTGTGGCAAACATGAAGTGGGGATGGAAGTCACTGAAAGTGAGAAAGTCAATAAAATGAGAGGCAAAGATATTAGATAGACGTTGATAGATAACCAGAATAATTGCAGAACTTAAGAAAGTTTGAGCAATTTTACAAAACCTTTAATAAATGAGGGACAGTGATCAGGATTTAGTAGATTGTATGTAGTAGATGTAGTAGTACTGGTAAGGATCAAAAATAACTGATTGAAAGACATTAATAATTTTCAATAGAAGAAAATTAACTAATTAATATGCCTATAAAACAATGTCTAATTTTATAATTAATGACTATAAATTGGAAAAATGAGAAGACATTTATTTTGCCTATGAAATTAGCAGAGATTTAAAAAATCATTGTCAAGGTTGTAATGGAATAGATAATTTAATAATATGAGTGCAAACTATTAAAAATATTGGAAAACAATTTAGCAATATTTACTAAGTAGGTATCAATAAATTTTGACCAAATACTTCCATTTCTGGGAAATTATTATAAACAATTAGTACAAAATCACTACAGTGCTATTTAAAATAATCAAAATTGAAAAGCATCTGAGTATTTAACAAGGGAGGAAATGCTTTTCATATAATGTTAAGTGGAAAAGTATCTTACAATGTTTTACACACAATATGATCAAATTGTTTAAAACCAAAACCTGTGCATATGAAAAAAGATTGGAAGAAGATGTCCTAAGAAGTAAGAAAACAAATGCTTTATCCCTTCCCTTAAAAACATTTTCTTCTGTGTTTTTCAAAACATCCCTAATTAGTGTTTTATTAATTTATACTGGAAATATAAGACCATGTTCATTAATAGTAGAACTAACCACTAACGGCACCACCAACAACAGAAATTCTAATGGGCTAAAAATATAAGAGAAAACTAAGATACGGGTAAAACATACAAATAAATAAAATAAGGAAATAATCTAAATTTCCATTCTGATGGTATTTAAAGTAGAATTTGATAAGTTGATTCTCAAGTTATTCTCGAGGAGTAAACGAAACAGGAAAATATATATTGTAAAGTTTAATTTGGTAAAGCCTATTCCTAAGTATCTATAAAAATTTTTAATGTTTAGGCCTTTTGACACAGCAATTCCACTTCCGAGACTTTAACTTATAAAATTGTTAGAACAAGTGCAAAAGATACATTTGTAAGTCTATTTATCATAACATTATTGTTAATAGCAAACACCTATAGTTACTTAATTGTCTTTCTATGAAGAATGGTTAAATAAATTGTGCTATGTTTGTGTTATGGAATGCTATACAGGCACTAAAAAGAATGAGATGTGATACGTGACATTGGTGAAAAAAATCTCTAAGACATATTGTAGGTGAACAAACAAAGCCATTGAAGTTCTGGAATCTATTAACTAAGGAGCATCACACTCATCCTCTTGCTGATAACAATTATAAATCTGGGGAAAACATTTGAAATAAGATTGTTCAAAGGCAACCAAAATCAGACAGAAACTCGAGGGGGTTTGAACCTTGGAGAAGGGGACCCCATGTAGATTGACAAATATTTCTCTGTGAATATCCTTATTTTGAATTCTGAAAATTCTAGCTGTATTGGTCTCCAATCTGTTTCTTCAGTTCAGTGAGAGTGTTGGACTCTTTTGGGGTTTGCCTTCCCTGGGCCAAAACCTAGCAAGAACTTCCAGTCAGTTAGCCAAAGTGACGATTGGATTCATCTCATTTGTTTTCCTTTTCTTAGGGGTCACAGTCCTGTGCTACCTATTGAAATACTTGTTTTCCATAATTTTTCCATTTTCTAGTTGACAGCAAGAGGTAATCCTGGACCATCTTCTTCCCTCATGGCTGTAAGTGGAAGTTTCACCTAGAATTTTAGATCCAGGAAAAATATCTTTTGAAAATGAGGGAAAAAATAATATACTTTCCAGAGAAATGGAAGCTGAGAGAACCTGTTGCCGGCAGAATATGCCATTGTACAAGAAATGCTAAAGGGATGTCTTCAGGCTGAGAAAATTGATAGCCAATGGGGATTCAGATATAAAAGAAGGAATAAAGAATGCTGGAAATATAATATACATAGGTAAATACAAGATATTATCTCTTATCCATTCTCTTAAATTCTTTAAATCATAAATCACTTAAAACAAAAGTAAAAAAATACATTTTTTAATTGAAGGAAAAAATACATATAACACATGTAGAAGTAAATATATGACACAGTGTTGGAAAAGGCAGGAGCGGTACAAATTGAATTTTACCACTGTTTCTTACATAATCTGTGAAGTGACATAATAATAATTCAAGAAGACTTTGAGTAATTAAGGATGAATATTGTAGCCTCTAGAGGAAACATGACAAAAACCTAAAACCAAAATAAACCAAAAACAAACAAAGAAACAAAACAAAACCCTTCCACAGAGCTGTATTAGCTAAACAGCTGATAGAAAAGATAATATGGGCTATAAAAATTTTGTTAACACAAAGAGAGACAGAAAGGAAGAACAAAGAAACAAAGAGCAAATAGAGTAAATACCATGATGGAGACAGTGTCAATTATATCGATAAGTTGAATTCAGAGTTTATCAGACTGCATGAAAAAGAGAACCCCAACTATTTGTGGGCTACAAGAGATTCAGTGTACATATAATGATAAAGACAGAACACGAAAGATGGAAAAGATATACCATGCAAACACTAAGCATATGAAAGCTGGTATGCTATATCAGTGCCAGACGACACTGACCTCAAGACAAGGAGCATCATCAGACATGAAAAGGGTATTTTATAATCATGAAAGAGTCAATTCATTGTGAAGAGTCTTAACAATCTTAAAGTGAATATACTTAATAATAATATTTTAAAATACACCAAGCAAGGAACAACTGACTGGCTCAGTCGGTAGAGCATATGACTCTTGATCTCAGGCTTGTCAGTTCAAGTCCCACACTGAGTGTAGAGATTACTTAAAAATAAAATCTTTAAAAATATATATATCATGCAAAAATGGGCAGAATTAAAGGGAGAAACAGTTAAATCCCTGAAGTTGGAGATTTTAAAGCTTCTCTGAATAATTGATACAATAAGTAGATCAAATATCAATATAGATCATCACAGAAGACTTGAATAAGGCTATCAATCAACTTGATGTAAGTTACATTTACAAAACACTATATCCAGTAACTATAGAATACACATTTCTCTGAAGAGCACGTGGAACATGCACTAAGATAAATCATGTTGAGTCATAAAACAAATCTTAACAAATTTCAAAGTCTTGAAATCATGTTCCCTGCCCACAACCAAATTAAAATTTAAAAAGTAGAACAATATGAATAGTATAATCCTATTTATGTTAAACAATATTGATCACACAAATCAATATACTGTAAATCTACAAAATACGCATGTACGTGTATAAAAAAAACCCCAAAACCTGGCAGAATATAGATCAAAGATTACCTCTTATGAGAATGAGAATGGAAAGGGATTTGAAGGGAACATTGAAGCTTTATTTATATGTATTTCTTTACTGTTGGATTACTTTCATTCATATGTCACTCGTGTATTTAGGATTGATAAAAAAATAAGTCTTATAAAGAATAAATATGTGTAAATAACAGGTAAAAGTTTTGAAATAGAAGTAGAAGAAGAGTGAAGAAGAACCTGCCCTACCACTATTAAGAGGTTTTGAATAGCTATGGTACTTGAGGTACAGTGACAGGAAGCACAAAGGAGCTAAATGGAATAGAGTCCAGTAACAGAATTATTACATATGAGAATTTAGTACATAATAAAGAAAGCATGTAAATTTGCTGGGCAAAGGATATAATCTTTAATAAATGGTGTCAGAAAAATTGGCTAAATGCTAGGGGGAAAATTAGACCCTGTTATAGCCATTAGTACTGTCCTTCATATACTTTCAGCTCTCTCTATTTTGGGGCACATAATAGGACGGAATTTCATCACCATCTTTGAAGTTAGATGTGGCCTTGTGACTTGTTTTGGCCAATGAGATGTAAACATAATTAGCAGGTGTCATTTCCAAGCGGAAGTAATGTGTGTCTGTTCTAGGCATTGGATGTGCAATTCACCATTTCCTTTCCTGCTGTTCCGGTGATAACTGGAGTGCATCTTGAGATAACACCTCTGTAAGACTGGCTCTTTGAGGGGCATATGAGCAGAACGTCCCCTACTTGCCTGCCCCGGACAGATGAGCTTGCCACCACAGCATAAACTGATTAATGTAAAAAATTGTTATCTAGAATTTTGGAGAAACTTTAATAAAACCCCAAATTCCTTGCATTGGCATGGAGGCCGGCAAGCAGATGGGAAGAAAATTATTACTGGAGTTGGAATATTTCTCCATGCTCTGCAGTAGCAAAATGTCTCATAAAACTGTTGCTCACAAGGATGTGGATGACTGATTATATATCTAATGAACTTTTTGTCCTGGGGGAAAAGATTAGAAAATAGAACGATAGTAGCAAGCTTTGGTTGACATAACCTGAGTCTGGCAAGATATTACAAGAAAGTTAGTTCAGATAGAAATTGCCACTTTGCAAGCAGAAATGAAGGGAACTATAATAGAATCTATGAATTTATAGATTTGTAGGGATAGAAGAGGTGACTGCTTCTCAATCTCAAATAGTTGAATATAAAAATGAAAAATAATTTGAACAACAAAGGCAGCTTAAAACTCAACTTTGGTCTATTTATAATTGCCAAGAACTGGAAATAAGTCAAATCCCTTTCAACTATAGAATGGAGAACACGTACGACTAGAGAATACACTGAGCGTATTGATTCAGTGGAATAAAACTTAAGAGGCACAAATGACTGATACACGCTGCAACATGGATGGATCTCAAATGTATTATGTTCAATGAAAGAAGTTAGGTTATATGACATATATGCAAAGGCAAAACTGTAGGGACAGAAAACAGAGCAGTGATTGCCCTCATCTGAGGATGAGGGGAGGACACAGAGGATTTTGGAGGGTAATTGAACTTTATTTTTATTACAATGGTAATTTCATAACTGTATACATTTGTCAAAACTCACAAAGTCATACACTAAAAAAGGTAGATTTAAACTTGTTTGTAAGCCCAAGAGGAACCCTGCTTTAGTCATTTAAAAGCCCAGCAGTAGTGGAGGACATTTAAAGATGGAAGAGATTAGCCTTGCCAGGGAGGAGAGACACTTTGCAATAACCATTTATGAGTACCTATGATGTGCCAACTAGAGCCAATCTACTAAGCACACTTATATAGAGAAATATACTATATCTTCAATCTTTACAGCTCTCCCACATCCTGTGGGAGAAATATTGTTATTCCCATTTTAAGGAAACTGAGGATCAGAGATTAAATAAATTGCACAAGTTTGCTTAGCTAGTAAGTAATAGACCCAAGCAGAGCTGTCTGTTAAGCTTTAACAGCTTCCTCTACATAATGTAGAAAATAGAATGAATGAGTGATGATAGAGATTTTCAGGTAGGAAAAAGGGAGGAAGCTGAGGAAATTACAATCAGGAAATGTTATTATAGCAACATTATGAGATGGGGCCATCTGTTGGCAGTGAGGGGATTAATGGGGATAAAGTAAAGTTGAAGACTTGAGTACAGTGGGGAAAACTGAAGGAGGTTGTGATGATTTTGACATTGTTCACTCTACTCTTTATCCTTGTACCATGGGGATGAGATACCATTCCATTCTTAGTTACATTAGCCGAAGAAATCCTGCTGCAGGATGCTAGAGTCCCACAATGGTATTCACTGAGTGCAGATTATCATAAGAATGTGCAACTTGAGAGCCTCTTATTTTGCAAAGACCAATTCTTATCCATTCCCCAAGTCCCATTCATTTCTGTGTTCTGTTTATAAAGACTATGTCATTGAAATTATAGTGTATTCCTGAGGGTGGGAAAGGAACTTTGAAGTATAAAAAGGAATCGTAACTTGTAGATGACTGTCGTACTAATCTTTGATGGATTGATTAACTTTGATTTCTCCCAAATTCTTTAGGATCTCAAAAAAGAGTAAGATCATAACTGCAAACCCACAACTATACCGGTAATGAAACATAGGCTGGTTTTAGAGGGATCACTACAGGAAACTGTAAAGTTCATGTTAGTTTCCTTTTCTAAGGGTACATATCATGAAGCCCTGGGCATTTTCATGATGGATATGATGGGTGACATTTAGTGTTGAAAACTAGGAAAACTTTCATAAAATAAGATTAAATTGATTCAAATAGTATTAAAATGGGAAAGAGTCTTAGAAATCATCTAGTTCAATTTCTTCATTTTGCTTGTGGGTAAATTGTCTGGATTAATCAATTTTCTTTAAACTCACAAGAAGTTATTAACCAATCATAGATTACCTTTTAAAAAATTTTTGTTACATTTGTATGTTCCTTTTCCAACCTCTTCTTATATTGTGCCCACAAGGTGAGAGAACTCAGGATATAAAAATTAAAAGTCAAAATTGTTCTGAACAGTAATGGATGAAGGTATTTTAAAATATTATTGCATGTGTAAAGGAGGTTAAATAAATTTCTCTCTACCCTTCTAGGTTCTTGGTTGAGGACTCCCCCCACCCCCATCCCCACCCACCTCAGCACTGTGATAAAAAGATAAAGTAGCAGGAGAAAAACAAACAGAACTTTAATAACATGAACACCTGCTGAATATACAAGAGGTCCCAGGAAAACTGAGTAATCCCTGAAATGGCCCACACCACCACCTTAAATACCATCTCCAACTAAAGACAAAAGAAAGATGTTGGGTTGGGGGGTTGGGAGTCCATTATGGGAGGTTACCAGGAAAAGGACAGTAAACAAGGTTAAGGTTGTTATGCAGATTGAAATTGTTGTCTTCCCCATTGCTAAGAGTTTCAGATTTGGTCATCCTTTTCTTCCTAGCTAGTGCAGAGAGGGGAGACATCTTTATAAACTGAGATTTCCCTTTCAATGTAAACGTCTCTTACAAAAGGATAACTTATACTAGGTTTTCAGAGTTTCTCTGTGTCTGCAGTTTCTTAAAAAGAATCAGCTCAAGATAATCATTATGCCAAAGAGACTTTTTGGGTGGTGATGGTGGGGGAGCAAATCCTGCCCTTCCTCATATGTATTATATTTTTTGTCCACTTTTGGGGTGGCATATTATAGTGGGAAGAATGTTGGGTCAGCAGTCAGAAGACAGAGTTCTAATCCTGCTCACTCTCTTCAGGACTCAGTTTCCTCGTTTTATGGCCCTGGTTATCCTAAAAAATAAAAATCCTACAGGTCTTAAAAATATATATATTAAAATAAATGAAATTTTAGGTGGATAAATAGAAGCCCTTCTTATAAGTTGGGTGATTTAAAGAACTTGAAAATTTTGGAATATCTGTCCTGGAATATGTTTATAAAGAAAACAAACAACCATCAGTTCTGAATGGTATTGAGATATTTGGAGAGGAATGGATAAATCTGAGAGTCTCTAGAGGTTTCTTCTAGATCCATAGTCTTATGATTATGTTCCCAGTGTAGTAGGTGAAATATAGCTTAACACATGAATTCTCATCATTGTAGAGTTTATTATCTATAGGTTCATGAAATTTTACTGCATTGCTATTGGTTCACACATGTGCCATAGTGTCCCAGAGGTGGTATCAAGCCTGTAAATAGACAATCTGTTGAACTTTTATAAGAAAATAATTTAAGTAGAGCGGCATTGAGTAGCTGAAGTTGAGTATTTACTGTATTAGACCTGGTGTATTGGTTAGAAGCAGAGTCCTAAAATCATATTTTAAAAGTTTTCAAACAGAGACATTTTATCAAATGAAAAAACACACACACACACACCTTTAGAAGTAGAAAGTTTTTCCTTTATACAGGAGTGTTAAGGACAGCACCACTGCTCTTTTATAGTCTCTCTGGGAGTTTTTCTCACCACAGGAGTTACAGAAGAATGAAAGCTTCCTGCCTTGGGAAGGCTGCGTTTTTATGTCTGGAGCTCTTCCATTAGGTCACACTGTTAAAGGCACAGTCCTTTCCTAAGGGAGAACTCCCCTGCTTCATAGCAGCCCTGTTTATTCTGTTAGCAGCTGCTCTATTCCCTTTTACTCCACGCAGACCAACGTTCTTAAAACAGGGAGAAAACGATTCTTATGGAAAGTGCATCACTGTTGGCTTAACCAGCTATTATAAAAAATATAGCCAGACTTTTGGGGGGAAAAGAAGAAAATATCTTACAAGTTGTATCTGGACATCTCCAAGAATGAAGAGGCATAAAATAAGACTACTAGCTTTTGCACAGCATATATGTTTGTCTTCCTCTTTTATGGTGCAAAGGAAAGGTACACAAAAATGATGCCACACTCCCTAGGTTATATAGAGGGAAAAACCCAGTGTAGAAATTTCATTCTCATTTACCCATATGGCCAACAATGTCAGGATCCCCCCAAAGAATAAAGAGGGACTAGAGAATATGATGATTCTGCATGCTTTTCAATTTTCAATTACTTACATTTTTCTTATTTTCTTTTTTAGTTGTTCAGGACTCCAAGGTATAAAATACCGTCTTGATTTTCTTCAATGGAATGCCAAAGGGAGTCTCCTTATTTTTTTAAATTTAACTTTTTTTATTATGTTATGTTAATCAACATACATTACATCATTAGTTTTTGATGTAGTGTTCCATGATACATTGTTTGCGTATAACACCCAGTGCTCCATTCAGTACGTGCCCTCCTTAATACCCATCACCAGGCTAACCCATCCCCCCACCCCTCTCCCCTCTAGAACTCTCAGTTTGTTTTTGAGTCCATTGTCTCTCATGGTTCATCTCCCCCTCCGATTTCCCCCCTTTCATTCTTTCCCTCCTGCTATCTTCTTCTTCTTCTTCTTCTTTTTTTTTTAACATATAATGTATTATTTGTTTCAGAGGTACAGGTCTGTGATTCAACAGCCTTACACAATTCACAGAGCTCACCATGGCACATACCCAAAGGGAGTCTCCTTTAACAGAATGTTAGCTCTTTCTCCTTGAAGCTCAGTGAAATAATTTCATCTGATCTTTCCCTTCTTCCTGCTTAACATCTGGGCTCTTTATAGAAGGCAAGATCAGACTCACAGATATTAAACTTTAAAAATATGTATATATTCCTTATTATCACGAAAACAACTTCCTGGCTTAAAGAAATATAGTGGAGGCCTTTTTTATATATAGATGAAGATGGCAACTTCAACATGTGCCCCAAATCCAAATCAGTAGGATACAATCTTTCCTGAGCCGAACAGCTGTTGGGCCAATGGACTGGGGGCCTGCAGAATATGAGCCAGGTGTTAGCTCTTCCAGAACAGATGAAAAGGAATGGAAGACCTTTTGACATTCTGGTTTTATGATGCCTCTGGAGACCAATGATGTAGAGAGCTATGAAATGCTGACCAAAATTATTTGAATTCTGGAGAGAGTTTGTCCTGTAGAGGTCCACAAATCCCCAGGAGGATTTCCCCAGGGGGAAGAACCAGTTGGTCTCTTGTATCCAGCAGGAAAGCCAAGCGGATTGTACGGGTCTTTGCTAACACTAAGGCCTGCAAAAAGCTGGCTTTTGCACAGAAGGGGGCTGCAAGAAGAAAGGAGTTTTTTTTGTGATGCTTCCATTTGGGATTGACACACTACTGGCTGGTATATTCTAGTCTCTTGCTATGTATACTGTGGTCCCTGACCCCAGCAACAATGGCATCAGCTGGTTGCTTAATAATAATGCAGAATCTCAGGCCCCAACCCAGATCTACTGAATCAAACCAGGATTTTAACATTCCCAGATGACCTATAGACACATTAAAGTTTGAGAAGTCTACAGATGCAGAGACAACTGTATCTCCCCTCACCTGTGGTATCATTGCCACTAAGTTAAATTAGCAGCTATACCCAAATCTCACTGAGAAAATTAAAACCCAACTAATTACAGTTCTTAGCTGCTGGAGGGGACTGATGAGTACTTCAGGAGATAAATAATGTCCCCCCTCCCTACATATATATATATATAAAACAAGAGAAACTTTGTATTTGAGTTAAAAAGGTAATATATAATTTTAAAGAGAAAATGGTCACCGTTAAGACTCAAATGAGTTGTCTTGAAGGTGAGGTGAAAAAAATGTCTCAAAACAATACAAAACAAAAAACAGATAAAAATGTAAATAATGAGGGAATTCACAAAAGATGAAAATACAAGAAACCTAAAATTCAAATAATATGGGTTCTAGAAGAAGAAAAGGCAATAGATAGAGGAGATTAATTTCACAAGCAGTAGAAGAAAATGTCCTATTCTGAGGCTAGATTAGACTCTGTAGATTGAAGGGGGTTAGCAAATTCCACACAAGATTGAGGGGGAAAGAGAGATCAGACATTTCATGATAAAATCCCTGGATCCTAAGAATAAGGAGAGCATTTTCCGAAGTACAGATGGAAAGGAAAAAGTTGCTTATCAAATAAAAACAAATCAGATTGACATTAAACTCTTCACATTAGCAGGAAGCGGTGGAGTTACCACCATAGACGCCTGAAAGTATACTATGCGATCCAGCCTAGAGTGCTGGCTTGCCAATAGTACCAAACAATCTCAGTAAAAAGTAGGGATCGGCTGGCTAGGAATGTGTGGTGGGAAGTAAAGGCATGCTAAGTTCTCATCTTATAGGATGGGAGGAAGAAATAGTTGGGGAATATGGCATCTTTGTTGAGGAGAAAAACTGGTATCTTGTTTTCATATTTTGGGAGAGATGTATGATTATGGATGTCTTTAAAATATGGCAATAGTTGGTAAATAACTATAGATAAATGAAATAAAACTTTAAATTAGGGGAGACAACAAGTAAAGAAAAAACAGTAGCTTAAAAAACAGAAAAAATAAGTAGAAGGACAGGGAAAAAGAGAAAATAGTAAAGTTGGCAGGAAACAAAGTAAGATGAAAGGAGTAATATCAATCTTAAGTTATTACTTAAATATGAATGTACTGAATTATCTCTTTTAAAGATGGAAATGACAACAAGAGAGAGAAATTGCAGTTCAAAAAACCCACAAACCTAGGTACATGTTGTTTATAAGCAATAATGATAAAGAAGGTGAAATGTGATAAAGAAAAGGATAGTTGAAGAGAAATCAGGCAAAAAGAAAAAAAAACCCTAAAAACAAGCAAGAAGTATAATAATATTAGTCAATCTGGAACTTAAAAGAATAAAGAAAGGCATATTTTAGTGAATGAATGTATGTAAATCTCTATGTACCAAATAATGTAGCAGCAAAATAAATGAAGCAAAATAGTAAAAATATAATGAGGGCCCAACAAAAACAATTAACAGTGGACAATTTTAGATTTTTTAAAAATGTATTTATTTGAGAGAAAGAGAGTGAGCAAGAGCCAGCACAAGCAGGGGGAGGGGCAGAATGAGATAGAGAAGCAGACTTCTCCCTGAGCAGAGCAGGGAGCCCCATGTGGGGCTCGATCCTAGGACCCTGGGATCATGACCTGAGCCGAAGGCAGATGCTTAACCAACTGAGCCATCCCCAGGCACCCCACACTGGAAAATTTTAATACACATTTTTTCCAGAAGTTTAACTAAAAATAAAATGCATAGCCATAGAAAAAGCAGATAAGCAACAAACTTGATTATAAATACATATATGTATATATACACATATATAAACTTTAGATCCTTTAAAAGAAAAAATTTCATAAGTCCAAAAAAATTGCAAAAACAAATCCCTCCTTGACCACAAAGGAAACTTGAACAACACTTTTATATATAGAGAGATTTTTACCACACATTCTATAATATAATTATAATGCAATAAAATTAGAAATAAATAAAAGTTTACCTTGAAACCCTAATTGCTTGAAAATAAAGGAATATATCTTAAATAATTCTTAGGTCAAAGATAAAAAAAGCTTAATTACAAACTATCTAGAAATAAATTAAGTTTCAAAACCTATGGAACACTGCAAAAATACTCAAGAGAATATACTTAGCCTTAAATGTCCCCATAGTCAAACATATTAAAAAAGGAACTTAATATCCATCTCAAGGCATTTTTAAAAACAGCCACAAAATCAAAAGAAAATAGGTGAAGGGAATGGTTGAAGCTAAAAGTTGAGTTAATGAAATGGAAAAAAACCCCACTTATAAATAGGATAAATAAATCCAAAGCCTGATTCTTAAAGGGTTCCATAAAACAAGTAAATCCTTTAGAAGCTTGATTAATACATTCCTGATAGAATACTTAATAGTTTTTTTTTTAAAGATTAAATAATACAGGGCACCTGGGTGGCTCAGTCAGTTAAGCACCTGCCTTCTGCTCAGGTCATGATCCCAGGGTCCTGGGATAGAGGCCCAAGTAGGGCTTCCTGCCTGCTTCTCCCTCTGTCTCTGTCCCTCCCCCCACCCCTACTCCTGCTATCTCAAATAAATAAATAAAATCCTAAAAAAAAAGATTAACTAATGCAAATTTGGAAGAAAAATTTGAGGAATATATATATTATATGTATTATATATATTATATATATATATATAAAACTTAGGCTTTGGAGAGAAATTTTTAGCCAAGATGGGAAACCCAAAATATATTAAAGGAAAGGTAGACATATTTAGCTATATATACTTTAAGATACATTATCTAGAAAAACATATCATCAACAAAGTTTATAGTCAAATTATAGATAATAAAATATATTTATAAAACACACGACAAATAAAAAGTTAATGTCTATTACACAAAGAACTCATAAATTGGTAATAAGAAAACAAATATCCCAAAAGAAAAATTCTAAGAATATTTAAATGCAATTCACAAAGGAGTACATCTAAATGACTGTCAATCACTAAAAATGTGCTGAACATCCCTAGTTGTAAGGAAAATGCAAATTAAAAAACAATGAGCTATGTTATTTTATATGCATTAGGTGGTAAACTTTAAAAGTAGTGTTAACTTCGGGCACCTGGGTGGCTCAGTTGGTTAATCGTCTGCCTTCAGCTCAGGTCATGATCTCAGGATCCTGGGACTGAGACCCATATCACCAGGCTCTCTGCTCAGCGGGGAGCCTGCTTCTCCCTCTCCCTCTCCTGCTCCCCCTCCTTGTGCTCTCTCTTTTTCTATCAAATAAATAAATGTAATCTTTAAAAAATAAAAAAATAAAAGTAGTGTTAACCTCAAATGTTGGTAAGCATGACAGGATAAAGCTATATACCTTGCTGATGGAAATGTAAAAAGTTACAACTTTGTTGGAATGAAATATGGCAATAGACTTTAAATAAAAAAAAATGACCTTTGATCTAGCAATCCTACTTTCTGAAGGAAAGTGTATATATATATATGTATGTGAGTGTATTACATACTGCTTAATGTTAAGAAACCAGAAGCAAGTAAATATCCCTTGATATGAGTATGTTTGAATACATTTTTAAAGAGAAAGCCTCTTATTATGGAAAATTTGAACTTAGATAAAAGTAGACAGCATAATAATATAATAAATCCCTACAAATTCATCAAATCATATTAAAAGTTATCAACATTTTTTTCCAAATTTTATTTTATATACCTATTCCTTCACTTTTTTCTTCCTGGAATATCAAAGCATACCCAGTATTATTCTTTGAATATTTCAAACAAAAGTTCTTTTAAAAATGTTACTACCACAACATCATTATATCTAGGAAAATTAATAGTAATTATTTAATATCTAATATCCACCTGGTGTTCAAATCTCCTCTTTGATTCAAAAATGCTTTTTTACAATTGATTTATTTAAATCAAAATCCAAACAAGATCTACACATTGCATTTTGTTGGTGTATTTCTCAAGGTTCTTTTAATCTATGAGAGTTCCCTCCCTCTTGTTTCTTCATGCAATATATTTGTTGAAGAAACTTGGTTATGTTGTAGCATTTTCTACATTCTTTTGATTTAGCTCTTTGTTTCCTTGTTTTATTTAACATACTATTTGATTCTTTCCTTTTTTGAAAACCACTCAGTCTAATTAGATACTGAGGGTCTACAGGTTTTAGTTAAGTTGTTTGGATAGAAATTTGTCATAGATGGTGCTAAATACCTCCTTGGCATCACATTTGCAGGCATATAATATCTAGTTATCCCACTTTTCAACATTAACGTTGATTAATGAGTTCAGTTAGTGTCTGATGACCAATCTACTCTTTACCAAAAGTATAAGCATCCCTTGATTATCACTGCCTAGATCCATTATTTCATTAGAGGTTTTCTGATAGAATACATTTTGGTGAATCTATACCATGAAGTAGTATTTTGCAACTATTGCAAATAATAGTAGCTAAGTCTTTTATAAAGTTTATTTGACTAATGTAGTGTTCTAAGCACTCTGTATAAACTTATTATACCTAATAACAATCCAATGAATTAGATACTATAATTATCCCCATTTTACAGGCCAGAACTCAGGAATGGAATGATTTGTCCAAAGTCACAGCTACTAAGTGTTGGGTTGGGAGTCAAGAGAATGAATGAGATCTATACCTGTTGCAAAGAGAAAGATACAAAAGAGTTGTACATAAGATGATGGAATTTTTGTAAAACAAACAATGGTAAATTTATGTACATGCTTTTATGAGAAGGCTAAATATTACATTATGGTTACATGGTGGAGGAGAGAGATGTAATATTGGGGATGCATAGAGATAGAATGGGGGAATAGAGGGGAAGAAGACAGACAAGCAAAAAACAAAACAAAACAAAACACACAGGGGCACCTGTTAAACGTCTGCCTTCAGCTCAGGGCATGATCCCGGGGTCCTGGGATTGAGCCCCGCATCAGGCTCCCTGCAGAGCAGGGAGTCTGCTTCTCCCTCTCCCACTCCCCTGCTTGTGTTCCCACTCTCGCTATGTCTCTCTCTGTCAAATAAATAAAATCTTTAAAAACAAAGCCACAAAAAACCCCACAAAAGACAGCTTTATAAAAAGTTGAAGATAAAACAACATATATGATAGTCTATCTTTTATGTAAAATGATGTATGTATATATACAAACATATACACACAACTATATATGTATGTGTGTAACGGTTTATAAAGAAATGCATAAATACACAGTTGCTAAATGACTAACAGTTTTTACCTCAGGCTGGGGATTTTAGGTGATGTTTAATTTTTTATTTAGCCTTTTATATACTACTCAACTATTTTACAATGATCATGTATTTATATAACAACAACAAAAAAACCCAATAAATCTATTTTCATTGTGGAACATTTTAAGAGAGTTGGGAATGAATGTTACCTTTTAAGCTACTAATGTATCAGTTATATAAAGCACAAGTTCACACCCTTTGAAATTATACTTATTAAATACTTAAGGTAATAAATAGTTAACACAGAATTTGGGTCAATAGCAAAATTTCACTAATTAATATTATTTGTTAAGATTTATCCAAATTCATAAAAGCTCTGAATTATAGAATGGCAAAGAAAAGAAGGGTCATTTTATTAGCTCCAAACTATTTACAATAGAGATAGCATCAGTCCAAGTAGAACAATTACATTTTTCATTTCACTACAGTTTGTTATGAGAATGACACTTACCTTTATGCTAGTGTTTCTCAAAATGCAAACTTATGCATGTTACTTAAGACTTTATCAGTTGAATAAACTTTCTAGGAGATTCTTATGTTAATAAAAGTTTGATATTTTTTTGTTTTGTTTTTGTTGTTGTTTTTTGCTTTTTACATTTTTTAAGATTGGGTAGCACCTGTATTTTAATTGCCATAGTCATAGTAATCCAGCCTGGAGAGAGATAGGACTGGTTTGTATCATCATTTAAGAAATATTATACTTTTTTAATTTGTAATTAGATTTTTAACTTAATTAGTCCAAAAGACTAAACGTTCAGAGATAATGTTTCTGGGAGTCTGAAAAGGTTTCTTCAAATATTAAGAACTTATACAATACCAGGTGCTATTTTAGCATGCTTAATGCATTTTTTTTTTTTTTTTTTTTGAGAGAGAGAGAACTAGAGAGCACATGCACACGATTGGGGGAGGGGCACAGAGAGAGGGAGAGAGAGAATCCCAAGCAGGTTCCAGGAGAAGCACAGAGCCCCACCCGGGTCTCCATCTCCCAACCCCAGATCATGACCTGAGTCTAAATCAAGAGTCGGCTACTTAACCAACCGAGCCACCCAGGCACCCCTTACGCATTATCTTTTACAATGTACATGATACAATTTTAAGATATTCTTACCTACACTTAACAGATGAGAAAATGGATCTTTTAGTATTTAAGTGACTGCTAGAGGAGGTTACAGAGAGGACGTGACGTGCCGTGACCGCCAGTTGACCCGGGGGCTGAACCCTGGCAGGCAGTGGGAGGCTCCTCACGGCGCCTGTTCTTGGAATGCTGTTTCCACGGCCGCTGCCGCTTTCACAGCCTGGGTGGTTTTTCAAGGACGCTGCTTTGAGAGAGCAATGTGTTGCTGAACCCACCTGGATGGTATTGGTGACTGAACCCAGTTGAGGCCCCTATAAACGTTGAAGATTCTGGCTGGCAGACACGGAGATTTACTCGATTTATGGCCACTCAAGACAAGCCTTGTAGGTAAGTTCCCTTGTTTTATGAAATCTGCCACCTACTAATCTGTGGTGGGCTGTTGCTTTCTTTGATCTCTTCCGGCCTTCTGTGTACAGGGGCCAATTTCAAGATTTCACCCAGGGACTCCCAAGGTTTCAAACCAAGTTTCAAGGTAGAGAATGGCTCATACTTCTCCATCATTTGCCAGAGAAGGGCCCTTAGATTCGACCTGTCTGTAGGAAAATGCTCCTGATGCACTGTCTCTAGGCCCTCACCTACACTGGGCGGTATTTTTAATGATTATTTGAATTTTGTAGATTGAAATGGTTGGCTTACTCTGGTGTGCATCTAATTTCTGTAATCTTGTTACAGTGCATGTGGTGTGTGCACAAATATGTGTGTGTGTGTATTGTGCTCTATAAATTCTTTTATGCAAAAACTTGGGGAACAAATAAATAAAAATAAACACTGTGCATTCCCTGGGATTGTTTCTGATTCTTGACTTCTTGCTCAAGGGAATTACCTGTTCCCTGATTCTTCCCCTTAATTGGTCTTGTCGCTCCCACCTTTTTATTGAGTTGATTACTAATTGCATATTCTTGGAGCCAGTGATGATGGGTCTTGTAGGTACTGAAATTACTCTTTCCCTCTCTCTGTCTCTCCCTCTCTTAAAAGAAAAGAAAAAGAATGAAATCTTGCCATTTGAAATGACAGGGAGGAGCTAGAGAGTATTTATGCTAAGCAAAATAAGTCAGAGAAAGACAAACACCATATGATTTCACTCATATGTGGAATTTAAGAAACAAAACAGATGAATATATGGGAAGGAAAAAAAAAAAGAGAGAGAGGGAAGCAGACCATAGGAGACTCTTAACAATAGAGAACTGAAGGTTTATGGAGGGAGATGGGTGGGGGATGGGTTAAATGGGTGATGGGTATTAAGGAGGGCACTTGTTATAATGAGCACTGGGTGTTATATGTAAGTGATGCATCACTAAATTCTACTCCTGAAACCAATATTACACTATGTGTTAACTAACTAGAAATTAAATAAAAATTTGGAAAAAAAAGAAATAACAATGCATGTAATGTATAAAGCACACATCCTAGAATGTTTAGAACTTAGTTCATAATAGTTATTGTTAAAATTAGGATTATTATTTCAGGCTTCTCATTTTTAAGTAAGTTATATTTAACTGAGTCATTATATTTTCTCATCATTTCAAGAATCTAACCATAAAAATTTTATGTGAGATGGCAGAATTTTTTTTTTTTGAGATAGCAGAGATTTTTATTTTCCTTTTCTGTTTTTAACCTATAGGGAGTCCCATGTGAAAAATGGAAATACTTCCAGATTTTCTTCTTGAGATAGGACAAGAGTTATAATCGAGAGAAGATGGACAAATATTAAAACACACACAAATTATTCATCTTTGAAGAAAAATTGTTGGTAAGTACAGAAAGAAAGAAGACCCAGAAAAAATGGTTTGAATGCTTCAATTAAGTTCTCTCCAAGTCATTGTGAATATTAGTGCCTTTCCAGGTTAATATTAGACTTTTCATGTATAACTAGAAAGAAGCATTTATTATTAATACTTTAAAATATTAGTAATATTATTTATTAGTAAATAATACTGTTAAATTTATTAACATACATTTATTGATTATAGACATAATACCTGGTAGTGGTAAGAGTTTTGAAAAGATAATATATAACTAAGAAAATAAATATCACTATATTCTAACCACCCAAAGATGACATAATACATATTCATATTTAAAAATATTTATTTGTATGCCAGATATTGTCTTTGGGAAACTATATGCTCAGCTTTGGGGAGCAATTCAGACCCTTCATAATATATCTTGGTGAACTTTCTAAGTTAATACAGGTAGGTAAGCTTTATTTTCAATAGCTACTCAGCATTTCATCACGTGGGTGTAATTTATCTAACTATTTCTATGTTATAGAAAATTAAGACTGTTTCCACAGTTTTACATATTTTAAATAAGGCAAGAATGTAATATCCACGAGGGCAGATACTTTTTCTGTTCTGCAAGCCAGCTAAAAATAACACTTGAAACTTAGTAGGCAAAAAATAAATTTGTTTAATGAATATGTTGAATGAATAATGTCATACTGAGTGTCTTTCTATAAAACTCTATCTGTATTTCTGATTATATCTTTAAATTATTTCCTGAAAGTAGCAGTTTTTGACCAAATAGTAGGAGTTTTGTATCCATTCCTCACTATGCACTTTCCAGTCTCTTTGACTTTTAAAACATTTGTTTGAAAAAAGGAAAAGTAATGATTCACATGGTAAAAATGTACAGAACAAGGGGTGCCTGAGTGGCTCAGTCAGTTGTGTCCAACTCTTGATTTGAGCTCAGGTTATGGTTTCAGGGTCATGATATCGAGCCCTACGTTGGGCTCCACACTCAGAGTAGAGTCTGCTTGTCCCTCTCCCTCTGCTCCTCCCAGCACCTCAAATAAATAAATAAATAGATAAAATCTTTTTAAAAATAGGTGCAGAACAATACATCATTATATTCCTAAATAAAACCATTTGTTTTAAGTTTCCTGTTCATACATGAAGCTTTAAAAAGTTATATACATGATTTATATGTACTTTAAAAGATTTTTTTCAGGGGCACTTGGGTCGCTCAGTCGTTAAGCATCTCCCTTCGGCTCAGGTCATGGTCCCAGCGTCCTGGGACTGAGCCCTGCATGGGGCTCCCTGCTCAGCAGGAAGCCTGCTTCTCCCTCTCCCACTCCCCCTGCTTGTGTTCTGTTCCCTCTCTTGCTGTGTCTCTCTCTGTCAAATAAATAAATAAAATCTTCAAAAAAATTAAGAAATAAAAGATTTTTTTCAGAAAAGTATTATAAGAAAATAGATGGAAAATACCAAAAAACAGAAAGCAAGAGAATTAGAATTTAAAAATTCAAGTATTAGTCCAGGAAGAGCAAGACCCAACTAACAGACACACCAGAAAGAGAAAAGATAGAATATGTTAATGAGATATCATAAACAAAATCCCCAAATCTGAAGACACTTATGATCCCTAGTATACTTTAAGGCTATTTGTTCTGGTATTAAACAGTATTTCCACCTTTAAAGTTTGTACTATATTCAGTTCATTCCTATGTCTGTGCATAGAGGTGTTATCTTGATACCCTGCCTAATAATACCTGAGAGTCCTTCTTTCACTTTTTTTCCCCCTCCCATTCCTGCTGTCCTCTGAAAACTGTGTTTTCCATTCCCCAGTTTCAGCCACTCTCCACCTTAACCAGGGACTGATAAGCAGATTCAACTCAAGGATGTTATTCTTCAGGATTTTTGTCAACTGGAAGGCATCCTTTCCCAACGCTACCTAAAAAACATTTCAAACACTTTTTGCCCCATTCCAAAGATATCTGCTTAGATCTACAGCCATAGTTTCCCATTATTTTATCTTCTTTACCTGACAGGTGCTATACCTGGTTTCTAGAACTTATATACTAAAGACCTAGCCTAAGCAGAAGTCAGGATTGAACAACAGAGCATACAATTTAACTGATGGTTCTCAAAGTTATATCTCTGGTCTGAACTCTTTACTCAAATCCCAAACTCAAATATTCAGCTGCCAACTGTTTATTAGGCATCTTGAACTTTGCAGGTTCAGAAATTGCAAACAAAATGGTAGGCATCATCGCTTTCCACTGTCTGTTCTGTCTGTCCTGAAGACTCTTCCCTCAGACCTGTGCCTCGCTGGCTCTTTCACATATCATTCAGGTCTCTGCTGTAAGATCATGTCCTCAGAGGACTCTTGCCTTAATAAGTTAAATAAAGCAGCCCCGTCTCATTTTTCTCTATCCCACTATGGTTCATTTTATTCATAACAATTTCACTACTTGAATTTTTATCTTATTTGTTTATTGTCTGTCCCTCTGCATTATTTACATGCTGTGTAGGGATATGATTTGTCTTCTTCACCATGTATCTCCAGGCAACAGGAAATTACAGTGCGGTGCATAGTAGCTGAACAGTGAGAATCGTTTTTCGATAAATGATTGAATGATACAAGTTTTCAATGAGTCAAATACAAACTTTTTTTTTTTTTACTGTAGTCTCATATTACTATTTCTTGGTTTGAACATTAAAGGAAGTAGTTGGTTTTTTAAAGGCCACATTGTACAAGTAGTATGTATCTTTAAATTAAGGGTGATAAAATGTGGCACAGGGGATCTGAGACCTACAAAGGAAAAAGCAGATTCATATCTTCTGTTTCACTCTTACTCTATGGTTTTTCCAATTATAGCTTTAGCCTCACTTTAGTCTGTCCTCTCTATAGAGAAGATTTACTGAGATACCCAATTACAGAATTATCCCTTCTTTCTGACAGCATGCAATTCACAGCAAAGCCCTACTTCCTTGGACCCTGTCCCAAATCACTCAACCAAAATCCAAATCCTTTGATAATTCCTTTCTGGCATCCTATCACTGAGACACCCCAGGATTCCTCATGATGTGTGTTCTCTCTTCAGGCAACCAATAATAAACCCAACTTGTTCAATTACTTTTGTTCTTGGGTCTTTGGCCAGAGGGCATTGTTACACCTGACAGCTTGTTACACCTGCTGGCAACTGGTAATATCTCATCTATACCCAGGTAATTCCATATAAAGGGAAATTCTAGGACTCCTTTTTGGATTACTTGATGTAGCAGTAATACACTATACAACTGAGCATAGACCTACAGCTGATGGAGATACTGCTCCCTAAAGACCACAGTCCTGTGTCTGAGGGCAGTGACACTCAGACTATAATGTGCATACGAATCACCTGGAGATTTTGTTTAAAAAAATGCAGGTTCCTATTCAGTAGGTCCCGGTATGATCTGATATTTTGCTTTTCTAACATGATCCAGAGTAATATTGAGGACTAAACATTGAGTAGCAAGTTTTTAAAGGAACTAGAGGCTGCGTACTTGAGCTTCTCTTCCCCATTTCCCTTCGTTAGGATGCTCAGATGACCAGATAGGTAAGATATGAGTCATGTCCTGAAATTATAGACTTCTCCTGACCTTCCTTCCTATCTTGAGCCAAGGAGTGGAAAAATATGGAAGACTTTGTGTTAAATTAGAAGTGTATACATGTTTGTTTTCCAAATCTGTAGGTACAACCAAGAGCAAAAAGATTTTGAGATTGGTTTGTTATCTGAGTGTCTTTGTTTGGATCCCCCCAACAGCAAACACTGAAACGAAGATTCAAGATTCAGTAGGAAGGTGGTCCCAGAAAACACCAGTAGGGGAGTAGGGAAGTGAGGCAGGAAAGAGGAGGCCAATAGAAAGTAAATTATCAACCAAGTTACAACTGTTGGCAACTGGAGCTTAATTTCATTGGGGAGCTCTGTGCAGACCATACCTTAGAATTATCTCAAGAGAGGGAGGAATTCTTCATTGGAAAATTTCTAAGGAAATTAATTCTTTATCACTTTTGTCCTGCCTTGATAGCTGGCCTATTGTGCTATTCAGCTGGGAGTGGTGGAGAGGGGGGAAGCAGCCCTCTGGTAAGGAGTTGTACTTTTTCAGAGTAAGCAGCCTTCAGCTTAGAGGTGAGCACTGAGCAGATATATGGGTGAGACATGGACAGCAACCACTCCCTGAGCTGGGGCCTTTGCTACTTCAAGGTAAGAAGTAATTCACCTCTTACCCTCAAGAAACATAGATGTTTCCGATCTAGGGAAGAACATGCCTGAAGCGAGTTCTTGTCACAAACAACCTTTTCCATTAAGGGTTGACAGCAGGGCCTCCTGAGAGACCTTGAGGCATTGCTGCAGATGGATGAAACCTTTCTCTGCTGATAAAAGCTCTCCTCTCTTTATCCTCATCAGCTAGAACTGCTATCAGGTAATACCCATTCTGCAAATCTGAACAAGGTGAACTCTAGATGTTCTTTCCAAGTAGTCTATTGATTACTCTTAGTTCAAGCTATTAACAGTATGATAATTCACACACTCAATTTTTTCCAGACTCCTTTCTTACTACCAAAATTGGAGAAGCATATGGGCTATGATTCAGTAATGATCCCGTTAGCCAACAGTTCTTTAACATGATCCCTCAGGTAATTAATCTTTCACAAAGCAATCTTCCCAGGTTGTTCCGGAAACGCCCTTGAGTCATTTAACATGATGGTGTGCTGCTCCCCTTGGGCATATCCCACAGCCAGGCTTGCAGGGGTTGACTTCAATTTTTATCTTAACCTATCCTTATGCTCAGATGCTGAAGATACCACAAAGTGCAGAAAGACTGGGTTCAGTTCACAGGTGTTTCAAGGACCATGCTAAGGAGGAGGGAACAAGGGATTGTCTTCTTTTCTGGCCTCCACATGCAATTAAGGCATTGTACGTTAGACATCTTGGTGTGGTTAAGTATCTCCTAGTGCTTGGAGCTGGCCATGTTTTCTACAAGCCCTAGAGAGAGTTATCTCTCAACAGATCTTCTATTATCAAACTTGGTGAAGCAGGACACATCACAAAGCTACTTACTACTTCTTCTTCTTTAACAGTCTCTTCAGGGAGGAGACTTTCTTACATATATAGCTGGCTCATTCTGTTCCCTTTACTTAGGAAATTTGCCTAACCTGCATCAATTAAGATCCATTGCTGTGTCTTTAAGAACATCTATATTTTCATCATAGCTTCCTTTATTCTTTGTAATGTACACTGATTCATGTCCTTCCATGACTTAAAATATTGAAACTTAAGATAGAACTGGTAAGAAAAATGTTAACAAACATTTAATGCAACCTATCCTTTCATAGATGAGGATACTGAGGCCCAGAAAAGTTGTAAGCAAACAGCAAACTGCTAGTTAGTGGCCATGCTAGGACCTGAGTCCAGCATACCAGAGTTGCATCAAATGTTCTTTCCTCAAAAATAGAAGCCCAGTAGGTTGTAAACACCTGACTTTTTGTCAGCATTTGACCCTCTTCATATCCTGCCACTTACTTATCATTATTTGTTTTGTTATCTTATGTCACGGATGAGATTGTAAACTTTTTACAGGTGGAGGTTATGTCTCACTCATCTCTGTATTTCCTTTATTATTAAGCACAGTGCTTTGTCCTGGGAAACAGCTGATGCTCACTAACTGCTTAACCAATAAACAGTGCATAAACAAATGAGTGAATGCTCTTTTGCTAACAGTTATAAGGCAATACAATTTAATTGGAAGAAGTAATGGGTGGTTTGGAATGCCAGTTGTTTGTACCATGTTACTTAAACAGCTGGTTAATTTTAAAAGTAATATGAGTCAAACCAATGTTTTGTCATCACATAGACAAAAATTGGCTCATTAACTGGATTGTTCACTCTCAGGTTTGTCGCTATTAGTTCATGTAGATAGAAATTCATAGTGTTTTGTCTTTTCCCTAGATAAAGCAATGTTTAATTGGGTGATCTTGACCAAGTAAATTAAAATCTCCCTGGGTCTTTTCTCCATCTGCTTAGCAGTATAGTCAACTCTGCCCACTCATTGCCTCACAAGGAAATTGTCATGCTGACATTTTTATAAAAGAGGATTTTTATGGAGAGAAAAAGAGGACCACATGGCTTAGTTCTTATTTCTTCCCAAGGAAGATTTTGTAAATGACTTTATTTGAATTCATCAATCCAGCTTTGTGTTAGAGTTATGGCAATTTGTGAGCCATGAACTCCTTGCCTCATCCTATTTTCACATCCTCATTCTTTGAGTTAATTTACTAAGTAATGTGATTACAAATGAAGACACTTGATGGATATTCTTGGGTTCTTTGATTTGTGTGGTTTCTTGGCCTATATCTCTCACACACAGAACGAGGAGGAGAGAGAAATTTGCTTCAAACATCTTTAAGCTCTTTGGTTATTGAATTTTATTTTATTTTTTGGCCAGGAAAGAAAAACAGAAAAAAACAAAACAAAACAAAACAATCATTGACTTAAACTGACACATAATCTTTTCTTGTGCATTTTCAAAAGTTCTGTGAATTGTGTAGGACTGTTGAATCACAGACCTGTACCTCTGAAACAAATAATACATTATATGTTAAAAAAAAAAAGAAGATAGTAGGAAGGGAAAAATGAGAGACTATGGACTCTGAGAAACAAACTGAGGGTTCTAGAGGGGAGGGGTGTGGGGGGATGGGTTAGCCTGGTGATGGGTATTAAAGAGGGCACGTTCTGCATGGAGCACTGGGTGTTATGCACAATGAATCATGGAACACTAATCAAAAACTAATGATGTAATGTATGGTGATTAACATAACATAATAAAATAAAATTTAAAAAAGGTTAAGTTCTAAGTTTGAATTCTAAAGGAGATCAACTTATGACCTAAAATCTTGACATATTCATACTTGATGTACATTGGTCCTTTCTCTTGATGTCTTATATCAAACCTGCTAAGTCGTAGTCTTCTTAAGGTTTCTCTGCCTCTATTTTCTCCCTCCTCCAAATTTGAGTATACATTATTACCAAATCCATCTTCAAAAACACATCTTTGATCAATCCTCCTCAAGCACCTTCAATCACTTACAATTTGACTACAGCTGGAGTTGGAAAACTATGGCATGAAGGCCTAATCCAACTTACTGCCTGTTTTCATAAATGGAATTTACTATAACACAGATATGTTTATTCATTTACATATCACCTATGGCTGCTTTTCTGCTATAGTAGCTAAATACTCACCATAGAGAAGTAATCCCCACAAAGCCTAAAAAATCCACTAGCTTGCCCTTTACAGAAAAAAAAAGTTAGCTGACCTCTGGACTACAAGATAAAATAAAAACTCTATAATCTGTCATTTATGGCCTTTCTTAAATGGTAGTTGGTACATAGCAGGTGATCAATAAAAGCATAATCTAGGTAAAAATTTATGCTAGAAATATATCCTGCACTATTAATTTCTAGCACAGTCTCTTAGCTCCAGCAGTCTCCTGTCCTACTGGGAGACATTGTGCAGCAAATTGTCAGGGCGTATGCACAGCCTCTGCAGTCAGACATGCCTGGGTTCTTGTTGAAACTTGGGCATTTACTAGCTGCGTGATTTTGAGCAAGTTAGTTTTCTGACTCTTGGTTTTCTCATCTGTAAAATGACTTTATGGTGTTCTAAGACTAAAATGAAGTATATTTAAAGCCCCTAATATAGTGTCTGAAATATCATAGTTCAAGAAAGGCTATTGCATTGTTTCTTGTCTAGTCCAGGAGCTAGGATTGCCTAAAAGATACAGTCTATAATCTGTCAGGCAACTTGGACTTCCATTACAAAGTACCTCAGACTGGGTGGCTTCCACAACAGAAATTTATTTTCTCACAGTTCTGGATGTTGGGAAGTGTGAGCTCAAGGCACTGGACAATTTAGTTTCTGGTGAAGGCTGTCTTCCTGGCTTGCAGATGGCCACTTTCTCACTGTGTCCTCATATGGGGGAGAGAGAGCAAGCTCCCTGGTGTCACTTCTTAAAAAGACACTAATTCTATGGGGTTAGGGGCTTACCCTTATGACTTCATTTAACCTAATTACCTCCTTATAGGTCCTTTCTCCAAACACAGTCACATTGAGGTTAGGGCATTAGTATGTCAGTTTAGGGGGGAGGGCCCAATTCAATTTATAGTACATGGCATACAGAGGGTGGTGACTCAGTGTATCCATACTTGGTGGATTGGTCATTGTATCCCCCACAGAGTGGGTTTCATCTTTAAGTGAGGCAAGCATTTGGTTTTTAAACTTTAAAACCATGTCATCTTATTGGCATAATATTATTAAGCTGCAAAAATGTATTACAGGACTATGTATATAGTATGAGTACATTTTTTTTTTATAAAAATACACAGAAAAAAGACTAATAGGCTATATGGCCAAAAGGTAACTGAAGTTATTGCTAGGTGGTGGAATAATGGACAATTAAAAAGGTTTTTCTTTTTTATTTCCTGCTTTTTATATAATGAATATAAATCACATATATAAAAATAAATATATGAATAAGGCGACCATAAAACAAACTTAAAATACATTAAAAATCCCACATATTTTGACAGTGTCCATAACTTTTTAGTTATTTAGCTTTTATTTAGGTGAAATTCCCATAACATAAAGTTGACCATTTCAAAGTGTACAATTCAGTGGCATTTAGTGCATTCAAATGCTGTGCAGTCATCACCTCTATCTAATTCCTGTCCATAACTTTTTAAAACAACTTCATTGAGGTATAATTTATATATCATAAAATTCCTTCATTTAAAATGCACTATTCAAGAAGTTCCATATACTTACAGAGTTATACAACCATTACCACCATCCAGTTTTAGAACATTTCCATCACCCCAGTAAGATTCCTTGTGCCCATTTAGATTTTATTCCCATTCTCACTTCTGGTTCCAGGCAAATCAACTTTTTGTCTCCTTAGATTTGTCGTTTCTGGACATTTCACATATATGGAATCATGTGATTTGTTATCTTTTGTTTTTGGCTTCTTTCAATTCGCATATTTTTGAAGTTCATCCGTGCTGTAGCATGTGTCGATATTTCATTCCTTTTTTTTTTTTTTTTTGCTGAATAGATTTCATCATGGTAAACCACATATTGTTAATCCATTCACTCTTGGACACTTGAGTTGTTTCTACATTTTGCCTATTAGGAACAGTTCTGCTCTGAACATTGGCATGTCAGTCTTTGTACGGACATGTGATTTCATTTCCATTGGGTAGGATCTAAAAAGTGGAATTACTAGATTGTATGGTAAAGTTATATTTAACTTTTTATAAACTGCCACATTGTTTTCTTCATAACTTAGTTTTTCATTTACACAAACATCAACAACAGCTACATCTTTACATAAACTGTGTAGCCTGAGTAAGGGTCTTATGACTTCTTATGCTTCCTCATCTATAAAATGGAGATACAGGGCACCTGGGTGGCTCAGTTGGTTAAGCAACTGCCTTCAGCTCAGGTCGTGATCCTGGAGTCCCGGGATCGAGTCCCGCATCGGGCTCCCTGCTCAGCGGGGAGTCTGCTTCTCCCTCTGACCCTCTTCCCTCTCGTGTTCTCTATCTCTCATTCTCTCTCTCAAATAAATAAATAAAATCTTTAAAAAAAATAAAATAAAATGGAGATACAAATAGAACTTATGTCATGGAGTTGTTGTAAGACTTAAAGTTAATATACAAAACACTTAGAACTGTGCTTAATATGTGTGAGTCCTAATTAAGTGCTAGTTGTTAGTATAGAGTATGTTCAGATGTTGGGATTCCAAGTTGAATTTCTTACATAGACATAATATAAAGCCACAGTAAAATGAAATTTAAAGACATAATACAAATAATATACAATTATTAATTAGTCACTATTTGCTATAGTTTTTTTCAGTAAGATATACTTGCAGACTCTTCCTATATTTTTGGGGTTTTTTTGGGAGGGGCAAATATTTCCATTCCACAGCTCACTCCTTATTTAATGATCTTTATTTAGTTCTTCCCAAAGTATTCAACTTAGTTTTTATGTAAATGAATCTTCATAGAGACATCAATTTTCTTTCATTTTGTACTCTTATATCATATTCATGCTTCATTATTTTATGTAATTATATGCCTCAGTGGGTAGAGCTGTGTAGCTTCCTGGACACGAGGGTTCATGGGCTAAGAATATTAGTAAGTTTTACAAAGTGAATGAATATTTCTAATAAACCTGGTAGCTGATTGAATAGAACTTGGTAAAGATCTCCTACTTTATATGACAGTGTGTGTAGGAATTTCTACCAGTTGCAAAGTTAAAGAAGAGGAAATAGTAATACATACTTGGTTCCACATTTGGCAAAACATGAAGCAGAACTTGGCGTAGCCATTATGTAAGATAAAATGCAGCAATATTTGTGGGTGATTTTTTAAAACATGGGAAAATATTATATTAAGATTAAAAAGTTGAATACAAATAAATCTTGAGGAGGAAACTGTGGCTTTGAGTAATAGAATTATGAGTTAATTTCCCCCCTGCCTCTCTATACTTTTCTCCATTAAAACTTACAAAATGAATAGCTTTGATAAATGGATAAAAAGCAAATAGAACTTATGGTTTCAATTCCAACATTTAAAGAGCTTGGAAGTTTGCCCTCTTATCCTTATATGAAAAAGCTAAACAAATGGGAAATCAACCACTTCTCTTGAACCCATCACAGGGCAAACTGCCACCCAGAACCTCTGTAGAGATGGGTAAATCCAGAGAGTCACAGCCAAGGTCTGCTCACCTAAAGTAGAAGGAACTGGAGCCATAAACTGGTAGAAAGACTCAAATGGTAATGTTAATGAACTGCTGGAGGTTAAGTATAAACACATAAAACCTACACGTGAATATTTACAGTAGCTTTATTCATAATCACCAAAAACTAGAAAAAATAAAATATCCTTCAATAGATGAGTGGATAAAAAGTGGGTGGTACATCCATGTAATGGAATATTATTCAGCAAGAAATGAAAGGAAAGGAATTATCAAGCCACAAAAAAGACATGGGTGAATCTTACCTGCATATTGCTAAGTTAAAGAAGCCCATGTGAAAAAGCTACATACTATAGGAGTCCAATTAAATGCTTTTGGAAAAGGTAAAACTGTAGTGACAGTAAAATATCAGTGGTTTTCTGGGGTTCAGTGGTGGAAGGAAATAGGCGAATCACAGATAATATGTTTACGGTGGTGAAATTATTTGGTATAAGACTGTAATGGTGGATATATGACACAATATATTTGTCAAAACCCGTAGAACTTTATAGCATAAAAAACTGAATCTTAATGTATATAAATTTAATTTTAAAAATTTTAGGAGGTTACAGTTTCCCAGGAAGGATTGCACACTGTGACAAGAGACTTTAACCATATTACAAATGTATGAAATAACCTCATTGAGGGGGGTGGGAAGGAAAGGCACCGGCCTAAGTACTTTTGGAAATGAGTGGAGTCTGTATGACTAACAGCAAAAGGAAATGCACATAGCACCGTACTCTAGTTGATAAATTTTTTTCCCACGAGAGGATAGGTTAATAATTCTGAAATTTCTATGCATGCATACTGGAATTGAACAAATAAGTAAATGAACGGTGGGTAGAGGGAGCCAGACATCTCACTGTCAGAGTATGAATGTACAGATAAACAAGTGAAGGAAGCTAGAATGATCCATGTGGTAACTGATTAGAGATATCAGTATAAACCTTATTTAGTTAAAAGAGATACAGATGATTACACATAGAAATAAACTCTGTGTGCATATATGGGTTCATATACACACATATACGTCCTTGCTCTGTCAGCTGCAAGGACCTAGAAGCAATGATATACTTAGTGCCCAGATCCTGCTTCTAAATATCATTGTCCAGTAAAAGGATCCAGGGCTACTTGGAAAAATGGCTGATTCTAGGACTAGAGCCGGAAATATACAAGACGATCCTGGAGAATCCAGTAGTACCCCCCCCCAATTTTTTTTAAAGTGTTTAAAAAGAAAAATCAAAATCTCCAATAATAAGGTATGTCAATGGAACACAGGAGCCAATTGAGAGAGTTCTCCAGGGCTAAAACTGAGCAAATTTGAGCATCAAAATAAGCAATGTAGTACGGGATAATAACTCACAGTACAAAATAAATAACCTTAAGAACATACTGATATAACTGTTAAGAAGATGAAGAATTTGGAATGAAGGGATAAATAAGATGAAGCTATAGTAAAAATTAGTACAAAAATTTCATACTATTCTCTCACGCTCTCTCATGCAAGGGGACTGTATATTTCTTCTGAGTTTCCTAGCAGTCAAAGCAGAGAATGAAGCAAATTGTAAGACTTCTAGTATACATAAGCATATATATATAAAAAATTACTTGTTCAGGAGAACGCCAGCTTCTCTTGAAAATGAGATTCAAGAGACTTTTCTTTCTTGTGTTTTCACAACATCCTTACAATAAGGATAATAAGGAATTTTAATAATTTAATTTATAAATTAACAAACTTAATAAAATTTAATAATATCTTTCAATATAGACTAGTTAATAGGAAATTTGTTTAATTAATTCCTTAAGGCACATGTATGCTAATGTTTAAAGATACTGTAATCTATACCTCTATAAAATCTAAAATCATCACTTGTTTCTAAAAGAGGAGGTTTTAATTCATTTGGATTCTTGAAATCATAGGTGGCAGAAACAGGCAAGAATTAAAATATTTAAACATGACTTCAAATTTTATTTTTATGATTTTGACTTTTTCCTGATAATTGAGAAATTGACTTGTTAAAATACATATTTCCAATTTTAATCCTGAGTTTTACATACCTGTATTTAAGAAATAAGACTCCAGTTACTGACATTAATCCCTCCTTTTAATTTTATTATGTCCTATTGTGGTCACAGACCTCTGTCTAGCTCCAGTTACTGCCATTGCTTCATCTAAAAGCCAAAATTGTTCCAGATTTATTTAGAATAGGTTGTTTATGGATTGAAAGGCAAGTGTTTTCATCAACTCTGAACTTTTTTCCTAAGACTGACTTGACTTTCTAATCTACTAGAGTTGTTGAACAAAGCTGTGAGATTACACTGGAAGTGGTCAATTGGTGCCCTGCAGTGCTCACTTCCCCAAGAAGAGCTAGGAGTCACTGGTGGGCTGGCTTACACAGCATTAGGTCTAAATAGAAAAAATGAAAACAAAAACAATCTAAACTCATCCCCACTGAGGATTGAAACTAGGAGGGCTAATTTGTTCCCGGTAGGGAAGAAACACTATAGACTCCCTGCTCTAGGATCTGTGGGTTCTTATCATTTAACTCATCGTGGGGTGTCCCACAGAGGCTGACCTGGAATTGTTTTGGAAGGAGACTATAAAGACAGATGTTTGTGATGGTACTCTGTATAAGGGTTTCCACGAGATGTCACATTTAAATTACATTATATCTTAACAGTCATTCAAATATTGTTTCTGTAAACAGAGCTGCTGCTTAATTTGCAACACTTTTATTACTTGTAACATTTTATCCAACATGGGAGTCTACGTGTAAGTAAATGATTGGCAAATTGACTGAAACTACTTTTCCTTGTGTTAAAAGACCAAGACCTATACACTCTTCACTGTGTAATTTAGTAGCTTAATTATTGTCTTTGATCCAATCATTTTGTCAGGTATCAAACTCCAGTAAAACCCAACATATTACCCTCTTGGTGTTTTTCGGTAGGGTATTATTTAAGATAGCTTTAGCTATATTTCAAAGCTTCAGCAGATACTTTAACTGAGAGATGAATTCTTCAAAGTATGTCCTTCCCTTCATCAAACCTCTGTTATGGTGTGTTTTATTTCCATGGAAATACATTTCTTCTAATATAATTGTGCTTTTTAAAGTGCATTATCACTTGGGGACATATTTTCTTATTTACTACCTAGGAATCTGAGGGGAATAAGATAAAAATACCAGCTTAATCAGTACAATACTTACATAAAAGCTAATTATTTATATTTAAAGCAGGTCCTTTAAAAATATTTATTGATGTGTAATCAGTATGATACACTAGCATACTAAAATGGTAAAGGGCATTATACCGCTATCACTTAGTTATGGACTAGGCAAAACAGAACACCAAATACAGAAGGGGTCATTAAGTAACTAGAGTGCAAGGAAAACAACAATTGTATCACTTTGAAAAGATAATTGGGAAAAACAATTCTCCTGTACTGCAGGGACTTTGACTTACATCGTAATTGGATTCCAGATTTCATTCTCTCCACTTTTAGCAGGTTTGCCTCCCCTCTTTCTTATATCATCTACATCTTCCTCTGTGCTAGCTACTTCTATAAACATTCTTAAATAATGTAAATTCAAAAAACAACCTCTTTTGAACCTTTCCCTTCTTATTATTGCCTTGTAACTCTTTTTCATTCACCTATAGACATGGTGAAACTTTACTCATCTACCATTCAGGTTTAAACCCTTTGCAATCTGCTGTTTGCAACTGTGTGTGATTCATTATTATATTCATATTGTCAGATCCGAGATCAAGAGTCACATGTTCTACCGACTGAGCCAGCCAGGTGCCCCTGTCAGATTTCTTTAAATTTTCTTTGACATGAACTCTGTTTCCTGTATGTGCCCCATCCCTGCTTCCCACATGAACTATCTCCTCTTTCTTGACTTCCTGATAAATGCTCTATTTTTTCCCTTATTAAACTGTTTTTGTTTTGTTTTTATTCTTAATAACAACTTTTGATCTCTTTCTTCAATGTATCCTCTATTGCCTGACCCTAAAGTGTTGGTTTACTCTCCCTAGCCTCCTTCTCAAACTGTGCTCATGCTGAGTGATCCCATCTATTACTAGGGCTGCAGCACTCATTCATGTGCTGATGAATCCAAAATCTAAATGGATCAGACAAAGAAAAGTTGGACTACTTTGAGAAGAAAAAGTGTACATTCTGAGTAATAAAAGTAGAAAGGTAATTTTAGACAGATTATGAAAGAACATTCCACACATTCGATTATAAAGTAGATTTACAGGCTTTAGCTATTAAAGAAAAAAAAATTAACTGAAGGCACTAAATTCAGAGGCTATACGAGATAATAGGATTACTAAAATTAAGATCAAAAAGTCATCCTAGTATTTGAGAACTCAAAGATGCTCCCTCTTCTCTGGATGGCGCAGGAACTCTTGGCCTCTTAACTTCCGGGGGTCTTGTCCTAAATAACAGAGAATGTCATGTTATGGAATTTTCTTGCTATGGGTTACTTGTGGAGTACAGAGAGGAACTAGCAAACAATAACAAACAATAACAAACATCAGGATTTCTGAATAGCTATAAAATATGCTTTAACCACATTTCAAAGTAGCAAAATGAGATGAGTAGGCAGATGCGTTAGGATATTAAGGCTAAAAAGGTCAGGACTTCTTTGCTTATTCATTGGGAGATAGATCAGCTACAATGTTGAAAACAAAGCCTGAAAAAAAATCTCCTGAGTCAGAAGTGGGTTTTGTGGGGTAGCAGTAGCCTGTGGGACATACAGTGCGGTATAAGGAAATAGTCAATGTTGCACGAGGCGGGGCATACAGAGTATAGTAATTCTTCATATTTTTAAAAAAATAGAAGAGGGGCACCTGGGTGGCTCAGTCATTAAGCGTCTGTCTTCGGCACAGGTCATGATCCTGGGGTCCTGGGATCAAGCCCCACACTGGGCTCCCTGCTCTGTGGGAAGCCTGCTTCTCCCTCTCCCACTCCCCCTGTTTGTGCTCTCTCTCTCTCTCCCTCTCTCTCTCTGCCAAATAAATAAATAAAATATTTAAAAAAAAAAAGGAAAATGAGAACTTCATTGATTCAGTAAAGTCACAGAAAGTGTTTACTAACAGACATAGTATTGGAATTCAAACTTCTGTCTTGTGAGCCATCATAACTGTCAGCCTCTAAAATATGAGGAGGGCTTAGAGAAATTTAAGGAAATTCTTTGTTTGAAAACCACTTTAACAATGCTTTGCCCCGACCAAGTAAACATCAACATTTATTAAAGAAAATGTCTTAATTCACCAGGAAAATGGTAAGTGATCAGGGTGGCTGATGATTGTTTCATTGCTCCTTCTACTGTTCTGCTCCCTGGAGCCTGTCCAGCACTGTTGACTGCAGGGACAATTTACTCCTTTCAAAATTCCCTAAATTTAGAGCTGAGACGCTTAGAAAATCATTCATCACACATAAATAAACGGTCTTACTGCGATTTCCAAAACATTGAAAATCTTGGAAAAGAACAGGAACACAAAGTTTCTGCAGTGTCTTTGCTGTGTGGACCTCACCAGTTTAAGAGGCTACTTGGTTTCTGTTTTATTTTTTCTTATTTTTTCTAATATTTTTACTTATTTATTGGAGAGTGAGGGAGATCATGAGCAGGGGGGGAGGGTGGGGGAAGAAACAGACTCCCCAATGAGCAGGGAGTCTGACCAGGGACTCGATCCCAGGACCCCTGAGACCATGACCTGAGCCAAAGGCAGACGCCCAACCAACCCAGCTGCCCTTCGCTTCTGTTTTAGATAACTCATAGCTCATTTCCATTTAACAAATTAAGTACAAATTTTTTTGTGTCTCCTGTTACTTGATCCAGAGATTGCACAGCTTTTTAGTCACTTTCAGCTAAAGGATACTTTTGATTTTCAGGTGTTTCCAAGTTGAATCCTTCCTAAAACAAAGCTCCAAACATCCACCTAATTCAGAATTTTTCCCCTGCCTCACCTAAGGCCTGAGGTGGGCACAAGACATTGGAAGTGATAAAGCTGCTGTAAGCTTTTTCACTCCTTCTCCCTACTTACTCTATAGTTGGCTTCTCCAGAGTTTGGGTGTGGGGGTGAAGAGCTGAGAAGGGGGAGCTGGAGAGGGATGGGGGTAGCAGGAGAAAGCAATGCCTCTCTCGCAGGAGGCTTTAGCAATTCATCTTTTCTTCCCGTGTCCTCTTTGATGGCAGGCTTCCAAATGCTGGCTGACATAGGGGATTCACTTTCTGGCTGACTTCTTGAAACTTCACTCCCACAGCAAGGCACATTTCCAGCTTCTTCCTGTGGGCTGCCCTTTTGGCTGGGGTCCATCAATATGTTTTAAACCCTACCTTCTGAGATATCCATTTGGCATGAGGAGACTCAAAGCAACTTGTTTCACAAAGCAATGTAAGTGCAGTTTGCTTCCCACTGCTGCCCTCTCTACTTGCCTTGCCATTCAAGCCCATTTTACCATCTTCCCACCTGTAGCACTGTCTGGGGGAGAGGCAGGTGCCAATTTCTATGTTTGTATAGACCCTAGGAATATATGTCAGGTTCTCCCAATAGCCAGCTGGGGAGTGAGATTTCCAGTGTTCCCTTTGAGACGCTCCCGATATTTATGCCAATTCTCTTATTCATTCTGACTAGTCTTGATGTGTATGAAGGGGACTACTTCAACAAGGCTGATAACTCTTTACCTTGATTAACCTCTTTAATAAACCTCATTGATAGTGCTCTTACATATAGTTAGGAAGTAGGGGTCGGATGCTGTACTGAGAATGCTACCTTGAGTTGGTCCCCCATAGGTGTAGCTAACCCCTTTCTTTAAAATGTGAAGAGTTTTCTTTTCTAATATTCCTTTGGCTATTTGGGGTCTTTTCTGGTTTCATATAAATTTTAGGATTATTTTTCCAGCTCTGTGAAAAATGTTGATGGTAATAGTATAAATTGCTCTAGGCGGCATCGACATTTTAACAATATTTGTTCTTCCAATCCGTGAGCATGGAATGTTTTTCCATTTCTTTGTGTCTCCCTCAGTTTCTTTCATGAGTGTTCTATAGTTTTCTGAGTACAGATCCTTTGCCTCTTTGGTTAAGTTTATTCCTAGGTATCTTACGGTTTTGGGTGCAATTGTAAATGGGATCGATTCCTTAATTCCTCTTTCTTCTGTCTCATTGTTAGTGTGTAGAAATGCAACTGATTTCTGTGCATTGATTCAGCCACTTTGCTGAATTCTTGTATGAGTTCTAGCAGTTTTGGGGTGGTTTTTGGGTTTTCCACATATCGTATCATGTCATCTGTGAAGAGTGAGTTTGACCTCTTCTTTGCTGATTTGGATGCCTTTTATTTCTTTTTGTTGTCTGATTGCTGAGACTAGGACTTCTAGTACTATGTTGAATAGCAAGGGTGATAATGGACATTCCTGCCATGTTCCTGACCTTAGGGAAAAAGCTCTCAGTTTTTCTGCATTGAGAATTATATTCACTGTGGGCTTTTCATATATGGCTTTTATGATATTGAGGTTGAGGTATGTTCCCTCTAGCCCTACACTGTGGAGAGTTTTAATCAAGAAAGGATGCTGTACTTTGTCAAATGCTTTTTCTGCATCTATTGAAAGCCAAAGCTGGTGGCATCACAATTCCAGACTTCAAGCTCTATTACAAAGCTGAAATTATAAAGATAGTATGTACTGGCACAAAAATAGACACATAGATCAATGGAACAGAATAGAGAACCCAGAAATGGACTCTCAATGCTATGGACAGCTAATCTTTGACAAAGCAGGAAAGAATATTCAATGGAAAAAAGACAGTCTCTTCAACAAATGGTGTTGGAAAAATTGGCAGCCAGATGCAGAGGAATGAAACTAGACCATTTTCTTACACCATACACAAAAACAAACCCAAAATGGATGAAAGACCTAAATGTGAGACAGGAATCCATCAGAATCCTAGAGGAGAACATGGGCAGCAACCTCTTCGATCTCGGCTGTGGCAATTTCTTGCTAGACACATTTCCAAAGGCAAGGGAAACAAAGGCAAAAATGAACTATTGGGACTTCATCAAGATAAAAGGCTTTTGCACGGCAAAGGAAACAGTCGACAAAACCAAGACAACTGACAAAATGGGAGAAGATATTTGCAAATGCCTTATCGGATAAAGGGCTAGTATCTAAAACCTAGAAAGAACTTATCAAACTCAACACCCAAAGAACAAATAATCCAATCAAGAAATGGGCAGAAGACATGAACAGCCATTTCTGCAAAGAAGACTTCCAAATGGCCAACAGACACATGAAAAAATACTCTACATCACTTGCCATCAGGGAAGTGCAAATCAAAACCACAATGAGATACCACCTTAGACCAGTTAGAATGGCCAAAATTAACAAGTCAGGAAACGACAGATGTTGATGAGGATGCGGAGAAAGGGGAACCCTCCTACACTGTCGGTGGGAATGCAAGCTGGTGCAGCCACTCTGGAAAACAGTATGGAGTTTCCTTAAGATATTAAAAATAGAGCTACCATATGACCCAGCAATGGCACTCCTGGGTATTTACCCCAAAGATACAGATGTAGTGAATAAAGGGGCATATGCACCCCAGTGTTTATAAAAAAGCAATGTCCACAATAGCCAAACTATGGAAAGAGCCTAGATGTCCATTGACAGATGAATGGATAATGAAGATGTGGTATATATATATTTATATATGTATGTATATATATATATATATATATATATATATATAAAATGGAATATTCCTCAGCCATAAAAAAACAAAGAAATCTTGCCATTTGCAAAGCATGGATGGAACTAGAGGGTATTATGCTAAGCAAAATAAGTCAATCAGAGAAGGACACTGATCGTATGATTCACTCGTGTGAAATTTACAAAACAGAAGCATAGGGGAAGGGAGGGAAAAATAAAACAAGACAAAATCAGAGAGGTAGACAAACCATAAGAGACTCTAAATCATAGGAAACAAACTGAGGGTTGCTGGAAGGGAGGGGGTGGGGAGATGGAGTAACTGGGTGATGGGCATTAAGGACGGCATGTGATGTAATGAGCACTGGGTGTTATATACAACTGATGAATCACTGAACTCTACCTTTGAAACTAATGATACACTATATGTTAATTAATTGAATTTAAATTAAATTAAATTTAAAAAATGTGAGGAGTACCTATCACCCATTATTCGCCTTCTTGGGGCTTTAGCTGAAATTCAGAGGCAACAGGATAAAACCATTTAACACCCTGTTATATTGTTTTTAGATTTCCTAGCCATTTCACTATAATATGCTGTTTCCCAAAATTCACCTTACATAGATCTACTCACATTCTTTAAATGCCGCCTTTTAATCTAGAAGTTCAATATGACAATAAATATATATGTAATGAAAAGTAAGCAGTCCTTATATTGTGAAACTCTTTTCTATCTCCCTTGTCTTTTATGAACATGAGCCATGTGTTTTCTGCAGCAAATACAATGTTGAATTGCAGCTATAGATTGTCAGAATGTCAGAGTTTGCTAAACTCAATAATATTTCTATGGAAATAGTTGCAAGCAGGTGTTAAGGAATTTACCACTTTATTCTGGTTTCTTTCCAACACAGCCACTAGTTGGCTGGTCAAGTGTTCTGCAAAGAACTGCTAATTGAAAAAAGATATAGATCTTACTTTTGGCCTTAGTACTGCATAGCTGTATGAGCCTGGCAAATATGTTAACCTCATTTCCACTCAGGGTTCCTATAATTAAAGACTCTTACTAAGTAATCTTTATAGCCACAAATGGTTAACCATGCACATAGTGTTTCGATGAACCATTTCAACGAAGCACTGAAATCCTTCTAAATAAAGCCAGAGCCATTGAAGCTGCTGACTAGAAAATCACCCCTGACTGATAATATGTCTGGACAAGCCATTATCCAGGATGGGTTGCTTTGATTTGAGTAAAGTGAAGTGCTAATCTAAGCAGTTAGTTCTTCAGAGTTCCCAGAGACTAAAGAGGATACATACCAAAGAAACAAGCACATTTACAGAGCATGTTATTTCTTAAACTGACAATGTATAGAGTATGTGTGTGTCCACAAGTTAATAAATAATATTCTGACAACACTTTCACAAGTAATAAACTAATCTTTATAAATAGGTATGTTTCAAAATATGGAGGTGTATCCGTTGGTTCCTGGGCAAAAATCAGACTCCATGGCATGAATTACTAGGACTTCCATGACCTGGCCTCTGCTGATCTCTTTAGTCATGACTCTTGCCTTGCCCTGACTCGTATTCTGTCCTTAGGCCATACTCAGTTTCTTGTTTCTTGTTCTTACTTGGAAACACCAGGGTGTTTTAAACCTCCATAGTTTCTCACAGGCTGTTCCCATTGTCTACTGTTCCAGTTATCTACTGCTGTGTTATAAATTATGCCAACACTTAGTGGTGGTCCTGGGAGTTAGCAGGGCTTAGCTAGGTAGTTATTGCTCAGTGAGGTCCCTCATGTGGATGCAATCAGATGATGGCTGGAACTGGAATTGTCTGAGACTTGCTAACTCACATGTCTTATTTCTGGGCTTGAGGGACTTGAACAGCTGGTATTTGCAATAACTGGCTTCTTGAGAATCTCTCTATGTGGTCTCTTGAAATGGTCTCTTCATCATGGAAGCTTTGGGGAGTCAGACTTCTTATGTGCTGGCTCAGGCTTTCAAAATACATGACTCAGTAGAGGGAGAGAGTCAGGTAATAGCTATATCATCTTTTATATGAGCCTTGAAAGTCAGACACTATTACTTCTGCTGCATTCTATTTATTAGAGGTGAGTCCCTAAGGACAGCTCATGATCAAGAAGAGGGGACTTAGACTCCCATATCTTGATGGAAGGAGTGTCAAAGAATGCGGACATGTTTTTAGACCACCACACATACATAGCAAATACTTGTTACCTTTCAAGACTCCTCTTGACAGTCATCTTCACTAGGAAGCCTTTGGACCTTGACCATGCTCCACCTGACCCCTTTTCCTTTCTCACATTGACCACATGCTCCACTGTACCTCTGCTCTTCCGTGTACCTGTTGCTATTACTACATGTATGATATCTTTTCTTGTATCCATATTAGTTTATGTTTGCCTGGATTTTATTTATTTATTTAAATTCCAGTTAGTTAACATACAGTGTAATATTAGTTTCAGGTGTATAATACAGTGATTCAACACTTCCATAATATCTGGCCTATTAAAATACACATTTCTTAAGGGCAGAAATTATTTCTGTGTTCTCTTCTTTAGCCCAATTATTTAGCCCAATGCCTGAAAAAAAAGGGGGGGGGGAGGATCTTTAATTGAATAACTAATGAGTTGAATAGAAAATTGAATAAGAAATATGAGAATATATGTGAAGCTTATAAATACCATAAATTTATTTATTCCAAAACAGATTTACTTTAAAAAATAATATTAAACCATTTCTTCTAATGCTAAAACATTTGGTTTGGGACATTATGAAAAATTACAATTTGCTTACTATTTTGTCTACATTTGAGTAATAGGTGGCTGAAAATCCTAAACTTATTTTTTCCTTGCTAGAATTATGGTCATTGAAAGCAAAGTGTCATAACAGATTAAGAGCTCATGCTCTTAGTTTTGAGACACTGAAAAAAACTAAAGTATAATATAAAACACATTCATCTTCTTTTTCTCAGAACTTTAGTCTGTGTTAATCTTGTAGATCCTCCAGTGCTGATTACTGTGAGAGCCATCAAAGGTCCGTAGAAGCCCAATACAATAATGGAAGAAGGAACTTTTCCAAGATGAATTTAAGATGTGATGGAATTGAAAATGTAATGGTTAACTTCCTGGCAATTGTGTAATGAATGATAAGCAGAAATTAAGCAATGCCCTTCTATTTGCTGTAGATTTATGTTTGCCTTTTGGATTCATGCTGGCCGTTGAAATTGACAGCATTAATCTTTGGCATCTTCATTTCATTTCCTATATAAAAGCTAGTTTAAAAAGATGTTGCAACTCTCACCCAAATTAGTGAAAGCAAGGTTATTTATATTTAATTTTCCCAAGAGCCATACTTTTTACTTCCTATGTATTTCTATATCAATATTAGCATTTTGTATATTGAGAAATTTTTAAAATTGAATAGTTTACTGGCATATTTTGGCAACTCAAGATCTCTGTTGTCTGCAATTGCAATTGCATGGGGAATGGGTAATTATTCTTTAATAGTAGAAGAATAGTAGGGGTCACATTTGGCTCAGAGTCATGGGTAGCGTTTTCATTAAATATCACCCCGTAATCATTACTCACTGCACACTTTAGCAAGACAGCTGATGAGGAAGGACGATAGAACAGGGACATTGCCATCAATAGGCAGAGCACGCACAGGCTCAAGAGTATAATTTGGTTCGACTGGTACTTGGAGACACTTACTGTCACATTATGCCACCCTACAACTAAAAAGAGTTTAGGGGATAAAAATTGTTGTTTAGGGAAAATGTGTGGTTGTCTGATGGCACACACTTCAAACTCTGCTCAAATAAAAACTAGGGCAAGTGAGAGATTCCACTCGTCTTGTGACTTCAGTGAAGGACACGGAATTTAGGACATTGAATCCCACAATTTTATAATACGTCCTCAGGCAGTATATGCAATAGTGTCCTTCAAGCAAGTCAGGTGATATGAAGTGAGAGATATTACGCAATCATTACACATAAAGCTTGAATATAGAGGGAGGTAGAAGAGGGTTTTTTTTTTTTTTACTGATTTTCTGTGCCGTTAAATATAATATAAAGAAAAGTTTCACACTGATTCCTACCATTGTTCACATTGATTCTTACCATTGTCATTTTACACATTTTTAATTTTTCCAGTTTAGAAATAGCCATGACTGTGATCGCTCAGACTCATTTTCAGATATTTTAATTATAAATTCTTTGCATATTTTGGTGTTTATAACATGAAAAACAAAACCAGAAATCCCAACAATCCAGGCACACATAGTGTTCAGTGTCAACACACATGGATGATTTGAGATGGTGTATCCCTTTCACAATCTCTGTTGGCCACGTTCCTTTCCTTGAGCTTTCCCCTTTCCCCCCAAAATACACACTCCAATAAAACCGTGAGCACATATGTCTAATATATCTCTCAGATGAGTCTCTGAGCCTCTCATTCCAGTCAAATTACTTCTCCCAAGTCCTTTCTATATAGAAATTCTCAATTTGCTACTGGTTATATTTTCATTGGAACACCTAGTTCTCCATAAAAACTTTCTACTTCTTCAAAGATACTTCCAGAGGACAAGAAAAATAATAAGCCTGGATATTTATTATTTGTAGTAGTCTATGATTTAAATTATGATGAAAAAGTAAAGTCAGAATTCTGTGACATCCCTAACAGGTCTGGGATAAAAACTATTGAAAGAGAATAAAAGGATGGGTAAGGTCATTTGTATGCAATAATACTCACTTAAAGCAATTTTAGAGGGTTTTATAAACTTGGGGGGAATATTTTTCTCTTTTACTCCATGTTTTTACTAGTTTCTTGTCTGTATGGTGAATTAGAGTGATCAGTGTTTGTGTAATGTTTCTGGCCATTGGGGGTTTTCTCTCACTCTAGATTGGAAAGAAGAATAGGAAACAGGGCAAAAGATTCATTTCAAAAGAGTGGTCATGATTTGGAAAGTGAGAGACAGCAAACAGACTGTGCCTGCCTCATTGCCTTATCTATGATTGTCCATATACTTCTTTTTCCTACCTATTGTTTATTTTTAATTTTACTTCTGCCTTTCAGATGATCTTAGGGGCCCTATATAATCTCTTTTATTTTCCCTTGATTTTTAAAGTTGTGAGATATATAATGCATAAAATGTACTGTCATTTAAAAAATAATCATATGTACCTTGTATCACCATCTACACCTAGTGTTGAATCACATCTAGCTCCATTCTCCAATAAATTTACAATTTTAGTGGAAAAGTGGAAATAGTACATGACTAAATATAATGAAGTGCTATAGATACTTTAAAAGACCCATGCCTGCATATAGAAAGTGGACACCAAAAACAAGACATGGTTAATTGTATTCATTGGAGAGAGCAGGAAAAGGACAGGCATGGCTTCATAGATAAAATTAGAGGTGAGTCTTAACAGATCAATGAACAATTGCCAAGTGAACAATCAGGTAGTCCAGAACTCTAGGCAGAGAAGCTGCAAAACACTGACGTGTGAAAAATCTCGGTATATTTTGAAATCACAGGTGGGATTGTGGGATGTAGGGCAGGGAGAGGGCCTTAATACCTTAAATTTTCTCTGGAATACCAATTCTAAAGTTTGAATGGGACAAACGGGAGGCAGAGTGACCCAACAGAGGATGTTGGGGTAATCCGGGGAAAGACTAAGGTAGGGATTAGGGAACATGGAAACACTATGCAAATTTGAGGACGTTTAAAGACCAATAATTTAAAAGAAGAACAATTTTAAAGAAGTATAATTTTCAAGAACTGCTGATTAATTGGATGTAGAGAGTAATGAAAGGAGGATACAAGAATCGGCCTTAGGTTTTTGTTCTAAGTGGTACCACTTAGGTTGGTGGTGGTACCATTAGGTAAGATAGAGCATTCAGTAAAATTGCTCGGCAACATGAATTTGTATATAATGGAACTTATGATTGGTTCTAATTTTCCTCCCAGCCTTAGTTCTCAAACAGGGAGAGATGAAAAATCAGGGGGCAGGAATGCAGAACAGGGAGTAATTGGGAAGTGAGTGCCATGTGCTCATTTGAGACTTTCTCAGTGTATGGTCATCTATATTCAATACATGTTTCACTATCTTTACATTTGTTCCTATTACAATTTTACAGCATGACTTTTTAATTAACCTTGCAATAATATGACCTTGAATTTTAGCTGACACAATTTTTGGACCCACATTTGGCATTTTGGTGGGGTTCTACTATATAGGAGGGAGATAGCACCAAAGATGTCAAAATGAATTTTAATACTGAGTTTGTGGTGCTTATCATGTATGAAAATGGAACCCATTAAATAGGTATATGAACACACATATTTCAATATCAAAACTGAGATGGAAATGCAGACTTAGTGGTCATCAGTATATATTTGGTACTTGAAATATGATTATATTTTTTGTGGGAAACTGACATTTTAAGAGTAGGCAGAAAAAGAAGAATCCACATAGAAAATGGAAAAAATGATCATGATCAAAAACATTTCAGGGGATCAAATGAGTGCAGAGTCATGGAAACTGAAAAATAGGGAGTTGTTTCTAAAAGAAAAAATGAAACAGTAACAAACGACTAGAAATTTCCACTGCATTTGATAATTAGGCAGCAATCTGTGGCCTTGGTTAGAGCCTTTTAGTAGCATTCTGGGGGTGGAGAGCTGACCGTAATAAGATAAGAAATGAATGAGGGCTAACAAAGTGAGACCGAACTATTCTTTCAAAATGTTTCAATGAGAAGGGGAGGATAGAATTTGGAGGTAATTATTCAAGTACATAGGGTCAGGTGGTTTTAAGGTGGAAGAAAGTTCAGCCTACTTGTGCTAGTACCTAAAGAGAGGTCTGAGCCTGGGGAAAGAGAGAAGATAGACCATAGGACAAATCTCTTAGATATTGACAAGAATTAGATCAAGTGCCAGGATAGCAATCTTAGCCTTGAAAAGGAGAAGAAACACCTCTTTCTGGAAGGTTAATAGAGAGGACATTAGATAAATTTGTAGATTAGAAGGAATCAGAAGTAAAAAGTGACCTTGGCTGATGGCCTCTATTCTTTCAGGAGGGGAGGGTTAATGACAAACCGTCAAAGGTGGCTCTTGAATATAAGCTAACAAAGATTCAAGGCTGGCTGATGCGTGTTAGTGAGAAAGCTACCTAAACTTACAGAAGTGCTTTGTTTTCTTAAGCATTGTTGTAAATACACACTGTTGTCCTGATCACTAGAAAGAAGTGATGAGAAAAGGCTTGCTGTAAAAGGAACACTGGAGACAGGCTTCTTTTTTTTTTTTTTTTTTTTAAAGATTTTATTTATTTATTTGACAGAGAGAGAGAGAGAGCACAAGCAGGGGGAGCAGGAGAGGGAGAAGCAGACTCCTGGCTGAGCACGGAGCCCGATGTGGGGCTCAATCCCAGGACCCTGGGATCATGACCTGAGCCAAAGGCAGACACTTAACGACTGAGCCACCCAAGCGCCCTTGGAGGCAGGCTTCTGATTACAGTTCTAGCTACATTATGTTAGACAAGCCAATTTAACAGGTTTCTCATCTGAAAGGGAGACTTGAACTAAATGACCTCTAACTGTCCTTCCTAATACAAACCTAACTTTATCGGTTTTAATTTCCACAGAGGCAACTAAAAACCTTGGAGAAATGTTCAAGCCACCCTATTTAACATGTATGCCCATGCCATGCTGCAGAGACCTGGTAGCAGGAAACTTAAATTAGAGCTTCAGGTTTGGGGTAGAATTTTTAATTTATCTCAAAAATATTTACGGCATTCGTACTTTGAGTCAAACACTGTACTAGGTGTTGTGTGAATAAAAAGATGTATTAGATGGGTTTGGGTCCTCGAGGGAGTTTACAAACTAGGAAAAGAATGGAATATACATCTTTCAAATGTTGAAACTATAAAATCGAAGACAGGAAGAGACAATAAACATTCCACGACTGAGCATAACAACAACACAGATAGTCTTTGTTCCCAGGCTGTTTGTTAATTGCCACAGACATTTGCTGTTAATTGGCCAGGACATTTTCCAGTTCAGTTCCTGCGATGTGCTGCTAGATCCCTCTTGTCTACTAAATCTGTTGCCACCATAGCCTGGAGAGATTCTAAAAGTATCATAGAAGACGACAGAAATGTTACCTCCCTGCCAAGGGAATTGGTTTGGGTATGAACCCATGAGCAGTTTAATGTCATTCAGCTTATGTCCTGTGTTATCCTTAAGCTAACTAAACTCAGCCATCAGAACCAGGGTTGCTGCTTGGGGGCCGAGGATTGGGGGTTTGAAGGGATAGTATTCTATTAAACTTGGCATTAACTCCTCCTCTGCATATCTGCAAACCAAATGAAGTTTCAACACTCCCTCTCTCTCCCTCCCTTTTTTCTTCTCTCTTCTTTCCTGCCTCTCTCTCTCTTTGTTTGCTCATGTAGTTTATAAATTTTTATCCCAATTTTGACTCAGCCCTGTGCTAGATGATATGGGTGAAAATATAAAAAATACTGTTTCTTTTCTCATAGAACTCATAGTCAGGAGAATAATATACAAATCAACAGTAATAAGATGCCTTGATAACTGTTGCGAGGATACTGTGCAATAAATACTGGAGAGGAGCGAGTGAAGGGATAATGGTCAGGGAAGACATTCTGAGTTGAATCTGAAGTATAGCTGTGTGTGACTACGTGCATGTGCATAAGAGTGCAAAAGTATGAGATTGGAAAGGTAGACAGGACAGATCTTGAGGTGCCTAATGTGCCATTCTAAAGAGAATAGATCTTATCCTGAAGGTAGTAAGAGCCAATGAATATTCAAGGGGGGGGGAAGACAGTTATAATGGACATGATTAATCATATTTCATAGTATGTAGTTAAGAATTTGGCATTGACCAGAGAGAAGTCTGGCTTTTGCCTTCAGCTTGGGAGTTAATCTACTCAAACTTAAGAGAATTATCTTTGTTCAGGGTGGTATATGACTGGACCAGATCTTAGGGTAGAGCCAGTCAGGACTGATAATCTTAGGGCTAGGGGTGGGCGTGGAGGGATAGAGTTATGTCAAAGAGACTAATCATATGATTTAGGGTGGGGTCATGCAGTATTAGTCAACTCCAAGACTGAGATCAACCACATGGACAATCAATCAATCCTATGCAATGAAACTCCAATAAAAACTCTGAATTCTGATGCTTGTGTAAGCTTCCCAGGGTTGGCAATCTTCATGATTATTATCACATGTTAGTGCTGGAGACAAATGTATCCTGACAAATGCAACCTCTCCCATGGGGAGAGAACCAAGGAAGTTAACATCTGGAATTCTCCTGGACTCTGCCCTATTCATCTCCTCCTTTGTCTGATTTTAGTCTCTATACTTACCCTGTATTTAATTATAACCATGAGTATAATAATTTTCAGTGAGTTTTATGAGTTGTTTTAGTGAAACCAAGGGTGGCTTTGGGAACCCCCGAAACTTGCAATTGCAGTCAAAATTGAGGACAGTCTTGGGGACTATGCCCTCTAACTTTAAAGTGGGCGGAAACTTCTTGCACATAGTAATTAAAAGTACAGACTTTGGAGTCAGACCTGGATATAAATCCTAGCTTGGTTACTTTGCAGTCTCTCCAAAAGCTTTCTTTATGAGAAGCAGATGACTTTGGTGCTTTGTGTCACCTCCCCTTGGCTTACCTTGGATTTAGCTTCAGCTGTGCTTAATAGTTCCATGTGAGCCCAGACTCACCTTGCTCTGGTAGTAGTCCAGCTCAAATGTGTGCCGTGTATCTTTTCTCTTTTTGTCCCTGGGCTGTGGGAGCCTCTCAATCAATGCAAAGATGGCCCAGGGTCAGTCCTCTAATAAGGGGGAAGGCAGCTATAGTAAATGTTCCAAACTTTCGTATTTGGAGTGGCCATTTCTTGGAGGCATTCTGTTCGTTTCTCAGATATTCCAGCTTCTGTTGTTTATAACAGAAATCATGATAATGCATCTCGTATTGGCTTTTCCTTCCTATACCCTCACCTCTGCTTTCTACCTAAGACTTTTCTTGTGCTCTATTTTAGAAGCTAAACCAAGACACTATCATACTCTTGCTATGACGATTGAGATATTTACTTAAAAGTGTTCTAGTACTTAGTGTTATAAAGGCTGCTATTAGAAAAGGACATAAATCAAGGCAGTAGGGATGAGGAGAAGGAGAATAATTTGAGGGATATGGGGCATTCAACTGAGAGATTTTTAAGATACTAGATGACTATAACAATATGGATAGATGTGCTAAAGGATAGTGAGGAATCTGAGACAGCATTCTGACCTCACTATTCTTTGAGAAAAGAGATTGAGAGAGAGGCAGGTTAGTGGTGGGAAGTGCTGAAATTCATATTTGACATATGAAGCTTGATATCCTTGTGGGTAGACCAATGTGACTGTCCATTATGATTTCTTTCTGCACACCTAAAGCTAAAAAGACAGGTGGTCTAAAAAGCAAGTTACCGCAGATCCTAAGTAACCCTTGACATCATCAGAGAAATGTATATAGAATAGAGGTTACAAACCGGACCCCACAAGCCAGACACGTAAATAGTCTGAATACTATTTCCCTACATATTGGTATTTTTTTGTTGTTTGTTTTCATTTATTTGGAATCATTTTCTAACTTATTTTATATAAAAATCCAACATCAAGCTTGCATTTCTGAATGACAACACCAGATAAGTCTGAATAGCCTATCACCTTTAGAATAGAACAAACTCACTCCAATCAAACACAGGCCATACCACCTGTTCCCCTTTTGGACTGCAGGTCAGTTGCTATTTATCACGAGGGCATTCATTGATTTTCCTGATAACAGAACCACATCACTCATTTTTGTTATATATTTGCTTCCTTGTAGGCATTTGTGATCGTAATCTGTGTAGAATAAGGGAGTAGGGGATGAGGGACATCCTGGGGAAGCATATTTTAAGGAGAGGATGCTTTGGAAGAAGATCTAAGAAAGGAGCCTGTACTGGGTTGGACAGTGTCCCCTTGAAATTCATGTTCACCTGGAACTTGTGAATGTGATATTATCAAGATAAGATGAGGTTATATTGAGTTAGAATGGACCCTAAATTGAGTACTACTGGTGTCTGTTTAGAAAGAGGGAATGAACACAGACACACACAAAACATGTGGCAACAGAAGCAGAGATTGGAGTGATGCATCTACAAATCAAGGAATGCCAAGGATTGCCAGCAACCACTGGAAGCTAGAGAGAGGCAAGGAAACATTCTCTCTTAGAGCCATCAGAGAAAGCACAGCCCTGCTAACACCTTGATTTCAGACTTCTAGCCTCCAGACTGTAAGAGGATAAATTTCTTTTGTTTTAAGCCACCTATTTCATGGTACTTTGTGATGGTGGCCCTAGAAAACTAATAAGGATAAGAAGAAGAAGAGAGAGGATCAATTGGAAAGTCTCTTTAAGAAAAAGAGTGTTATTATTATGATCAAATGCTGAAAAGTGGTCAAGTAAAATAGAGACTGAGATTGCTGGAAATGCCAAGCAGGAATTTAGTGCTAACCTTGGGCGGAGCCCTTTCAAAGGAGTGCTGGGCGTGCAATCTAGATGGAAGTGGGCAGAGGAAAGAAAATGAAATCAAGAGGTCATGACAAGGAGTAGATTCAAGAAGTTTCTCTGAGAAGGAGATGAGAATAACAAGACAATAGAGGCACATGGGATTCATGGTGTTTAGATAACTTTTTTCAAAGATAAATACTTCGCATTTCTGTAGTGACTCATTGCTGCATGTCCCTGCAAATGCACTCACTACCCTTCTCTGGCTGTTCTATCAGGAGGTTGGCACGTACGAACTGCATCAGTGGGCTCTCTTGCCCTCTACTTCTGATTAGGTTTGAACGGTGGGAAGCATCAGCAGAAGATGAAAGATTGTCCAAAAGTGAGGTCAAGGTATTTATTGCTCTGCTTTCCTCTCCACTGGGGTCATGGGTTAGCAGGGCTAACACAGCTTTTGTCTGGTGGTACTCTCCTACAATAATCGTTCTCTTCCTGCCTTCTGGTAAGTGTTCCCCCTTCTTCCTTCTTCAGGCCTATGGGTGGAGAATAGAAAGCATCACTTTCTTTTGATGGTTTCCCCTTACCCTTAACATTTTCTCATATGCAATTCCTTCATTAAATGTTTTTCAGTTACCCCATTTGAATGTGTCACCTACTGGGTGATTAATATAGGGAGATAAATCCTGAGAAGCTGAGAAAACATGATTTTGGAACCTCTTTCTACTTACAGTTGATCCTTCACATGGGCACCAGAGTGATTCCTTTAATAACATGAGTCAGATCATATAGCTTCTCTACCCCAAGCTCTCTGGGGACTTCTCATATTACTGGGAATAAATCTACAGCTTCTTCCATGGCAACCAGGCCTATAACCTTGTCCCCAGCTGATTCCCTGATCTCATTTTTTTCTACTCACCCTCTAGCTCTCTCAGCTGCCTTCCATGCTCTTCCTGGAGCAAGACAAGCATACTCATTCCCCATAACCTTTGCATTTACTCTTTCCTCTGTCTAGAATGCTCCCTCACAGATATCAAAGTGGATTACTTCCTCACTTGATTCAGGCCATTGCCTGATGTCACCTATCAGAGACAACTCTCTGTCACCTATCAGATGACAGCTCTCTCTAAAATAGTTATCTATCTATCTATCTATCTATCTATCTATCTATCTATCTATCTATCTCCGGGCATCCCAGAGTCCAGATGATGATTTATGATATTAAAAAATCCCCAGATTCTATTATCCTCAAAATGAATCTCGTCCCATTTTTATCCAAAATGGCAAGTTTGGGATATGTAAGGTGTTGTGGCCATGAAAATGCCTATCTCAGGTCTCTAACTAGGGAAGAATATAATTCATGTATGATGCCAACTGCTGCACTCTTAAATGCATCACATTTATGACAGTGCAGCATTCTGGGGGATGCTCCAAGCCCTTGACTGAGTGCACCAGGGATACTAAGGCAGGCTCAATCCTGAGCAATGTGGAATTTGCCTAATGGACAATTTTGGCTTGAGGACTCCCCATTGACATTATTGAAGGTTTTAGAAATGCACCCTAACCTAAGGCTCTTCTATTTGACCTTCATCCCTTCCCTGTCTCTTTCACAAGAGTCAGACTTACATTGCAGTCTCTTAGCTCTTCCAAGCTCTTCTAGCCTCCCCTTCACTCTCTCTCATAGACACTCCCCTTGTAAATCTTTTCCACATTTAATTTCATCTTGCTGTCTGCTTCTTGAAGAACTTGGATGAACACATAAAGGAATCTTTTCCCCAGGACCCATGACATTGTCTCTTGCTCAGGTCTTTGCTTTTCTAGAAAGCATTTTGATGACAAATCCTAAGGTGTTCAGAAATTCACTATCCAAATCAATGGTTCCAAAGAGGAATTTCTCCCATATTTTCAGTTACTGCCATTATTCTATTTTCTGACCTTTCCTCACACTTCTCAGATTTCCCTCTTTCCCATTCTAGTTCTCCCCACTGCCAGAGAAAAGCAAAGAACTCCACCATAGTTTTAAGCCATGGAATGTGTCCTGCATGCCTCATTTGAGGGAAATACAACACATCACCAACAGATGATGGTGAACTATGTACATAGAACCAAAGCTCATTATTTAAAGTATATGTGTGTGTATGTTTGTACATGCACATGTGGGTATAAAAGGGATTTGTTGGCATTCTAGAAGGCAGCAATAAAGAGAAATTTGATTTAATGTGGTTAAAGTATCAGGTTCTTGGCTCTACTCCACGCTCTGCTAGAAAACAGCATATGACCCCTGACAACTCCTAGTTTAGAGTTTTTCTCCCTTTCTCCTGCATTCTGGGCTCCTTTCTCTTGTCCTTCCCTGGGGTCTCACTTTTAAATCCTTCCCTCAGTCTCACATACTGCATCTGCTGCCTCTCAAATGGGTTCTTCTCTAAAGCCTATAAGCATGCTTAATTGTCTCCCATCTTAACAAATAAACAAGCAAAACTCAAAAGACCATACCTTGTCTACCTACTTCACAGGAATGTTTTGGGTGGGCATAAGTTGGCTTGGCTATCAACTCCTTGTAAGCAGAGATTATGTCTACATTAATCTGTGCTGCATCCCCTGACACTTGCCTGCTACCTCGTTCACGAGGGAAAAGAAACAAACAATTATTGAACGAATGAATGAAATGAGAAAATACATGTGCTTTTTGAAAGATAATACATGTGCTTCAAAAGTGGTATCCAATATAAATATAAAGGCATATATGATAATTAACTTTTATCTTCTTTTTAAGCAAATTTTATTGAACTATAAAACACATGCAGAAAAGTACACACATCATAGCACAGTTTAATGGCTTTTCATAATGTATTTATGCTTGTATAGCCAGGACTGAGATCAAGGAAAAGAGTATTATTGGCACCCAGCACCCCAAAGTTCCCCTTACTGTTTTTTTTTAAGGATTTTATTTATTTTTTTGAGAGAGAGAGAGAGAAGGAGAGAGCACAAGCAGAAGGAGGGATAGAGAGAGAAGCAGGCTCCCCGCCGAGTGGGGAGTCCAATGTGGGGCTCGATCCCAGGACACTGAGATCATGACCTGAGCCAGAATCAAAAGTCAGACATTTAACTAACTGAGCTACCCAGGCATTGCTGTTCTTTTTTAATTACTACAGACCTCCACACACCAACCTGTCTTGTATCCAGCTTCACTATCTCAACACTTTGTTTTGGAATTTCATCCATATTGTTTTGTATAGTTAATTCACTCTCATGTCTTTGTAATTTTCCATTGTAGGAATATACTCAAATTTATTTACCAATTCTGCTGTTGATAGACATTAGGGTTTTATCTCCAGTTTTTGGTTACTGTGAATAGTACTTCTCTGAACATTTTTGAACATGTCTTATGGTGGATTATATCCAGTGGGTGGAATTGCTGGTTTGTTAAGGCTACGTATTAAAATGCTTCCTGTAGGGGCACCTGGTTGGTTCAGTCATTTAAGCATCTGCCTTCGGCTCAGGTCATGATCCTGGAGTCCTGGGATTGAGCCCTGAATCGGACTCCCTGATCAGCAGGGAGTCTGCTTCTCCCTCTGCCTCTCATCCCGTTCACGTTCTTTCTCACTCTCTGGGTCTCTCTCTCAAATAAATAAATAAAATCTTAATAAAATAAAATAAAATAAAACACCTCCTGTAAACACTCCTAAAATCCTAAAACATTCAATAAGGAATAGCAACTCACTCAAATCCACTCAAGTAAGAAAGGTTTTACTGAAAAGTGCACAAATTCCACAGAATTCAAGAAAATGGGAACTATCAAAAGCAGCCATATGAATTCATAAAGCCCAGCACTTGGGCTTAAATAACTTGACGTATCTTAATAGATCCAGAAGCATTTTAAATTTTATAACCTGGAAGGATGTTCATGAGGAGGCCACTAAGTTATTGAGAACAAATTAAATTGTTGTATAATATATTTTAGGAAAAGAAATTATTGACAAATTAAAATATAATTTAGATCTTAATAAGGAAAATATTCAGCAACGTGGGAGTATCTTCTACCCCAATCTTGCTTTACTAAGGAGTCTAAATAGCTGCTATTTTATTGCAGGAAAATAACCCCCACAATCTTTTTATATAATGAGGAAAAATATTAGGGACACTAAAATTTCTTTTTAGCATATTTCAGTTTTATATTTTCACATATTTAAATATACAGTTTGCAAGGACTTACACATAATAACCATTTATTAAGTATACTATTATATTTATGAATTATATAATTATCTTACATAGAATATACATATAATGAAGTAGAAGAGCTTTCACTAAAATGTGTCAATTAAATATCTATATAGTGCATATAATATGTACCACGTAATTTTTATCTCCATGGACCTACATTATTAAAAGTTCTATTGGTCACACAGTTCCTCACAGGTGATGAATCTTTATTCTGATTTCCACAGTGATATCCCACCATTGGGTAAGTAATTACTGTTTTCTCTAGGTGCTTACTTAGGTGACCTCGTGCTTTGTTTTTCAACCTTCACTGAAATGTGTCATGAAGTGCAAGAGAGAACAGGACTATTATATTATTAGATAAGCATACCTGTCCCCCTGGCTAGTTCAAAAGGACATTGTAAGAATTAATGAGATTATATCATTGAAGTACCTTTAAATACTGGGAAAATTCAAACGATGTAAATGGTTATGACTTTAAAATGATCACCAAAGGTGTATTTCGGGAGTGTGATTGTATTCCATTCAAAAATTATTAAGTCAATAAATTAGTTTTATAATGTCATTTTTACTAAATTCAAAGGGTAGAGTCTTGAATTAATTTAACTTTCGTGAAAGAGACCTTTTCTATAAGGCAGGACTCTTAGTTGCAACTCTGAGAATCCAGCCCAAAGGAGCTTAACTATTAAAGGGAATTGATTGGCTCAAGTAATTGAAAAGGCTAGGCACCCCTTCAGGCATGGCTAGGTGTAGAGTTTCAAAGGCTAGAATACTGAAATGACCACTCTCCTCAGCTCTGCTTTCTTGTAGATTATTGTCATTGTTGGGCAGATTCTCCTATGTTAAGAGCAAATTTGGTCAGCAGTGGCTTCAGAGGTTTCTCGACCCACGTGGAAACCCCAAGGGAAAAGGATAGCGTATCTTTCCCAACAGTTTTATGGAAATCCCCAGACAATTATTGGCCCACAATGGCAATGAATTTCCCACTGTGGTCAGTGAAATGCAGCCTCAGTTAGCCAGGACAGGTCAGAGGTTTATCCTGGAATGAGAGTTTTCAATATTGTCTCTCTCATCCAGACCGAGGGCAAAAGGGCTGCCTGCTACCACCAGGGGACAAGGCTAAAGGCAAAACCAGCAAAGGACTAAGTATCCTTTATGCCAGTGTGTAATGTATAAATCAGAAAGTCCAAAAAAGAGAAATGTTTCCACTAAACCCAGTTTTGTTTTTAACATTTCTTGAAGATTGATAAAACATTCAACAGTTTTTGTCTAAATGTTCTGCCACTGTAAATTGCCTCCTGGGTTTAGCAGAACTACTTGCCAAAATCTTATTGACTGGGTGTTGCATAGATTCACTGCTACATTTCTCCTCAGCAAGATCACAACTGTACAGATGTTAGTCAGGATATCTGGGACCCATAACCCGAACATTCAGTGAATACATAAGGTGAACTGGATGACCCTGTCATGTTTGCACACATATTAGCTAGGGATGCTACGAGGTTTCAGAGAGCAAGTGACAGGGTTAAAACTCCAATAGAGGAAAACTAGAAGACCCATCAACCTGATTTTATTTGTAGAAGAGAGTCTCTACAAATAAATAATTAAAAAGGAATTTAGAGCCTCAAGGGGAAAATTAAAGGTCTTATAGAATGGTAGAAAAAAAGTAACAAGGGCAAAGAAAGTCAAATTACAACAGATGTACTTGTTGGTGGGTCATTTGAATTTTGCTGGCGGGGCAACCCCAGCAGGAGGGGTATTTTCACCTTGTTTAGCAGAGGCCACAGCAGGGATAAGGAGTTCTAATCACTTTATTAGAATCACAAAGTCATTAAAGGAGGCATGGGCATGTGGGAACCGTTTATGGAAATAGTCAATGAAATGCTTGTATGGCCACAAGAAATAATGGAAAGTAGATGTTGTTTATGGACATATTAAGAGAAAAAAAATTGATTTATTTTGGCTGAATAGACGGACTCATGAGCTTCTCTTTGGTGAGGAAAAGAATTGTTCTGAGAATGAGGCATGACGCTGGCAGCTTTAGTGCACAATCTTGGGCCATCGACTCCAATTAAGCCCTTATGCCCCGTTGGTAAGAGCGAGTAAAATATTAATTTACCTTACAATGTTGATTGTAACATATAAACTTGCTCGGAGTTTTTAAAAATCACTTCTGATGGGGGAATTTCGAACTTTTTGGGATTCTGCTCTTCCTACCAAGGATTTCTTAATAAAAAAATTTTTTTTTAAATTAACCTAGACACAACAGATCTTGGTGATTCTATAGACCTAACTCTGATATGTAAAATCTGCTGGCTCATAACCCCAATCTCATTCATATGCATGGTTCGGGGAAGTAAACGTGTGCCTAAAAGAGTGGCTGTGTTCAGATTGCGCCTACTTTCACCAGTGAGGCCCCAAGCCTTCACCTTTACTGCTCACCTGCTTATACCCATCGACCTTAGTCCCACATTTTCTTTAAACTCTACTTTCAAGTTTATCTCTTAACAAGAGACCCTACAGGCAAAACACACTGTGATGGAACTGAAACTACCCCTCAAGCAATAATGAACTGCCCAGAGGAGAGCTCTGGTGGCCCAGACCACCCAGGCCGGTTTGAGCTAAACTCCCAACTCATGCCTGCACAGATGGGCTTGGAATGACTGACCATGACCTTTATCTCATTATAATACTAAAATCTCTGCCCCGTGAGGAGCGCAAGCCCCGCTTAACATAATATGCAATGTAGGTATAGCACGTTTCCTTTCTGCGCATGCTCAGCCTTGTGCCTGCTTCCACATACAAGTCAGTCTGCGGGGAGGAGGGGTGGTGGGAGACTGCGCAGAACTGGCCAAGATTATGCCTCCAGACCTTTGGCGAGAAGAAGGAGGAGCTGCTTAAGCAACTGGAAAACCCGAAGGTGGAGCTGTCCCAGCTGCGCATCACCCTGGAAGAATATCGAAATGTGGTGGAGGAGCTGCTCTCTGGAAACCCGCACATCGAGAGGGAGTCGGCCCGCTCCATCGCCGACGGGGCCATGATGGAGGCAGCCAGCGTGTGTGTGGGGCAGATGGAGCCTGACCAGGTGTATGAGGGGATCATCTTCGACGACTTCCTGAAGATCTGGCAGGGCATAGACATCGAGACCAAGATGCACGTGCGCTTCCTTAACATGGAAACCATCGCCCTCTGCCACTGACCCGCCTGCCCCCTGAAGCCGCGCTGTGCCCGCAGCCTTCCGCGGGGCCCAAGGCCACAGGTGTCCTTCGGCCACGGCTCTTGTAAATAGTCCCCAGTCCTCTGCTGTCTCGTTTTCCCTAGGGTGTGGTATGTGGAACTTCGCTGTTTTTATCTCTGATAAAAAAAGAAAACTGTTGGTTTGTTTAAAAAAAAAAAAAAAAGCAGCAGGCGATGTGGCTTCCAAGCTCTCCAAGATCCGAGTTGTTTGCAAATCTATCGCCGGTGTTCTCGACGTCATCGACCAGACTCTGAAAGAGAACCTCAGGAAATTCGACAAGTGTAAGAAGTCCAAGCCCGTGGATCTCCGCCCAAGAGGACACATGCCATGTGTCGCTTGCCCGCGGCTGTACTTGTGCAAGTACACGGTCAAGGCCTGAGCACCGTCATCAATAAAACACAAACTGAGAAAGAAAAAAAAAAAAAAAGACTTCTCTATCTCAATATTCATCCTAATCCTAAATACAAGAGACCCATTCACCCTTCCTTGGGGAGTCACAGCTTTGGAAGTTACCCCACCACCCATCTTACTTGCTGCAAATACAGTTTACACTGTGAGACAACTCAGGTGGTATAGTTTCTCTCTGAGACTCTGCAAGGAGTGAACTCATGTTGGTTGGGTTATACTATCACCACAGGACAGAGTCACTTTTGGGCTAAGTGAGTATGTATCAGTGTATTAAAATATTAAAATAGTATTTTAATTCTATTATTGTGAAACAAATCACCATAAGTTTAGCAGCTTAAAATAACACCCATTTGTTAGACCACAGTTCTGTAGGTCAGAAATTCAAACATGAAATGGCTGAATTCTCCGCTCAGGGTCTTGCAAAGCTGAAAGCAAAGTGTTGGGCCGCTCTATTTTCATTTGGGGGTTGTGGGAGAAAATTTGTTTCCATGTTCATTGAGGTTGCGGACTAAATTCAGTGCCTTGCAGCGGTGTTAAGACCGGAAGTCCCTGTTTCTTTGTGGGCTGTCATCTGGGGGCTGCTGTCTGCTCCTATCCTAAAGACCACCAGCATAACTTGCCACATGGCCCACGGTTTATTTGCAAACCCAGCAATGGGGAATCTTACTGAATCTCTTTTGTGTTGAATCTCTGACTTCAGGAAGAGCCCAGTACCTTTTAAGGGCTCACCAGATTTGGTCAGATTCACCTAGGATAAACCCTCTTTCTTAAAATCAACTGTGCCATATAATATAACCTAATAATGGGAGGAAATCCATCATATTCACAGTTCCAGGGGTTATGCAGGCTATATGCAGTGGGTATCTTGGGGGGATCATCTTAAAATTATGCCTCCCATAGGTAGGACACTATCTTTCTTTCATCTAAATGTAGGTGGTGACGGTCTATATTTCAAGCAAAGAAATCATCACTCTAGTGTTCAACATTTTTCTACCTGTCATTGCCCTCCCTTCCCAATGACTGTGAAAATTGCCAAACTATGACACATTAGGCAGTCGTTCCCAAACTTAAGGGCACATGAGTCTTCTGGGAAAAATGTTAAATTTGTAGCTTGCTGGCTACCACTCCCAAGAAATTCTGGCTCAGAGAGAGTTCAGGAAAATGCATTTTAACAGTGATTCTGTTGTATGCAATCAGGAGAACACAGTTCAAGAAACGCTATGGTTTCAGAATCCGTGTAGTGATCCTTATAGTCTGGTATGGCCCCTATGCTACTTGTAGCCTACTGTACACAGCACTTTTTGAACTTGAAAACTCTAAGATTTCTGAAAATATTTGAGAACTAAATTTGAGATCCACTTTATCTAGTTCTTGCAAATGGCAAATTATTTTAATGTAAAACAACTTTGGATGTGAAACACAAAACAGCCAAAAACTCCACAAACCACCAAATATCATAGAGAAATTGCTTAAAAAAAGAGTTTTAATGTTGTTTGAGTGTCATCATTAAAAATGTCATTTTTTTTCCATCTGTGCTACAATTTTGTTAGGTTTACAGTACGCATTCTTCATTGAGATGAAGTATCACGAATATTGACTGCATTTTGCTTTCATTCATACATAATGATGATCATGGAGCAAAACATGAGAAAACATAGTAGACTATGTACTCAGGCCGAAATAGACATTGTATTTTTGGGATCATCAGTTAAAGTCTAAATACAGAGTTAGAGTCTTGATTTATGAAGAGAAATGAGGAATGAAAAATGAAAAATAGCTCCATCATAAGCAGCATAGTCAAAAAGACTGCTTTTTTTTTAGGCAACAACTTTTTAGAATTACTCTGAAATAGGATTGTTTCATTTTTTCCTAATTGCAGTGACTTCAGTTTATTCACATTTTATTTTCATCGGTCTTTCATTAAACCGTTTGTTTCTGGAAGGTATTAAACACTTTAAAGAAGAAATTTGTGCATTTCCACTAACATTTGCAATCAGGCATGCAGTGAATTTCCTTCATGATTATGCGACTCTGAAAAACAATGTAGTAGATACAAATTCAAATGCTCTCTTTAGGAATTGTAATCTATATAAAATGCTTACCTTGTCTTACCTGGTGAAATGCAAATAAATCTTTTCAACTGTCATTAGCAGCAGTGATTGTGGTAATAAATGAATATGGATATCCAGTGTCACTTTTACTTACCCATTCACATAAACCAGTATAACATAAATTTATCACATTTTTATGCCTGCTAATTCTACTATTAGATAAAAATCTTGGCTTTTTAAAACCAGAGTTCCATTTGATATCTAAATATTTTATGATATTATTACTGAATTTATTAATTTCAAAATGTATGTGATGATAATATTTAAAGATTACCAAAGCAAGTGAATTCTAGAACATATTAATTCAGCTGGTATGGTTGAAAATGTAGCATATATCAATGTGTTTACTTTTTTTTGGTACTGCCTTTTCGTATAAATTTTTTCCAGGAAAATAGCCAATCTATCTTCTTTCCTTCCTTCCTTCCTTCCTTCCTTCCTTCCTTCCTTCCTTCCCTTCTTCCTTCTTTCCTCCTTCCCTCCCTCCCTCTCTCTCTCTCTTTCTTTCTTTCTTCTTCTTCCTTTCTCTCATTATTATTATTATTTTAATTACATGCTCTAAAGTGATTCCTCAATGGATTGAAAGGCAGATTGTTTCCCTCAAGTTCAGATCTTCCTTCAGTATCTCCCTTAAGCATATGTCCTTTCTTTTCAATTTCCTCCCCTCTTTTCCTTCTTGGTTTAAATTCCTGGGGTCTTGAATTTCACTAAGGTGTTGGAAGATAAAGGTGGTACTTTACAAAATTTCCATAATTTTCTTCAATTTTCTCATCACCCTTATCACCCAAAGACATGGCATATGAACTTCCTCCTATTCTATTGAATAAAATCTAAGCTCTCATACATAACACCCTCTGATTTTTTTCTCTGCAACTCAAAGTATATTCATATAGCATCCTCTGCTTGCCTGACAGAAGGAATGCATTAATGCATTACTGTATTAATGCTAATCCCTTTGACTCTGGTCCAGATTCCAAATGATAATGTCGTGTCTGAGAACTATTTTATCACCACCTGCTTTTGAATCTTCAGTCTAACCACTAACTTTTTCTCTTTAGCTTTGTAGGAGAAGAAAAATAATTTTCCCTCTACCTTTCCAGGGGTCTTGGCTGAGACGCCCTCTAATAAAAAACAGATTAACAATAGAAAAAAATTAGTTACATATGTATTATATGAGAGCCCCACAAAGATATGAGAGTCAGAAGGCAAGTAGACAATTGAGGCTTATGCACCATCCTGAGCTAAAGAAAGGCATAGGGGTCTGGATCTTCAAACAGGGGAAGGTAATTCTGGGGGAGGTGAGAAGAGGAAATGTTTGGTAAGCAAAGGTTGCTCTGCCATGCCGGTAAGTCTCTCAGGCCAAAACAAACAAACAAACAAAAAAGGTGATCTTTGATAATAACTCCCTTCCTTGTACAGGCCTCTTTTCTAATGTAAATTTCCTCTACAGAAGGGGAATTTTTATTGTTTTCAGAGCTTCTCTTGTGCCTGCAGTTTCTCAAAATAGTTCAAGATAATCTTTATGCCAAAGAGGCATATTCTGGGTTGGCACAATCTGCTACCCTTCAGTTTATAAACACACTCATGCATCTCTTAATGTTCCCACAAAGAACCAAGATTACCTAAACCTGCTCATCCTGCTACCAAGTTTTCTTTAAAAAGGTAGTCCACATGAATTTTCCCCATTTCTAATCTTGAACTAACAAACTTTTGTATTCTGGCTTTTTTTGCCTTAAACTCACACTTTCCTTCTGAAACATTTCTCTTTCTGGTCTTTTTCTATTTGATCTCTACTCATTTTGATATTAATGACCCCATCACTTTGGAAACTCTTTTATATAGATCAATATCACTTTGATGATATTCTAGCATTTTTCTTTTCCTATTATTTTATATCCATCTCTATCACTGTTCTAACTTAGTCTTCTTTATTTGCTTTTACAGTGTATATTTGTAAATGTCGGTGTTACAGTTTCTGTTTCTGGATGTTGCCTCTTATTCTACTCTCTTTCTCTTGGTAATTTCATATATGCTGACAATTGGAAAATTACTTCCTAATCAGATTTCTCTTGGCCTAACTTCTCTCTTGAATTTCAAAATCACCTTTTCAGTTGTTTTGTTGAATATTGCACAAGGATGTCCTGTCTGAATCAAAATTTCAACTTGTCCAGGATTCCCACCATCATCCCACCACTTTTTCAGAATGTTCTTGGCACTGGGAAGAATTCAACATATGCTGAATAAGTTACTCCTACTCTATCAATGGACTTTCTGTTTTACCTGCTACTTAGGTTTAATGCCATTTTCTTGAAATTCTTCTTTTTCTTGACCATGAATACAAGGAGGGCTTTGTCAACTCAAACTTTGCAACATCTCTTACTGTCATAGTCTTCTTTCCTATTGTTTTTGTGTTCAGTTGTTTGTATGTGAGTCACAAGAAGGCAGGGAAGTTATATTACTTTGTTCACAATTTTAACCTAAGCATCAAGAAGAGTACTTGGCATATAGTCAGTGCTCAATAAATACTTGTTGAATTGAATTGAATCAAGGATTCTTTGTTTTTTTTTGCATGGATAATTATAATTGACTTGGACTCTCTGCACCCAGTCATTTCTCGAATCCATCCTACACATCACTAGTAGTCACAAACTACTACTCCTCTGTCTTAGTATAAGAATTCTCGCTTCTCTGAAGTATATGCCCCAATTTATCCTGTCTCAAAGCTATCTTTGACCAAATTCCTGTCCAACATCTATCTGTCCAAGCTTTGGATGCACAAAATACATGTTTCTTTTCCATTTCAAATTCTTCCTTTACTGGGAATACGTTAGTATCTATGTGTATGATCCTTCTTTAATATTTTTCAATCTATTGAAAGTATGCAATCTAAGTCTTTGCTGAGGCATTTCTGTATCTTTTAGTTTGTTCAGTGTATTTTCAGAAGTTTTCCTCTAATATCAGAAAATAGCTTTGATAGCTTAAATGAGCTTTCATAATACTTTGGTTCCATGAAAATAAATTGAATACCCACAAGACTGTGTCTCTATCTTTCTGATGTGGAAAAGAGTGTGATGAGATCAAGAAGCTAATTTTTAATCAAATTACAAATTACTATCTTAGTATATTGAGAAGATAATATTCCATAACTGATAATTGCCAGACATTGTAGTGGACTATGTTCTTATGAATAGCTCTCCTGGGAAAAATAAATCATTTTCTGTACCTATTGCCAACCCATTTATGTTATACTTTGATCAGATTAATAAGACTTTATTTCTCATTTTACTCTTTGCATTATACCTAAATATAATATTATTGTAAAACATATTTTGATTTTCTTTATAACTATGATACATATTCGTCTTGCTAAATGCTCTAGATCTGTTTTGAAAAGGATATATATAAAATGGACACCATGATTTAGAGTCATGTTTGTGTTTACCTCTTTTTCATTTCATTCCCATGGAATAGGATTCCTTTAACAATAAGCAGAGTGTGTTCCTTGAACTCTCCATATTTCAACTATAATTTGCATGATTTTGGTTACCCACGAATTACAAAACAACTCAGAAATGATTTTCTTTTCATATTGAGTTATTTTCACTCATTATAATTGAATTGTTTAAGGTATCACTTTGCCATTACTTGCATTCTTTTGCAGAAAGTTTGGATTAGAAATGTTATCAATAGATACTTTGGAAATGGAGCTCATATAACATTAGATGCCATTTCTTGTATTGCCACAGAAACAACAATATGCATATTTTAACTCTGATTTGATAGATTAACTACTAAGGTGAGTTATTTAACAACTCTAGATAAGAAAAAAATTAACAAACTAAAATTAAGAAAGACCACAAAAAGGATAAAAGTTTTAATAAATTGGAAAACCTTAATCAAGTGGATAGTTTTCTGGCCAAGTATAAATTGCCAAATTTGAATCCAGAATAATTTAAAAAATATATAATTAGTACAATATAGGAAAATGGATAATATTATGAAATAATTATTTCTAGCTTATTACTGGAGCAAGATGGCTTGTTAGCCAATTATCAAAACTCCAAAAGACATGTAATGCTTATACTATATAATATGTTACACAACATAACAAAAAGGAGAAAACTATCCAAGTTGATCTTATAAACTAGAAAATCTTGATAGTTTTGGGTTTGACAAAAAACAAGGCAAACTCTAGGTCAATATCATTTAGAAATATATATGTATAAATTATAAGTAAAATATTGGCATGTCAAATTCAATTCTACATTAAAAAAATCATCTATCATGACCAAGTACAGTTTATTCCAGTAAAGTATAGAAGATTCAAGCTTAGGAAATCTATTAACATAATTCATCACTTCAAACTGTCAAGGAAGAGAAGTCTTATGATCATCTCAATTGAGTCCAAAAATGTTATTTGCTGAGAATATCTCCAAGAAAACTCAGAAAGAAAAATGCTTACTTAAAATCATAAACAATATCTACTTTGACCAATAGCTCATGTCACACTTAATGGTGAAACATTTAGAAGACTGCCTTTAAAAATCATGAACAAGATAAGGAGGGCTTCTGGCTGTCATTTGTAAGGAAAATATCGCCGGGATTCCGGACTCTTCTAATCTCTTCCAATCAGCAGTTGCTGATATAGTTGCTATTGCCTCCCCTAGTTTTTACATGTGAAATATGAGAGCCAAATGGACAACTTTTCTTGTATGCTGTGGCTTCAATCAGGCTATCAGGGAAGACCTGTGAATCTAAAGGATCAAACTTAGCCTGTTGTATGGTTTACCTACTATTAAGAAGGGAGTTAGATGTCCCGTCAGTCTCAATGTCATGAAACTGTTCACAATAGATAAGGAAGAGAAGAAAGATACAGAGGGCAGAGAAAGAAAGAGAATTTGAAATGAGTGGCCCCTTGCAATACAGTTCTACTTATTTAATCTATCTGTCAGTCAGTATAGTCTTTGTTTCGCTGTGGTACCACATTAACTCTGAAATCTTACTTGGGGCGCCTGGGTGGCTCAGTCATTAAGCATCTGCCTTTGCTCAGGTCATGATCCCCGGGTACTGGGATCGAGCCCCGCCTCGGGCTCCCTGCTCCGCGGGAAGCCTCCTTCTCCCTCTCCCACTCCCCCTGCTTGTATTCCCTCTCTCGCTGTCTCTCTCTCTGTCAAATAAATAAATAAAATCTTTAAAAAAAAATCTTAGATACTTAAATAACACGTTTGTTTCTCACTCATGCTACATGTTTAATGAGAATTAATGTGGGGTATTGCTTTATGTAGTTACTCAGGGACCTAGGCTGATGGTGGCTTCATCATCTTGTATTTATATCATCCAGCACACATGACCTCCACAGATGGCTTGGCCAGAGAAGATAAAGAATCGAGATTACTCATGGACTTTTCATTTTCTCAGTCTAGTAGTAATTAGAGTCAATTTCAATCACATTTCATTGAGTAGAAAGTCTTATGACCATTTAGAATAGCAAGTGGGATATTTGTTGAGCACAAAATGTTGTCTACCACAAAGGTCAAAACTAACTCTCTTTGGTGGTCCTCAGACTCTAACCAGTATATGAATGAGATCACTGACTGGGATGGAAAAAGTAAGAAAAATGGGGTGACTGTTAGTTTATTTATTCCTTACTCTAAGTAGCTGTGCCCTTTCAGGTGTTACCAATAAATTAATTTGAAATGTAAATACAAAATATATTCTATAATTGTTCACTTGACCAGTACTCTCTGCTTATAAACAAACCATATGGGACACCAACATTATCAGAGGGTTGAAGTGATCCTAGACTCAGAAAGTAATAGTAACACTATCAAAACAACAGGTAATACTTGTATTAATCATCTGTGGTCACATTCCACAAAGTCTGTGGCTTAAAACAACACAAATCTATTATCTTGCTGTTTCCAAGTGTCAGGAATCTTCTTACCTGGGTCATGTGGTCAGGATCTCACCACAGTGAAATTAAGATCTCAGCAAGTGCTATTGGGTCCTCTTCCAATCTCACTGGCTATTGGAATAATTTATTTCCATGCCCCTATATTGTAGGTCCCCATTTTCTTGCTGGTTTTCACCTGGGGGCCACTTTTCATACCTTGAGCTCCCCCTCAGCTGCTTGCCCACAGCCACATCCTCTCACAAAATGGCAATTCACTCAGTTTTTGAAGCCAGCAGGAGAATCCTTCTAATTCTAAAGGACTGACCTGATTTGCCCAACCCACTGAGGACAATTTTCCTTTTGATTAATATATAGACAACTGATTAGGAATCTTAAACATGGAAGTGATACCCCATCATATTCAATGGTTCTTGCCATAGTCAAGGGGGAGTGATTAGACAGGGTGCATAGATAAGAAGAAGGAATTTGGGGGCCATCTTTGAATTCAGCCAAAATACACTCATTACATTTATTGAGTGTGTGCTCTGTGTGAGGCATTATAATAAGCATTTGTCATGCCTTATTTCATTATTTTATTTCACAAAACCCTATGAAGTAGGTATTATTTTAAAGATGAAAAACTGAATGTCCCAGAACAATCTACTCAAAGTGTCAGGGGTAGCAATTGCTGAGCCAGAATTTGAACCTTGGTTTGAAGGACCCAAAGTCCGCTTCACTCTGTACTACATTGTGTTTCCTTTTATTGCCATTCATTTAATGGAACAACTGTTGGATGTGCCCAATATGATTGCCCTAGACGTTCGTTGCTTGCATTGGTGTTGGGTGTTTTGTTTTTTTCTCTATGCAACATTTATGTCCATATCCTCTTCTAATGGACATAAGGTTTTATATTAGAGTCATTAGTCCTAGAGCCAGGCTGCTTCCTTAAGAGGGTTAGTTATCTCTGATCTGGTCCATCAGTTTTTAATGTAACTTCCTGAAAGCCAGTTTATTTCATCATATTCCAGGTGGTCTCTATATATACAAAAGTTGTGGAAGGGAACATAATGAAAGAGCCGAGGACTGGAGAGTCTACTTTTAAAAACTTTCCAATTTTGGGCAATGCTCTCGGGTCCCCTCCCTCCTCTGGAGTTTGTACTATCACTTTGCTATCGCTCAATAAACTTTGCTTTGCTGTCCACCAAAAAAAAAATTTTTTTTCAATTTTCTGACACGAGAGAAATGTTACAACACTGTTCACTGAGAGAGAAGGATGTCTTCTTAAGTAGGGTTCTTGTTGTTTTTAACCCAAGGCTATGGAAATCTTAATTTTATAATTTATCTCCGTTAGGGATAGATCTTCTAAGTGTTAGGAAGTTTTAGTTGTGATAGTTTCTGAAGAAATGGCACCAAACGGCCCACACCAGGTGGAATTCAGACCTTGGAGCTTTCGTCATCCCTGTTTAGTGATCTGTGATTAAGTAAATTAGGGGATTTACTTAATCACTAATTCTCTGATTTAGTATTCACAATGTTGATTCTCGGGGCGCCTAGATGGCTCAGTCGGATAAGCAGCCAACTCTTGATTTCGGCTCAGGTCATGATCTCAGGGTCCTGGGATGGAGCCCTATGTCAGGTTCTGTGCTCTGCAGGGAGTCAGCTTCTTTCCCTCTCCACTCCCTCTGTCCTTACCCCTGCTCACGTGCTCTCTCTCTAAGATAAATAAATAAATCTTAAAAAAAAAAAGATGATTCTCAGATTGAAAGGGAACATAAATTTCAACCAGGGTACATTCTTTTTTTCAATTTTTTTTCCAACCCTTTATATGTGGTTACATATCCTAAGAAGTACTTTCCTTTGTTCACCCTTTTCTTATTTCCATACCCTCAAATCACTGTTGTAACAAGCCACCTTACCAATGGCAGTAGATACTATCTTTTGAACGTATTGATATTGAAAAACTGTTTGATAATAATTGGCCTAGAAATTAAGAAATGTATTGGAATCTGTTACTCAACTTTTGAATGGGAAGTACTATTGTAAAGAGAAATATTGCATAGATTAATAGCTGTCACAAGTTATTACTTTTGTTCTGAGACTGATTGTGTTTTTACAAGTTTATGGGAGTGGTGTTAACATATTCTTATGTGACTGACTTTGGAAAACATAAGGTTGATAATAGAGCCTTGGAGCTGAAGTCCCGCAATTTTGGAAGTTGTGGAGGAGTATTCCAGCTATAGCCGCTGAATGAGAGGTCCAGACTCTAACCAGTGACCCTCTGAGTAGGATTCAACCAAAGAAAATTGGGAGGTTGGTGGTCGTTTATGTATAGTTAGATAATTTAAAAAAAATATACATTAGGTGATTTTGCTGGCTTGAACGTCAGATAGGGTTTGAAGCTTTAAATTTTATGGAATGAAGTGTCAGACAAATGTATATTGCTTTATTTGGACTTAAATGATACTACTTTTTGGGGCAAAGATTGCATAGAGGGGAAGCACTATCTCTTTGGAACCAGACTGCATGGATTCTAGTCCCCTCGATTAGTGGATAAATTAACTAGAGGTAGTTACTTAACCTATGTGTTTTCTAATCTATAAAATGAGAATGGTACTAGCATCTACTAAATAAGGTTATGTGAGGATCAAATGGATTAGTGTCTGTCAAAGTACTTAGCACAGTGCCTGATACATAGCAATTAATCAATGTTAGCTATAAATAGGGTGCCAGTGTAGTTGGACAATAGAATGAGTGATATTTTGAGAATTGGGAATAGTCTAGGGGTGACTGCTAGACTTGGTATATAAGATGGGATAAGGTCACTTGAAATATTTCACTGGCTTTTGAATGATATCAAACAGCATTTATGAATGACTTTGGGGCTGGAAGGAAAAACTGGAAATAATTCTCATAAAGATGCAGATCATTTTCAGGAATAATCCTTAAAAGACAAAAACAACAGCCAGAAAAGGCTATACACTTACAAATACATTGGTTTAACTCAAGGAAGAAAAAGTGTTTGGGAGTGTGGGTTACAAGATTTAATCTCTAAGGGGAATTGATGTATTCCCATCCCTACTGCCACTTTAGTCCTCAGGAAGAGTAACTTAGATGAGAGACTAATAGGTAATGGATCCCTCAATCACATTATCTTAGGCCAATGGCTTGGGGCTTGATTTTTTGTGGGAGAAATATTCATACCACAAGTAAAATTGAATCTACCTTGAATACTTTCTGAAACAAGTTGGTTAAGAAACAAACAGATAAATCTCTCAAATCTAGAAACAAATTAAACCAATTCATTTGATCATTCTCTTACTCCCCTCTTTGGGCCTTCTCTTAAATCCTTCTCACACTGTTCTCTTTGATTTCTTTCACTAGCATTTGTGACGTGTGGTAGGGTAGGCCTGAGAGGACGTAAGTCACGCAAGAGCCTGTGTGTGTCCAGAGGAAAGAGTAGTGAGGGTCACACTTGCCTGTCTTTACTCTAAGCCTTGTATGTAAAGCATGGATGCTCATACCTGATTCAGTTATCTTCTTCAGAGAAAACCTGATGAAGATTTGGATCCAAGCACCAGTTGGGAGTAAAGGGCATGTGTGGCTTTTTATACATGCCTCTGTACTACAAATGTGGGGTTAATGATTTGTGGTTTTAAGTCCTTTGAGTCCTGATATCTTTCTTTTACTTTACAAATACTCACCATTACTAGTATTAACATTGTTCTCAAATTTCTCCTCAGTGTGTAGAGATAATTCAGATTAGCCCCTCAAAATCCATTTCCAATATCCCTCTGGTATAGAGGTTGGAAAGTAAATACCTATGGCAGGAGTAACATGTAACCCAGTGATGTGTAGGCAAAAGTCCCTGGGAGGGCTTCCCTGCATAATGGAAAGCAAAATGTCACAAGAGAAACTCCTTCACTCCTTCCCTTTCAGTCCTTTCCCTGGGAGGAAGGCAGAAGTAGCACCTGAAGGGGGAACAGTCACCTTGAATGGTCATGCAATAATGGGCAACATGCCTAGAAAAGCAGGAAGAATGCACAGCTGCTAGGCAGAACTGCCTTCTTCCCAACTTCTTTCTTTTTTTTTTTTAAGATTTTATTTATTTATTTGAGAGAGAGAGAGAGAGAGAGAGAGAAACAGCATGAGAGGGGAGAAGGTCAGAGGGAGAAGCAGGCTCCCCGCTGAGCCGGGAGCCCGATGCGGGACTCGATCCCGGGACTCCGGGATCATGACCTGAGCCGAAGGCAGTCGCTTAACCAACTGAGCCACCCAGGCGCCCCCCAACTTCTTTCAATAAACTTTTAGTTGAAGTGTAACAGATGTAGAAAAGTATAGAAATCATGAGTACAGCACACATCTGTGTGACCACTACTTGAATCAAGAAAGAGAATATTATTAGCACCAGACAAATCCCTCTCATGCAATTTACCTGTCATTAACCCTCTCCCCAGAAGGCAATCACTATTTTGACATCTATCATCATGGAACAATTTTTCCTGTTTTGAAACTTTACATAAATGGAATTGCACAGTATATGTTCTCTTTTTAAAAATTATTATTATTTTTAAAGATTTTTATTTATTTATCAGAGAGAGCGAGCACAAGCAGGGCATGTGGCAGGCAGAGGGAGAAGCAGGCTTCCCGCTGAGCAGGGAGCCCAATGCAGGGCTCAATCCCAGGACCATGAGATCATGACCTGAGCTGAATGCAGATGCTTAACCAACTGAGCCACCCAGGAGTCCCCCTTTATAAAAAATTAAATAGCAATGTGACTTTTCTAGACACTCTGGGAATATATTTTAGCAGAAATAAACCCAAAATAAAGTAAGTAAGATATATGTTAGGTGGTGATAATTATCATGGAGAAGAATTGCAGGGAGATAGAGTATGTTGTTGTGGGGGGGGGTGGATTTGTCAGGGAAGATTACAATTTCAGATCAAGTGGTCAAGAAAGGCTGCAGTACTACATCAAAAACTAATGATGTAATATGTGGTGATTAACATAACAATTAAAAAAAATAAAAGAAAGGCTGCAGTAAGAAGGAGGCAAAGGCCTGGGGGCAGGCAGGGAGGTTAGGGAGGAGACCTAACCTGGGTGTTTGCCAGACTCTGTTAGACTCTGAAAAACAAACTGAGGGTTCTAGAGGGGAGGGGGGTAGGGGGATGGGTTAGCCTGGTGATGGGTATTGAGGAGGGCACGTTCTGCATGGAGCACTGGGTGTTATGAACAAACAATGAATCATGGAACACTGCATCAAAAACTAATGATGTAATATATGGTGATTAACATAACAATAAAAATTTAAAAAAAAAGAAATCACATTTTCATGTACACTTTTTAAAAAAGATTTATTTATTTATTTGAGAGAGAGAGAGCATGAGCAGGGAGGGGGAAGGGCAGAGGGAGAAGCAGACTCCCCGCTGAGCAGGGAGATGATAAGCGGGCGATCCCAGGATCCTGAGATCATGACCTGAGCCGAAGGCAGATGTTTAACCAACTGAGCCACCCAGGCGTCCCTTCATATACACTTTTATGAACACATAATAGTACCAGGGTTTCTGTAGGTCATGGGAATAGGCAACAGTTTCCCCTTCTTGCTGAGAGCTTCTTCACCAGTCATTTGGACTTTTATTTTTCAAGACCAATTGATAGAGTTCCATTAATTAGCACAAAGTGGGAAAAAAAAAACCCTGAAAAGGTCAAAATTCACGTCATGAAAAGGAATGGCAGAATTGGATTATTAACAAATGGAATAGGGGGCATGTAACATTCAACCCTTTGCCTTCTATCCCTACTTACAAGTGACCACATGCTATGGATTGTTGAGTGCTTTTTTCCAACCATAAATGGAGAGTATACCAATTGGATGATACACTTCCCTCCCTGGTTCCCAAGAGGCATCTACTCCAGCCCAGCCCCAACTTCACCTCCAATCCAGATTTATTTCAATTCTTCCTTTACAGTGCTGTCAGAGGGTCCTTTCTAAAATCTAAATGTGATGCAGCTCTCTCCTGAAACTCCTTCAAATGGAAAACACTCATTATGATTTATAAGGCTGTGTAAGTTTAGACTGTACCTACTTTTCAAGTCTCCTATCTCACACTTCTGCCACATCCCTGCTGTATTCTAGCTAGATATCTTACCCCTTTGCTTTTCTGCATAGTTCTGTTTTCTTATATGTCCTCTCTTCTTTGTCTCCCTCGATCATGGAGGGGAATGGCTCTGCCATGGTGCTCAGGCAGCCTTGCACACATCTACATAGGTTATGCTGGCAAAAGCTGGAACCACAGCTAATCTGAAGCTTGGAAGAAGCCTTGTGATCCTTGTGAGAGGATAGGAGGTTTGTGAGGAGCTCCTATGAAGTTATCTCTCACTCACCTCCCTATTTACCTTAGGAGGCTATTAAGTTTCTCATCACCTCCCAAGTTCTGTGAGGTATAAGGCTTTCTGTCCCATCTCCTTCAGACTAGAGCTGTAGACCATAACACCGTTTAGCAGCAGTCTGGAAGTGGCTCCTCAGCAATGGGGTATCCCACAACTCATGTTGCAGTCAACAGAATCTTTTGTTTTCATGTCATCCTTTCTTGGTGTGTAGCACAAACTCAGGGAGTTGGCACTTACAGCTATTCTTCCATTCCCTGTCAATACAAGTAATAAGCTCTCAGGATCTAACAGTGGCTCATTATATCTTCACTGACTGGATCTCTTGGCTCTCTTCGTGTTTTGTGCTTAACCGATAATTCCCGTGATTCCTTCAAATCTCAACTCAGTCTTCTCATACTGAGAACTTTCTTGTCCAACAGGTTGCCTTAAATACCCTTCTCTCCCCACTCTTAATAAATCCTATATACACCTAGATTATAAAGAGATTGTAGGTATAAATAAATTATGTCCTAACAGGTTTTAGGTTTACAGAAAAATTTCCCAGAGAATACAGAGACTTTTTCAAAATACCTCCGCCCCTCTCAGTTTTCCCCATTATAAATATCTTGCATTAGTTTGGTGTATTTCTTACAAGTAATGAACCAAAACTGATGCACTATTATTAACTAAAGTCCATACTTTACATTAGGGTTCACTCTTTGTGTTGTATTTTCTAAGTTTTTACAAATGAATAATGTCAAGTGTCCATCATTATAGTATCATGCAGAACAGTTTGTCTGCCATAAAATCCCCTGGGTTCCATCTATTTATCCCTCTCTTCGAACCACAGGGAACCACTGATCTTTTTACTCCTTAGTTTTGCCTTTTTAGGAGGTTATGTATTTGGAATCATACTATATGTAGTGTCTTCAGACTGGCTTCTTTCACTTAGCAATATACATGTAAATTTCCTCCGTGTCTTTTATGGTTTGAGAGATCATTTCTTTCTAACTTCATCCCACTGTGGTTGGAGAAGGTATTCTGTATGATATATTATCTTTTAAAAATCTATTGACTTAATTTGTGGCCTAACATATGGTCTTTCTTGGAAAGTGTCCCATGTGTACTTGAGAAGAATGTACATGCTCTTGTTGGGTAGAGTGTTCCATATGTTGGTTAGATCCAGTTGGTTTCTTGTATTGTTTTAAGTTCTCTATTTCTTTGCTTATCTTCTGTCTGGTTGTTCTATCCATTTTTGAGAATGTGGAATTGAAGTCTCCAACTATTTTTGTAGAATTGTCTATTTCTTCTTTCAGTTCTGCCAGTTTTTGCTTCATATATTTGATGGTCTGTCATGTTTATGATTGTTATAACTTCTGGCTGTTTTGAACCTTTTACTTTTTAAAATATGTAACTTTATTTAATAAATAATGTCTTTCCTTGTCTCTGGAAAACATTTTTGATTTAAAGGCTATTTTGCATGATATTAGCATAGCCATCTCTGCTCTCTTTTGGTTACTATTTGCATAGAATCTTTTCTCACACTTTCATTTTCAGTCTATTTGTGTCTTTAGATCTAAAATGAGTCTCTCATAGGCAGTATATAGTTGGATTGTGTGCTTTTATCCATTCTACCAATCTCTGTCTTTTCCATTTAACTCGAAGCAGAAAATATGATTGGAAGGGATCCCACTCCTTCTGCCACTTTAGTCCTCAGGAAGAGGAACTGAGATATGAGACAAATACAATATTAAATCTTCCAGTTCACGAACATATAACATCTTTTCATTTGTTTGTGTCTTGCTTAATTTCTTTTGTCAGCATTCTGTAGTTTTCAGTGTAGAAGTCTTTCACTTCCTTATTAAGCTTATTCTCTAGTATTTTATTCTCTTTGGTGTTATTGGAAATGGGATTGTTTTCTTAATTTCTATTTCAGATAGTTCATCATTAGTATAATAGAAATGCAATTGATTTTGTACACTGCAACTTTACTCGATTTATTTTTTAGTTCTAACATTTCTTTAGTAGAGTCTTTAGGATTTTCTCTATATAAGATCATGTCATCTACAAACAAAGATAATTTTACTTCTTCCATTCTGATTTAGATACTTTTTATTTCTTTCTCTTGCCTAATGCTCTGGCTAGAGTTTCCAGTACTATGCTGTATAAAAGTGGTAAGGAGTATCCTTGCCTTGTTCCTGATCTTAGAGGAAAAGCATTTAGTTTTTCTCCATTGAGTATGAGGTTAACTGTGGGCTTTTGGGATATGGCCATTGTTATATTGGGATACTTTCCTTCAATTTCTAATCTTTTGAGAATTTTTTTATGACTGGATGTTGAATTTTGACACTTTTTCTAGATCTATGGAGATGATCATGCAATTTTTATCCATTATTCTGTTAATGTGGTATATCACATTAGTTGATTTGCATATGTTGAACCATCCTTGCATCCCAGGGATAAATCCCACTTTGTCATCAGGTATGATTCATTTAATGTACTGTTGAAATCAATTTACTAATATTTTGTTGAGGGTTTTTTTTGCATTTATATTCATCAAGGATATTGGCCAGTAGTTTTCTTTTCTTGTACTCTTCCTATCTGCCTTTGCTATTAGGGTAATTCTGGCCTTATAAAATATGAGTTTGAAAGTGTTTCCTCCTGTTCAACTTTTGGAAAAGTTTGACAAGGATTGGCATTAATCCTTCTTTAAATGTTTGATAGAATTAACTGGTGTGGCCATCAGGTCCTGGACTTTTTTTTCTTGAGATGTTTTTGATTAGTAACTGATTCAGTCTCCAAGCTAGCTATAGATTTACTCAGACTTTTTATTTCTTCATGATTCAGTCTTGGTATATTGTATATTTTGGGGAATTTATCCATTTCTTTTAGGTTATGTAACTTGTTGGTATATATTTGCTCATAATGCTCTCTTAGGAGCCTTTTTATTTCTGTGGCATCAGTTGCAATGTCTTCTCTTTTATTTCTGACTTTGAGTCTTTTTTGTCTTAGTAAGTCTAGTTAAAGGTTTGTCAATTTTATTTATCTTTTTGAAAAAATCAGCTCTTAGGTTCATTGATTTTTCCTATTGTTTTTTATTCTCTATTTCATTTATTTCTGCTCTAATCTTTATTATTTCCTCCCTTTTGCTAATGGGGACTTAATTTGTTTTTCTTTTTCTAGTTTCTTGAGGTATAAAGTTAGGTTCTTTATATGAGATCTTTCATTTCTTTTTATGTAGATGTTTACTGCTATAAACTTCTCTCTCAATGCCACTTTTGCTGCATTCCTTAAGTTTTAGTATGTTGTATATTCATTTTTACTTGTCTCAAGATATTTTCTAATTTCTCTTTTGATTCTTTTTAATCCATTGGTTGTTCAAGAATATGTGGTTTAATTTCCACATATTTGTGATGGGCCTTTAAATGAATGCTTTGGCATGTATATGGCTTTTATGATAATTGTTTTTAATTTGCATGCCTGTGGGACATTAAGCTATTCTTTTCTTCTCTGCAGCATCCTGTACCCATCTCAATTGTTATCCATATCACATTTCATTCTAATAGTTCCTTACACAATTGTACACAGCATCATGGATTGTGACTACATTGAAGGTACCGTCTCATCTAGTCTTCACAGTGCCTAGCTCAGTGTCTGGTGGTTTATGGGTGCCAGTAAATGTTTCTTGAATCAGTGAATAAATTAATGGATTTAAATATTTGTGTGTCAGGTATATTTTAATATCCCCCAATATAAGAATATGTGCCAGGAATAATTGTATGCTACAAATGTTGAGTTCAAAAATCCCTCACACTTTTAAGAAGCATGAGGTTTTGAAAGAAGAGAGTGACATCCATGTGTTAACCCCAGGAGGCACAACAAGGAGTCCCATGTTTGAAGGCATGAATAACACTTCATTACAAAAGTCTATTTCCTACCATATCCCTAGAGCAGCTAACACAGGAATTGTTAGTTTTCAACCTATTTGCAACTGCTACATTTTATTTTTCTCTTCAAGGGCAATATGGATTTTAGTAATTTTAGTGCTCTAGAGAAGCACCGCATTTGAGCACAAGCTTCTGTTCTAATAAAGCAAGTAGCTGACTTTTTAATTCTCAGAATGTGATGTTGTTGTTTTGTTGTTTTCCTTAGTGAAATAAAAGACTTTAGAAAAATTTTAGAAAAAGTTTAGGAGTAGACAGAAGGCCGGAGGAAAGAAGAAAATGAAGAAGTCTGGAAAATTGATATATATCAATCAATTGATATATATCAAATCAAGTGATTTGATAGCAATCAAAGCATGTTTAAATTTGTAAAATCAATGTGTAATATTGTATTTTTATTTGATTTAAACAGATTTCAAAGGTAATTTGCTTTAATATTAATTTTTAAGTTTTTGCACATTTCATCTAATATGCTGAAACCATCATAAATTTATTTATTCTGGTTTGTTACTAGAAAAGGCATTTGTTTATACCTGTTTATTCTTTGCCTTATATTTAAGTTTTACATGTCTAATTTGGCAAGGCTTTATTCTTACTAATCACAAATAGGGATTCCCAGCTATATCCAAGGAATTTAAATATGTGCAACTCCGATGTAATTGACACTTGATAACAAATCATACTGATGATTCTCTCTTGAACCTGACCAGAATAATAGCATATTTAATAATATAAGAGAAATTCATGGGGGAAAACAATGGTTTCATATAGTCCCAAAGTAATGGCTTTTTTTTTTTTTTGGCTCCTTACAAAAATTTTGCCCTAATGGTTGCAAATGCTTTCCCATGTATTTTTTTTACACATATTATTTTGCCTTCAACTCATATTGTTATATTCATCATAAGAGATTCAGAGGGTCAGCGAAGTTAAGCAACTTCCCCAGCATTACTCAGCTCAAGTGTACAGCAGAGATGCCAATTGAACTCCGATCGAACAAGGAGCATTTTACAGACAACCTGTTAGGAACCTATCTGTTGAGTGTGTGTTTTATGAAGCATCTCCTTCAGCTGTGAGAAGAAAAGCAAATGTATCCTACTTCCTGGAACAAACTAATCAATCCCTAACAATTAATAAATATATCCATGCATTAACAAAGTTTACTGCCAGCACTGAAGTAACTGGCACTTCAGTTTCCTCCAAATCTTTTAGGCTTGTAACAGTGTTATCATGTTTCAGTTGATGGTATATGCAGTAGCATTCTGTAATGGCATAAGATCAACTATTTCTTTTGGACTCCTTGTTAATCACTTTCAAAGGATCAGCTATTAACTGCAATATCACTTCTATTTTTAAAATATTTATAGAGTTCTCATATATGTCAGATTTTGTTCAGAATATAAATAGCTTAAATCCCTATTACCTGGAGTAGTAGTTCCCTACCATATACCACCAAGAGCCCTTTTCTGTAATTTGTCTCTACTGATGGTTCAGACAAATATTTGTTTTCCAAGCAAACTGTTTACAACAGTTTACCATGGTCTCATTTGGGGAGAATAGGATTTTTCTTTAAGGATTTAAAAAATATTTAAATTTATTTGAGATTTGTGTAGCTACTTTTTGGGTGCCTGGGTTTCAAGAATTCTAGGCTGTCTTCTACCAAGGTTTGGCTCCTTGGCCAATCCACACACACACACAGAGCAGAGAGCACCTCCATAATGAGACTGGGGTGGTAAACACCCACTCCTCTGCTTGGGCACATGCCCTACCCTAAAATACCTACATTTTCCCTGTTTCCTTGGGTGAATTGCATCCAGGCTCCAGAAGGATCTTATTTTTTAGTCCAGAAGTAACTTTAAATGAAAAAATGTTGAGAGTTACAGAATAAAAAAAAGTCCTGAGCAAAGAATTGGGGCAAATAGAGAGAAGCTGACTCCATGAGAGGGGGTAAGATGTAGGAAGGTTAGAGTCAGGAGGCTGTGGGAAGCTTGGAGGCAACTTGGGAACAATGATGGAGTTAGATGCTTAGGCGATGTTGTTAAGACGGTGAGTAGTAACTAAGTGGTAACTTGTGTCACTAACCTTAGTCCAGCCCTATGCTAACACAACACACCTTCTCTTTCATTTTAGTAGCCTCCCACTGCAATTACTAATGCAGCATTCTTTAGAACACATTATTTTTTCTTTGTCTCTCCTGCTTTCATCTTTTTAAATTTCTTATTTGGTGTGATATTGGTGGGATAAGATTTTCCTGATAGTGTCTGGGTTCAAGTTTAAGAATGTTAAGCGTTCTTATTCTATTGAACTGAGTTTATGGATATTGATTCTCAGAAAAGGTCAAAGCCTAGAATTAAATGAATTATATGACTATTCAAATAGGATTTATTTTAAGTTGTGATATGATATGGGTCCTCCTTTTGGCCTCAAAAAACATATCTCTAGTTTTGTAGTCATGTATAAGTCACTTATGTTATCTGAGCTTTAGTTTAGGTTCTACTTTAGCCCAGACTGGGGAGTGCCTGGGAAGACTTCTAGAAGTCACATTACCCCATGTTTAGTGAGAGAGCAAAAAGTGGCCTTTGTAATTTGATTAAAGGCCATATAAAGACAGGCTAGAGAAGCTGACTAGGAAGTATGAGGTCCTATTATGAAAAATATAAACCTGAAAAAAGATTTAGATTCTAATGGTACTCAAACTAAAAGGTTTAGTCTGAAATATTAGCTGAAAGTAGGATCCTCTAGATTTAACCAGATGCCAGAAATGTTGCTTCAGGTACATCTTAACTGAAGAAATAAAACAATGTACAAAAATGTGTGTGTGTATGCATATATACATTAATATAAATATATACTATATCTTTCTATATATTATTTTTTTAATGGGGAAATTCCTGTTGGAAATTCTGGTTTGGTTTCTGTTCCAGATTAGTCACAACCATGGTGGGCAAATCAGATGTATAAATTACGGCCCCTTGAGTAGCTGTTTCATTTAAACATTTTTTTAATTGTAAAATATAATATACACTAAAAAGGGCATAAAACAAATACATAGTTTAATGAATTATTATAAATGCAAACACCTGTGTAGGCACCTTGCAGTTCCAGAAAGAGAATGTTGTTAGCACCCCTGAAGCTCTCTGTCCACCCCTCAATTATAACTGTCTCCCTCTGAGAAGTAACCACTAATCCAGCTTCTATGGTAATCATGTCCTTGTTTTGCTTTATAATTTTAACACCATAGGCTGCATTGCTAAACAAGAGAATTTAGTTTTGCTTGTTTACGAGGGCAATATATTTTTGGCTAGAAATGATTTAGCATATGTGGAAGCCCAGGTTATCTCCTCTCAGTACTGATTGTCCATATGAGCCAATGACAGTATAAGGGGCAAAGCATGTTCCCCCAAACCAGCCTAGCTATGCCTTTATTAGTAAGAAGGTCATTGATTTTCAAACAATATTTTCTCCCATTTAGGCTCTTTTTCTCTTGATTCCTCCTTTTAATCTCCCTGTTCCTTTAAAAATGTCACTGGATATAAATGTGTGAAAACAGAGTTTCATAATGATGGTTTTGTTTTTTTTTTTTTTTTTTTTTTTGGTTTTTACATCTTGAGCTATTTCTACTCTCATGACTGTAGACTGTTCCAACCTTGACTTCGATTAAGCTAATTAATTGCTGTTTGTCTGCACAACAGTGTAATTCACAAAAGCTAGAGATATTGTTTAATTCAATCTTGCTGACGCCTAGAAAGACTCTTGAGCCATTTGGAAAAAAGTTGCGGCTTGGACAGCTCTTAGTACCATTCTGCCATCTCCTGTGTAGACCAGACTATTGATCTCACAAAACTTATGGATGTACTTCAAATTGTTTTACTTGTACAAACCAATCTAAGAAGAGTTTAGCCCTTTAAAAAGCAGCTGCTGGGCATAGAGAGGCTAAGAGTTCAATGCCTCAGAGTATTTGGGGCTAGTAGGAAAAAATGAAGTTATTTTTCTTCAGATCAAAAAAGACTAAAGGGACAAAGACTCCAACACATTAATAAATGAGACATGACCCTTTCCACTGATCCCAGATATTAAAGTTGCTTTTCCAAAGTAAGAGTTTTATTTTTCAAGAGAGACAGGGTCATGTGGGAAAGAATAAGATCAGAAAATGAAAGGTGATGTCACATCAGAGTAGTTATAATTAATAAGTGTTACTGGAAAGACTGTAAGAAATGTCAAGAAGGTAAAAAACATAATTTTAAATGACTATTGTAACTTAGAATGTTGTTTTCAAAAGAAAAAATACTTTCAGATACAAATTGATATATACTTAATTGGATCAAGCTCAGTTACAATTAGATTAAATACCAGATGTACACTGAATGATTTCAGGGCACATAGAATTAATCTTTCTTAGTTCATCGTGTGAAAAAGATAAGTCACCCTATGGCCAATGTCTCTTCCTCATTTTGGGAATCATATGTAACAAGTTTAAAGACTTTGTAGTATTGGAAATTAAAAATATATACAAAAGTAGAATAATATTGGCTCCATATTTCCATCACCCACCTTCAAAATGAGCAACTCAGGATCGTTGATGCCTTACCTGGATACCATGTCCTTTCCTTAGAATAATCTGTCAGTATTTATCTGCAAATATATGGATGTTTGTTTATTGTTATTTTTATAGTTATCTTTGATGTTTTATGTCTGTAAAATCCTTTCTCTCAAATAATTACTCCATTTTTTCTTCTCTTGCATAATAGTTCTCGAACCTTAGTGCAGGTGAGAATCATTAGGAAAGCCTCTCAGATAGAGCTCAAGAATGTGATTTTAAACACACATACTGAAAATTTTGATGATATTGATCTGTGCAGCCCATTTTAAAAGGCATGACTATAGAAATTCATACCAGAGTTTCCAAGTATTTCAGTGAAGTTAAAAGAAAGATGTTTCACTTTTAAGGATTTTTCCCCCTCTATGTTCATTGTAAGTATTTAGAACTCATCAATGTAACACCATTTGCCATTTCCCTTCATGATGATTCTACATTTGTTCTCAGTATAAATGATTTTAAGTTTGATGTAAGTGAAATATAGATGTTATATTCTTATATAAATTGAGGTTTTATCACCTCTTTAGGAGATGTTTGCTTTAGCAAGCTGTTGTTTCTGATCCTATTTTGGCTATGGTAATTATTTAATTTTATCAATTGCATAGCTGAAGTACTCTTTGGGAGGGAAGAGATAACTTTGGGTTTCTCTTAGAAAAAAGTAAACAGCAGCTAAATATAGAAAAGCATTCCTCTTATTGGTTAAGGAAAAGTTAGAAAGTTATTCTTCTGGTGGAGAAATACTTGGGTGCTCTAGTTCCACTTTTGACTCTGTTGATGAAGAGAGATGCAGAAAAATGAAAGATGAGTGGGGAGACTTAAAAGCCAAGCTAACCTTTGGCCAAAATTCTTGGAGTAGAATGATCATTGTGAAGAAAAGCTAATAATGTCTCCTTTATAAGTTGTAAGTAAGCAGGGGTTCTCACTAGAGAGATAAAAGCTTTCCCTGTTCAAGAAAGTCTAAACAGACATTGAAAAACACTCTCAGCAGGCATCATTTTAAATGATTTCGATCTCTATTGACCACAAGTGTAAGTCTGACTGGCTGAGATGTGTGGTTACCAAACCTTCCAAAAGGAAAATGAAAACCAAAGATTCACTTTTCTGCCTGTAAGACACCCTTAAGGATTTGCCCTTGTCTTGGCTGCCCATGCTGGACTCCAGATGAAAGGGCCTTCACACTGGAGACTTAAATTTTCAACTTATTTTCCTAAATATCCCAACTGTACATCCTACCTCTTCTTCTTGCCTCTGGTCTCAGACCAGATCCAGATAAGCCCTTGCTTCTTGCTTTCACTAAGGCTGTATGTCAGACTCTGGGGAACATGATTCTGTTGGTTCCTTCCCTTGCCCTGATTACTGAGTATGTAAAGGAAGGACAGTTCAGGAGGTACTTGGACCTCTGCCCTATGAAGGACAGCTCAGGGTTCCTATGCTAGCTCATATGCCACTTCCCTATACCTTTTTCCAGATACAGTAGAAATCATATTTCTTTGTGGAATGTTTTAGTCCTCTAAGGGGTGTTCCAAATTGTGGAAGGAGGACTTTTGCTCCTGGTCCTCTAGGAATAACAGGTTGTACCATTAGAGAGAACACCATTTTCTGGGTGACATGGTAGTTTCTCATCTTTCATCATTCAGTGGGGGTTCTGGAGCCTAGGGTATAACCACACTTATGAACAATGGTATGGGTATGCCGGTGGAAGAAGATAAATAGAATTATTAAGATAGAGGCTTCTATCATCTTTAGTCTCTTCTGCTTTTAGGCTAAAGGTAAGTATGGATATTGCAGGAAGCCCCAAAGAACATCTCACACCATTCTAATGTAATCCTTACACAATGACAGATATATTTGAGATCCTCCTAGGTCACCAGTTGTACAAATCAGCTAGACGTTATTAGTAGATGTAAAAGGCAGATGTGGTACTGAGGGTTGAAGGAAAACAATGGAAAAGGAACTCATAATCTCTGTGGAAGCTAATATTACGGATAAAGGAATGAAAGGAGCCATATTCAAATTCTATGGTGTCAAGGTAGTTGTGCTAGGAATGTGCTAGTAGGTAATAGAGGACTGTAGATCAAGGGATATGCTCCACTAGGCCATCGGTTTAATTTCTAAGTAGGGGATTTGTTAATATAGGCTGTGAGTTCCTTAAGCAATGTCATCAAAAGCTAGGAGATTTTGGAGAAGAATACTCTAATTTTAAAGGATATGTGTTTTAGTATTTGATTGTAATGTCATAATACGTGCAACTTATATCCAAATAGTTTAGTCAAAAGAGAAGGAAGGATAAAGCAATGTGGCAAAATGTTAACAATTGGTGAATCTCTGTGAAAGGTGCCCTTCTTTCAATGTTTCTATGGCTTTGAAAACTTTGAAAATAAAAATTGGAGAGTAAAAGAAATAATACAAATATATTTATAAATATGAAGGAAAATACCATGTAAAGGAATCAAAAGAGTTGAAATTGATTGTTTCTAGAGAGAATATCTGATAATAGTGGCTGACTGCTGTTTTTCTTTATATGACTTTTTTGTAAAAAATTTTTATTGTTATGTTAATCACCATACAGTACATCATTAGTTTTTTTAATAATCTTTTTTTTAAAGATTTTATTGATTTATTTGAGAGAGAGAGAGAGAATGAGAGATAGAGAGCACAAGAGGGAACAGGGTCAGAGGGAGAAGCAGACTCCCCGCCAAGCAGGGAGCCCGATGCGGGATTCGATCCCGGGACTCCAGGATCATGACCTGAGCCGAAGGCAGTCGCCTAACCAACTGAGCCACCCAGGCACCCTACATCATTAGTTTTTGATGTAGTGTTCCATGATTCATTGTTTGCATATAACACCCAGTGCTCCATGCAGAACATGCCCTCTTCAATACCCATCACCAGGCTGACCCATACTCCCACCCCCCTCCCCTCTAGAACCCTCAGTTTGTTTTTTGGAGTCCATCATCTCTCATGTTTCATCTCCCCCTCCAGTTTCCCCCCTTCATTCTTCCCCTCCTGCTATCTTCTTCTTCTTCTTTTTTTTAAACATATATTGTATTATTTGTTTCAGAGGTACTTTATGTGACTTTTAGTACTCTTTAGTTTTTAAACCCTCTGAATATGTTACTTTGACAAAAACTAAACAATAGCTTTAAAAGGAAAAAAATCAAATAGGCAAACTGGGAGATCAGATTGCCAGATTCATGGAATTGGAAAACCCATTGATAAATATACTGGAACAGTTTTATTTACATGTATAAGAAAAAATTGCATATGAGGGAGTAAGTCAGAGATGAAACAGAAGGAATCTGAGTGTCAGAAGAGGGGACAATATTCTCTATGGCCACTCAATTCAATCTTTCTTAAGAAGTAATACAAGATTATTTATTCATGAAAAATTACATGACTTTGGCCATTTCACTAATTAAATGAAATCAGTAGATGCATTTACTGACTTACTGTGTCTTTTTTTTTTAAGGATTTTATTTATTTGACACAGAGAGACACAGTGAGAGAGGGAACACAAGCAGGGGGAGTGGGAGAGGGAGAAGCAGGCACCCTGCTGATCAGGGAGCCGGATGTGGGACTTGATTCCAGGACCCTGGGATTATGACCTGAGCTGAAGTCAGATGCTTAACCAACTGAGCCACCCAGGTGCCCCCTGACTTACCATGTCGTAAAGGTTGTTGTCTCTATATACCTTAGTCCCATGGATAGGCTGTAGGTATCCTAGAAATCTAATATACTAACTACTGATTCTTGCTCAAGAGACCAGAGACCATTATGGGTAGAGGAATGCAGGGAGATACTTGACATTTTATGATTGTAACGGGGAAATTGCTAACTATTCTCATGTTTATGGTTTGATTTTATTATTGTTTGTTTAACAAAAATACAAGGTCCCCCGAGGGCAGAGGGAATCCTGATGATACTTCTCTGTGTTCCAAAGGTTTTATCAGTGTGCTTTTAAATGGCCTCATCCTTGATTTCTAAAAAAAAAGCATAGTTTGGTGATAGCCAGAGCAGACACTGGACCCTTAAGTAGCTTGGGCAGTGGGTGGATGATAGGACTAAGTGGTTGAAATGCTCTCTACATTTAAAATTAACGGGAAGTATTATCAATTTCAACAGGAAATTGGCCTTACATGACCAAGGCTTAGACTATTATGCCACTGGATGTTTCTGAATCTTGGCGCCAGTGAATATGGGCTGCAAGTCCTTTTTCTCTGCTCTGTTCTTCTATTCTTGCTCTTGGTTGAGGTACAAGAATTGCATAGCTTCATTCTTCACTGATGTTGCCTCGTGTCAAAGCTGCTAAATGTCCTTAGTGGCCATTTCATTATAGATTGTCACAAGCTGCAACTTAGGGCTGAGCTGCCTTGGAGGCCATGTGATCCAAATAACTTTACTTCAGGATGGAAGAGAGATCCTGACCCAAATCAGTCTTTGTGCAAAAGAGAAATAAATCTTTATTATGTTAGGCTACCACTGAGACTGAGAATTTGGTGTGTCTTTATTATGGCAGCTAGAAATGATTATCCTCAATAAATACGATATGATTTGGAGAACGAACTGGAAGATCTCCAGGTCCAGAGTGAACCACGACAATGGCATTAGGGACTTCAGAGTTACTTGTGGGGTAAGGGTTCTGAGTTCTAAAGTAAGAGAGTAGATTCCACATATGTGATTAGATCATGATTCCTGGCCGACAGAATTAGGTGAGAGCCTTCAGCAGCTGCCACAAGTAAGCTCTGCAATAAATCTCAGTTGTTCCTTAGAGAGAGAAAAATCAGTCACTTAAGGAGACAGAGAGGCTCATGAAAGATACTACTCCAGGGTGTTCTCCTATGTGGATCCCAGATGTCATCCTGAAGACCCCTGGAGAGAAGGGTGTGAAATAAGTGCCTGATCTCTGGTTCTAGGTGAAAAGCAGATTGTGACAGCCATTCAGTGTTTGATCTCACATCCATTTCCAGCCTTCTTTTGCTCTGCTTTGTATCACAAAGGTTTGACCCTGCTGGCTTCCATTTGGTTTGGCCAATGGAAGGAATTGGCAGGAAATTGGAAGGCAGAGAAGTCAAGTAGCCAGAGTTTTATTCCCTTGTACTCTGACTTGGGAGAGATTTATGGTACTGGCCATGCCTCTTGTGGTACTAGCTTACCATTCAGTTCCTCCTTCTGTGGTCTCATTTTCTATTGGCATCCCTGGCTCCTGGGTTCTAATAATTCCATACTCCTTTTTTTGTTAATCCCTGCAACCCAAGGGTGATGGTAGCTTTCTGCTGTTGCTAACCTAAAGGTTCCCTTATCGCCTCTTTTGACTTTGTATCTCTTCTAACACCTCTGTAACTGAGCCCTGTATTTAAAGTCCCCTTTGAACTATTTGTCAAAGGCTCTGTTTTCTTGATTGACCCTGGCTGACTTGGGCTATAGACCTTGCTGAGGTTCCAGGAGCCAGGGTTGGATGAAGTAATGCATGGAAATGGACGTCTAGACACAGGGGAAAAGATAGAGGGTGATGCCATGGGTTTGTGGAAAGATTTGGAAAAGATTCTTGGCGGAATGGGTCATTAGGGGAGGAAGAGATATCTTTTATAGGGTGCCCACATTTGAGCTGTCAGTGAAGAGTGTGCATATTCTGCATCCTATTAGCCATGTTTTAGTCTCTCAGTTTTGACTAGGTATACTTGGGAGGTCCTTAGAGTATCTAACTTTTCTCCTACCAGCTCATTAGCAGGACTTGAATGTGGGTTTCTCTCCTGATGAACTATACTAACTATTCCTCCTGGTGTTTAGGGGAAGACCTAAACCTCAGTAATAGAAAAGTTGTCTTTAGGATAGTTAAGCTGGTTTTCTTAGGTCAATTTTATTTTCCATCCAGATGGTCTGCCTTTTGCCGATGATACGGCCCTTATGCAGATTCTGTCCCACTTGCTAGTAAAGGGATTGGACTATGCTAATGCTTAAAGACCTTGGACTCAGGTTTACAAATGCAATTACTGAAGTGAAAAATAGAGACTAAAAAATAATTAAACTAATAAAATTGTCATTTTTTTCTGAACAGTGAAGTTTTATTTAAAGTTAAATGTAATTAACACTGCCTATTAATACAATAAAGATTTATTTATCAACTTAATTATTGACCAAACATGAAAATGCCCTATGTTCTACCAGTAGTACTTAGTATAGGCTTAACTAACATCCATTTATTTTTCAAATCATTTAGTTAGTGTTCCAGTATTATCTTTAAGTAGTCACTTAGGAACTACTTTAATTGGTTTCATTATATTTCTACTTAATTCTTCTAATATTATTTACTATTATTTTTTCTTGAATTAAGTGCATGCATGTGTTTGCAAAGAACTAATAATGCCATAATAATATCCTTAAAATTCAGATATAAGTTCTCAGATTTTCTACCCTTAAGTGCACTATTCACACTGAAATATTAGAGAAAAAGAAAAGAAAAAGGTGAACATAAATGCCATGAACTTAAATTTGTTCTAAGTTTTAAAGAGAAGGTATAAAATGCTAAGGAGGAACTTTGAAGACCAAACTGAAAAACACTCTATTTCATTGTAGCATGCTTCATTTCATGCATTTTTAAACTTAACCAGGGTGCTACGTACTCATGGTGGCAGAGATGGTCCAGGATTGTTTGCACAATTCCACTCAGGCAAACTGGGTCAGGCAAGGAGGCATGATTGGAATAACAAATTGTTCAAGTTCTTTTCAGTTCTTTCTCCTCTCTATCTAGTCATCTCTAACCTGTCACTTAAGGCCAACTCAAGAAATAGATATTGAGCTGTGAAACATTCCACTCATCTCAACACATACTTTCTGCTAGCTGCGCTCCCTCTTCTTTCTTTATTAAGATTTGTACAAATTAAGTTGGACAAAAAGAAATGTGGCATATGCATAGTCAAGCTAGAAGTGTGTATAATGAAAAAAAATTAACTCTCACATGCAATCACTATGCTCCAGTATAAGGAGTCAGAAAATCCTTTAGATAATTGGCTATTTATATGCTCTCATGGAAACTGGTCTGAAGAAGTAAAAGAAATAGGAAACTTAGAAGGGTTGGCATTCCTGTAATGTCATAAAAATGTTTGCTGGGAGGACTTTCGGAAATACAATGAAAAGCAATTTCTGAAATGTATGTACTTTAGATCAGAGCTTCTCAAGTTTGTAATGTGTAAATGAATTACTTGGGGATCTTGTGAAAATGCAGATTCTCATTCAGTAGGTCCCTGGAAGTTCTCCAGATTTTCCTTCTCTAACAAGCACCCATGAGTGCTGATATTGCTGGTCCATGGACCATTCTTTGAGCTGTAAAGCTTTAGACCATGTTAACCATTTCTGGGGTGCTGAAACGCTGAGATCTCCTAAATAATTGCTAAAATTTGCATTTTGAAAAAATGTATTGCCAGCAGTAAACATGTCCAAAAAATAGTGGTTTTATCTGGATTAATGATGGTGGAGAGTCAAATAATGACTCAAAAGTGAACTTTTTGGGCGAGCTTGTAGCATGCTTCAAGCTACAGTCACGGTGAAATCAGCTTCAGAACCCGTTTTAATTCTTATGAAGATAGGTCTACATTGTTTCTCATGTCCGTAAGTGTTGAATTTTTCATTTGAATGCTTCAGAGCAGCTTTCTATAAATCAAATGAAGAGAAATGAATTGGGAATTATAATGGTGAGAAATTCAGAGCTCCTAACCTGATTTACCTGGGCACTCTCTCAGTTATCTTTCTCTTGTTCTGACCAAATCATTCCCAGTGATTTAACAGGACCTAAATTTAGCCCCAGAGACTCTTTCATTACAGTATATGATTTTTAAGCTCTGTGATTTTAAAGCCTTGTCAGATGGATATTAGAGTCAATATTGAAATCTCAAAGAGCCATGTGAGAGACCTTCTAGAGAAGGTTTACAATGGTTCATCCAAATGTTTTTTCTCTGTTAACAATGTTGGATTAATATGGCTGTATCATAACAATGGTTAATTGTGATGAAAGTACCTGATCCAACTCATTTTATAGGAACATTTTATTATTCTATCTAATAATAATGCAATATTCTCCCTTCTTCCCCTCAAGATGATTAGGCATATATAAGGTTAGAAATATTTTGTATAGATGAATTTCATTCATTTCTGTTGATTTCCTATTGATAAATGGCTCCTGAATATCACGGGCTAAAAATTCAACCAAAAATCCTAATACACTGATTAAAATAGTAAGAAATTGAGCGCATTGCAATTTATATGTAAAGCTTTAAAAGTAGATTGAAGTAATTGTCAATATAATACAAGTGATTTTTGATGATATAAAAAATTAGCTTTTGATAATACTTTGCCTCACAAGATTGCTATGGGATCAAATAAGACATTGTCTTTGAAGGTGATCTGTAAAGTATAAATGGTATTTCTGTCTTAAGTCTCACTTCCTACCAATCTCTTTTATACAAGGTCCCCGGATTAATCTTCTTAAAGCATCACTTTGATTACATCATATCCCAGTTCAAATCCCTTCAATGCCCATCCCAACCTCCTTCTGGCAAATTGGGTTTGGCTTCCCTTAGCATTTAAGAAACATCATGCTGCTTTTCTAGCCTTATCTCCAGCTATTTTCCTATTTTTCTTATATCCCAAGGCCCTCTGGTTAAATCACACGTCCTGGATTCCTGGACCACATTTTCCAATGTCTCCTGGACAGCTCCATCTGGTTGTTCCATAGTGAGCCTAATATCAACATATTCAAAACTAAGAACATAAGCTTTCTCTATATATTTCTTATTGTCCACTAAGTTGCCTAAGCCAGGAAATGGGGAATTTTTATTGTTTTTTGTTTTGTTTTGTTTTTTACCTGTACCTTTCTCTAAAGCCCAACTTCAGTTAGTAATGGGGAATTTTTCTTTTATCTGCTCTTCTTCCTCAAGCCCAACTGCTACCAACATCCATTAATTCTCTGATATTTTTTAGGCCAAACATCCTGTGGTTCTTTTAATGAACAAATATTTATGAGTCACTTGCCACGTGTCAGCTGTTGTATCAGTTTCATATTATTGCCATAATATGTTATAACATACCTGGTGACTTTAAACAGTACATTTATTATTTTATACTTCTGGATGTCAGAAGTCCAAAAAGATCTTACTGGGCTAAATTCAAGACGTAGGCAAAACCACGTTCCTTCTGGAGGCTCTGGGGGAGGGGGGCTCCATTTTCTTGACTTTTCCAGCTTCTAGAGGCCACCTGAATTCCTTGACTTGTGTCCCTCTTCTACCCTCAAATCTACTGATTATATTGTTCCAACTTGTCCTCTATTGTCCTATCTTCTCTTACTGGCTCTCCTGCTTCTCTCTTTCATTTATAAGGACCCTTGTGATTACATTTAGGTCCCACCTGGTTAATCCAGGATACTCTCTTCATTTCAAATTTCTTGACTTAGGCACATCTGTAAAGTCACTTTTGGCACATTAGGTGACATATGTACAGCTTCTGGGGATTAGGACATGGTCATCTTTGAGAGAGGTATTATTCTGTGTACCATAACTATCTTCCTAAGCAGTGTGAACACAAAAGTCAATATGATGATACAGTCCCTGCCCTCAAGAACATCAAAGACAAAGCAGTTAAATGAGTGGGCAGCCATAATATACCATAACTGCTATTATAGAATTATAATAAAAGCTACAGGAAATCCTTGGGGATCAGGGAAGGCCTTGGAAAGAAGTGTTATCTAAGACATGATTAAAATTCTATTTGAGACTCTTGTTACATTTTAGGAGGGAGAATAATGACACTAAATAAGTTTGGTATAGCATTTTAGGCTCTAATAAAATCAATCAACCTGATTCATTTTTATAGTGGCAAGCAGATAGGCTTAATATAGATAGTAGTTAATACTCCAAAATTATAAATACAGGTACTGTATAAACCTATTATATTTATATACATACTCTTTCTTTTTATGTATATGTCATATGCCATTCAACAGATAATATAAGCAATAAAACCAACAAGTATATGCAAGACACTTTTCTATGGGCAAAAGGGAATAACAAAATCAGGCACAAATTCTGCTCTCTGGAAACTCACACTTTAGAAAGGATATAAGACATGGGCATAAATACTCACAAAAAGATGAGGCAGAAAGAAGTGACTATAAGAGAGATACATAGTATCATGTGTATACAGGGCTGGAAGGAAATATTTTAAATGTAGAGAAAGAAAGAAAGACTTCACAAATGATGCCTGATTTGAGCTGGAGTGTCTAATGATGGGCTTTGGCCATCTTGGTGATGAGAGAAAACATAAAAAGGGACATAAAACATAAAAAGTAGATACTCCATTTTCCTCTTAGGTAGAGGAGAAAAAAGTTCCTGTTGGAGATCTTTTAGTCTGAAACATCAGTGATATTCAAGATATGTGAATTCTAATTCCAATTTCACTTCTACGGAACAGAATTATTCACGCACTTCTATTGCTCTCACCAGGTTTTCAGAAGGATTTCTGCTGCAGTCTGGTAAGGAAAATATGTAGAAATAAATCACATACTTCCTTGTTAGAATGGGAAAGATTAAGAAATTTACTGGGGGGAAAGTGTTATTACTGAATATTTTCTGGAGAAAACACAGTAAAGTTTATAGCTTTGGGAAATTATTTCATGATAATTCACTCAGTATATATTAAGCATGACTGCAAAACCCTGTGATAGATGATATAGGGAATACAAATATTTTAAGACGGTCACTATTCTTAATCCATCTATTCTGGGAGAAAAAAACAGATATTGAGTCCATTGTAAAGCAATGTGTGATTCATACTACATGGGTAGATTATAGATCAGATCAATTTTAGGGGGTCTGATTAAGCTAATGCCCATGAAGGAGAGAGCACCTAAATCTGACCTGTAAGAATAAGCAGGATTACAATAGACCAAGGCACGAACATAGGGCTGGAGGAATGGTGAATTGGTAGGGATGAAATTCAGATGAAAAATCCCAGCATGTGCAAAATCATGGAGGTAGAAAAGTCAAGACTTTTTCAGGGACTGTAAATTGCTATATTTTGTCCCTAAATCAGAACTGGGCAGTAAGCACTGAGAATACAACTGCAAATAAGACAATTCCTGACTTCAAGGAGTTTACATCCTTAGGAAAGGAACAGAGAGGCAGACAATTACAGTAAAGTGTGATTTATGTTGTGGCAGAGATTGAAAACAGAGTGTCCAGGTTTTACCTAGCCTAGAAGTCACAAAGACCAAAGAGAGCTACCCAGAGGAGGTGCCATCTAAGCTAAGTCCTGAGGGATGACTTTGAGTTGGCCAAGTAAAGAGAGGGAAGATGGAGGAGTCTGTGCAGAGAGACAAAGGGCAGAGAGGCCAAGAGCACAATGTATTTGAGGAACTTCAGAAAGTTTCTTTGCGGTGGGAGTCCATGGGAAGAGGATGAAGAAGCCTATTGATATAAACAGCAGCTGGTCACACAGGATTTTGGAGACTAGGTAAGAGACTATTTTAACATCCAGATCAGAATGGTTGAGGGTCAAAACTATGAAATGGCAATGAGGATTAATAAGACAATACATATGGGATAGATAGAGAAGAGCTATATGAAAGAAGATCCCTAGAAATCTGGTTTATTACAGAGGGGTTTTACCACAAGAGGTCTCATTGAGTGTATTGCTAGAGAGAAGTGATGAAAAAATACTTAGGAGTAAAGCCAAGGTGAGAAAGACAAGGTGGTGCATCCAAAGAGAAAGGACAAAACAAATAGAAAAATAGAGGTTGCAAATAGAAAGGCTGGGGTCATGGAGGGCAGAAGTGAGGGAGGAACTTAGGAAACTCAGGGTTTGCAATGAGATGTTCTTTATCATAGAGGCGAGTATAGACAAATGTAGGTAGAAGGTAGCCTTTACAATGAAGTCACCTTAGCTGGTAAGTGCAACTTGTTGCGTCTTTTTACCTAATGCACAGAACAGTAGTTAGATGATTTGGGCAAGATATTTCAGGCTGAATGCTCATAAAAAAGAAAAAAATCTCATAAGCCTCAAATCACCTCTCCACTTTTCTGTTTTGGTCTACATAGCAAAGATAGGATATCATATTTCCTAATAGGTGAGCATTGTTCCCTTCATGTCAAATGTATATAAATCTATAGTTTGATATCTCTTGGTTTTGGGGGAAAAGGATTTTCTGATTTAGGAGAGGAAAAGAAAATGTAGTTTTAACACTGGGTTTCTTTTTTTTGAAGATTTTATTTATTTATTTGACAGAAAGAGACACAGTGAGAGAGGGAACACAAGCAGGGGAAGTGGGAGAGGGAGAAGCAGGCCTCCTGCAGAGCAGGGAGCCCAACGTGGGGCTTGATCCCAGGACCCTGGGATCATGACCCGAGCTGAAGGCAGACGCCCAACGACTGAGCCACCCAGGCACCCCTGGATATTTTTTTTTAATTTTATTTTTTTATTTGACAGAGAGCGAGAGAACACAAGCCGGGGGTGGGGGGCAGCGGAGGGAGAGGGAGAAGCAGACTCCCTGCTGAGTCACAGGGGTCAATCCCAGGACCCTGGGATCACATCCTGAGCCTAAGGCAAACGCTTAACCAACTGAGCCACTGGGCGCCCTTAGCACTAGAAAATTAATTTGACTGTGGAAAATTCAAGGGGAAATTGACAAGATTAACTCTTATTGATGACTATTATCTTGATGATTGCTTCTTCCTCTTAAGAGTTTTCTCTGTAAATAATGATTCCTTCAGCTTTAGCTCTAATTATCAGAGCTCTCAATCTTTCTCCATGTTTCCCCGTGTAGTTTTTATAGCCCCTGAAACAAATATATCAGCTTATTATTCAAAGAATTTTTTGTAGCCAGAAGAAAAAGATACTCATAGTTCTCCCTCCTTAACACATGTGTTCACATCTGCTGGACAGCTCAATTTTCCTCCTTCCCTTCCCAAAAATATTTTATTGGAAACTGTGCACACATTGCTAAGCTTTTTAGTTTTGTTTCCCAAAACACTGTGTAGACTTTGTGCAGAATGGCAACCTATGTAGACATAAGATAGATGGATGTTAAGTGTATTTGGACCATCAACTAAAGAATTTCTCTATATACAGTCTTGCTCACGTGGTACCCAATTAACCTTTTATCACGTTTTAAAACATACACAGCTTCATGGCATGAGCTCATTCATCTTTGCTAAAAGCCTTCATGGAATTTTGAACAAAAGTAGTTTCCATTAAATTTTCTTCAATTCTAATGTGCAGCCTTTTATTACTTCCTTTTAGGTTTTTCTTCTTTTTTTTTTATTAATAGCTGTTCTCAGGCTCTTTAAGGCTTAGAGTGAAAAAGTATAGAAATAAGTCATGTAGCAAAGTGTGGGCCTTGAGACTCAACCTAAAAAAAAAAAAGAAAAAAATGATGGCCAGAGAATCAGAGATGCAATAAATGTCTTAGGCAATAGATGAGGAAATTAGGCAGAGTGAAATTAGATCTCTTTCAATAATGGAGAAAAAGGAATCAGAAGACTGTCTACTCTATTGCTGTACAATTTGGGAAGAAACTCAAGACCACCAAGAAAGATATGTAAAGATGCCACCACAACCACTATTGTCTTTAAGATACTGTACTTGGTAGAAATCCCTGACAGTACTATGGCGGCATCTCCCAGGCATTTGGTTTTAGATCTGTAAATTCAGGGGCAGGTGGAGGTATACTTTTGTTGTTGTTGCTCTTTCCTGACTTCAGTCTAGACCAAAATACTCACCCATTATAGTTCTTTCCTTGCTGCTGATTTTCTGATTATAGGACTCAGCCAACTTGCTATTTTATGCTATTTTAAGCTATTTTAATATTGAGTGGCAGTTAGAAAATAGGGTCTTTAGATATGAATATATTTTATAACCCAAAGCCCCATGGAGCACACATGAGCAGACTGGGATCATAAGCCAGAGGACTTTTCCTTCACTGGCTGAATAATTTTAAACTTTTTGGCAGTTTCCTATTTGTAAATAAAATGTCACAAATTAAGGGGGCGGGCAAGTTTTAGTCATATAAGCTTGTAAGAAGACATATAGAGGTAGTAACAATCCACTGGTGGTTTAGTTAGCATCTCGCTCTTCTATAGTCTTGTAGACTTCAGTGACTGAAAAGAAAAAGTTCTTATCTTTACAATAAAATACATTCGTTCTACTCAGGTCGAAATGCATTAAAATCCTGACTTATCTGGGACAAAATAAAGCTAACTTCCTCCTTACCTGTAATGACAATATGAATTTCAGAGGGAGCAAAGATTTAACTATAAACAATGAGGCTGTCGATACAGAAGAAAATATGATTAGATTTAAGACTCTGGAACAGGGAATATCTTTCCAAGCAAGATACCAAATCCAGAAAACATGAAGGAAACACCAATACATTTAAATAATAAAACGCAAGCATTTCTGCCCTGCACAAAATAACAAAAAATTCAAAGGAAAATTGAGCAAAATTATTTGCAACACACATGACAAAAAGTACTGATTTTATTTATCTATAGAGAGCTCTTATAATTCCATAAGAAGAGATTAAAAAACAAATAGAAAAAATATACAAAGTAAAGGAAGACATTTTAATATAAAAAGAAATACAATGGCTTATAAGCATAAGAAAAGATGCTTTACCTCAATTTAAAAAATGCAATTAATACAATAATGACATTCCATTTATATTAAAATGGAAAGATAAAAAAGTGATAATTACAATTTTGGCCAGAGTATAGAGAAACAGGCGCTCGAATACAATATTGGTGGGAGTGTAAATTTGTATAACATCTTTGAAAATAAATCAGGAAATAGTCAAGAAAAAGAGAAAACATCTTTTGTCCCACTCTTCGTATTTGTAAGAATTATTCCTTAAACATACTTCCATTCATGTGCACAAATATATGTTCAAGGATAACATTCCATTGCTTATAGTAATTTTTGTTTTTCTGCGATTACCAATGATCTTTCCGTTTTATTTTTTAGTATTAGTTTTTTACATCCATCCCAAATTCAGCAAAAAAATTGTAACACCTATACAAATCACATTTTTTTCACATGATGAAACATGTCAGATACTCTATCACTTTCCATTTTATTCTAGAGCCATCTCCACCTAGGTCCCCAGCATCACACTCTGAAGCTGGACTGATTGTTCTCTGGCTGCCTGATCAGACATTCTGGGTATTCCCTTGCATTTTTCTCCGGAATCCATGTCTCCTTGGACTAATAACACTGCACTCATATTTTGTTTAGATATAAAATTCTAGATTGATCATAATTTCCCCTAAAAAATGTGAAGGCCTTTATTCAAGGCATCTATTCTTATAGCTTTCAAAGGCTGGTGTTGAGAACCCCTTTTCTTCCTCTCTGGAAGCTGTGGGAACTTTTCTTCTGATGTCCTGACATTTTGTGATGGTAGCCTTGGTAGGGTGCTTTTCACATCCATTATAGTAGGCAGTTGGAAGGCCCTTTCAATGAAAAAACTCTAAAGTCCAAAACATTTTTATGGATTATGTCTTTTACTACAATCCTCTTTATTTTATTGTAAAATATAACACTGGTTAAAAAAAAAAAAACTTATGAAATAAATGTTTGGTTTTTATAACATCATCATAAGAGAAATACTCTGGAGAAAAACACCCAGATTAAGAAATAGAACTTTGCAAATCTCCCCAAAGTCTTCCATAGGCACCATCTCAATCACATCTTTCCTCTCCTATAAATAATCACCATCTTGGGGACTTGTTACCCACCTTGCTTTTCTTTATAATTTTATCACCCAAAGGTACTTCCCTTTTTTTAAGTATATAAGTTTTTTAAGTTTTTATAAGTTTCTTTTAATCTACAAGTTATCTCACCATATTTTTCTTCTAATTTATTTGTTGAAGAAACCAAGAAATTTAATTGATAAAAGTTCCTGCAGTCTGAATTTTGTTGATTTCATCCCCAAGGTGTATTTTAACCTGCTCTTTTGTCCTTTGTATTTCCTAATAGTTGGACCTACAAACTTCATCAGATCAGGTTCGTGTTAGGGTGCAAGACCTCTTCAGAGATAGTGTTGAGTATTTCCATTCAGGAAGCATATAATAACTGGTTGTTTTTTATGATGATACCAGCCATTAATGCTCCATAGTTAGATCTATTCATTAGGAGTGAGAAAATAGTGAAATTCTAATAAAATGATTCCTTCTTTTATTAGCTGAAATCACTTCTATAAAGAGTAAATTCCCTTCATCTACTATTTGGCTACTTAGTTATATAGTTCATTGAGGAATAGTAGGACAAATTCTTTAGTGCTTACTTTTATTTTTCAGTTTTTAAAACAATGAGTTGAATTCCAGTTATCCTCTGTGACAGAAGAATTTTCTTTTTGACAATTATTAAATTATGAATTTTAACTTGATTTATTTCAATTAATAGAAATTAACTTTATTGATGCTCAAACTGTCCCATCCTACATACTGAGATCTGCAAGTTGGCTTCTGAGTCTTTTTTATATATCCATAGAAGTCTTTGACAAGATGTTCCAGGTTCATCTTGTATAGGTTGTTCCCCAGTTTTCCCTCTCTCACTCTGTGTGTGTGTGTTTGTGTATTTGTGTGTTTGTGTGCAGGCATAGGGAATGTTATTTCAAGACCACAATCTGAGCCCTGGAGGTGATCTTTGCTACTGGCTTGGTTTTTGTTTTCATAATATTTTTACTGTTTTATTTTGCTACTTCCATTTTAAAATCCAAACCATGGGGTTTTAAATTAATCTCTTCTATCTTGCATCAGAATATCCTTTCTTCCACATTAAAATTGCTGGTTCTCAAGACAGTAGAGATGACAGAATTAGCATATCACAATATTCCTCATCTTCTGTGATCCTTGTTACACAGGTAACAGTCTCAGGATAGCAATAACACTTACCAAAACCAATATGATGACTGTAGGTAATTACAATTTTTGCATATGATTTCCCTATTCTCTTCACATTTTTTAAATACCTGTACTATGTCTACATTGTCAAAGCATATAGCCATTGTATAATGTACTTTCCACCTTACAACCTTCATTTAGCCATAGTTCTTTGAGCAGATATGTATTAAATGCCCATCACCAGTCCTTACATCAATGTCACCTTTCTGCTTGTCTGAAGGTCACTGTCTGCTAAATTTATCAGTAAGTGTTCATAGGAACAGTATTACCTGAGCTCTTGAATGTTGATAACTGTTTGCTGGGGCCTTCATACTTGTATTCTAAGTAAAGTCAGTTTATGGCTGAATATAAAAAATCATTGGCTCACATTCTGTTTTCTTAAGCATCTTACATATATTACTCAATTTTCTTCTGGCATAAAGCATTGTTTTCAAAAAGTCTGATATAATCTAATTATCTAATGAGAGTCTCCATTATAAGAGACCTAGTCTTTTTACCCGGATGTGAATGCCTGAATAATTTTTTCTTTGATATTCAATAATCTTCCTAGAATATGTCTTAATGGTAGTCATTTTAAATGTTTTCTCAGATACGGAGTGCACCTTTTCAAAATGTAATTTTAAATCTTTATCTATTACATTGAGAAAGTTTTCTTGAATTGTAGTTTTTATTGTATTCGCTCTGTCCCATTTTGGTTTTCTTTTCTGAAGACTCCATATATACATATGTTGAGTCTTTTGTCTATCTTTTTATTAGTCATGTATTCTTGAATTCTTTTTCTTCTACCTTTTTTTCTTTTTGGACATTTTCTCTTCTTCTATTTCACTTTAGACATTTTCTAAGCCTCTTAAGGCATTCTTTGGTCTTGTATTTCTTTCATTTTAATCTCTACTTTTGAAATCATTCTTTTATTTATAATTCTTTCTTGAATTCTGTTAAAGCATCTCTTAACTTTTATAATTCTGATTTATGTCATTATAAGTTGTATTATTTCCTTAATATCTTTTAGTTTATTTAATTTTTATCTTCTAAAAACATTTTAGAACTCCTTAGCTGTTACCTCTTCTTCTCTGATAAACATATGTATTTTTTTCATCCCTTTTATATTTTTGTGAGGATTAGGGAGAGGGAAGAAACAAAAACATGTTTTCAATCCACAGTATTTAATCAGCCCATTTTTCTTGTGGGTTTTCTTTTCTTATTGAGTTATAGAAGTTTTCTATCCAACTCATTAGTTAATTTTTCATTGCTTACACATTTTATAAATATTTACTTTTAGTATGTACCTGTCACTTAAAAAATCTTATTATTTAATTTATTGAGATTTTAATTTCAATTCTTATTCTTTCCTTTATGGTTTATATGGTTTTGTGTCTTGTTTAATAAATTCTTTCCTATTTCAAGGACATGGCAATATTTTCCTATGTGCTCTTCTAAAACATTTAAAATTTGCTTTTCATGTTTATAGCTGTAATTTATGTAGAATTAAATTTTGTATATAGTATAACATAGAGAATATTTCCCCCTTGTAGATAACTGAAGAATTTATCCTTTCCTCTTGATTTGTAATGTTTAACATACACTAAATTGCTCCTTTTTCATAGGTCTGTTTATGAGTTTACAGTTATTCTTCATTTGTTTCTCTAGGTCTGTTTATGAGTTTACAGTTATTCTTCATTTGTTTCTCTTTGAATTGATATTATACAGTTTTAAGTACAGTAGCTTAATAATAACTCTTGAAATATGGTCGGTGAAGTAGTTGCTCCTTCTCCTTTTGCTTCAAAATGATTTTGGCCATTCTTGACCTTTACCCATTTGAGGTCTAAACACAAACACACAAACAAACATACTCTGTGGCAATTTTGATTAGAATAGCTTTGGATTTATGGATAAATTTGAGACTTATTTTTATTTACTTCAATTTTCTCACAAAGCAGACATATACTGTGCTTCCATGGAACATGTCCAGATGAATTTCATAAAGAATATATACATGTAATGATCCCCACATATATATGTAGACAATGCACATTTGCACATCTTTGTATACAGGTGGATTATTTGTAGAAATAGATATGCAAATTAGTGACTGTCAATGTCTCTGGGGAAGAGGACTAAGAAATTGGGATCTGATATGAGAAGGATGTTTACTTTTCACTGTAAAATATCTTATCATATTTGGATTTTTTTAACCTTGTGCATGTATTACTTTTTCTCTTAAGCAATCCCATTTGAAGACTGCACTTGACTCCCTACATCAGCATCTTAATTATGACAGGTGATTGGTGTGAGAATTAGGGAAAATATCATAGTAACAGAACCACATTCTTTTTCCATAATTTCTTTCGTTTAATAAGCACCAGTAACTCAGAAACCTCTAAAGAGAAGGTCTAAAGTAATTATCCCTATTTTCTTACTTTGGATGACTATTACATCATTAAAATATTTTAAATGGAAGAAAACAGATTCTTCAAATTTATCTGACAATGTCTCTTGTGCTATGTGTATAGATAAAATGAAGAATTAATCAGTTGCTTGCTAGTAATAAAAGAACAAAGGCATTCACTTTTCTAACATTGGTAGCTCAGTGACTCACATATAATAAAAGGTCCTTGATAAGTGCATCCAAAAGTATTGATAAACTTTTGAGGGTGGTATGTAGTGGTCTGTTGTGGGGTATGATACAGAATCTAGGATATAGTAAGTGCTCAGTAAATGTCAGCTGTTGATTTTCTCACTATTATATATACTATTTCTGTTAGTACCAAACTTTGTCCTCCACCTGATTCTGCATATTATTTTTTGTAAATTATCTGGGTGATGATAAAAAAGTATGTCTATCATTTTATTGGATTTCATTACTCTGGGATGGATAGAAAGATTTCATAGGCTGGAAAAATATGATGAATCTAATGAAGGTAGAATTTAATAGTGTCCAATATACTGAAGATGAAATAACACTCAAATGATCAAGGACAGGATGAAGGTATAATTTGCTTAACAGCAGTACATGTAGAAATTTTAAGGAGTTTTAATAGGGAGTAGGTCTCAATCTGAATTACTAGTTCATTATGGCCACCAAAGAAGATAACATTACCAAAGTTATATTAAAAGAATACAGTTTCTACAATGAGGAAGTTGTTAGTAGTGCTCTATTAGATAGGGATCAGCCTATACCTGAAGCATTTATTATATACAATCCTAGACATCACACATCTTAAGAAATATAGGTTTGAGAGACTATTAAAAAGACAGTGATCAGAATGGTTAAGACTGGCTATTTTGTATTAAAAATGGGAATTTTTCTTTGAGAAGAAAATGACTCATGGAAGATATGATAGTTGTCTTCAAATATTTGAAAGGAAGTCATGAGATAGAGACTTTATGACTTCCAAAAGAAAAGATAGAATGATAGGTGAATATAAGGAAGAAATTCCAAATGGTCTCAAAAGTAGCCACCTGTTTTAGAATGCTAGACCAGGGGTGTTCAGTAATAAGGTTCACAGCCACGTACTGGGACTGTGGTAGAAGATTAAGGAATCAGTTAAGTGGCTGGGTCAGATGAAATTTAAGCTGGATGTTTCATGTTTGATTTATTTTGGCATAGTACAGTATGTCTTCAGATATGGCTGTATTTATTATTGGGAAGGATTGCCACACACCTGTATTTATTGGTGGACTGGTCAATAGAATTGAACGAATATTGCTGTAACTCAGCAAGTACTGTTTTATGTTTACTATTTTGAGACATATAAAATAGATAAAGTATTGTATAATGATTTGGTACACTGGATAGTACAGAAGGATAGTTTAAGTGTTTAAACCTATCCCAAGCATGGCAATAGTTGTATTTTATTGGCAAGTGTTTAATATTCAGCCCATTGTGTTTAACACTCAGCACATTGGCCCATGGTGAACACCATGTGTTGAATAAATGGACGAGTAATTCTTCTCGTTGCTTGAGTGATGTACGCTAGTTTCTAACCTGACTGAGGAACAGAGGGAGCTGATTCCTAAGGCACCACTTACTCAGATTACCTGGACACATTTCCCACAAATTCTACCTTCTTGGAGAAGGCATAAAGAGCAATGGGAGACGGCATGCAAAGAGAAGCTGCAGGAGGTGGTGGAAAGGTCTCCTCTGGTGCAGGGGAAGTCAACTCCAAGAATGAGGCAGAATATTTTCAGGGGAGAGAGAGAAATGTTTTAAGGGGATATTCAAGGAAACTCTAGAACTGGGGCAGTAGGAAGGACTTCAAATTATGGCACTCCATCAGAAAATACTGTTTTCATATAAACATTTACAGAATATATTTGGGACTGGTTTTTGAACTCAGAAATAACATTCTGTAAACTGTAAGGAAATGTAAAAATGTAGTAAAAAAATGTAATCATGTAAAACAACATCAAACCCTATAAAATATCTAAACCCTTTTGTGGAATGTGAAACTCTTTGAATATTGTTTTAAACTGTTTATTTGGTAGTGATGGCTATGTGTGGCCACAGAGACCTGCAAAACAATGACAGTTCTTTTATTTAGCAAATTGGAAATAGTGATCTTTTAGGCTATATTCTGGGAAATTCTACGATGTCTTATTTGTTTAACTGTATTCTTACCTAGGGCTATGTACAGATGAGCGATGCCCATACTTTACTCAGTCCTCCCTACTGAGATCATTGTTGATTGAATAGAACAAGACTAGAAATCTGTCACTCTAGATTTTATTTTTGTTGTTTCCAGTGACACAATTTGAGCGAGGCCTGGATGAAGGATTACATTCATTGTCTCATCCTAAATATTATTAATCTTATTTTCTAAGGACAATGGATTATGGGTTAAAGAGATTTATTTAAATCTCTGCTCTCTCTCTCTCTTTTTTTTATAAGCTGCCATACATCTCTACAAAAGAACTATTTGGAGGCAAAAAGTCATTAATTTAAAATTGAGAAGTTTTTCTTCCTTTTTTTCCTCCCTCATTTCCTCACTCTTTCCCTTTTTCTCCTCTCTCTTTCCTCTCTTTTCTGACAAGCTGTTCAATAAGTGTGCCCAAGGTCCTGAAATTTACTCTCCCGATTCTTTCCCTGCATCCACCAGAGGTGAACAGACCAGAAACTGTCATTGTTTCCATCAAATCGGAACTGTCAGCACATGTGTGGGCAACACAAAGAAGTTGGAAAGGAACATTTATCTTGGACATGTTATTGTGTATCACACAGAGAGGAAATTATTTCTGAGTTTAAAAATAGTCAACACAACTTGGAAAACATGGAAATATTTATTCATGATAATAAACGTGTTTTAATGAAAGCCAGGGATGTCCAGACACAAACTGAATCGTGACACCCAATGGCTTTTTTTTTTTTTTACAAAAAGCATGACATATGTCCCATTGATTTGCTAAATGATATGAGTGCAGAAAAGATGAATCAAAAACGCTAAAATTCTTTTAAACATACCATCTAATAATAGACATCAACCTTAGACATGGCATTCAAAAATAGTGCCTTTGCTTTGACTTCATCTGCTGAGTTTTTATTACTAGACCTTTACAAATTTCTTTAAAGCTTTAATTGTTATCATTTCAACACAAAACTGCTAGCACTTTGGCTTGACCTTCTACAGAAGATTAAATTCTATAACATTAGTACATATGTAGTAAAATATACAAAGTCATTTGTAAATATGTGAGTCTGAAAGAGCCATCACAAATATCCAATAAACCACATGCCAAATAGGATATATATATATATATCCTATATACGGTATATATATATATATATATATATATATATATATATATATATATATATACACAATGTGGTATATATATAATGGTTGACTAGAAAAAATGATATACTTTCTAATATATGTTTATCCCTAACAACTTCAGACTCATTTTAAATTAAACTTACCTGTTTGGAAAAAAGTTAAAGTTTGTTGGAGATTTAAGTTGCTACACTTAAATACTATTAAGTCTGATGCCTAAATAATTATTTGTTGTTTTCCAAAAATTCACCTTACTCTTTTCTAGGAATAGTTTGGACTCATTTGCTGTCATACAAAAAATCAAATTAAATGGAAGAAAAGAACTTTTTAAATAAATTTTCTTACTGGAAATTTGTAACATGGTTATTCTATTGTATCTTTTCAACTAAATTATCAGGATTTGCAAATTTAAAAAAGACAATAAGATTTATAAATAAAATCCCAGGAAGAAAGGCTCTTATACCCTGCACATGGTTATTCCAGTCTGTACACTCCATAACCTTTATCAAGTGGAATTGAATTCTGGCATGCATACAAATACATCAAAGTGCCAGAATAAAGTCAAATCAGAATGCTTTTGAAAGAGAATCAAGTTGGCTACCAAATGTTTCATATCAGTAGGCTATTCCTTTAGAGACTTCTGATGGAAATTTGAAGTGTATGTTAGCATATCAAGTGCAGGAGAGGTATAAGGCTGTTGGAGAAATTCCCTTAGTTTATTGACTAAAAACCCAAAACAATTGTCTTTAACAGTAAAGCTTGACAAGATAATTAAATGAATGATAACAAAATCTCAGCAGGGAATTGCCCATTAATTGAATTTATTTGGGAGCATGTTTTCACAAGTATAACCAAATTATCTAATTTCCACTTACATTAAAAACTGATAGTCTATAACAACTAATTACTAGAAATGAAGAAAAAGGCCAGTACTTTGAACCAACAACACAGAAGAAAACAAACATCAAAGGATTGCCATGGTATTTGAAAGCTTCCTAAAAATTCCATTCATCATTTTGCCCTGTGAAAATCTTTCAGTGAAACTCGCCAAAGAAAAAAAATCCCAGTAATTTTTATGTAGTAATGCCTTTAAAGCTGAAACACATTTGCCACATTCTTTGTATTTTTTCATGATATTAATAATGCGTGTTGGTATGAGTATGTCAACAGGTGAAATAACTTGAGAAGAGTATTTTATAGATATACCAATTGAGTTTTGGCATTTCTTTTCTGTAAGAAAATGAGTGCAGTGTTTTCCTCTTTCATATCACATATGGTTAATTATTTTTAAAAATTTGGTTGCTGTTTTCATGTTGTACAGATCAAAAAAATCTGAATTAAAGAATCATTACGGTCAAAACTTTTAAATTTGAAATAGGAATGAAATCATTTCTACTTTACTCAGATTTTCTTCTTTAAGCTGTGAGCATGATCTCTCCAAATTCAAATTGAATAGTTTTAATGCTTTAGAAAATGACTTTCCAATTTCCATAAAGCTAATGATGAGCCTTATGATACATCTGTAGTATTCAACCAGATTTTGTTCATAGTTGACATATTCAATAGAAATTTAAAACTGTGAAATCTATCACTTTCATATTTCTAATCCCATACTCTAGAACAACTTTAATCTGTTGATAAACACCTAGTAATAATTTCATATAACAAACAATGAAATAAAGTCCATTTTGGCTTAATGTTTATATAAATTCTAAGCAGCCTTGACTATTTGCCATTTAATCTGAGGGAGGAAAATCTGAATTAATAAGTAATGCCAAAAATATCCTTTTAATTTTGTGACTTACTTTTTCTCTAAAGAAAATTGTCTAAATAAATACTTTTTAAAGATATTGGTTAAAATTTAACAATATTCAAAATATTTCTTGCATTTAAAAATTATGTTTCAGCTTTAAAAACAGTTCTTAATGTTCTGTTTATTGTGGGAAATCATTTTACACTCAGAAAACTAGCTGCTGTAATTATAAAACTAACAACTAACATTCATTCACAATGACTTTATCACAACTTGAGAATAGTAATAACACCTAGAACTGCTTTCTATCTTCCACAAAGTTGAAACTACATTAATTTAGAAAAAAGACTAGGACTATGCTTTGTTTCCTAAATCATTTCCCTAAATTAATATAACATAGATGTCAGTTATGGCATATACTGGTAGATTGATAGATAAATTTAGAGCAACAGATATGCAGATAGATATAATATGGCCATTAATCTAGAATAGAATGCTTGATTTTGCCAAGTGAAGTAATGCATATGAAAGATTTCACTCATATCTTATTTTGTTGCCACTTGTATTTCTTTTTATCTTTTGTTTAATTGGTGTAATAAAAGACAGTTTTCCGGTTAGCAATATTTCAGACGTTAAGCAATTCTTTTTCTTGGTTTACATTGGCAGTTCCCAGTCTAAAAGCATAACCACATTAGGCAAAACTGCATGTAGACCGCTCTGAGTTTTGAAGACTTTTCACCTCTAACAGAGATTTTCATTTGAAGTTATAGAGTAATATCTACATTTCATTGATAGTTAATAATTGGGAGGGGGAATTACAAGCAAAGAAATTCCTTGATATAGAAGATTTTATCTTTTAGTGTCAGCTTAATATCTTGTTCAGCACTTTTTAATTCTCTTAGGAGGATAACTTTCTGTCCATTGCTTTATGATAGTTTAATCACGCTTATATTATGAACCTAGCTATTCTCGTTCCATGAAATATTGCACATTTATTTCCAATAGGCCTTTTCCTTGATGATGAAAATCAGAACCTGTGTTTCTAACTGAAAACAATTGGCACATTTTATTTCTACAACACTTTCACATAAGAGGTATTTAAAAATACAAAGCTAACATTTTTCATGAGTTCCCAGGCTTATAAATTCATAATGATAAGTTTCATCAGTTTCTTCTTAGATAACACTTGCCTTTAAATACACATGTGTTTTCTATAGAAGTTACCTATATGTCTTCAAAAACCCAACTGGTCTAGAAAAATGACTCTCTGAGACAGTCATGTTTCTTTTGTTATTTAAAAAAAGACAAAACAGCAATAAACATTTTAGCTCTTTAATGAGCAAAGATCATGTCTCTTAGCATTGGACTAATAGTCATTATCCAGATTATCTTTATTTCACGCGATGACCAGTGACATGGCCAAGATGTACAAAGTTGTTTCCATCAAGTAGTATACAATTTTTTTTTGTATAATAAGCTTTCATTCTTGAAAAAGAGTAACTGAAAAGAAAGGTTTCTGTTACTGCAGTTAGTTTGTCAGAGAAAGTTCTTTGCATTATCTTACAAACTATCAAAATTGCTAGTCATCTGAAAAAATGTAAAAAAAAATCACATAACTTTAGTCTAATAGAAATATAGTACAGGTAAGAGAGAAAGTATTTATCAGGATGTGCTCTTTAAGTCCATCTCAGTTTTGTTTTAATATAAATGTACATCTGATTACATATACAAACATTTGGAAAGGTCTGTGATATACTGTTACTGGTAAACAACAGGGGGATGAAGAGTTTCCTGTGGTCTTAAAGTATTCATTTAAAATCACACGTATGTGTAAGACTAAAATCCTCCAGGTGTTGACTCTCCTTCTAGGTTCTGAATCTATGTTGTACTCTACTGAGATTGCATGAGTAAATTCCAGTGAGTGAACCTCAGTGAGAAAGATAAGTGATATGAGGAGGGACATTACTGTATATTGAATTCTTATTAGTAAACATTTTGTCATGCAACATGAGTAAATCAATTAACTGAGAACTGTAATCAGAGTGGTAATTTGGGGCATCCTCATATCATAAAAGACTGTTGCAAGTAACTCTTTGGACACACTTCACCTTACCAAAAGGAACGAAATACAGAATAACAAAAACCACAGCAAATTATAGATCCTGTAACACATGTCCAATTAGGGCTGTATTTCTATAAATTATTTAGATTGGAATGAAAAGAACATTAAAAACACAGGAATTTCTTTTTTCCTGGGATTCATATCAGCGAGTATTCACCACTATACCTATGGTTTCTTCAAATACCCTTAATAACTAATACCTCCTATTATCAAAACTACTGTGAATTATTTACTCCTAATTACTTTTGCCCCTTAAAATCTTCTTTAGGCTCTGCCAATTGATAGAGGAAGCTTCTATTAAAGAATCCAATGGGATGAGAAGAATTTTAATTACGGCTTAATCAGCAGCACAGCCACCAAGCATATAAATTATCATGCACATCGTGCTAAAAATATCCAGTTTCCTTTATCCCCACAACTTTATACTGACAGCACTTATGTGATAATGTTGTACCTGCCAGTCTTTAAACTTCTTTGTTTTACTGGCAAATTTCAGCATGAGCCTCCGCTAAGGCCATTAACAGCATTGGTGCTTTGTGTACTTATCCAAATATGTAAATATGGTCTACACATTAAAACGGCTCCAAATAAAAACTGGTGAAAATTATCTGACATTCCATTGGTGTGTCCCTTGTGCATATTCATGGTTGTTTTTTTATTTTTATGTTTTATATTTCAGACATAGTTCTTTCCTGTTTGGTGTTCCACATGCCTAATTCCATTATGTAACATAAATCTTCAAAAAATTAATTCTTGAATGTGAATGAAAAAGTATCATTCAGAACAATTGCTTCAAGCAATTGAAATTCATTTTTAAAGTTGATTTGTTTATATATGTACAATTTATTTTTTTTCAAAACCCCCAAAGTTCTTGATATGTATATTCACATAATATTCCTCCTTATTTAAATAGTAAGAGTCTTGTAGGTTGAAAGCCAAGAAATCTTCAGTAATCTTTTACTGCAATCCATCAAAAAAATAGAGTTTGTTTCTCTTATCTGGCTATACCCTGGTTGTTGAATGTGAATGGGGGTGGGGGTGGGGATGGGGCAGAGTATTGTTCTGTCCTCCAGTAAATGTATTGAATGTGTGTAAGGGTTGAATCCCTGGTATAGTGTTGGGAATCATTGTAATGGTGTTGGGTGTCATTAAGGGAACATCATCAGGTGACCTCCTCATAGCTAGTGTGTAATCTGGGGGACAGGCGGTCCGAAGAACCACCTCATGTGGATGGATGGACTCACATTCATGATCCAAATCAGTGTGCTTCATTTGGAGGGACATGATCTCCTCTTCTTGTGCGTGGGTCAGATCGTTGGTAGTAGTGCGCTGAGGGCTGCATCTCCTATGAACATCATGTCTCCTCTTATCCTTTTTGTAGTACAGGGCTGCAAAGGCAAGGATATTCAGAAACAGCAGTGATGCTCCAACTGCAATAGTGACGCTCAGCTCTGTGGAGTAGTCCCTTTGATCCACTGAAAATGGACTTGGTTGTTGTTTGGGATCATCCTGCTTGGCAGTGGGAAATGCTGATGTGACAGGTACAGAATTCTTTCTCGTAGGTCTGAAAGTGATGTCGGTTGATGGCACTTTAGTTGTTGTCGAGGTATACTGAGAAATGTCATTGAGATTATGCAGATGAGGTACCAGCTCCAACCAGAGGTTCACCTTATTGGCTCTATAATGTTCTTTAACTCTTGGTTTTAATCCAATATGGAGATAGAGTTGATCTTTCTGGGAATATCTGGTCCATGCTACTTCTTCGAAGCGGTTGGGTTTAGTATGGATGAATTTCGTGTCTTGAGGGACTGGTTGATTCGGGTCACTAGGAAAGAAAAAGCACTATGAGAACAAAATTGTTTTATTCTTTTTCTTAATCAAAATAGTACTAGTTTAACATCGAATTGGAGAGGTAATTTAGCAAGTTAGCAAGGCCTTAGACTGTGTTGTTTTTTTGTTGTTTTTTATTTTATTTTATTATGTTATGTTAGTCACCATACAGTAGTTAGACTGTGTTTTAATAAAAACTGGGTCAATTTAGAAATACAGATCCTATCACAGGCAAGTTAGATGGATGATAATGTAATGAGAGTAAGCCTCATATTCTTGTTCTCTTTGCCCATTTAGAGATGGGCTACTAACTACCCAAAGATTTAAAAATTCATATACATATGCATTGTCTCCTAGGCAAACTAACAAGGACAGCATGGGATACAGGAAAAGACTTGAGTTTTGGAATTGGCAGATGAGGTTTTAAGTCCTAGTAGTGTTACATACAAGATATATGAATATCTATACGAGGATAGGCTCTCATCACTTCAGTCCCTTATTTGCAAAATTGATTAAACTTATTTTGTTTTTTTTAATTACACAAGACTTGTTATTTAGTAGTGATGATATCATTTTATAGTGCTTTCCAATTTGCAGTATTATTTGCCCTTTGATCCTTATAACTTTTTTAGGTGGACAGGTCAGGTCTTGTTAATTACTGAGTAATGCAACAGAGATAGCAAAGCTTTCTTAGTGAACTTGTAAAAAGTAAGAACTAATAAAGCAATGATTTCTGAAAAGCACCATATAGAATTTTAAATAAAGAAACCTAATATATTATTGTCATGAATTTATTAAATGAAATCACTTGGACACAAAATGTGTATTATTTTAAAATGCTGACAAGGACATTTTTGTTAAATTATAGAAAACTTTATTCCTTAGGTACATACCCAGTTTTGGCAAAATTTGTCCAGTATGTCATTACAACTGCACTCAGCATCACATCGTTTTTGGAAAAATTGCAAGGAAATAATTCTGTAGGTCCAATCATGGGGATTCCTAGTACGTAGGGAACTTCATCTCCATGAGCTGCATCAGCCCAAGCTGGAACCTGATCTGTTTGGCAATGATGGTAAAAGGCATAGAAGTATGTAGGTGAACCAAAGTTTGAGTGAAGATCTGCTGTAGCTACAGCTGGTGCTACCCACTGATGGTCTGTAAACAAAGCCAGTAATGTCTTCCTTCTGGTTTCAGGGTTATGACGGTCAGCCCAGTCAGTATACATGAATTTAATAGTTTCTCTCAAAACATCTTTGCCTTCAGGATATCCGTATAAATTATCAACAAAATTGGAAACAGCGAAGTCAAAATCACTAGCTGATATACCATCATCACTATCTACTATATTTTCAACAAATTTTAACCCTTCCCCTTGGTTAACTCCTAACATTATATCATAGTTGAGAAACTCTCCTTGCTCCATCAATATCTGAGGGTCATCTGGTATTACATCACCATCAATCACAGGTCCAAAGGCTATGTGGTATCGTGCTGGTTGAATATCTTGGTCAACAAGTTCTTTGTAAGGCTTCTTCTGTAGGCATTCCACTAACTCTACTGTATCTGAAACATTGCAACCAACTTTTGTGGCCAACATTCTAGCATATTTTGCAGGTTGGAAACTAACAGCCCAGCTGGAAAGGGCTGTTCCACTTTGAGCTATGGCTCGTTGGAAAAGTCCTATGGGAAAAATAACAAAGAGTTTGAGATTACTTTTGAATAAGGTTGTGGTAAACCAGTAACATCTGATATTTTAAATGTGTATATAAAAACCCATATACAACTCAAGAAACAGGAAGATAGAGACATTTTTGCTTAAGAGAAGGTATGTAAAGTCATCCCCAGGGTATAAGGAGTCAGAGAGGTAGCCTAAGTCTTACGCTTTGAGTAGCAACTGCTTTAGGGATCAAGAGGTCTAAATTGTTTGGTGTCTCAGAGAGGCAATAAACAAGTAGAGATGGAGAATGTGTAAATATTAGTGGTAAGAAGTCCCAAATATTTTTTTCAATCAACATGTAAACACTCATGTTATTATAAAAGCCAAGCAGATGGGCTCTCTCCCCCCAACTCTTCATTAGACTTTGTATTGTTTTTGGGGAATATTTCTTCCAACTTGGCTGCATGTATCTTCCTTCAAAATGGCTCTGTATGTTTGTTTTATTCAGATTTATTAAAAAAAGAATTGTTGGGAGCTTACACAACTATTGGGGCTGGGGATTTGCTAATACCCTGGGGATGGCCCTGAAGGCACACAGAACAGAATATCACTTTAGACATACTCTTTCCAGCTCTTCATGTCAGACATAGTATGCTGAATATTCATCTTTCAGAAGAAGACATAACATTTGAAGTGTTTTCACTAGGTTAAAGAAAAAACCATCAGCAGAAGGATTCAGTGGGGGGTGATTTAACTTTTTCCACTGTTGAATGTGCACTGCTATATTTTATCATAAAAGATGGAAAATACATGGTCTACTGCTTTTAACTTAATTGCATTTAAGAATTATAAATCATGGTCCCATATGCAGTTTGATAAGAGCTGCATGCCATTCAAATTTACAAATGCATTTTATCTACCCATTAAGGTATTTTCAAATAAATTCTTATTTTAAAAACACAATTTATCTATTTCCTTTAAAAATTACATTTATTATCAATTTCCAAATATAGCTTTGTAGTTCAGTTATTTAAACACATGCTCAATTATTCATATGTGTTAATGAGATAAGAATTCTTTTCACAAAGGTGCTAAAGCAGTGTCTGAATTAGAAGCAAAGTTTTAGATTTTTCTCCAAACATATATATGTATTCAAAATGTCTATAATATGCTCCTAGATAATTCTAAAAATATTCAAAAAGTCAAACAATACCAATTTAATTTTTTTTGGTTTCTGACATCTTTATGAACATATTTTTAGTTTGCCAGAGCAAAGTATGCTAGAGCGAATGATATAAATACAGATAATTTTTAAAAATTACATAGGCTATGTGTTTGTTAACATTTACTCAGAGAAATATTTTACTAATTAAAAACTTTTCAACTAAAATAAACCTGGTGATTATTTCCCATTTCAGGGGCTCAATGACATTAACTAAATATACCAAAAAAGATTTGGGGAAAATGCACATCATATTAAATATAGTCTGAAATATGCCATCTAGATAGTATTGGAAAAATCATATATTTTATCATCAGTGAAAATGCTTATAATGTGTATACAACCTGTGGTTGACTCCTGGTATAAATAAGCCTAAGCATTGCTGCAGCTCTGGGGTTTTACAGACTTTAAATCTATGTCTGCATGGGAAACAGAATTAGCCTGATGATTTTAAGATATCTTCTGGGCATCTCCTGGTAAAAAAAAAAAAAAAACCAAGCAGCCTTTTTGTGGAGATAGGCTTAAGACTAAACCAAATATAAGTCCATTTCTCTGGCCTCACAAGGACAGTTTTCCTTGAAGAGTGTGATGAATATTATATTTTCAACTGTTGGCGTGGCCACTGGCCACTGTTTACCAAATCACCAATTGATGAATAGCAATGCTGGCTAATGAACTAATTAGCTTATCTCTTTATCAATTGCTAGTTTTAGATTAGTTGACTCACTTTGGTGCCCTTTTGCTCTCCATTTAGAAAAACTTTTAGAATAAATAGGAAGAAATAACATTTGAGATCAAATGACCCTATGAAATCTGAACAGATTGTCTAATGTTAACCTATGTAAATATTGGCATTAGTACAGTCTTCAGCTAGAACAATCTAATCTCTTCAATGAAAAAAAAAAAACAAAATTTGTTATTTCAAAATAAGCCACTTCATTACAGACCAAGATCTCAATACAATTGGAAATGTTCTCTTATGTGTCATTTTGTCATCTCAAATCAGAGGTCTACTAACATAAATGAGATGTTACATAAAGTACATTTATAAATTAAGTCTATGATAATGTATGATTCTCCAAATATATATACTCATTTAATGATAAGCTGTTCTTTGGAAATACCACATCAGTGTATCTTTGATACTGAAAACAAATATTCTATGTCTGATGCTCATATCATAAAACTCAGTCTTACAAATCAAGATGTTTCATGAATTACACTTGACAGCACATACTTCCTTAATATATATAAAATGACAACAAAAAAGCAGAAAACACAAAATGGTCTATGTTGATGTGTATTCTCTATCTTCCTATTATGTATAATGGAGAGAAAGTATTAGTTTTTGCAGATTTTTCCAACAAAACACTTCTGGTAGATATTTCAAGTTAATAATGCAATTAGAATGAGTGACTTAAACTCATGGTAAAGTGGGAATTCATAAAAAACCAACATGATGAGCCTTGGGCAGGCACTTTGGAAAAAGGGTGTCAAGGCCAGAAAATGTAGATAACAAAAATATTTCATGGGTTTATGCAGCCTCAATGTTCCATGCTGCTTTAAAGCCAAGCTTTACAGGGGGAAAAAAAATGAACACTTTTGAAGTTGAAAATAGAAAAAGCACGGATTTAAACCTAATTTTCCTTTTAATGAACAGCTCTACTAGTGACCTTGATGCTTTGACAATTTTGGATCATGCATGCAAAATAATCAAACATCCATTCTGTACTCAGACAACAGGTGAAAATATTGTTTCCAGACAAACCAGCTTATAACTGCTTCCTTATCTTCTTACCAGTAAAGAGTTTTTTACATGTCTATTGTCTTGAAAATAGATGATACACAATCCTTGCATTTAAAAAGAACCTGTCTTTGATTTTTGATTACTGAATAAACAGAGATGACAGAACTGTGAACATCTTTGATTTTCCCAAAAATCACCCTTTGAGAGGAAAGAAAAGTAACTGTAATTCTAACTATTCTGAAGTGTGCTTGAAAGGGCATTCTTATCAAGCTCCACAGGAGACAAAGAAAAGAGTTTGACAAAAATTGAAACATGCATAGAAAAGCTGAAGAAACAAAATTTTAAACAATTATTGAGCTCAACCTAACACTCAGTTTGAACAGAGAGATATATACAGAGCATCACATACTACTGATGGCGGTGGCATGCAGACACCAAAATTGTCAAAATTTGCAACCTGCATAATACCTTTGGTTGAATTGCTCCAACGGTTACCTTCAGAATAATGGGATAAAGTCAGAAGATTGACACATGAACCCCCAGCGCCAGATCCAAAAACAGTGATTCTTAAGGGGTCACCACCAAAGAATCCAATGTTCTCACTAGTCCATCTTAAAGCCTGTATGAGATCAAGGAGTCCATAGTTTCCTTTTGCAGCCTGATCCCCTGTGCTCAAGAAACCTGGAAGATCAAAATAAAAAGGTATCTTAGAACATCTTTTTGAGTTGACATGAGTCAGATAGACATTCAAATTAAATACAGTTGAAGCCTGTGTTCATCAAGGTGAGTAGAGTCCAAGTTCTTTAGTAAAAAGTTATTTCCCACCCGAATAAAAGAATATACTTTAGGAAGAACAGTAGACACTGAAATCTGAAAAATGACATTTACCTTCCCCAAGTTACCCAGGGGGCAAACAAAGAGAATGAAAACATTCTGAAAAATCTCAGGGGAGACATTCTACCGGCCAAGTTACTTGGAGACATTTGAGATAGTACCATGGGGCATATGAGAATGTGCTTTTGCGTAAAACACTGTGTCAGCAACTGTCAGTTGCTCACGTTCTAACATGGTTGGAATTTAAGGAATGTGTCGCAGAGTGGCAGGATGTGAGGGTGAAGAGCAGGGGTATTTTTCTAAGACTTGTTCATAAAATTATATGCAACTCTTTGCATATAAATGTATATATATGTGCATTTTTATCAAAGATGGTCCATGCTTAAGAAAGAATCACTGTGTTCGAGGTAATTTGGGGCCACATTTTGGAATACCTTAAATGCTAAACTCAGCATATTGGCACAATTAGAAAACAACATAGAATAATTGGAGATTTTTGAAAGATTCAGACTCATATCTAGAATGTTTAAAGCTCTGCTTTACAGTAAATCTGATAATCAGGAGGAATATATGTTGCATAAGAAAAAGAAAGGAGGTAGAGGAAAGGTTACAGGGATCTGAGCTGACAGAGTGGCAAAGACAATTGAAAAAAGGAGAAAAAATATGATCCTATAAGAACTGAGTGAATTTCTTATACATGGAAGTTGTTTTAGAGAGGAGTCAAGATACTACTTTAATAATGCTTTAAACATATTCATTTCACTGACTTGATAGCTTTTATAATGTTCATTATGACTTATGAAACAAATATCTACTCTTTAATATATTTCCACATTTGGTATAAATGAGAAAGTATAAAGTAATTCATAAAAGGGCGCCTGGGTGGCTCAGTTGGTTAAGCGACTGCCTTCGGCTCAGGTCATGATCCTGGAGTCCCGGGATCGAGTCCCACATCGGGCTCCCTGCTCAGTGGGGAGTCTGCTTCTCCCTCTGACCCTCCCCCCTCTCATGCTCTCTCTCTCTCATTCTGTCTCTCAAATAAATAAATAAATAAAGTCTTTAAAAAAAGTAATTCATAAAAGATTCCATTTTATTGACTATTCACATATTGTGTAGAAAATATTTAGAGATATACTATATATAAATTGATTATATTCAGGGATATAATTTCCAATCTCACCAAGTTTATAGAACTAATCTTTTCTTAAATTAGAGATATTCTCTTATTGCAGACTCATTATAGAAACTCAACATAAAAAAAGTAAAAATTATTTTGTTCAATTTGAAATATACCTTTATTTATTGAATATAGTTATTTTATAACTAAGCTAAGAAGTCAGTTATATTTGTATATATAACAGCACCTATCAGTTGAGTAAATCAATCTATACCCAAAATGAATATAGGGACAAGAAATTCTTTAGGGGGTGCCTGGGTAGCTCAGTTGGTTAAGTGACTGCCTTCGGCTCAGGTCATGATCCTGGATTCATGGGATGGAGTCCTTCATCAGGCTCCCTGCTCAGCAGGGAGTCTGCTTCTCCTTCTGACCCTTCCCCCTCTCACGCTCTCTCTCTCTCTCTCATTCTCTCTCTCTCGAGTAAATAAATAAAATCTTAAAAAAAAAAGAAATTTGGGGCACCTGGGTGGCTCGGTCGTTGGGCGTCTGCCTTCGGCTCAGGTCATGATCCCAGGGTCCTGGGATCAAGTCCCACATCGGGCTTCCCCCTCTCCCACTCCCCCTGCTTGTGTTCCCTCTCTAGATCTCTCTCTTTCTGTCAAATAAATAAATAAAATCTCAAAAAAAAAAAGAAAGGATTTAAAAAATTAAAAAAAATTCTTTAGGATCATTGTAGGAAGCAATAGATGAAGACAAATCATGAATAATTTTGCAAAAAAAATGAAGAAATGAAGATGATTAGTCATTCTTTTCTACAAGACCAAAAAATTCAATGAAACAAAAACACAATCTCTAGTCCAGTGTGTGTGTGTGTGTGTGTGTGTGTGTGTGTGTGTGTGTGTGTGTGTAACACTGGAAATAAATCATCCTTGAGACGGAGGTTAACTTTTATTATTTTTTAAAATTTTTTAAAAAGTATTTTATTTATTTATTTGACAGAGAGAGACACAGAGAGAGAGAGGGAACACAAGCAGGGGGAGTGAGAGAGGGAGAAGCAGGCTTCCTGTGGAGCAGGGAGCCCGATGTGGGGCTCGATTCCAGGACGCTTGGATCATGACCTGAGCTGAAGGCAGTCGCCCAACTACTGAGCCACCCGAGCGCCCAGGAGGTTAACTTATCCAAATAAATACATCTTTCTGGTCATACTCATTCCTTTTTTTTTTTTTTAAATCTACATAACAATTTAAGGAAATTTTCATGGTATCTTCTTACAAAGAAGCACTTTCAGGGAGCACCTTGGGTGGCCTACTCGGTTAAGTAACCAATTTTTGATTTGGCTCAGGTCATGATCTCAGGGTCCTGAGATCAAGCCCCTTTGTCAGGTTTCTTGCTGAGCATGGAGTCCGCTTGAGATTCTCTCTCCTCTTCCTCCTCTGACCCTCCCCTCCCCCTGTTCATGTGCCCACTCTCTCTCAAGGAAAAAAAAAAGCACTTTCAAACACTCAATAGTCATATAAATGAGAGCCTATTAAAATACAAAACAAAAACATGGCAAGGAACCCTTTTGACTTTATTTTCTGTTAAGTGAATTTTGGTGTAAGACAGAACCATTTGTTTAAATTCCTGAAGGGCTCTGTTACAAATGTTTTGATCTATAAACATGGACTGATGGCATGAACCCTGAAAACAACATTATGGGAGGATTATAGGGTGATAGAAAGGACTCTTGAAGGATAAAGGAAGTATGTGTGTGTGTGTGTGTGTGTGTGAGAGAGAGAGAATGAATGTGAGAATGAGAGCACATTCTAGGTAGTTTATTATCTGGATTTCTATATCACAAATACATTCAGATAGAAATTTGATTTCTGAATATAGCTTTTGCCACTCAGTGCAAACCCCAGGATTTGTATTTAATTCCTCTTGAAATAATATTGAATAATTCCAGTAATATTCAAATGAATCTCTATATTCATACAAAATTGACTTACCAATAAAATAGTCATAATTCAATATGTAGCATGTGGAGAACCATGGTAAGACAATTATCTCTACATTAAAAAATATCCCCTTTATAATTCCAGTTTTAGTAGCACCATTTTAACCACTCTGGTAGGTTGGTCAAATAATTTTGTGTTTATATAAGAAACTTGTAAAAGCATATCAATTGCCTGAAGAGCAACTTCTATTTTTATATAATTTAAAGAAATCTTGTAGCATCTTCAAGGAAAAAAAAAACTGAACAAAATCAATTCAATTCCAAAGTTGCACTGTTAAGTCATAGTACGGAAAATGGAGTAAATCATCAGGTAAAAGATTGTGTCCTAGGTAGGCTTGGAGTGTCCAAGCTACTCTGTCAAACTTCATTTTAACCTTTCATTCCTGAATTTCCTTCACTATTGATTTTTATTTCATGTGTATGCTGTAGCTTATCTATCTATATCATCTATCTCTCTAGCTATTATCTGTCTTCCAACTAAACGTAAGTGATCATTAGCATGAAGTCAGAGAGCCACTATGAGTTTTAGATTAGGAAAAAATAATAGGTATCGGCTGCCTTTATTAAGGTCAGTCAACCAATCAAATCTATTTTTTAGACCCGATAAAATAATACTATATGCTTGTATGAATTCTTTGCTTTCTGATGCTATATTCAAACAAAACTTTGTGGTTCAGCCAAGGGCGAAAAATGAGGAACATTGAGTAAATCATTGCCTCAAAAGACACAGTTTGCTAATTACCCAAGTGATGTGCATTGGCAGCATTCTTTATACCTGGCTATCCAGTGAAGTGTCATTTAAAGTTCTCTTTAAGCTTGACTTAGCGCCTTAGTCCTTAACAGCAGAATTATTTCAGATCACTCTAGCTGGAACTTTGCATTGGACTGTTCAACTGCGCTCCAGCTGTGGCAGAACCCAATTTTACAAAGGTCCTAAAGTGTTGCTTACCTTCATGATTACTTTGGAAATGATTTTTCCCAATGTCACTTAAGTCATTCCCTATAGTCACTCACCTTATCTACCTCTGCTGGCCTTCGATTGTAAGCTCCTAGAACATATGACTAATTGATGTCCTGATGCAATGACACATTATTTTTGTAAGATAGAACAATAATGATTACATGATCTTCTCTTTTTGGGGGAGATAGCAACAGAATTTTCCAGAAAAGAATATTCAACTGTTTAATTTACTTGGCTCTTGAGTATAAAACCTTGAAAAAATTATTACTTTGAAACTCAAGGTAAACTTTCAAAATTCATAATTACAAGTATGCCAAGAGTTATTTTAGTGGCTCATGTATATACTACAATTCTCATTCAACTATGTATTCAAATAGAATTTATTTAATACCATTCTTCCCACCTAAAAATTCGTCCTATTAAAAAACATCTCCAATCATTGTTTTTCCTACATGGACTGATGAAATTTACTGAGCAGGTTTGGCATCAATGTGATGTTTACCTGATCTGGCAAGTAGGATTACTTTCAGGGGTTAGTGAGAAACCAAGCAACTGAACATGGGTCCGCAGGCCCTTGGAATGGAAAAATCAGATCAGGCATAAAATAAATTGGCAAGAGGAAAATAAATAAAACCAGATAATCACTGTAACCAGGTATTGGTTTGAGCTACTGATGTCCACCAAATTTAGATGGGCAGACCTGAAGGAATCTGAGAGAAACTGAGTTAAGTTGTCTGGCAGCAGCCCTGCAGCTGACTAGTTGGCCCAATCTATATTCAGGTCTCTTACAGTATAACCACATAGGCGACATATTTAGAATGTAAAACAAAAGGAAAGCAGGGTGCTTCTCAGTAGAAAAAAAAGATTTAAACATATTCAAGGAGGAAACTGAGACTAGGAAAAATGCAGACTGTTTACATTTGAGATTACATCTAGAATATCAGAAATTGAAGATGTCAGTGATTCTGTACTGTAGGTGTGCTTTCTTTTTTGAGGGGGGAGGAGGGAAAATTTGAATATCTATGCTTATAGTGTTTAATATCTGAAAGTGTTTATATATATATGTATATATATACATATATATGTATATATATATATATATATATATATATATATATATATTAGAGTCCTCAGTATGTGTTCATGCTATAAAGAAGTAGGAAAGAAATCTGTGTTTATCAATGCTGTTGCCTGGATACAGATGGCTGTGGTTGGTCTTTGAGTCAAATTGGTAAGAACTTCAAAATAGAGCCCGTACTGAGTATCAAAGAGGTAGCCTTGCAGACCTGAGACTTTGAATGATAGTGAGATATCCTTCTAGGGACCTGGGACTATACATCAGAAAAATAACTCATTAAGGATTTTGTGTCCTAAACATAAAATAAACAAACAAAAAAAGCCAACATGGGATTAATGTCTCAAATCCTCCCAACTAAAAATCCAACTGAAAATCCCATGCTCTAACTCTCCCTGTCTTCATAGCTGCCAAATCCAGTTCTTCCTCTGCACTCTGTCTCTATTTCCTGCTTTCCACTCATGTTCCTGACTTATTCTAGGCCTTCCTCTTTTCTTCTTAGGCTCATGAAATCCTTCTAGTTAGTCGCTCATCCTCCAAACTTCCAGCAAACAAGCCTACCTTCTATTCTGTCACCAGAATCACTTTTGAAAGATATTCTGTTCTAATGGTGGACACTGCTATATCAAAATAACATCCTTATGTTAATACATACTGGACAGTTTTCCTTCATTTCCCTTTGAGTCAAGATTGTTTAAAATAAGTTGGTTTAAAATTCCTCGAATTGGACAATTTGGAGTCTGTGTAGGGAAAAAGAATACACATAATATCATTTAATTACCCACCACCTCCAGCTAACTTCCTTGCTAATGTGTTCTCTTGAGAGCTATTGTCTAAATTCTTCTTAGAAACAACAACGGATAAAGTCAGAATAATTTCCTTTTTGTATGTGTCCTCTGGAAAAAAGCTTGCTCTGAAATGGTTGATATCTTATCTTAATATCATATAACTTGGCAGTATTTCCAAAATTTTATATTTTCATACATTTATCTGTTGATTATCTATCTATCTATCTATCTATCTATCTATCATCTATCTATCTATCATCTATCTCTCTTTATTTATTGTGAGATAATTTGCTTTTTAATGGCTCATCTTTGGGAAAAGTAAACTGAATTACTGGCCAAGTCTCCTAATTGCTGACAGCTGGACATGGTGAAGGTGAAGGTGACTGCTAACAGATGCCTGGAAAGAAGACACCTGTAGATGTCTCTCTATTGTTCAATCCCCAAATTTCCCATATTTTTGCCATCTCCAAGGTAAACAGATGAGATTGATCCTTCTATATTATAGCCAGTGTTGACATTTGTGACTCCTTCCCCCACAGATATAATGGAGAAAAAAAGGCCCTGGTTTGCTTAGCTCTGAATTGTGTACATTATTCCAATTTCAAGAATGGTCCAAGATAATAGGGTAAAAATAGCACTCAGCCCCAGATCCCACACCATTACCTCTACTCTTCACCCCAACCTGAGGCTGTTAATGTTCACACTTCTTGGTCTACATGTCAAGAAATGCTTATGCAACATTCCCTGAATTAGGCTATTGTGTACTTCCTGTCTATTTGAATCTGGACAACAGACCTGGTATCAAAACTGATAAAATTCCTCTGCTTTCTGAATAACTGCTCTCACAAAGAAGTGAAAAAGGAGAGCTCTCCCTTCTAAAGGAGCTACTTAGAGGAAAGAAATCACATTGTTAATTTCTAATTGTTCTGATTATGCAGGAATGTGTCTAATGATTTAAAAGCATAATTTGCTTCAAAGCATGACATTCAGGGAGCCACCATGGCTACCATATAAGAAAAATCTTCAGCAACTATATAGTTCAGAACTATATAGCTTCAGGAGCTATAAAAATGTCTAATGCATATTTTGGTCTCTCTTATGTGCTCCTATTTTAATGTTTGTGTGTGTATTTTATAATTTATCGTTTGTATTTATAATGTGCTAATTTTCTTTATTTTCTCTGGACTGGGTGCTCCCCTGTGCCTGCCCCCACATGGCCATTCTGTACATGTTTTCTGAATGAAGGCAGGCATTAACATCTTACAATTCTGTTACAACACGGAGATCAACAATTAAACTTTCCAAGTGAAAGAGGCCTATATGTTTTTCTTTGATGACAGCAATGAAGTAGGAATTTAAGAACCTCTCAGCAGCCAATCTGTTTGGAAAATACTTTTAAACGTAGAAAGAATGGGTAATAGCAGCCTTAAAGGGAGAAAAATAGGGCTATACTGGGTAGGGCCCTCCCAAAAGAAGAAGAGGCTACACCGAGCAGCAAACTGGCCCACAATGTTGGCCCAGATTATTGGCCTAGGAACATAAAGCTTGAGAGGCATTTGAGATTCTCTCAATAGTTAGTGTTATGAAGAGAGCACCAAACTTAGTAGGACAACTTAGGTGTACAAGCAAGTTGCTGTGTGAGCAAGTTAGTTAGCCGTTCCGCACCTCAGGTTCCTAACAGACAATATTAATAGTAGCACCTATCCTACAGAAGTTATCATTATTAAAAGATAATGTCTTGGGGATGCCTGGGTGGCTCAGTCAGTTAAGGGTCTGCCTTTGGCTCAAGTCATGATCCCAGGGTCCTGGGATCAAGTCCCGCATTGGGCTCCTTGCTCAGCGGGGAGCGTGCTTCTTCCTCTGCCTGCCACCCCTCCTGCTTGTGCCCTCTCTTTCTCTCTCTGACAAAAAAAAAAAAAAAAAAGATAATGTCTTGGGACACAGGAGGGCTTAATATATGTTAAGTAAAACTGCTTTGGTTTTAATCAACTTAATTTGACATTTTCCTTATTATCACTATTTCATGAAAAATGTTCTTCCATCTTTATTGAAAAAATTGAATTTCAAAAGAATTAAAAAGAAAAAAATTTCAATTACAAAAAAGTTAAATGTATGTATATAGACAATAAGGTTAAATTTACCACAGAGATTTTTATTTTATTTTTATTTTTACTTCATTAACTGTTTTTTAAAATTTAAACTTAAATTTTTTATTTTTTTAACATTATTTATTTGAGAGAGAGAGGGAACTGGGGAGAGGGGCAGAGAGAGAGAGAGGGAGAGAGTCTTAAGCAGACTCCATGCTGAGCACACTGAGCACGGGGCGCTGAGCACACTGAGCACGGGGCACAGAGCCCCACATGGGGCTCATCTCACGACCCTGAGACCATGACCTGTGCTGAAACCAAGAGTTAGATGTCTAACTGATTGTGCCACCCAGGAGCCCCTTATTTTTATTTTTTATTCTTTTTTATTTTTTTAGAGAGAGAGCAAGAGAGCGAGTCGGGGGAGAGGGGCAAAGGGAGAGGGAGAGAGAGAATCTTAAGCTGGTTCCATGCTCAGTGTGGAGCCCAATGTGGGGCTAGATCTTACAACCCTCAGCCCTGAGCCAAAATCAAGAGCTGGTCACTTAACTGACTGAGCCACCCAGGTGTCCCAATTTTATTTTTTATTTTATTGAAGTATAATTGGCATACAATATTATATTAGTTTCAGGTGTACAACATCGTGATTCGACTTTTGTATACATTACAAAATGATAACTTCAGTAAATCTAGTTACCATTCGTCACTATGTAAAGTTAATACAATATTATTGTCTTTATTCCCCATGCTATACATTATACCCAGAGATGACTTATTTATCTTATAACTGCAACTTTGTACTTGATCCCCTTCACCCATTTTGCCCAGTCCCCCAACCCCCTTCCCTCTGGCAACCACCAGTCTGTTCTCTGTCACAGAGGTTTTGAAATTGTTGCACAGGCTGTAGTTTGCAAGGCAATTGAAAATACATATGTTGCCCTCTCAATTTTAATCGGGTAGTGAGGATATTTGTTATGACATAAACACATTTAGTGAATCCTATTAAGCATAGAATGCATGTTTGTATTCATTGTACATAGTTCGTAGAATTCAACTCAAACATTTAATTGGGTTGTATTATAATGAGAATAGTTTCATAAGCCAAAATACTGTGATGATGATTAAATAGAAGACATTGTGTCTTGATTTGCTGATCACTCATTATTTTAGAATAGTTAGCAAAATTACCCAAAACATACTAGTAGTACATTTTTTTAGATGTAGAAGAAAATAGCAGAAAAAAAGATGAGTGACATATGAGTAATTTTTACTATTATAGGCAGCAGTAGTCAACTGCATGTAGCTGAGACCTGGATGGGAAGGAGGGATATTGGGATGTTGTGTTCTTCAATCCCACACTAGCTGCCCCTGAGAAAGACACAGTTAAAAAAAAAAAAAAAACAAAAAAAAAAGGAAGGGTGGGAGATAAAGTCTGGGCAATGAATAAACTTAACTAACTTAAGACAACTTAACTAATTTCATATGAATATTTCCAAGAGTGTTTTACGTATTTTATTTCAACCATAGCAGGATTTTTTGAGAAGGTAAATATTGTCCTAAGGCATGACTAGTAAAATCTGATAGTCATTAAATGCTGCTTTCATTATATTCTTCTCTATTAAAAGCTAACCTGCCTGATTTAGTGATTTTCAAACTTGCTATTTTTGAAAACTTTCAAAATTACCAAAACATTTCAAAATAGTACATTTACCATGTACTTGTCACCCAGATTTCCCGCATACACCCAACATCTTCCTTCCTTCTTCCTCCCTTTCTTCTCACTCCCTTTCTTTCTCCCTTCCTTCTTTCCTTCCTGCCTCCCTTCCTTCCTTTCTTCCTCCCTTCCTTCCTCCCTCCCTTCTTTCCTTCCTCCCTCCCTCCCTCCCTCCCTCCCTCCCTCCCTCCCTTCCTTCCTTCCTTCCTTCCTTCCTTCCTTCCTTCCTTCCTTCCTTCCTTCCTTCCTTCCTTCCTTCCTCCCTTCCTTTCTTCCACTAGCTCTCACTCCCTGCCCGCCATCAAATCTGGAATCACATGTTGACTTTAGTTTTCTACCTAAACCCCTTAAATTTGAACAGTTTGTTGGTCTTTCTTTGTTTTTCTTGACCTTGATATTTTCAAAGAATATCAGGTCGGTTATTATGTAGAATGGTCAGTTATTATGTAGATTGTCCCTCAGTTAAGATTTGTCTCATGTTTCTTCATGATTGCATTTCCTCAGATTATGAATTTTTGACAGAAGGAGCATAAAGTAATGTTGTATTTATCTCAGTTCCAACAGGTACACAATGTTGATTTGTTGCATGACCACTTTGTTAAGGTGGTAATTTTCCACATTTCTCCACTATTAAGTTACTATTCTTCCCTTTGCAGTTAATAAATATAAGTTAGGCAGATTATATTGATACTATGTAAATATCCTGTTTCCTATCACACTGTCATTCACTAATTCTGGCATCTGTTTATGATTCTTATCTGAAACAAATATTAATTTCATCATTTATTTTATTATTAGTTGGAATTGGCAGTAAGAAAAAGATTTCCCTTCTCCCCAATTTGTATTCATTCATTTAATCATATCATTTTGGACTCAGGGTTTTTATTTTATTTTAGGGGTTATAATCTTTTCCTTTCATTTATTTTGATGCTTATATTGTCCCTTGTTTGGCCAGTGGGATTCCCTATGTCATCTTGACATGTCTCTATCATAATCTTTGAGCACATCCTTATTTCTCCTTGGCACAATAAAAATAGCATTTTTGCAAGAAACCTCTAACTACTCTTGGGGTCTTGGACTTCTCTTTGGTTAAAATTTTTGAATAGTTTTTTCATATGTGAAGTAATTAAATTTTTTCTTAGTAATTATAAAATTGAATTTTCAAAGTAACTTAGTGAAAGTAAATTAAGATTATGAAAATTAATTACTAAAATTACAAATAAATTTAGTAATTACAAAAAACAGAAATGGAAGCTTATTCTTGAATTTTGGGGTATAGGGATATCTCATTTGTAAAAAAGTGTCATATAATGAGGTTGAAACCACTAATCTGGACAACACTAAATAATGTCACCAACACCACATAAGGACTACCAACACATCACTACACACACACAAACACACATCTACATGCCAAACAAAAATGATGGCTATAACAAATCTATGACTCACCCTAGCTAAAAATATTTCAATGCCTCAAAGTATATAGATTATGGGAAGAACATAGTAATATGAGTTACCTATAGTGAAAATCTACTGTATAAAGTAGCAAAAACTACACTATAAAAAAAATTACACTAAACTACTTCCCAATAGTCAGATCTCTGATAAAACTTGAATGATAATACAAATTTCTCACTCTCTCAAATTTTAAATTACAAAGTTATTTGTTGTTTTTTTAAAACCAACTTTTCCTCGGAAGTTTCAATTAGCAATTCTTAAAAGTTTGTGAACCCTACCTAGATTAGAGCCATATGGTATGCCTTTTAGAGCAGCTGCTAAGTATACATAAAGGCACTAGAATGGACCCAAAATATCCTGAGGCAAACCAATTCCAGAGACCAATGTAGTAGCACCAGCAGCTAGCCTCGGGTAATCTCATTTACTAATGCCAAAGGGATATATGATAGGTCTTACTTAGATGTTAACAATAAATCCACCTAATATCGAAAATTGGAATAACTTTTTGGGTTGTACTTAAGCATAAGTAACATGGGGATATTGGCCCCTGCAATCCATCAGAAGTATTGTCTGGAGCCCCAAATCTATTGCTGTGTTAATGTGTGAAAGCTCACTGAGGAGAAAATTACTCATGTAACTTGGCCTTCAGTTGGAGAAATTTTTCAAAAGTTTTCCTAGACCGGCAATTCCTACAGTAGATCTTCAGCTCAGAGGGTCATGGAATACTGTTCAATAGCGAAGGAAATATTGAAACAAGTAGAAGGTCAATTTAGAAGAAGCAGTGATCTGAATCTCCCCCAGGGTGCCCTCACATTAAGCTTGGATTTGTAATTGAAAATAAATCTTTCATGTATGGGTGACAAGTCTGAGGTCCTGTTCTGGGTGCAGTTTTCACTAAGCATTATATTTTCCAGTTTGATGTCACTGTCCTTTTCAGCTGATTTGACCTGCAATGCCACAGTGGGATGTTGGCTGCCAAGTGATTAGCTATTCAAGAAAAAAAGTGAAACTAATCTCTGTATTAATATACATGAGGTGAAATGAGAAAGAATCTGAGACTCGAAGGCTCAGAGACTGATGTTACAAGCTGTGCAGTGAGGCATACTCCCCCAGATCCAGGAGCAGAATCAAACCCCACAGAGGAAGGGTGACATTTGGCAGAGGTGGTGCAAGAGACAGCTGCCGTGGGTTGAAGTGACAGCTTGATTTTCTAGCACTTTAATAGAAAGACTTAGTCCTTTTTCAGGATAAAAAGAGCATCCTGTCATTATGGCACTTAGTAAAAGGCATACAAGTGCAGAATTCAATTTTTTCCTTTACATTGAGGATTGGAGGGGTGCTATATGGAAGAGAAGGTATGATTTTTTTTTTTTTAATTTGTTGATCTACAAAGTACTTCTACATCACTTTGTGGCTCCCGAGGAACCTTTATATAGACTATTTTCCCTCTGTTACAAGTACGCTTTCTTTCTCTTAGGGAATCAAATAATCATGAAGATCAGTTAATATCACAAACATGAATCTTGTAATGAAAAACAGTTCATTAAATCCACATTCGGCGGGTACCTACTCTTTCCAGGCATTCTGCTAGTTACTCAATATATGAAGACTAATAAGACATGTCCTCTGTTAGGTTTCATTTGAATGTTTTCTTGAACGTATTCCTTGGTCTTCCTGCAATCTCACCGTGGATGGAGTGTGTGAAAAAGATACCCCAGGGATGCCTGGGTGGTTCAGTTGTTAGGTGTCTGCCTTCAGCTCAGGTCATGATCCCAGGGTCCTGGAATCGAGTCCCGCATCAGGCTCCCTGCTCTGCCGGGAGCCTGCTTCTCCCTCTCTCACTCCCCCTGTTTGTGTTCCCTCTCTCGCTGTCTCTGTCAAATAAATAAATAAAATCTTAAAAAAAAAAAAAAAGAAAGAAAGAAAAAGATACTCTGGACGCCACCTGTTTAACCAGAGTCTCTGGAGGTGAAATAGCACTTTTAGCAAGTTCCAAGGTGATTTTGATGCACACTAAAATTTGAAAACTCTGATGTCTTAAAGGTAAAAAATACAGGGAATTCTGACCAAAAATATTAGGTCTGGAAGGAACTTTAGTAACTAGTGCAATCACATATTTTACAGATGAGAACACCGAAAATCAAGATCAGAGAGAATATAAACTGCCTGGTGTCACACAGCTGGCTAGGACCCCAATTTTCCTTTCTCTAAGCCCAATGCTTGTAAAGTAAGAAATTGATTGTGGGTTTCTTTACTCAAACGATTCATTATATTGTATATATTCCCTCTTTTTTTTTTTTTTTTTGCTTTGCTAATCAACTATTTCCATATAATTTGTGTTTCAGAGCTATGATGACAAAAGTTTGGTATATGAAACTCGCTACTCTCTTGACCAATTTTCTCCAGACTACCTTTCATCCACCCTTAGCTATCTAGACAAACAAGGGTATTTTCCCATGCAAAAATTAGATCTCCTACAACAAAAAAAAATGATCATGTGAGGCCTATTCCATATACCTCTATTAATTTTTCTTGCAGTTAAAACTGCTAATTTTAATTTACAAATAATCCTTATATTTCCAAAGGGAAAGGAGAAAAGTGGACTTTAAAATGTGAGGCAATACAATCTTTAATCTTACTTTCAAGGTTCTAACTACTTTGGGGGAAAAAACCTCTTATAAACTAATTTCGTTATTCTCTTTGCTAGGAAATTCTTTCCAGAGACGAAATATCTATGTAGCTTAAGCCAGTTTCCTTTTGTTCTGTGCTCAGAGAAGATGGAAAACATCTGGCAGGTTCTTCTGGCAGGATATTCAAGGAAAATCTTTACTCTTCAGGCAAAATAATCCAATTCCTTTTTGTCTACATTGTATGGAACTATTCTCCAACTCTTATATAAATGAATAAATTGCATAATGGAGATGGATATTTGTTGATCAGAGCCAAGTTATAGTAGTTTAATTTGCAATTTCTTTGAATAAAGTTAATTATAACAAAAGCAATGTTAATAAATTCTACAGAAAATAATTTGCTCTTTAGGTTTTTCATCCGTTATCCATGCCAAAAGAAATATCATTATGCAGCATGCTAAGGATTTTTTTTTTTTTTTCAGTTTATCTAAGAGGAAATGCTGGCTGGTAGACTACACCGGACCAGCTTTTACCAGGTGCCATAGGGTTTCCCATAAGCAACTTCATGGGGAGGAAATCATTATGGCACAAGGGAGGCAGCCTGCAGGGGGCGCCTTTTTCTAATTTACGCAAAGGTACCTTATGGGTTAGTGGCAGCCGGCCCAAGAGGTCCACAGCAAGCTTCTGCCAGATGTTCAGCATTGTATTTGTGTGTCAGCAGGCTTAGACTCTTCTCCTAGACGTTGAGAGAAGGGCATCCCACCATTCTTACAAAGAAAAAATACGAATAATATATTGTATCCTACAAATTGGTCCAACATTAAATGGACATCATTTGAAAAGTTTTCATTTCTTAGTAACCATTTCTGTGAATATCTTAGAGTTATAAAATTAGCAACTTTCTATTTTGTACATAGCTTCCTTTTTTTTTTTTTAATTGGAGTTAGTGGATATTGCTATCATCTACGATGAAGAATTCCACAAAAGCACACTTGGCAGGCTGACTCTAAGTTTGGCAATGGAGCAAAACTCAATTTCCTACTAAGCTGAGCTAGTATAATCCTACAGTACTCAATGGAAAAACAAAAAATTCCTTTCCTTATTAAAAACAGCATGTCAGATTCTGTCCAGAGAAACCTTGCTCACAGGAACAAGTAAGGCTCTGAGGGTGGAAGGGGTGATCAATATTTGATTTTTATCTATACATCCTAGGTCACAGCTGCTCCTTTCCCTGAGCTGGGCCATAGTTCTTAAATTATTTATGATCAGAAGTAAGGAATGTTAACTTCTCAAACTCAGCTTGGAGGCCTAGGACCAAGTCTGCTCCACTAATAGGACCTCCTGCTCCCTCTCTTTCTTTCAGCCTCTTTGACTCAGCCAGGGCAGACTTTTTCTTCCTTTCTTTACCAGAGTCTTCCTCCAGGCTTTCAGTTGCCTTCTGCTTGTGTTTCCTTTGCCATTTTAAAGTTTCCCTGCATCAGATTCTCATCCCTCAAGCGATCATGTTTTTCTTTACGATCTTTTTCCCTGAACACAAATAAACCCTTTATTTTAAACCAAATAATAAAAAAAACAAAATTCAAATAAAAACTATATCTGTATAATCTTTCCAGAATATGGAATAATTGAATGATTTTAGTAATGCCTATTCCATTAATATAACAATTAATAATAATGGTGATTAGTCCTATGTGATATAACTGGAATTTATTGAGAGCCTCACTCTACACTAGGCACCTGGTTAAGCACTTTGCAGACCACGTTTCATTTAACCTATATAATAACCCTGAATAGTAGATAAGAGTTTGAGGTCATCTAGTGAGTTAATGACAGAGTAAGACCTAAAGGCTTTGCTCTGAAAAAAAGTATGCACTTAATATTTTGATAATGAAATGTGTCTTTATTGTATGATCTTTTTTTAAGCAAAATATTCATCTGCTGTAGCAACATAAAAGACGGACTTTTCCTGGGCTTCTAAGCATCTCTCTTCTGAACCCTTAACATTTTTCCCCCTTAACAAATCATCCAGCCTACATAACCTCCTTCTATTCCTTGATAATATAATCTTCTCCTTTCCATAGGTCACACACTGGAACAAATGTATGATCCATTTGTGACAATGAAACACAGCAGCCTCCTTCTTATAATACAAAGGCACAATCAGAGAAGAGAAAAATAACTAAGCAAAAAAGGAAAGTGAGAGAAAACTACTCTGGTTTTAAACATAACTCAATAGAAAATTTGTCTTTCATCAAAAGTATTTCCAGGCTAATGACTTGTGGTTTCTTCAGTCTTCATTTAAGTAGAATAGGACTCACTTTTCATAAAGCAGGTAAGTGGATAAAGTACTCATTCAATTCTACATTAATTTTAAAGGGAATGTGAACTAGCTCCACTTGATATGAGCACTCATCTCAAAGAACGTGGGCTGTCAGAGTTCTTGGGAACAGAACTGTCTAGTCTTATTTCAAGAAAGGGCCATGTTCCCTGGCCAGACAACTTAAAGAGATGGGCATTGGATCTTTGCCCTGAGTGCTCTATCCTCATAACTTCGGACCATGTGGTTCTAAGGGGGCGGGGGCGGGGTGTCCTAATGATATTTGGAATGTACAGTTTAGTTCAACGGAAGATTTATGGGAGCATGTGACAGGCACAGCACTAGGCACTGAGTTTGGAGAGGGATAGAACAATCACATTTTAATGAAAAGGAAGGGACAAATGCAGTTCTTACTTATTGGTATCCATAATGGAGCAGTGATATAATATAAAAGATGCGGGGGGGAAGGGCAGTATTACAATAGGTATGTTTTTTAACATCTAGAAAATAGGACTTCAGGTGTGTATTATCTTATTCATAGTCTAAGGCTGTAAGATGAAGAGACAGGTATTTGGGCCCTTACACAATTGTTATATTTCCTGTAGGGTTCCTTACAATTCTTATCTGAAACTTTCAATTGAATGTAGGGCCATTATAAATCACCTGGACATGAAAGTAGGGGGCAGAGGAGGAAGGGTGGGGAAAATGACAGTGTGGAAGTAATATAAAGAACTCTAATATTAGGAGCACCTGGGTGGCTCAGTCAGTTAAGCGACTGCCTTCAGCTCAGGTCATGATCCTGGAGTCCCAGGATTGAGTCCCGCATCGGGCTCCCTGCTCGGCGGGGAGTCTGCTTCTCCCACTGACCCTCCCCCCCCCATGCTCTCTCTCTCTCTCTCAAATAAATAAATAAAATCTTTAAAAAATAACTAATATAAACATTGTATATTGGATTATAGAGTCTACTTTTGGTTCTAACTTCCCACACTATGATCTGAGATACAATCTTTATATTAGAATTCTTTATTATATAATACAGTAAGTGTCCCTAGTACACTTCCTAACAAAGAGCAAGTACTTGCCGAATATTTATTGTGGATAGTCTTTATAAATAATTGTGTCCACGACTCTTTTCCATAATAGACTATAAACATTTGGAGGAGATTGAGGGGAGAGAAAAAGAATTCATCTTTGTAGCCCCTGCCAGTCTCTAGCAGACAGTAGGTTCTATTTTATAGAATGACAGAATGTATCATTGAATTTGGGTATCATTTCTCCTAACCCCAAATGGAGTCGTGGCTCTGCTATCCCCTCACTTGCTAATGATCTAGCAGAGCTCCGCTTGCAAATCTGAAGGTGGAGCTAGAAGTCTGGCACCGACCAGTTTGGAAGCTGAACTGATTGTGCAGTGATCCACATCACTCACTAACACAGATGATATGAATGAATTAGTCATGCTTGGTCTGCTTATTTCTTGTGTACAGACACAGGCTAAAAACATGTCCTGTGGATGATGATTTTTTTTTTTTCAAGAACCCATAATTTACATACACCACACATCTGGAAATTTTCAGGCAGTTTTACAGACACTTTCAGCCCTTATTCAGATGAGGTTAGACGTGAGAGCAAAACTGAGCAGTAGCCAACACTGTGGAGCCTGAACGGGCTAGTCTTTCCCAGCCAGGGAGGTTTCCCACTGGGATGGCAGTTAGCGACTTCCTGAGATAGCGGTAATGGACCGTTGGCTTGGGCTCTCTCATCTCAGAGCTGTGCTGCTTGACTGGTGAATGATGAATGCGACTGGGTCTAGCTGACAGCCGTCTAGGTCTGAAGGGCTATAGATAACTGTAGGTAAAGTTAAAAGATGGGAGAGACTTCTCAGCTGCCCTGAAAAAATCATTTAGATGAGAAGTCTGAGTAAGAGGTGCAGTCATGAGATAGCCGGGACAAGAAAGACCTGTCATGAGGCCCTCCATAAAGGTTTTGACAGACAGACTCTTAACAGAGAAATGAAGCTTGGGTTTTTCTCTCATTAAATATACCTTCTGCTAGATAAGGATGGAGAGCCCATGTCAAGAAGAAGCTCGCTGAGTGGTGAGCCTGTTGAGGTCAAGGATTATTTTTACAGTTTTCAGGTGATGTGTACTCCTAAGGCTAACCACAGAATAGGCTCTTAATACATGTACACACACTTGAACTGAAAAATGGCTACGGTACTGTCAAGACTAGAGCATCACCTTCAATATTGATCCCAAAGAAACAATGACAACTCATACATTTTATTGACATTATAAAGAGACATATGCAGGGGCGCCTGGGTGGCTCAGGCAGTTAAGCGTCTTGTCTTCAGCTCAGGTCATGATCCCGGAGTCCCGGGATGGAGCCCTGCTTCGGGCTCTTTGCTCAGCGGGGAGTCTGCTTCTCCCTCTGCCCCTCACCCCACTCGTGCTCTCTCTCAAATAAATAAATAAAATCTAAAAAAACTAGAGAGAGACATATGCAATTTTTCCTACTGTATGATTTACAATAATTTAGAGAATGCTTAAGATGGATCAGTCTTCAGATTTGGAAACACTCCGATTAAATAGGCTCTTGTGTTATTGGTTCTTAAGAATTATTCTGTTCTATATGCCTATCTGACCCATAACATAACAAGGTTAAGAATCAATGGGCATTTAAGTTGGATTAGCTCAATTTACTAGTCACTTTCCTATAATAGACTAACAGTGCTCCCTTTGGTTCTTACAGATCCCATCCATCAGTGTGAACATCTGCTGATTATCAAGAGCCATTTTTTTTCCCCACTGCAAGGAACCTAGCCACCCATTCACTCATGAGTGAATTTCCTCTAGGATCCAGAAAAGGGTCTTGTTAAAAATAAAACTAGGGTCATCCCAGTGAGTTTTTTTTTTCTAAAGCGTATCCTTGCTTACTTTTCCCACAAAATTTTGTCTGTGTGTAGAAAGCTGGTTTTGCAATGATAACCAGATGGATTTGAAGATCAAATCATATGTAGGGCAACCAAAACACTGAAAGATCAATGACTTCATTTTCATTAAACAGGCAAAATAAATAAGCAAGAGTGTGGTGGGAATCTTGAGATCTCTGCATTTCTTTTAGATCTTTCTGCTTTCTTCTAGCCTCAACAGGTATCCAGTGCTATCCAGGGCCAGCACTATCATTCTCATTCCTAAAATATTTGTTTTGGGACTACATAAATAATCCTACGAATGACTATTGAATGTGTAAGAGTCACCTAATGTATAGCCCTAACGCTTGCCGCATGATGGGCACCCAATAAATATACACTCCATTGAATTGAGAATTGGCACAATTTTGTCAAGGCTAGAGAATCAACTTCGATGTTAGTCTTCAAGTAATGCCAATTAGGTTCTATATCAGGCATCGTATTAGGTGACCATATCAGGTAACATTTTCATGTAGTAGGAGACTCTTGGAGACAACATTCAGACCTGGTTACAGGTTTAAGAATGTGAGAAGTAATTGGGCAGAGTTTTTTTTTTTTTAAAGACTTTATTTATTCATTTGAGATGCAGAGATACAGAGAGAGAGCATGAGCAGGGCGGGAGGCAGAGGGAGAGGGAGAAGCAGGCTCCCTGCTGAGCAGGGAGCCCTATGTGGGGCTTGATCCCAGGACCCCGGGATCATGACCTGAGCCGAAAGCAGACGCTTAACCATCTGAGCCACCCAGGCGCCCCTTGGGCAGAGTTTTTAATCAAAAACATAAACTGATCAATTTGTTCTTATAGAGAACTTACAAAAGTAATTTTAGAAAACACCTGGAGGTATAATCCTTGATATCAGTACAATTTACTAATAATGGAGAAAATTGGGAATCAATTTCATCATCACTTTATAGTTTTTGTAGAGTTAATTGTATCTATATCTGTTTAGTTACCATTGTGTTTAGCGACCAGATTTATTGTCTTCATGGTTTTTCATTCCAGGTAAAAATGAACAAGCCAGGAATATTTTTCCAAATGATACTGGTTAAGAAAAAACAGAAGACCATAGTTTTAAATCAGTTACCTGTTAATATTCAGCAGCTATTGGCAATATGCTCTTCCAACAGTTTTTAGAATTGGTAGAGTGGAATGCCTAGTGTCGAGTTCCTTCATGTTGCCCTTCCCCACCATCTAGACAGAAAGCTTAATATGTTTAATATCTTAAACAACAGCAGTTATGTAGGAGAATTAGTTTAAAAAATAATAGAGGTAGTTGCCTTTTGAATTAAAAATCACAGAGACTCTAAATGCCACTTTGAAAAAAAAAATGAGTGCTATTAATCTACCCTCCCCAAATGGAACCTGGGGATATTAAGCTACTGTTGGCTGCACATCGGTTACACAAAACAGTGGCATCAGAGAGTCCAGATTAAAATAGAAATAGATTGTGTAGATGCTCTTTTGGCTCCAGAACATCCTTATAAGACACCTAGTCACACACAGTCTCCCTCTAATTTTCTAGCAACAATTTAAATAAATACAAGATGTGAGACAATAGTCCTAGTTCAGGGAAAAAAGGGCTTCAATTCCACCCAAGTTAATTGAGGCTAGAATCATTCCTGCAACATCTATGGCAATTTCACATTGGTGCACTTCAATTAAGGAATAATAAGAGTGCAAAGTAATTTATACTCATAGATTAGATGTCGTCAGTGAAAAATTACCGATTAACTCAAATGCGGTCTCTGGAGTGCTCACCAAGCATTTTAATGGGGGTCTCTCTGTCACCTCTTGTCCTAATATCTGGTCAGAAACTAGCAACACTCAAAATTTGCCTTTTAAAAGACTCAATATACCGGTTTTACACATCTATGACTTTCCTGTTTTAAAATCCCTAAACCACAACTGTTTAGTAGGAATAATCAGTTTTAATCATCTCCCATGTTTTCTATTATTTTGCCTACACTGTTTTCTTTTATTTCAATTCCTCTGGTTTTGTTTAGCATTAAAGGACATTTTCTTCAATAAAGTAACAACGAGAAGACATTTTTTTGGATAACACTATTATTCAAATGATCTATATTGTATTTTCACCTCAATGAACATACATAACTAACTTTCAACAGTGAGAAAATGTTGTGTTTGATGTAAAGAGAAACCAGATTCTTAATTACTTTTTCCTTAAACTAAAATTTTAAGTCTTAGTAGATGATGATCATCACGAAGAACATTTTGTGCATAATATGTTAGACTCTCCTCAAATTAAGCAGGAGGATTACCACTTGATTATCTGTTCTCAAATCAGTACTTTCTTAAGTGTCTAGAGACATGGGTAAGAAACAGTAAATTAAAGGAAAGAACTAAAAATAGCTTTATTGAAACCACCCCTTTCTATTCTCCAGTTATTATCTGAAGAAAAACAAACTGAAACATAAGGCAACTCACATTTATTTTATTAGGAAAGAAAATGGTCTACTTAGCAATTTACTCTTAGAGACAAAAGAGCAAAATTAAACACAAGTGAAGCAAGTTGATTTTTTCCCTTTGCCTGTGATGATGGAAGTGTCAAAGAGCTTGGACCTAATAAAGTCAGAAAAACCTGTGTCCTAAGGTGGGCTCTACCACTTACTAGTTGTGTGAATTTTGGCTGAACATTTTGACTTCCATGAAACAGGGTTCTCTGAAGAATGGGACAATACCTCAGTAGAATGTTGTGAGGATGAAATGTATTAGCATATGCGGACTTTATGTAGTAAAGGCAGTTCTCATTTTTGTAGGGTACATTTTCAAATAGGACACCAGAATAATTTCTAAAATGTTTCTGAGACATTTCTATCTGTTTCTCTCTGAACAAGTATTCCAGGGTCCTTTTTTTAAGAGTAAGGAATGACCTATACTGTAATTAGTGAGCACCTGCAATACCACCAACCTAACAGGACTTTTAGAGAACATATCAGTAAAGTTTAAAAAGAAGTTGGAATAGAAAAAGGGTAACAGAGGTTGATTTTGAAGAGGTTTCAAGAAAGAAAAGACCCAGGCAATGTAATATTAGGTAAAAATTTCTGCGCTTACAGTCATTAAAATGTGGTTCTGTGTTTGGCTTAGAAGTCTTGCTTTGTGGCAGCAGCTTATTTATACTGCTGACACTGTTTATTTAAACCTGTCATTGCCATAGTGACTAAGTCTCCAGCCTGCCCACCCATGATCCTGAAAGCCATGTTAAGTTATTCTGTGAGCCCTGGATCTGGGAAGATAGACACATTTGAAAGGAGAAATTTAAATATGATCTCTGAATTTCTTGAAGCAAAGGGTTATCAAAGCAGTAGGCAAAAGGCATCTTTTTTTTTTTGAGAAATTAGAAATGTTTGTAAGTGAATATTTAAATATACCAGTGGCTTGGGCCTGTTTAGGTAATTCTATTTAGCTTTGCAAGATTTGTGATTAAAAATGGTACATGATTAAACCCCAACATACACTCTCTCAACTTCTCCTGGAGTAATAAAAAACACATAGAGAAATAAAAAGCTTTAAATGACAATGAAGTCAAGGCTGGGAGTTATACTATAATAAGCATCTCAGAGGACTTGGAACTGATGGTGAAGTTGATCAAGCTGAATTCTGTTTCTTTAACATCTACAGAACCCATGCAGTGTACCAAGCAATCTAAGCAACTTACAAATGTTGACTCATTCAAACCCGATTAATCCTATTAGATCAGTATTATTAAGCGTTATTAACATCAGCTCACACAACTTGTTAAGCAGTAGAGCTTGGTTTTGAACCCAGATGCTCTGACTCCAAAGTCCTTTCAAAACCACTCTATTCTGCAGCTGTGAGAAACTAGATTAAGGATTACTTTGGGGAACAGGGTTGTTGTGCTGTGTTAGCACACATCCAAATTGACAAGAATGTGTGTGCAGATAGGTTTATTGTTTTAGTACCTGTCTCCTCTAAAGACACAAGATCCTTGAGGACAAGGGCTATGCTGATTTTGTTCCCTTCTGTATATTAAATGCCGGGAAGGTGTTCAAAGAAATTTTTTACTGGTGGATAATTGTACGCCTGAACGATGGCTAGAAAATTGTTTCCAAGGATTCTTGGCCCAAAAGTCCAAGATCAACACCTGGTTGGGCATCTTTCTCTCTATTGTATGAGAACTGCTTTTTAAAATTTTAATTGTCTATTGTTTTCTTTTTTCTTTTTTTAAAATTTTTTATTGTTAGGTTAATCACCATACATCACATCATTAGTTTTTGATGTAGTGTTCCATGATTCATTGTTTGTGCATAACACCCAGTGCTCCATGCAGAACGTGCCCTCTTTAATACCCATCACCAGGCTAACCCATCCTCCCACCCGCTTCCCTTCTAGAACCCTCAGTTTGTTTTCTTAATCATAAAAGCAGTAAACTAAAAATTTGAAACCTGAAAAGTAAAACAACAAAAATAAAAATATAAAATAGAGAAAAATAAATTATTCAGTTCATACTAGACAGAGAAACAATAACTTAGGTTATGAAATAAGAATTTTAAAAAGATACAGAGAAATATGATCAAATTTCCTAGTAATTAAAATGATTAAAGGGGCGCCTGGGTGGCTCAGTCAGTTGAGCCTCCTGACTCTTCGTTTCAGCTCAGGTCATGATCTCATGGGTGGTGAGATGGAGGCCCGCGTGGGGCTTGGTGCTCAGCGGGGGGAAGAGTCTGCTTGAGATTCTCTTCCTCTGCTCCTCCCCCCATTTGTGCTCGTGCTCTCTCTCTCTCTAAAAGAAATAAATCTTAAAAAATACTTTAAAATTATTAAAATTGAACTTTATTCACTTCCGCCTTTCTAGGAGGGAAATTGAAGGATAAAACAATTATTTAGTATTCAAAATTGTATGTAGCTCTCAAAACTAAGTTTTGTTACTGTTAGCAAGTATTAGACTAGGACAGCTCTTGTTATTTTAAGTAGTCACCAAATAAGTCAAAAGGCCATTTGAGTTGTAAAGTGGAAGACGTGGCACAAAAAAAACACCTTTTGGAAATTGGTGGGAGTGTGGAGACAGAAGAGAAAGTTGAGGAAAAAGTTAAAGCCCAGTATCTCCCCAGGGTTGCAGAATTCCCTTGACAAGACATGATCCACCTGGATTCCTGAGTTGGGGCCCAAACGAAGGTATGAAAAGAGCCATAAATCCTCTTATATATACCTTGTGCTTGAATCCTTAACTTTTGTTTCAAGATGAATGCAGGTGTGGTATATATTCTGAGCCTTTGAATATCTGAGAATAAGAATTTTGCTGTGGATAATATCCTCAGGTCACAATGTTTTTGCCTAAAACTCTATGGATGCTGTCCTCTCATCTTCTGTAATGAAGTTCCAGGGAGGGCTGGGGCCAGTGTAATTTTTTTCCTTTCTAGGTATACTATTGTGTGTTGGTTTTTTGTTTTCTTTATGGACTTTATTTGAGAGGGGCTGGAAAATGAGAGTATGTGTTTTTCATTCTTTGTAATTAAAAATGTTTTAGGATTTATCTAAATGTGGGTATCTTTTTTTTAGTCATTGCTTATAATGAAAGCTCTTTCAGTTTGGATGCTTGAGCCATCTTTTCAGCTCAAGAAAATTCTTCCATAATACATTTCATTATGCTTCTATTCCAATTTTTATATCTTTCTTAGAAAACTCTTCTATGGTTAGCTTTCCATATTTTTAATATCATACCTATTGTTTTCTCCCTCTTCAACGTTCTTTTCCTTTGTTTTTCTATATTCTGAGTAAGCTTTTAAAGTGTGACCTCCACATTAATGAACTGACATCAGTCATTTTGGATTTAAAATCTGCCATTATTATTTAATTCTCTTGATAGTCTTCCTTATCTCACTACCCATTTTTTAATATCAGCCTGCTGTCTTTTATTTCAATCTGTGTTCTCCAAGTTGATTTATACCTCTGTTTCAAAGGTAATGTACTATATATTCTAAGAAAAAATCAAATTTCCAAAATTATATTCTGGTTTCTATATCATTTTCAGAGTTCTGTTTTTCTTTTTGTATGATGATACCTTTCTCTTGCTTGATAATATTTTAGAATAGGAAATTATTTTCTTGATATTTTGATGTTTTCCTGATTTTTTTTTTCACCTTGAACATGGTATCTGGACCTGGAGTTTGTTAAATTATGAGTTTTGACTTTTTCTTAGTTCTCCTCAGTCAACTTTTCAACTGGCACAATCCCCTTCTTAGATCTAAGACTGGTTAACTGATTGATGTAAACTCTCCTTGACCCCGTTTTTAGCACCTACAATTTTATGGACTCTCTTTCTGCCATGCTAAAATGCATAGAAAAGTATTAACTATTGCATTAGCCAGGATTCCTTTATAAAAGGGGAAAACTTAAAAATGAATCAAGCAAAAAAGAGGAACAACAATAAAAGGAATTTATTGGAACATATGATAAAATAAACTAAAAAATTATTGGCATCAGGCATGGTTGAATCCAAGGGTTTAACCCCTACCATCAGGACCCTCTCTTGCATAAATTCTAGATACAAGGGGCCAAGGAAAGATCAATACAGTACAAACATACTAAATACAAAGATGTAAATACTCAGACACCTACCTTAGGTAGGTAGTCAATGATCAGAGCCAAAATATTCTACCCACACTATTGAGTAGCATTTACACAGTGTAAATGATATTTCATTTGAGGATAAGTAAAGAAAATTAAAGAGAAATTGAGAGAGAAAGAGAAAGAAAATTATCTGCATGACTGAGGATGAGTTTTTATCTCTAAAATTATTTACTACAGGGATTGGAAAACGAATATAGACAGTACTATTTTGCATTCTCTGTAGGGTACAAAAATATAGAGTTTATGAAATTGGATTAGAAAGTCGTAAGAATAAAATAAAGCCTGCATTGAAAATGGAATTTGTAAGGGGAAAGAAAAACTTAGGAAGCCTCCCTATAATAGATAATAAAAGAACAAAGATACAAAAACAAAGAAAGAACAGAAATTAGATAATGAGAAAATGGCTATGTAATCTTAGCATTATAGATATACATTCCAGAGGAAGACATCATCAGGGCAGTTACAAAGTGTGCAATTAGGAGGTACAAATTACCAAAGCAAAAAAAAAAAAAAAAAAAATCAAGTACAGGGGTACTTGTACTTGATTTAAAAACAAAATGAAACAAAACAAAACAACTGAGCATTCCAATGGCCTAGCATGGAAAGATACAAATATATAGACACCCAGTGAAAAAAATTTTATAACCATAAGGATAATTAATAAATCTTACTGTCAACTATACAGGTAAAATGCTGCCCATAAAGGAATAAAAGTCTGACTAGCAATTAACTCCTTTGAGACATAAAATACCTGGAGACAATAGAAAAAGTGTTACAGAGTTTTCAGGGCAGGATATCAACTTATGACTTAAACATTTTATTCTAACATAAAAACAATGGAATGAGGGGGGTAGGAGGGATGGGGTGGCTGGGTGATAGACATTGGGGAGGGTATGTGCTATGGTGAGTGCTGTGAATTGTGCAAGACTGTTGAATCACAGATCTGTACCTCTGAAACAAATAATGCAACATATGTTAAGAAAAAAGAAAAAGAAGAAGATAGCAGGAGGGGAAGAATGAAGGGGAGTAAGTCGAAGGGGGAGACGAACCATAAGAGACGATGGACTCTGAAAAACAAACTGAGGGTTCGGAGGGGAGGAGCATGGGGGGATGGGTTAGCCTGGTGATGGGTATTAAAGAGGGCACGTTCTGCATGGAGCACTGGGTGTTATACACAAACAATGAATCATGGAACACTACATCAAAACTAATGATGTAATGTATGGTGATTAACGTAACAATAAAAAAATAAAAAAAAACAATGGAATGATAACTTCAGATACACTTGGCTCAGCAAGTAATGCCCACTTTGCAAATATTACTTAAAGATGCATTTCACCTGACTAATCAATTAAAACTCGGAATTTAAAAATAGTGAAATTGTATCTCTAAAGGACTAGTGTGATAAAAAATTGTTAAACATAATTAATATTCTAATAATTGTAGATTTGGGTAGGCAAATGAATAAAACATAACACATTACTGAAACAAAAGCTGTACAAGCTATAAATAAAAATTAATGTAAAATTTAGGTCTAAACATAGAATATATAAACAAATTAAATTGGGAAGGTGGCAAATAAAGGTGAAGATAAAGTATTTGAAATCTCTAACATTAAATTAGGAAAGCAGAAAGGATTTTATTTACTTGTTGACTTTACCAATGAGTTAACTCTAATAATAATTTTTTTCTAATTTCTTAAAAGCAATGTATTAGAATGCAAGTTCCATAATTTTTGTGTTTTGGTTACTGATGTACCTCAACTGCCTACAACATTTTCTGCACATAGTAGGTACTTAATAAATATGGGTTGAATGAATTAATGAACTTATTACTCTTAGAAGCACAGTGTGTATATGTATGCATTTACTTTTATAGGTTTGGAAATAGAGGTACTCACTGGGAAACTAAAAGTAAACCCACAGAGTCCATATAATAAAAACAACAAAAAATGAAGAGAGCAGCCAGAAATTACAACCAAGATAAAACAACAACAACAAAACAAAACAACTAAAGCTTAAATAAGGAAGACCAGGAAGAGTAGCAAAGATAATAAATACAAATGGGAAAAATTCTACTTTTAAAAGATACAGAATTTCTGACTGGTTAGGAAGCAAAATCCAAATAAATGCTGACTGCAAGCAACACATTAAAAAAATGTAAAAATCAATGGATGAACAAGCTTTGCAAGGTGAATACAAACTAAAAGCAATCATTGAGGGTAGTATTAAATTTAGACAAAGTAAAAGTCAAGAAAGTCAAGAAAGTCAAAAAAGTCAATTAAACAACTTGATTTTTTTTTCTAAAGAGGGACTTTTTTTGGGATCAGAGTTATAACCTGCAATGAAAATAGTTGTCATGAATCTTTACATGTCAAAGAGAACAATATTAAAATATGTAAAACAAGCCTCTTAGAAATATAACAATTAAAAATTAATAAGAGAAACATTGGTAGAAGCACAATTATTTTAGAAGACTTTTATATAACTCTGGGCATTTGACAAACTATATAAAATATATATGGGCACAGAGAATTTGAATTACATGATTTGAATTCCCTGTTGTTTAGATTATAGGTTGAGTTAACATACCTGTATGGAACCACAAGCACCTTATAGAGAGTACAAGTTATTTTCAAGCACCTATGTTATATTTACCAAAATTGATTATACAACAGGCCTCAAACTTTTACAGATTTCAAAAAGCAGATTAAAAACATTCATTCAATTATTTATTTATTGCTACTTATGAGGGCCAGCACTCAATATTTGTGAGCCAGCATTGTTCCAAGCATTGGAAATACATTAGTGAACAACACAGACCACTCCCTGACTTCTTGGATTTTAAGTTTAGGTGGGGGAAAGACATGAATAAATAAGCAAGCCCGTAAATATATTGTATGTCAGATGGTGGAAAGTGGTATAGAAATAAAGAAGGGTAAGGGGAACAAAGGATGAAGATTTTGGAAGAGTTCACTTTATTTCTTGCTCTTTTAGGGGTTATTTTTCTCAAACCTATGGGGAATTTGGGCTATCCTTAGTTCTGCTCTTTAAGACAACGCTATTCTGTTTAGAATTAAGCCTTTTATAATTTTACGTAAGATATGTGACCATAACATGGAAGTTAACAAATCCACACTTTTAATATGCAAGTAGCAACCATAAATCCTATTTGTAGCCACAAGGAACTTAAGTAGATAAAATATCAAGCCTATTAAGGAGGATTTTCCATTTTTAATTAAAACAAATTCCCTATTTTGTTTTCTCTGGGTCTTTGGAATCTGACCTTATGATGCATCTGACCAGGATATTATAAAAGAATAACTGGGTGACATGCACTTGAAAAGGTTTGTTAAACTGAGCTAGAGTCATTATCTCACACAGATGAAGAGGAATACCAGAGAATGAACAAGTAACTGTATTAAGAAGTATGTGCTCTCCGTTGTTCACTTTTCCTCACACCATACTCACTGAAGTTAATTATAACCACTCCCCAGGACTGAGGTCTTAGCCCAGAGGAAAAGTTCAAGGGAAGGGCGGTAGGAGGACTGGGAGTTACACACTTTGCATATTCCAAAGAGAGGAAAGGAGGTGACAATTCTTATTCAATCCCCTGTTTTGCTGGGCTAAATGTTCTCCCGAGTAGATTTCTAAATGAATTTGGGGAAGACATCCTTAAAACTTCAGGACATATGAAACTTTAGTGACAAGGTTGGGAAAATTCAGGCCAAATGCTCTACAGGTTTGTTTCATTTTATGTTAATATTAAAACAAAACAAAACAACAACAAACAAAAAAACTAGCCATCATTAGAACAGTGAGAGCAATAATTTCCTTTTTTTTTAACAAAGCCCAGAAGGATAGGATATAAAAACGTGCATCAAAGAGAAGAAATGTGAAGATAAATTATTTTAAAATTCAAGATACAAGATAATTTTGGGAAGAGAAGATTTTTCTTCTATATTTTTAAATTGAGGTTATAAACTACACAATTTTATTTTACATTAATTTGGTGCTAAAAGCATAACTGAGTGATTTAGTGTGGAATGACTAAATTTCATATTCTTTTTATTCATATGGAACTTAAAGTAGGTTGCTGAAAAGAACTATAGAAAATTAAAGTTTAAATACCCACATAAAGAATAAAAGGAAAAAGAAACTATATGTCAATATGTCATAGGCACAACCAAATATAAGCTAGAAATTAGCATACAATAATGACTGTAATAAACACTGACTTTGCATTATTACTAAAAAATTAAATGGCTAGGGTGATAATGGTGACTGCTTTTTAGAGGTTTGGTATTCACTAAATGCCATCTTCAGTGTAGCACTCTCTCTGTGGAAATCCCCCCAGTTTGCAAATCATTCCTTTGGCTGCAGAGGATACTCATCTAAATATTCCGCTATCATTATGCCATAAAATCAAGGAATGTGCAACTTCATGATTTTATAGAGGATTAACCCAGACAGAAAGGCAATGCCATTTCTCCACATAGCCACCAGGAAGAGGAGCCTTGCAGGGTAGAGCCTTGCAAGATGAGAAAAGAGTCAGGTGTGGAGCATGTCAGCATCCACCAGGCCAGCTTAACTTGAAAGCAGCATCCTAGTTGGGGGTTCTGGGATGAAAGAAAGGCACAAGAGCCCCAGGAGTCCACAGGCACCCGGACTGGGGAGAGTGCTACCATGCAGAGAAGCTGGGAACTACCAAAGGCAAGTCCGCCTATTTTTCCGTTCCTCCAACACCAGTGCTGTTGGTGGCCTGCAATCTTCAACACTGCGCAACACTGCTTTGGAAAACCATGAAAGAGAGTCTGTTGTCGACTGCTTAGGCTCCCTCACTCCTACAGTCAGCACTTCCCATTTGTCATGAGCTAGTCCTTCACATCTTACACTCCCAAGTCCTTAATTTCCTCCAGCTCCCCTTATAAATCATTCCTCAGCAAGCAGATCTCCATATGTAGGCAATAAATGGCAAACAGTTTTCTTGGAAGGACTCTGACAAACATCAACTGAAAAAGGAAATTCCTTTTGACTAAATATCTATCTTTGAGCACATACTCCTAGGCACTCTGGGAACACAGAGACAAAGAAGATCCAGTCTTTGTAGGTCAGTAAGGAGCACAGACCTGTAATAAGATAGAGTATGAAAAGTATAACCATAGAAAAATCTAGAAAACAGAGAGGTAGCACAAAAAACCTAAGGAAGACTTCCTGGAGGAAATAATGATGGCTAGCTGTTGCAGGATAATAATAGCAAAAGCGGGCATTTATTGAGCAGTTTTATATTGTCGGTAGGAGCCAGATTATGAAGGATCATATATGTCATGCTGAAAACTGCTCTTCTAATCTTACACCAAAGTTCAATGTGGGGCTTTCACATGCAGGGGTGAAGCAGACGGTTACACGAATCTTCTATCAATTTGACAGCAACATGGAAAGTATATTGGGGAAGTATAAGGCTAGAGGGATAAAAATCTGTTTTAAAGATTATTGGATTATTTTTAGTGTGGAATGATGTCAACTAAACCTAAAGCCCCAAGAATAAGAAGGGAAAATGCTAGATGATTTTTTGCACATAACGACAGTTGAGTCTGTTACTCTGAGGTTTATTTGTGTAATATCAGGGATTATACCTTCATCAAACCCAGACATTTTTGAGAGCGAAAGGGGACATTATTAACAATCATATCTAGAGAGGCACTGTAAATAAACCAAGACTATCCCAGGTAAACTTTTAAATTAGTTGTAAGAAACTGGTGGTAGCCTGACAGAGAAGTCATTTGCGGGTAGAAAGGAGAAACATCTCAGAATGCACAAGGTACAAGTGGTCAACTTTTAACAACTGCCCCGCTGAATCCTAACTCAACCTATTATTTTTGGGAAACAAAGGGCAGATATGCGATATTTTCCAGCTAAGACTATCAGACATAAAACTACCCAGCATAGACAGGCTTCCAAAATTACTGTGACAACTAACTTTCCACTGAGGTGATTTCTCAATGTCCTGCACCTTCCCGTGGCTCTAGTTTGCTCCTCCTTTGGACATTTCCCAATTCTCTCTTAGTTCCTAGAGGAACAGAGCTAAAGGGGCAGAACAGTCCATTCACCTGGCTGTGCTGTGACTGGGCTGGCAGAGGGGTTCACAAGCTCCCCTTAGAGCTTGAGCAGTATAGACTTTAGCAATGAGTCAGACGTGCTTTTGGGTGTTGCTGCTGGATAGCAAATTGACACCGAAATGAAAGCAGAGAGATAAATGTCTTCTCCTTTGAATTCATTCGAAAACTTCCCGCCGTGTGGATTAGGGTTTAAGTTTTCATAAACCAACCATAGGCTAATATTTTTAAATGCTTTGCTATGTTTTATACCATTTTTAATCTGATTTCTGTGATTTTAAAAGGCATTTAGTGACTATAATAGCAGTGCATGCCATTGTTGAAGAATTAGGAAAAAAAGGTAAAAAAATGAAAATAATTATCACCCATAATTTCTTCACCTGAATATCTACTGTTAAACAAGAGAATTTCTTACATTTATGTAAATAATGTGTACAACTTTCATGTGGCTTTTTCACTTAAAATTGTATCAGAAATAATTCCTTATACCATGAAATTCACTTCAAATATATGACATGTAATAACAGGATAATACTTTGTCTTGTAAGTATACTATAATTTATTAATAATTTCTTTATATTTGGACATTTAGACGGATGCCAATGTTTCACTAAAGCAACTAATGCCGAGGTGAAAGTTTTTGTGCATACATCATTCTTTTCTGTATTCTGATCATCTTTAGATTTTTAATAGTGAAAGTACTGGGGAGAACTTTACTCATATTTTAAGGTAGATATATACTGTGAAGTTTCTTTCAAGAAAGTTTATATCATGTCACGCACTAATACTATTGAATGTTGGCTCCATATCATTATATTACCCTTAGCACTGGGAATTCTAACTTGTAATCATCTCTGATAATGTCATGGGGGAAAACGGCAGCTCATTCTCTTTTAATTTATATTTCTTTGATTTTTTAGTGAGGCTGCAAATTTTCTCATGTTGTTTACGAATACATTTAAGCTTCTTTGATTGAAATTTTCCCAGGAAGACGCTTATCTCAATTCTCAGTCATCTTTTGAAGTTGAACATAGTGTTTTTTCAATTTTATACTTACTTTCCAATGATAAGGTCTCACAAAGCATCTAGGAAGATGCTGTGCACATAGTGGGTGTTCAGTACGTATCAGGGTGAGAGCCTTATTGGCATCTCACCATATTGCTATGAATGATCATGTAAGGATTTCACTAGTAGGAAATTCTTCTAGAAAAATGTATCTGAAGACTATAGTGAAATGGGGGAAAATGTTTTGATGAGAAGGAACTTATTTATTTATTTATTTAAAGATTTTATTAATTTATTTTACAGAGACACAGCAAGAGAGGGAACACAAGCAAGGGGAGTGGGAGAGGGAGAAGCAGGCTTCCCGCTGAACAGGGAGCCCAATGCGGGGCTCGACCCCAGGACCCCAAGATCATGACCTGAGCTGAAGGCAGACACTTAACCCACTGAGCCACTCAGGCGCCCCTCAGTCTTACTTTTAGATGAGGAAACTGAGACTCACACATTTTAGAAAACTTGCACAGATCTCACAGTTAATAAATGGCAGACTCACAATTAAAACCTATTTCTGCCTGGCACCAAAGCCCATGTTCTTTCTAGTTCACTTTTTGTCTCCTGTTATAAGTCCTTTAGGTCTAGTAGCTCATTTGATTTTCTAATACTTCTATATGATGGGACCTATAAGGACCTATTTTACTGTTGGGAAATGAAAACACAGAGAAGTAAAGAATTCACTCAAGTTCACACAGCTAGTAAGCAGCAGAGCTAGGAATCAAATTCAGGCAGTCTGACACTAGTCTGTACATTGAATCCCAACACTGCACTACTACCTGATGTGCTAGGGGGATAGATGGAATCAATGAACTTCAGTGGAAATATGATATTACAGCCTAATTTCTACCATGTGACACCATTCAGGAAATGATCAATGTCTGCTTTATAATTGCTACATGTAATAGTCTATTTACATGATGAATATTTGTACTATTTCTTGGTCCCCACAGAAACCTGGTAGACTAGAAACACCATGTAATTATCTTGTCAACAGTTTTGTAGAAAAATGTTTATTTGGGGGCAGGCCATACTCAATAGAAGAGCTGTGAAAAGAAAGGACATGTTTCATGCTATAGTTTAAAATGAAATTTTTTTTTTACCTAATGTAAATAAAGGGCAAATGGAATTTTATTTGCAGGAGCATATTATCAGTGGAATTAAAATGCAACTATATAGTTACCCTGTGCTGAATAGCATCTATGCCACACTTATTTTCAAAAAGATATTTTAAGAAATGTCCCCCTTCCCCTTATATGCATAGTGAAGAAAAAACATTGGCGTCTCTAGTTCTGTTTCCTTAGCCCCTATCGCATAGTAGTATCCTGCAAATGCATGCCTTTGGGGATTAAGGTAAATGATTTATGCTAATAGAACCATGATTAGACTCATAATCGAGCCAAATTCTGTTATGTGGAACTGCATGCCATTTGATTTGCAAAAGTTGTTCCATCTGACTTTACAGGAAGATACACTGATGATCTATCATTTTAATTTCTTTCATGAGCACTCACTGGAAAAAAAGTAGCAAATGACGAGGTTGTTTATTTGTTACAGTAAGGCTCCTCCAAAATCAAATGAACAAAGGTAATCTTAATTTCATGAATTAATTATCTTAATAAATACATAATTAACTGAGGAATTCTCTTTGGAAAAGCCAATTGAGAAATAATTTCAATATAAGGAAGTAGAAAGAGACAAAACACAATAATTCTGAGCTAATAAAAAACCATTTCCCACCATCATATATGGTATAGAAACTTTCCTAAGTATATGTACAAACATACATCAAATATCACTTAAGCATATATAATGTGCAAATTACATCATGTTTGATTCTGTTATTTGAGATCATACATGGCCAAATTTACAGGCAACTAGCCAAATTAAATTTTTAATACACTTGGTATACCTGTATAAGACAAATACATGTTAGATTATGCTAACATTAATTTCTTTCTCCATCTCTGTACTTGGAATATAATTCCACTTGGATTAATTTAATAATGCTATTTAATAAATATTTTTGAAAGATTGTTGGAAATCTGGGTCCCAATACCAGACACATTTGCCATCAGACATCTATTAATCTTTAAGACATATTCTTTGCCTTTTTGGGTCAAAGTTTTCTCATCTGTGAAATAAATAGGTTGAAATAGATGAATTCTGAGGTTCTTTTTTTGTTATAAAAATTATACTAAAAATGTGACTGCACTGATAAATTATGAAATGATTAAAAGTAAAAAAATAATTATATTAAGTGTGCTTAGAAAAATCAAGAGGAGATTAAGGAATAGAAGAGAATTGTGTTTGAATGCCTGTTGTAACTCTGATGAGCTTTGTGACCTTCTATTAACTTTTTTGAGCTTCTGATTCCTCATCTGTAAAATAGAGATGGCAGTAAAAAATTTAATTCCCCCCCCAATAAGTAGGAAAAGTGAGTATTCCCTCAGGTGGCTGTGTTTTAGTCTGACAATTTCACAAGAATTTGGTTAATATAATGAATCCATAGCATTTAAAAATGTCTAAGTGTTCAGTTAGCTACTTGTACAGGTAATAAACATTGGTTTTTGCTTTTCACATAAAGTCTATGTGAACCTGGCAGGTAAGTACAGGGATTGCTCATTCCCATTTATAAATTCAAGTAAAGCCTAAGAAATTAATCTTCATTACTCTTAACAACTTGCCTATTATAAACCTTACTAGACCAGGCCTAGGATTATCTTTAATATTCAAAATCATTAAAAGTCAAGGGTCCTATCTCTACTTGCTTTCATTTCTTATATACCAGTAATAAATAATCAGGTCTTTGAGATATAACTTCATTAAACCACATGTGCTCCTTTGCAGCTGGGACAAATGGAAAAAGTCATCACCTCCAGAAGTGAATAATTCCCTGAACTGCCAATTTGGATAGAATGGCCATAATCACGCAGCCCAAGAAATAGGGGAAATATTCATAAAGGAATATTTCAGCAAGTCACTTCTTATTTTAGTGTTGTTTTAAATTTTAGTGGATGGTATACAGCCCTTTTTAATTGAGTAACAGACATATAGCACCTGGTTCTTATGTCATAAAATACTTAAAAAGTAGAGGAAATAACAATAAAATTCAGTGCATCATGAGTCTAGTAAAAGTTAAGTTCAATAAAAACTAGCTTAAAAAGTGTCTTATACATAGATTGTCTTTAACAGCACCCCAATGTTACAGCAATATGGAAATCTCACACAAACTAGCACTTAAAATTACCACTTCAGGGTCATGGTAATTGAATTAGGAAAAAAAAACACTCTAGAGAAAATCCCTCTTAAATCATGACCTGCTTAGTTCTTCATACTGAGTTCTTGCATTGTATGAGAGATGAATAGTCACAGATACACCTAGATAACCAGCGGGGGAGCAGGTAATAGTCCATCTCTTCCTTCTATGACGCATTATGTGCCTTTAATTAGAAACCATATACTTTCTTGGCATCCACAGTTATTTCCTAGCTGTACTCATAAAGAACTTCCATGCTTTCTTCATAGCTGAGACAATTCCAGCCATCTGTCTCTTAATCATCTCTTTGAACATATTTTGATGATCCAGGGGATAATTAAGTCTTGGCGGTCATTAGTGAGTTTTAATTTTGTTTCATATAGGAAACATGACATTCAGTATAAAGGAGAAAACTATGTAGAAATTTGCAATCATGTCTGCACAAATTTTAATAAAAAAGATCCTTCTGCTCTTTTGCTATATTTCACATTGCTATTTCTGTTCTAGAAGTCTTTTCCTTGACTTGTTTAATATGCTTTGCTACCCTAGAGTTTAACTGTAACAATACAAAACAAAAACAACCTCAACTACCCAAAAAAGTGAAGACACTTCATAGTCCTAATTATAAACCTTGTTTTTCTCCACCCTTATATTTCTGATTTGCAAGAATAATCTAATGGCACAGGGATAAACCAACAGTACAAGGCATGCTGTATCACTTTGATTATCCATGTTACAAGTTGGGTTGGGCCAGATGCTGGTTGTTGAATTTTCTCCTCCTCTTGCCTACCACACAAAATGAATGCCCATTAATTCCAAGGGTAGGGATCCCTGAAAAGGGTTACTGGGATCTGAAAATCCTTAAAATTCCAGACATATTTTTTGTCTGGAGAAAAAGGCCATATTTTTCATTGAAATTTCAAACAAGATTCCAAACTCTTGTCTTGGGATTATTTGAGAATATTATTTTATAATTAACATCTTAGGCTACACAGACAGCTCTTCCTAACCCAGGTATGGAATTAATAAGGTAAATAGGACAGTTGTCTTTTTCTGTGCTGGAGAGAGGAAAAGGTCAGGAAGAATAGGGGAGAGACTGTATTGAACCCAAAATAAAAACATGGGCTATTACTCAGAAGGTTCAGATTTTCCTTTTGATTTAACCCATGAAACTCTCCAAATTTGTACTTATCAATTGTTCCATCTTGACCTCAGATTCCTTGTCTCTAAACAGAGTGTGTTGGGTTACATTAGTGATGTTCAAAGCATGTTCCTTGATGTCCTAAGGGGACTGGAGAAATATGGAGAAGTAGTTCAGTGACCCTCCCACGATGAAAGACTAGTGCATAAAAGCTCAGTGAGCTTCATGAACCTCCTAAAGGGGAAGGTAGAGGTAGTAGATGCCAAGTGAGTATACGGAGTTACATCTTCAAGTTAGCAACTTTAAGTTATGTTAAGTGGTTCCTTTGGATGCTCACATCATTCCTTTTTGGAGATTTTGAAATTGCTCAAACTTCTAGGAGAATATTTTATATATGGTGTAGTAATTATTATTTTACAATTCTGTTTCCTCCACTGAATTGTCAGTAACTCAAAAGAGGCATTATTTCTTGCCCATCTCTGGAACCTAAGAAGTAGTTGTTATATGGAAGGAGAAAGATAAAGAGAAGGTGAAGGAAAATAATTGGTGCAGCAGTATGGAAGATGGATTAAATGTTCACAAAACAAATAAGAGACAAGCAGAATGTCAGGACTGTCATGCGATGATTGTCTACGCAGTGGGATGGAGAAATGTGATTAAACTTGAGAGATAGTCAAGAGATAGAATGCTTATGACTTCATGGCCAACTTGGCAGGAAAGATGGGGGAGGAGGGTCCAAACCAACTTTCAAATTTCTGTATTGGGGTCTCATTAACCAGGAGAGAAAATACAGAAAGAGGACCAATTTGGGAGGTAATGATGATTTGTTAAATTATGGTCATGTTCCTGGGGGCACCAAGTCATGTGTCTTTGGGTACTCTTTGTGATTTAAGATGCCAAATGTGTTTATTTTTGTGGAGAGCAGTCAACAGAGTTTGAAAAACATTTCTTTAAGAAGTACTCATGAGATACTCAGTTGTCAACAAAGTACTTATTCTCAATTTAGGACACATATTTAGAAGTCAGCAAAAGACATCTGGCTATGCACAATAATTTGAGAGTTGCCAGTGGGCGGGTTAGTTTAAGGCAGGTGAGTGGGTGAGATTAAGTAAAGGAAAAGTGAAAAGGAAGAAACCCTGGAGAATACCAATAGTAAGGGATAGACAGAGGAAAACAAGACAGGAAAAGAAACCAGAAAAGTGTCCTGAAAGCTAAGAGAGAAGACCAAGCTTGTTAAGAAGCTAACTGTGTGTGATACTTAGGTTTTATGCCAAGAAAATTACATAGATTTGAACTTTTCCTGTAGGAACTTAGCATCAAGTACCAAAACGACATTGGCCAGACTAACAATAAATATAAAAAGCAGAATAGGCACACGAACTTGGCACAAAGGGAGAGGAAGATAGATGAAGCCCATATTTGGTTAGGACGGCAAGGGTAGGAGGAGATGTGGGAGGTGGTGCGAGGGATAAGAACAATGTGATGTTGTCAGCTCTCCTCTGATCAACGTGAGAGCCCTGTTAGCAGAAGGTAAAGTATTCTCAGTGATTTACAGAAGAGATATATAGAGCCCCTGAAGGAGTTCTGATCGGCTACTCTCCTCTCTGGTGGCACAAAACATGCAAGAATTTAGGCAAATAAATCAGATAAAATGTGAGAATTGATTTTGAAAATGTGAAAAAATTAGTGGTACACTTCAAAAAGTAAAGTACAACCTCAGAATAGTAAAAGTACAAGGAAAAAAAAGATGTGTTTTCAAATAAACACTTCCATTTATATCAATTCAACAACTCCATATGGTAAATAGATACAAACAGCAGCTAGGATGGTCTAATCAACGCCTGGGAAGAAATGGATGAAAGAAATGAGCCAGTGGTGTGCACGGGGAGATTACATTTACATGTGTCTTGTGAACCTGAAAAATGGAAGAGAATTGCAAACTCATAGAAAAGAAAACTTTGCTTGCCCAAACAGGAATCTTATTTGGCCAGATATATTGACTGAGCTGAATCTAATGAGTTCTTGTGCCGATGCAAAATGCACCCCAAACCTAACCTAGGAACCTTTTATTCTAAAAAATGATTAAATGAGAGAGAACCATGTTGATTGTGAAATAGTAAGTTATTTGCTTTGCAAGCCACATCTTACCTCTGTTCACTATACGAAATAATGTGTGCATTGATTTGGGGTGGGGAGAATGCTCTGATTTATAAGTTTTCTAAACTTTAAATTAGATTAACTTTTGTCTACTGAGTCTCCGTATAGAGCAAAAGAATGAACTCTTAACCCTAGAAGTCTTATGTTAGTTGAAGTATTCACAAAATAAAGTATGAGAAAGAATTATACAGTCTGCTTCTATTATAGTTATCTAAGAGGTTTCAAATAAAATAAATGCTTGCTGCATCAGTTAACATACCATAAGGTCAAGCAGACTGTGTCTGTGTATAATATGTATATGCAATAACCCATTAGTGAAAGACTTATGATTTAAATTATTTGAATACTCATGTCTAGTCATCTCAAAATATTAAAAGATTGAGGGCTATAAATTTAATTCTCCTACTGAAGGGGGTTGAATAGTATCTCCTCAAAATTTATGTCCCCTTGGGACCTCAGAATATGAGTTTATTTAGAAATATGATCTTTGCAGATATAATTAGTTAAGATAGGGTCATACTAGATTAGGGTGGGCCTAAAATCCAATGATTAGTGTCTTTATAAAAGAGAGGGACACTCAAACATGAGCACGCAGGGGAAAAGCTATGTGACTGATGGAGCCAGAGATTGGATGATGCAGCTATATGTTAAGGAACAGGAAAGATTGCTCAGAAGGGGCAAGGAAGGTTCTTCCCTAGAACCTTAAGAGAGTGTGCACGGTCTTGCCAACAATGTGACTTTGGATTGCTAGCTTCCAGAACTTAAAGAGTAAATTTCTGTTGTTTTAGACCACCCAGTTTGTGGTACTTTATTATGGGAGCCCAAGGAAAGTAAAATACCCACTATTTTAGAAAAGAAAATGTTTATGTATGTTCACATCAGTACAGCTTACTCAGAAATCTGGCTTTAATCAACTTCAAGGTTGGTTCATGACACCAAGAAGTTGAGTGACTTCCCCAAGATCATTCGGTACAGGTGTCTGTGTTGTAATTAGAACCCAAGACCACCAACTCTTGGAAGTCTTTGCAATAGTCACAGTCTCTTGCTGCCTCTGACTTTGCAAGGATAATTCTATAGAAAAATGACTCTTGTAAATCCTGCTGTCAGTCAGTAGGAGCCGGCAAAGTGCTTGCGCTGATGGCTTCTGTGATTAGAATGCAGGGAAAACAGCCCCACAGTCTGGCTTATAAAACAAGCTAAAGTGTCGCCTGCTTCCTCACCTCATCATTTCTAAAATGGTACTTATCTTTCAAGCCACAAAACAGTGCTGATGCCAAGGCCATAAAAAGTATTATATGGTTCTGCCTGCCATCTTTTCAAGGTGGGCTGGCAAAGCAGAGGACCACAGACAGAAAAATGGAGTAATAAAGTTTAAATAGTAGGCAATAATATTAATCTGCTGTGCTGCAGGGCCGATTAAGAGATTGAACCAACTCCCTGCAGTTCTAATTGGATTTTCCTGTGTTTTCTACAACCCTTAGGGCTCTACCCTGATAAATCCTATTTTTGCTTGCCATTTATTCCTCATGAATGACTCTACATAATGGGCTTATCTGTAAAAACACACAAATGCTTGTATTGTCATAGAATATTCTGTGATTTTCTTTGTAGACTGTGGGCATGTGACTTTCCAAAGAGCAAGTAATCAATACACTGAGTCTCTGGGCTAATTGCTGTCTAGATATTTCATATATGTAATAAGTAGAAGGCTACAGCTCAGGTACTGAGAAAGCACAGTCATATGTAAAGTGATGTCCTAGAAAACTGTATTATGTTGACACTAGGAAAATAGATCCATACTTCATTATGGATAATATCTGAGGTAATCAAATGTAAAATGAAAGAGGAATAAAACTTTATGTATACACATGTCAGGGATATTTCTCAAATCTGCAAGATCATTTTTACATGGTCAATTCGCTATTTTTTTTAAAAGATTTATTTATTTGTCAGAGAGAGGGAGAGAGAGAGAGCGAGAGAGCACAAGCAGGAGGAGCGGCAGGCAGAGGGAGTGGTAGGCTCCCCGCTGAACAAGGAGCCTGATACAGGACTTGATCCCAGAACCCTGGGATCATGAACTGAGCTGAAGGCAGACGGTTAATTGATTGAGCCACCCAGGTGTCCCGATTTACTATTATTTTTGAAATAATGGTATCTTTGCCTGAATTCATCTTCACGTGTGTGTATATGTAGCCAAAGAATACTTTTGTCAGAATATCCTAATCACTATTTGGTTATGATTCCAATAACAACCATTTAGCTCTAGTTATAAAACACTAATTATGTATTCCTAGGTCTAGATCAGAGATGGAAAGAGTGTGAAGCAGGGTCTCAGTAGGTGCGTCTCTTCAGATCTCCATACTGATTTACATCCAAAATTTTGATTGAGTAGGTCTGCCCAGTTTGTCTGATTTTATCATGTGTGATGCTAGTGATGCCTCTATTTTCTTTCGGTATGCTTTTAGTTTTGGTTTAGTTGGGTACCCTGAAACTACATACCTTTGGGGAGTTGTTCACCACAATCTCCTCACAAATTCTCAAACTCAGTAAGTTGCCCAAATTTTCTGCTTCAGACTCAGTGGACAACATCCCTGCTCTCCAGCTTGTGGTGTTTTGCCCATCAGACTCTGTGGACACTTTAGTCCTGACTGCCAATTACTGTTGCATCGTCTCTCTGCCTGGTCCCTTCCTGCTACAGTGTTCATTCTGTCTTCTAATTTCTTCTTTTTACTATCTTCCAGATGGCTCCTACTTGTCTGATCCCCGGTGGCTGCTCTTCTGACCCAATGCTGACATCTGGGAAAACTGAACTGCAGTCAGCAATCCTGCTTGTATTTCTGATGGTGTGTCTTGCCTTTATGCTGTTTCACCTGAACCAAACATCCCCCGACCCTCCTGGTTTTCGCTTCCAAGTCTGACCAGTGATTTCTAACCACCCATAACAACAAATGTTTACTAAAGCAGGTATCATGTGCCAAGGCATTGGACTCCTGGGGATGCAAGAGTGAAGGGACACTGTCCTTATTTTCAAGGAGCTAATGGCCTGTCCAGGATAGATCTGTTTTGTTGTACTCCTACTATGCAGTAGGAGGTTTATACTTAAATCTCACAGCTGTGGGTTCTCTAGACTTGGCAGACTTGGTAGCCATCTGGGATGTTTGCTAAAACGTCAAAGACCTGCACTGCATTCTAGATTTATCGAATCAGAATCTTCACGAATGGGGTAAAGGAATCTGCTTAAATAAGCAACCCCTATGACTATGTGATCATGTAGCAGATCATCTGAGGAACCTGCCTTGAGACTTACTCTCATAGCAACTCTATGGAGTAGGTTTAATAATCTCCATTTTACAGATGAAGATACTGGAGAAGAGTGGAAAGTTATGTAACTTTCCCAACCAAAGAGTGGAAGAGGCATGAACCAAACCCAATCTATATGGCTTGAAAACCATTATCATTTTCACTCTATTCCTTCACAAAGCCTCTTACCTGTGATTCCCCTTCCAGAGTGGTCTCCCAGACAATCTGTATAATAATAGCTGTACCTGGTACTATTGACAGCTGTGATGGTTAATTTTAGATGTCAACTTGACTGGGTCATGGGGTGCCCAGACATTTGGCCAAACACTATTTTGGAAGTGTCCGGGAAGGTATTTCTGGATGAGATTAATTTGAATCATACACTGAGTACAGCAGATTGCCCGCCCCAATGTGAGTGGGCTTCATCCAATCAACTAAAGACCTGACTAGAATAAAAAGGCCAAGCAAGAAGGCTTGACTGTTGAGCTGGGATGTTGGTCTCTCCTGATCTTTTGTATTAGACTGCAACATTGGTTCTTTTTGGGTCTTGAACCTGCTGGCTTTTGGATGGGAACTACACATCACCTTTTCTGGGTCTCTCCATCTTACAGTTTGCAGATTTTTGGGTTTCTCAGCTTCCATAACTGCATGAGCCAATTATATTTACACACACACACACACACACACACACACACACACACACACACACATATATCTTATTGATTTTGTTTCTCTGGGAGACCCTCACTAACATAATAGCATTTTCTAGAATTTTAGAAAATAGAGAACCATTTTTTGGATATCTTGACAAGTTGCCTGAAATAAACTGGACATTTCATACTTATTTTAAAGAGTATGAACTGAGTATGAACAGATATGGCAGAAAATGATCTAGGTCAGAATGAGTCACCAGCTGAACATAAACCAGGATTGTTCTGTCAGAACTAGAGCATCATCCCAGTCTTGACAAATGGCAATAACAGCCCAGAGGCAATCCTTGCACTTTAGGGAACTGCTGAAATGCCCTCAAACAATAGAAAATGGGCTACTGTCAGCTGGATCCCTGAACAGAGTGGGAAACTTGGAGAATGCCAAGAACCAAGAAACCACAATTACAATGAAGCCCAAGAGGGAAAATAAAGCTCGAGAAATGTAGGTTACTTATCTGATACAGGCTCAATGCACAATGCCTCACTTACGCAGTTCTGAGACACTGCTCTTCAGAGTGGTCTTATTTTAAAGGGTCACATTAGCCCCCATCCAAGTTTCTCAAAGATGAGGATGTCTTGTTTTGAAGGAGGTCCACAGCATGGACCTTGACTATAATACTATTACAGAGTAAAGTTCTCAAGGACGTAAGTGCTGTTTATTGAAAAAGCTACTCCCTGTTTGTGCCGCAGGGCAAAGAAAAAACGAGGAAAGATTTTGGTTAAACCAAGAAAAATTTCGAAGACTGAAGTAAGGCAGCATTGTACTTAAACCATTTCTGATAATCTCCTTCCTATTCCTTAATCTCCCTCAAGGAAAGATGATGCAGCAATACTGCAAAAACCTGTACTGGGAGCATTTTTAATATCTGTCTTAAATCCTCCCTAATGCAATTTTACCTTATTACTCTCGGGAAGGTAAGGGGTGGTCAATGAATGGCATTAGTCATAGTTTTCTTGGTAAGCTATATTCCCCTGGTGGCAGATTCTATTACCATGAATATTCTCATTTTTTAACCTTGTTTGATTATTTAAAGGGAACTTAAGTGGTATGGATTCAAGTCATCTAAAGCATTAATTTTTCCCATGAAAAAAATGGTGTAAGCCATAAAAGAGCTGTGAGAGGGCCAAAGACAATTTTCTGAGGAAATTATTCATTGACTTAATTTACTTTAAATTGCAAAACTCTGCTTCTAAAGTTCATTTATCTTCTGGCCCAGGCAAACTTATGAAGTAGGTAAAGTTTGTCTTCCTCAGCCCTCCTCACTCCTTTAGCTGGCATAATCTTTTTGTACCCTCCCCCCCCTTCGATGCCTCATGTATTTATATATATGGATTCTGGATTGCTGTCATTACACCTCCCTTGGGCCTGGCATTCTTCACGCTGCTCTACCCTCTCACCATCCACCTTCACTTCGTAAAAACTTACCCATGTTGTTTATAATTTTTTTAGGGTTTTTCCTTTCTGCTACATGAGGTCTAGCTAACCTGATAAACAACTTAATATGTTAATGGAAACTGTTATGGTTTGAATTATGTCCCCCCAAAAGATATGTTGAAATCCTAACCCCCATTATCTTAGCATGTGACCCTATTTAGAAGTAGGGTCAGGTGTAACTAGTTCACATAAGGTTACCCTGGATTAGGGTGGGCCCTAAATTTACTATGACTGGGGTCCTCCTAAGAAGCAGGCACCTGAGGGGCGCCTGGGTGGCTCAGTCGTTAAGCGTCTGCCTTCGGCTCAGGTCATGATCCCAGGGTTCTGGGATCGAGCCCGGCATCGGGCTCCCTGCTCAGCGGGAAGCCTGCTTCTCCCTCTCCCCCCCTGCTTGTGTTCCCTCTCTCACTGTGTTTCTCTCTGTCAAATAAATAAATAAAATCTTAAAAAAAAAAAAAAAAAAGAAGCAGGCACCTGAAAAGAAAACACCATGAGATGTCAGAGGCAGAGCATGGAGGTATGTCACCACAAGCTAAGGAATGCCTAAGGCTACCAGAAGCTGGGAAAGACACGGAAGGGTCGTCATCTAGAGGCCTTGGGAAGAACATGACCTTGCCAACATCTTGTATTCAGACTTCTAACCTCCAGACCCGTGAGAGAGTGAATTTTTGTTGTTTTAAACGATGGAGTTTATGGCAGCCCTAGGGCACTAATACAGAGTCTAACTTGTTAAAATGCTATTTCTGAGTAACTTACATATGGCTGTTATAATAAAGCCTTCAGTAGACAATGACATAGTAGAAGCAATGCTACCAACGACCTGACAGGTCGACGGGAGAGGTATTTTGATATGGAAAGGGATGTGTGGCATCTACCAGCTACACATGACAGATTCTGATTTCTGACCCAGCATCACAATCTAAATTTCAACTATCCTGTGGGACTTCAGTTCCTAAATGTTGCAGATACAGAGAGGGACACGGCAAGGGAGGGAGTTTTCATTGGTAGAGAGTCTAAAGTATCAGGCACTTTGGTACATCCTTGCTCTCCTCCCGCAGGTGCTCCTCATACAGGCTTCTCCGTTTCAGGAAGGGGCATTTCCATCTACGCAGTTGTTCATGGCCAACATAACTGGAAGATGGAAGAACAGAAACTTTTTTCTTTCCTTCAAATCTGCAGCACCTTGCATAATGCGTGGTACAAAGTATGTGTTCAAAACCATTTGAAAGAATGAATGAAATAATAATCCGTCTAGAAAGCCTGAACTGGTTTATCCTCGTGACAGGGAGTCACTATTTGTGGTGGTTTCATGGGTGCTCTGCTGGGGGACCTTATTCTCCTTTGTTTATCTCTCTCACTGGTTCCATGAAGCCTTTTTGAAAGAAAATCTTAAGAGCACAGATCCATTTGCTGATGACAGCATGTGTAGAAGGAGCTATTAGGGAGGCAGTGGGAGGAGTCCGGATTCTGGCCTCAGTTCAGCTACTCACCAGACCTAAATCTGGATAGGGCACAATTTAACAGGAATTATTAAAGAACACAGTAATACAATTGAAAGTGGACTGGAAATCCAGTAAAATTGGATTTCTAATCTCTGTACTGCCAAAAACTCACCCTGTGGGGTTGTCATGAATCTCCTCTGGGTCACATTTTTCTCCACGGAATATTAAGGAGATTTGACTATTTAAGAGGAAGTAAGCATAAAGCCATTTGGCTCTGTGGGGTGAGGGGGTTTGGAAGAGTGAAAGGAACAGAGAGAGGAAGGTTGTCACACTGGGAGGCTGCAGTAGAAAAGATAAAAACACCATTTTATTTGGAGCCAGTGATGAGTGTAGAAATAGTTTTCTTTTACTGTCCTCAAGTATATTCATTGGCAACACACTGCCCTTCTGTTAGATTTCCATGGTTTTGTGTGACCTACATTTGCTGTGATGTTTTACTGACTGCTTCATTTGAATTAGCTGCTTTTTTTTACATGCCTCCAAATGCCATTTTGAATCACTGAAGCTCAAGACCATCTATCACAGTTACAAGGCATATAAAAGATGACAATCATCAGTCAAATATCTTCACTTTGCCTGAAACAAAATTTTCTCAGTACAAAATAAATACTTTCCCTCCTGCTGGATTAGCTAAGATTTACACTCCTTATATGCAAATAGTCCTCAAAGTTTCAGATGAAGGAAAGTGTTTAGTGTCTTGGCTCAATCCTAGACAGGAGATATACTTTTAAATAGGTATTTTTGCTTTGAGGTTTATCCTCGGCTTCTGGAAGTGTCACATTTTTATTAGTGGGACAGCACATGGCACTCTGTGTATTTAAATATTTCTCCAAAAATTTCTTAGCTGATGTCTTGAGCACACCAGGAGCCACATTAGATAATAGCTAAATCCAACCCTCATTTTGTTTCTTAGACCAAGAAAGAGATGTTACATAAGTAGGAAAATAGAAATTGCAATATACTGTAAAATTATTGAATTTTGGAAGTGGAAGACACCCAAGATATGTTCATAGTTAAGTCAGTTGATGATTTGAGGTTCAAAGTTTAGATGGAAAGCTGCTAATTAATAATACTTGGACCTGAAATTCAGAAGTCTTGACTTTGATTTGAGCTCTCTGTCAAGTCCATCAGATTCTGATAGTTTAAATAATTAATCAAGCATGACAGAAACTGCCCGTTGCCACTGAATATTCACTTTTCTCTTTTCCTGATTTTGTTCTCAGCACCAAAGCATCCAACCAAAAAAACTACATTTTCCAGGTAAGTTTTGGACAATAAGATTTAAGTGTAAGAATTTGGTGCATTTTCTAAGAAGTTGCCATCTTGGATTATTAGCTGACTTTCAAGGAACCCAGGCTAGGATTATAGAATCGTGGGTCCCTAGTAAACACAGATCCACCCTACTTATCATCTGTGAACTTCTTTTACTTGAGAAACAAATAATCACCTATCTTTTAAGCTACTATTATTTTGAGTTTTCTATACCATATAAAGCTAAACCTATTTCTAACTGTATACTATGTTATTGCTATACTTAAAAGCAGAAAGCTTTCTTAAAAACTCAGTAACTGAATGTTTTGGAATTTGCCATCTTGGATTAACAAAAGGGGCACCTAGGTTTATCTCAGAAGATAACACTAAAATGTGTGCCCATAAAGATGTTAAGTACTTGTTAATACTTTTAATAGGGACAGCTGGGTTGAAGGCAAAAGAAAGCTAAGAATTCACTAAAAGCTGTCAGTTTTTATAAGATAGTTTCACAGCAATATATTAAGCATTTCAGAATAGCTAATGCAAACCCAGGCAAATAATTGCATAGTTCAGAAACTCAATATATGGCAAATATAATGATTCTGAGGAAACAATGAAAATCGTGGGAATGTTTAAATTCTGAGGGCATAACAGGCACTGCAAAATTTCATTTCTGATAATCTGGATTCTGATTTGTGTCTGTAAAAATAAATTGCAAATATTCTAAAAGACACAAAACTATAGCTAATAAGCTAGAGTAACATTAAAAAAAACCCTCCAAAGTAAGTCAAAACCTTCCAAGTAACATTATCATAAATGATTTACTGTTAAAGTGTTAAAATGTTTTACATATGTTAACTTGCTAATCCTAAAAAAAAAAAAAAAAGCCCTTTAAGACAAATAATTGTAAATGAGCTTTGGTAAAATAGCATCACAAAGTGGGTGCTTCATTCTTAAATTTAAATCTAAGGGAGACAAAATAAATAATTTATCTATTATCTATCTATCTATCTATCTATCTATCTACCTACCTACCTACCTACCTAAGGGAGACAGACACTATGAATCATCACCAGCAAATGTAATAGTTTTCAAAAGTAAATTGTAACTTGGAAATTCTGCATAACTTTCAATTCAGTAGTTCTTTTAGAATTTTATTCTACAATGTAAAGGAAGATGATCCAAGTTTAGAAGTAAAACAGAATGTGTGTAGTTCTTTTCAGTGTCCTTGTTTTAACAGGCATACTGGAGGATTAAAAAATTATCTAGAGAATGCACCTAGAAGTTTGATGACAGAGTACACAGTGTGAAATGACATGTTAGCTAGTACATCTCTATTTGTGTTGAAAAGAATAAATCCAAAGGTTCTAATTTTGTGATCATATAGCACACAATTTTGTTTCTTAACATTAACAAAATCATTCAGCATTTCTTTGATTGAATATATACATCTCCGTTCCTCATTGAACCAGTCTAATCATCATGGTTCTATTGTTAGCTAATAAGGTGAATAAAATCTTTGGCATGTGTTTGTTGTAAACTTATATGAGAGTCTTATTCTTAACTTTTGATAAAGTATACTTTAACAGGAAAATGAACTATGGATTTGGGCAGCTAATTCAGCAGAATTTATTAGCACCAAAAATTGCCTACCACTCAAATGGCACCACATACTTCAAAATGTAAACCACAGTTATTTTGGAAGATGGAGACTTATCAAAATATTTTTTCATGTTGCTTCTTGTAGGATGAATAATGCCCTCCCCCCAAAATGTCCACAGATTATTCCCCAGAATTTGTGAATATGCTACCTTACACAGGGGAAGGTTGCAGATGGAATTAAGAAAGCTAATTAGCTGACCTTCAAATAAGATCATTATCCTGGATTATTCAGGTAGCCCAGTGTAATCACAAAGTTCTTAAATGTGAAAGAGGGAGGCAGAAGAGGTCAGAGTGATGAGGTATGAGGAGGTGAGCATGCATTGCTGCCTTGAGAGATGGAGGAAGGGACCATAACCCAGGGAAGATGGCTGGCCTCTACAAGCCAGAAAAGGCAAGGAAATGATCCCCTACTAGAGCCTCCAGAAGGGAATGCCGTCCTACTGACACTTTCAGCCTAGGAAGACCTGTGTCAGACTTCTGACACACATTACTATAAGATAATAACTGTGTTGTTTTAATCCACTACCTTTGGGGTAATTGGTATAGCAGCTATGGAAAACTAATAAGCTTCTTCATATTTAAAATTGCCATCTGTAATAGAGCTGGTAGGAGAGTCTAGTTTAGAGCCTTAACGTCTGAGGTAGGGGTCGGAAGGGAGAAGGAAAGCAATACAAAGACTTGGGACTTAGTCTCAGTTCTGCTATTAGCCAAGATACTGAGGATCTCATTTTCTTTGGGCCTCAAGCTCTTTTCAGCTTTTAAATTCTATGACATTTCAGGGCCTTTACATCATCAGGGAAAATATGCAGTGGTTCCCCCACTACCTTGGCTAACACCAGTCACATTTATTAATCCTGTCTCTAATACTCTTTGAAGGACATGTTAATTCATTCAACAATTGTTGTATACCTACTATGTGCCAGGCACTCCTCAAGGTGCTGGAATTACAACAGCAGGGGCTATAGACAAGAAGACTATCAAACAATGGGATGTGATTGATAAGAACCCAGGCTAGTGTGTGAGGAAGGGGTTGGAGAATATAGATGATGTAAGTTTCAGGGATGTGATATCTGAGCTCAGATATAACTATTAGGAGGGAGCCTGACATGTGGCAAGCTGGAGGAAGACCATTACAAGATGAGGCAACAGAAAGTCCCCCAAATAAGAATGACCTTGGTGGGTCTATAAGGAGAGAGAATCCCATCCCAAGGTGTCTAAGCCATGGTGATCTAGGTGAGGGTAGTAGGAAATGAAGGTAGGAATGTAGACAGACAGGCACTGGAGTAGCCAGAGGGGATGGACCAGTGTGGTGAACGTCTCCCTTCCTCCAGCGTGACAATATGTCTACTCAAATAAACACATTCATCTGACCTAACCACTTTATTAGGCATTTACTTGTAGCAATATGTCTACCACTGAGTGGTGGAATGATCTACTGGAAAATATAGGATAAATATTATTTTTATGGTGCAAGAACTGAGAGAAACAACAAACTTCATGATGTTCTGATCTGAAGTATGTGTAAGGCAAAGTGCTAAAGATAGTAGTAAGAAAGAAACAGAGGACTGCTTCAGTCACAGGCAAGGATGAAGAAAGGACTTAACAAATCATCCAAATAAAAGTAGCAGCACCTCAGTTAAAAACCTAGAATTACCACCTGCCTATATCACTAGGCTAAGACACACATATTGCTCCCTGCCGGAAATATCCTAACGATCCTCACAAAGGCAGAAAATGAAAGAAAGATGAGTATTCCATTCTTTTAGGTCTGATGCTGATTTCCTTTGGGCCTTTGCTGATTGAATTGAGGTTCTAGGCGTTGTGCTCATTTTCTTGGCTCTCATGATTGATAAATTATCATTGTCTTTTTTCCCCGTAACGGCATTATCTTGCAATGATAGTGCACCTTTGAAGGCAACATATGGATAGGCTGTCAGATTTATAAATGCAAGTTACTTAAGGCCGGCTGTGTGCCAGCAATATTAGAGAGGGCTAGGGGACTGTCTGTGAGGGCCTAGACTATCTGATCCCGGACTTAGCTCTCTGAAGTAATGCTGATCAGATTTAGATCAGGTGTTTGAAATGGGGGTCATGTCAGCTATATGGATGGTGAACCATCTACCTTGACATACCATTTGTTTCCTCTTCTTGTGTGAATAAACTCACTGGTAAGCTGTGACAGCAAATCAGTTGCTACCCCTTCCCCCCATTTTTGCTCTTTGCTTTGCAGGTTTAGTACAAATTTTGCTAAGATAAATAATATTTAACCTTTATTTAACCAAAACCTTTATTTAACCAAACCAAACCTAAGTTTGACCGAATTCAGCTGTGTCTCCCTACCTCCCACAGACGACTCTCCTTCTGAAATGAGAATAGAAAGTCGGGCTGCTGCTTTCCTTTGGGTGGTCATGCAGGAAGCACAGAATGGGAAATGAATGATATTTTCATGATCTGGAAATAATGGGGAGCGGCTGCCCTTTTTATATTATTCATTCATGTCCCCAAAAGGCATTCTTAAGAAGTCTCTGTTAGAATAAATTGATTTGCCTTTTGCTAAAGCTTTGTTTTATAATGTGTCAAGGGGTTTGAAAAATATAGGCAGTATTCAAGAAAGCAAGGCAAAAACATGCAGTGTTTGCATTATTTACTAATTAGAATTTGGCAAGCAGCTCTTGTTTGCATATATTTGAATTAAGAGAAATTCATTTGTACATCTCTAACAAGAATATTAATTCAACTTTCACTGAAGGCCTAGAATGTGCAAATTTCTATGCTTGGCACAATGAGAGGTTCTGAGAGGAGAAAGATCATGGGTTGGTGAGGCAGCAAGACACACAGAGAATTATTAATAGGTATGAAAAGTTACAGGCAAATGTCTTTGGGAATGGTTATTCTTTAATGTCTTAACTCGAAGAATAGAATGAGAAAAGGATCCTGGAATGCAAAATATCCTTATAGTGGAAATTTCTCATAGCCTGTATGAGCATCCATGAGTAGGAACTATATACATTTGATTATAATAAAATCCATTCAGTTCATACACTTAGCTTGGCAGGAGAGTATGAATCAATTTCTTTGTAATAGAAAAAAATAATTTTTTATGTCTAATTGAGCTGACAACAGAAGTGCATTCTGTCTGGATGCTCGTGTATTTGCTGGGAAGGTATATATTGAGTGCTTCCTACCTGTCAGGCCCTGAGCCCATGGCTGAGCAGTATCATGCTATGTAAGGCCTGGGTAGGGCCCTTACACCAGGAGATTTAATAGAGGGGTGCTCTGGCCAAGTACTTTGTCTTTATTCATCATTAGCATCTTTTGTTCTCAAATCTTGCCTTCTTCATCACACAACAGTATAGAGTCTTCATGTATCCCCTACATCTCTCAAGGCTAAACGTTAACCTACTCGGTCTGAGCACCCAGGTATTTCTTGTTTACTGTTCTACTTTTTTCAGACCCCACCAAACCCTCAAAACGTAAGCAACATTCAGTTTTAAAATCCCACTCTGGAAGAAGAGAAAAGAGAGAAAGCATTTTTAATATCCTTTTACTTTTCTCACAAAAGGTAAACCAGCAGCCCTTGGGGCTGGGCAGGGTTGTCTTAGCCCAGGTTGAGTCTTTGATGTGTATGTGTTTCCAGTGTAACTTGGAGAGCAGTCCAGGGTCTGGGGAAAGGGAGGATAAGGCAAGTGTGCAAGAGATCATACTTCATACTCCCAACTACAAATAGGCTCTCTTGGATAAGCTAAGAGGCTCATGCCAATTGAGTATCAATTTTTTTTTTGCCAGACCTGTGCTAGGTCTCTCTGGGTAAATATAGGCACATCTCTGCCTTCTGAAGCCTGTCAGTTTCACAAGGATAGGAACATATGGTGCTGCCTAGGTTCTAAATCTCTTTTCTCCATTCCACACAGGTCTTCAGAATGCCAGTTATGATGAGAAGTCCAACCAGGAATTCACAGCATAGATCTTAGCCTACATTATTTACTAGGAGATGCAAAGAAAGCCTGAGAAACTCCATGAAGTTACTCCAATAGAGCACTGACAGGTTTCCAGAGCAGTTTGAAATGCGAGCAGTGAGGGGATGAGTCTATACATGGAGCACTTCTTCCTTATCTGGGGGTGGGGACCCGGTGGAGAGCAGTGATGAGATCTCTTGAGCAAATCAAGGGTTTGGGGGGAACCTATGAGTCACAAGAAGTGGTGCAAGGTGAAAATGGGGCTCTCTCCAGAAAGATGGCAGGTGTTCTGGCTAAGACATAATTTATGATTTTGCCAAGGATTATATGAATCAATCTGTGGTGCCCGATAATACCTCCTTGACCTGCACCTGCCTTCTTGATCTTGGTGGCCGAAAGCTGATGTGAGCACTGAACCACCATCTGATTTCTCTCCTCTTGCCACAGACAGGCGATTACATGAAGAAAGGAACGTGATGCCTCTTTAAGGCCTTAGGAAGTCCCTGCTCAGGAGATGATCTGTGATTATTTTCTTGATTTGAAATCAAATCATGTGTTCTTATTTTTGGCTTGAAACAAATATGGCCATCATAACTGGAGAGTTTTGGTAGACTCGTATAGACTTTAACAATTGAGATGTTTGCTCAGTTGCTCCATTTGTTTTTTGGGTTCTAGACTGACCAAATGAAACACACAATTTTCATATCCCCTCCACCTATGTTGATTAAAATATTTAATAAAAATCATGACTAAAAAAATAAAAAAAGATAATCATGACTGCAGCCTATGGGGCATTATTAAGTATCATGCACTGCACTGAGGCACTTTGCATGGAGCTACGTCAGGAATCCTCACAAGAACCTTCTAAGTTTGAACTTAGCAGTTCTGGGACACAGCCTTTAAAACTGTAGACTCTTTCTCTAGAATATGTTGTGGAAACATTAAATTAAAAGAGCACACATTTTCTAATCAGAATTTAAGTGCTACTGTATTCCTAAAAATATACACAACTTATAGTCACTTATCTCAGTATTTTTTAAAATGCAAAGTCATAGAAATTAGAAGGAGGGACATATCTTTCTAATTTATATCTTTTGGTTGATTTAGTTATCATTTTGCTATTGTAAAACTTAACTTCCAGATGACTTTGTTAACACAATTTTAAAAGAAATTCAAAAGAACTGCGCACACACAGATACTATATGACTGGAGACTGAAAGTCCCGAAGAATTGAAAACTTTAAAAATGCCTGCCATAATAAGCATTAAAATATTATTTTCAGTAACAAAAATCCAGCTACTTTGACTTTTCAATATTAAGTGAAGTTAAAATTTTCATTTAGTATTAAATTTGGAGAGTTGTAGAGACTAATTTGAAAGAAGTGCTGAAGTAATAGTGAGCAATGGAATTTAAACATCTCCCTTGTCTTTGTGAAAATTGTAAGATATAATATTTAGCTTTAACCTCAGGCTAATTGTATTCTGAAAAGGGAATATGACAGAATCAATGTTAAATCTTCAAGTTTTGAATATCTTAGTTTTATAAAGAGGGAAATTCAGTGGATTCCTAAGGGTAAAATTACCACAATTATATTTTCATGTCACTTGAGATATTTGTTGAACATATAAAAATGGCTTTTTATTTGGAGTCATATTGAAATTAATAAAAGTGCCACAATAATTTGCTTACTGCTTGTGTTAAGCAGTTATATAAATTCCAGATGCAGAGACTTTGCAACCACACGATCACATGACTAGTTTTCCACGTTCCATTTCTGCCAACTCATTGCTGGCTATCACATTTAAATCCTTCTTTAATAAGCCACGGAGGCTAAAATATGATATCTGGAGGTGGGTAATCCAGAAGGATTTACAGGTGGCATCTAAAAAAAACCTGTTTGAAGTTTAGTTAATATGCATTTTTATGTCTTTCCTGCCTACGGATTCAAAAGTTGGAAAGTTGTGGTAGATGACATACTAAGCTGTCTTAGAGAAAAAGGAGTGCCCACATTAACAACTGAAGTCTTCATCTCTCAAGCTTTTCTGGGTATTAGTCATTGAAATACCACTCTCTTCTATAATTTGCCATGCATGGATACAAATCCTGCTAATCAGATTACATTTTTGCTTCTTCATGAGCTTATGCTATCTCAGAACTTTTACCCCAAACTTCATTATTTAGGGGAAAAAAAGAGACAAAAAAAAAAAAAAAACAACCCTGTATGCTCAGTAGAGCAAATACCAGCAGAATCTGACACACTCCACTGAGACCACAAGGAATTCAGTTACCATTCACGGATGAATTTATCTTAGGAACTAAGCCAGTGATTGATCAGCTGGAACATTCAATAAAGAGTTCTTTACATCAGCAGAAACACAATTAATCTATGCTTTTGCTTAATCAAATTTTAAGTCAAAAATTTTTTTTTGATATGCAAGGAATATTTCTCCTTTTGGAAACACATCAAGAGTATTGTGGAATATTAAAATATACTGATTCATTGTCCTTGAAGAACAACAAAACTACCCTGGCATTAGAGGTTATTAAAGATTTAAACTAAAGATATGCTAATTTTATAAATTTTTTAAAAAACAGAACAAAAACCCCTACTGCTGTGAAAAAATTAGAGTTTTGGAGAAATAACTCATATTTAATTAATAATTACTATCTGATTTAATTTTACTTATGTAGATACCAGTCTGTTGTCTCTTATGTTTAATAGAAAGATATAAAAATGTATTCCTTTATAAAAATGAGTTCCTTTCCCTAAAAATGTTAATATCAATGCTTTGAGAAAAATATCTGTACAATCACTATAATTTTAAAATGACTCTAATAGAAGTTCTATATTATCTGAATCAAATTATAATATCTATTCAGGAAATCAATTTATGTGTTGCTATGGAAATTTTTTTTAATAAACAAGGATTGGATTAGGTCTCTAATAATAATAGAGTAGCCACAACTCTATCATTGATTCTAGAAATTCTGTAGAAATAGAGTTTAAAAAATCTGCCTCTTTTAAGATCCTGTTTCATTAACTACAATTCCACAACTGATAGTCTAGATGCATGTAACAGGGCATGTTATGTTTGTAATGCCGGAGAAGAGGTGACAGGAGGGAGTTCTCTGGTCTTTCATACATTTCCTTCATACATCTGGGTTACCCTGGATGTATCAGATCTACATCTGCCTTCTGCAGCTGAAGCCGCATGGTTGATGGTGGAATAACAGTGCCCTGGGCAAGAGAAGAAAGTCCTGAGACAAAACACTACAGGAGAGCATGTTTACGATTGACTTCCTTTTCTCCCAAGATCCATCAGCTTCCAGCTGTCCAAGAACAAATGTGCAACTAACTAATCTGTAGGGGTGAATGCCTACGCACTCTCCCCCACTTTCTGCCCACTCCAGGACCTTCCAACGAGAATTCTAAACATCTCTCAGTGAAAGAAATCCTTAGTAGCAACTGGAATAGGAACCTTTGCCAGACTGCACAGGGGCAGAAAATTACTCCTCTTGTCTAGATCACTGCAGCATGAGGAAGCTTCTACTAGTCAGGGATCCTGAGATGGTGGGTAGACATGGCCAAGAACTCCAATTGTCATAGGAAAAGAGATCTGAAGTGTGTGCTTCAGCAAGCAAGCACTTCATACAGACATATCTGTTCAGTGACACATTCAAATCTGTCCCCCAAAACCCCCCTAAAACTTGTAAAGGAAGTGTTTTTCCTTTTATAAGAAATAAAATCCAGAGCTTCTAACAGAAGGTAAGGGCAATTTACTTGACTGACGTGTTTCAGCACTCACCGAGGGCTAAAATTCCCACCCTCTGCCACTCATGTGCAACTCATTGACTCCGTGAGTGCTGACCTCTATTATTACTGCTGCAGATATTTATTCTTGAATAACAGATTTTTGGATGAGTCACACTCAGGTTCTCTTCTACTTCTTCCCCACAGTAACACCAGAATTCTTCATTTGCATCTGTGTTGCCATGGAAAAATGAACATTCTGAAAAGCAGGCAGGATTATGAGTTAAATCAAAGTATAATAGTAGGGGACAGAAAGAATGCAGGTTGAAAACACACCACAGCTAATATGACAGAAAAATGCCAAGTCCAGTAATGAGAAAAAGAAAATAGAATTCCACTGACTCTCTGATAAATACTCTTTTAGATAAAATACTTTATTTCAAAACTCTTTTTCAGGTTTTGTTTGTTTGTTTTTTAGTAGAAAAACACCCTCATGCTTAGGAACAAAGTAAGCATGCTATTTTCACCACCTGGTGCACCACGGGCAGACACAAAGACCATTGTGCGCCAAACAGCAGGTAATTGGATTCCATCTACACTGTGAACCTGCTAGATCATTAGCCATCTTTTCATTTGGAAATAGAAATGGCTATTTAAGAGGAGCAGGAAACAAAAACAAAATACCAAACCCTCTGTTTTTAGTTTATTGGATAAGAGGGTATGTATTTGGATCCAGGTCACCTTATCTCAAATTCTTCAGATACTATGGGTATTGTGTACAGAAGACATGTTTCAAGGGGGAGAGAATAAAAAAAAAAAAGGCAGAGAGACATCAAGAGACAGGGACATGTCAAGATAGTGAAACGAGAAGAAAGAAATGGGTTGGCACTATTAAGAAAAGAAAGGAAGAAATACAGAGAGAGAACCGAGAAGTGAAAGAAGCATGAGAGAGAGGGAGAGAGAGAGAATGATCAAAGAATAAGAAGTAGAGAGAGAAAAATGATTGGAAAGAAATTTGGATAAAAAAAGAGAAAATTCCTGCCTTTAATAAGAAACTTCACCCAAAAGGTCTGGGCAAATTCAGTAAAGTGGGACCCTGGAGAGAAGCAAGTGCAGTGGCAAGTTACCATCATCCTAGACTCATTATCTTGTCCATCTGAATGAGGCTTCTATCCCGGATGCCCTCACACCCACAGCACAAGCTTTAGTTGGGAGCAATTGGCAAACCTAGTGGGAGGCTTTTCTAAATGAGAAACCTCTTTCGATGTTGTCTTCTCCTTTTACAGGTAAGCTCTGAGAAGCACTTGAGGATTTTCTGACATCTCGATCCTTACTTCTTGCTTAGACCACATCCAGTCAAATGTGCGGTTCCTGCATCTCCAGGCTGCAATTTTTAACCCACCTACCCCTGGGTGAGTAAGCCATTGGCGACCTGCCATCGCAGAGGGGAGGTGATGTGGTGCAGCGAAGAGAAGGTGGAACTGACAGGCAAGAGACGTGGCATCAATCTCAGCGGTGCCACTAACAAAAAGAGACTTTAGGAGAGGCAAGAAGAAACTGGAGCCGATTTCTACCCTCGGGAAAGACACATGTGTAGATTCTGAGGATGTTATTTCTCTAGGGTGAGAAGAAAGGGTTATCAGTGCTTCATACCCCATGCGATTGGAATATGCCGTGAGGAGGGCTAAGTGGTCTGTTTAGAATCGAGTTAGCTAAAGTTGCTCAACTTAACAGCTGAGAGGGAGGCTGGAGTGAGATTTTATTTTATTTTATTTTATTTTATTTTATTTTATTTTATTTTATTTTATTTTATTATTTTAAGATTTTATTTATTTATTTAACAGAGACACAGCAAGAGAGGGAACGCAAGCAGGGGGAGTGGGAGAGGGAGAAGCAGGCTTCCTGCCGAGCAGGGAGCCCGATGCGGGGCTCAATCCCAGGACCCTGGGATCATGACCTGAGCGAAGGCAGACGCTTAATGACTGAGCCACCCAGGCGCCCCTGGAGTGAGATTTGAGTCCCAGATAAAAGCCCAAATAAAAGGAAAGGACTGTTAATGTGACCTGTATTAGTTGAAATTAATCTTTCCTCAACATTTATCGGGCTTTCTCTGAAGTCTATCCCATTGAAGCATTTAGCCCTTTCTACTATGTACACCAGTTGTTCATGTTCACACCCCATCTTGTCTGCCAGACTGTTAGGACTTTCAATGAAGAATCTGTCTGGTGAATCTGAATGCCTTCCACAGCACCTAGATAGAGTTTGGTGCTGCACAGTAAGCACTCAGCTTACATTCTGTGTATAAATCACAGAAGCAGTCAAGGAGTCTGTTTCTGGGACAGGATATATAAAGATTTCAGCTTTGAGTTTATCTCTAATTTTACTGCTAATTTTGAGGAAACTGAGTTGAGAATACAGTATTCAAGCCTGAGAAATTTTAGAAAGGCCAGTGTCTGAGTTATTATTAATAATAACAATGAATTGCTATTATGTGCTAGGATCTTTAAAGCAGTTACCTTTCTTCCTTGAATTAGTTTTCCAAGCTAGCTGTTATTACGTCCATTTTGCAGGTGAGGAGACAGGGAAGTAAGTAATTTGCCCAAGGTGACACAATGAACAAAGGGCAGAGGCAGAGGGGCTGAGTTCAAATTTGAGGCAGCCGGTGCATTAATATTGGACCCAAGGTTCCCCGCTGGTCAGACCAGGAATTATAAAAGATCCTCCATTAAATCTGGACTCCCCGGAGGGGTCTCCATGCCTAGATGACGTCAATAAGCCACTATCAAGGACAAAAAGGCCAGACTAACTTGACTGTAACTGTGGCCTTGGGCTGATAGTAAACTCCTATGGCATTTGCTTCCTCCTCTGCAAATAATACTACTGTAAATAACAGTACTCCCTCCATGGCTATTAAGTATAATTTGTGTTAAGTTAAAATGAGATGCTTGAAAAACTCCTAGAACAGTGCATAGGCACATGGTAGGTACCTCAGTGAATGACATTTGAATCTGAATTTCTGCAGGAGAAGTAAAATGGTGGGATTTGTGGGACCACAATGATAATGTGGAAATCCTTCCTCAACGTTTATAGCACTTTCTCCAAAATCTATCTTATTGAAGCATTTACCACTTTCTACTCTGGATACCAATTATTGCTGTTCACACCTCAATATATATTTGTGGGTCAGAGAACATATTCGACACTCCTCCATCTCTAGCCCTAACTGCAAGGCAAATCTCATCTAATTGTCCTACTCATTGACACAGGTATCTGCCAAGCAAGAGGACAATCCCGAGAAGATCTCTTCTAGATTTTGAGCTCTAGGACAACCCTTCTACCCTGTCCAGACTTGCGTCTCTTTGCGAGTTAGTTCAGATCAACCACAATTAGGAAATACTGCTTTTAAGAAAAGATAACCTTGACCACACATCACCTTCACTGTTCATACTACGACCACTACTACTACTGAGAGTAGCTAACACTTACGAACACTTAGAGTGAGTCACACATTGTCCTAAGCCCTTTCTGTCTTATTTCATTTAATCCTCAAGCAAACCTATGAGATATGTACAATTTTTATCATTTTACAGATGAGGAACCTATGGTTTATATCCCTTGTCACAGCATTACTTACTCTCAGTGTAGCAAAGTTAAATCGACTCCCACAAAGCTGTTCCATAAAATCAGCATAACAGTATGCAATCCAGCATATGATCGGAAGAGATTCCATGCACATTACCTTTGTCATTAAATAATACCCCAGGGGAAGGAAGTGTGGCACTAGATAACTATGATTCAGTGAATGTCACTTAATTACAATAAAGATACAAATAATTACTGGATATATAGCCAGTCTCACTATTAATAAAAAATGGAAATAAAAGACCTCGTATTTTTAAAATTCTCAAATTTGAAAATTTAGGGGTGCCTGGGTGGCTCAGTCATTAAGCGTCTGCCTTCAGCTCAGGTCATGATCCCAGGGTCCTGGGATCGAGCCCCACATCAGGCTCCCTGCTCAGCGGGAAGCCTGCTTCTCCCTTTCACACTCCCCCTGCTTGTGTTTTCTCTCTCACTGTCTCTCCGTCAAATAAATAAATAAAATCTTTAAAAAAATATGAAAATTTAAATAATAGTTTTCAGGGTTGGGAATAGTGTTATGAACTGAGCATTCTCATATTCTGCCAGGAGGAGTAAAAATTAGTATATTTGTAGAGGCAAAATATATCAAGAGCTTTTCACATTTTCATATTCTTTGACTCAATGATTCCCCATCCAGGGATTTATCTCAAGGAAGTAAACCATATAAAATATTGATACGTAAGGATGTATATCATAATATATTTAATAATAACACAAAGTTACGGGTAGCAACTAAGAACACAGGCTCAAATTAGCATCTGGGTTCAAATCCCAATCTACAGTCACTAGCTCTTTGACCTTTGGGACATTTATCTCCCTAAGCTTTAGTTTACACTTCTATAAAATGGGACTGTGTATAAAGCCCTCTGCAGAATGTCTGACACACATTATGTACTTAACAAATATTAGCCATTTTGTTTTTATTTTCTCTATTTCTCTATTCCTATTATCATTATTACCTTTTAACCTAAATGTATAGCAATGTGGTATGGTTGTATTATATATAATCATCTATTTAACAAATTCATGTTTTTCAAGATTAATGATGTATAGAAGTGATAACAATCAGCTAAGTGACAAATGTATAGCACAAAATTACAGGAATTATCACAATTTTTAAAATTGTATAGTTCATAGATATATGTATGCATGTATACTTATATGTAGAAAGAAAAAAAAGAAAACATCTGAATGTTAATACTAGATAGTTTTGGGGATTATAGGGGACTTTTTGAGTATTTTCCAAATTTTCTACAGTGGATATGTGTTACTTTTATAATCAGAAAAAAATTGGACTAAATATGATTTTCAAAAGATTTATTTATTTATTTTAGAGAGAGAGAGAGAGAGAGAGAGAGAGAGCATGCCTGTGGGTGGGGGGAGGGGCAGAGGGAAAGAGAGAGAAATAGAATCCCAAGTAGACTCCCTACTGAGTGGTAAGCCCCACAGGCTCGATCCTACAACCCTGAGATCATGACCTGAGCTGAAATAATAATCCCACCCAATATTTCAGAAAAAATAATAATCCCACCCAATATTTCAGAGAAAAGTCACGGCTAAATAGGAGAGTGATTTTTTTTTTTTTTTGGCCATTCATGCATCTCTAGTAACAAAGAAATGTTCCAAAAGACTTTGTTCTAAATAGAACGAAATATTCATTAAACCACAGACTCTGGGACTTGACCACCTGGGATTAATTCTTACTTCTCTGCTTGCAATCCAAATGACCTTGAGAAAGCTACTTAACCTTCAGTTTTCTTCATCTGTGAAATTGAGATTATAACAGTTCCTAGGCATAGGGTTGTTGTAAAGATTAGTAAGGTCAACATATTTAAAGTACTTAGGGTAGAGGCTGACATATACAGAGGTTCTGGACAAAGGGGCATAGAACTTTTTAAAGCAGGGACCTAATTAGAAATAGCAAAGGCCTAAGGATGTGGAAATGCATGTCAGTCTGGGGAATAGGGAGCAGTTCTGTAGGTGAGGGTAAGAGAGTAGCAGGAAATGAATGAAGGAAAGCAGGCCATAACACATCCTTCTCACTGGTAAATAAAAAAACAAAAATTTATTAATTGAGTTCTTTGTGGGAAGCACTTTGGGGAACATGGAAGATGATATATCTTTCCCCAAGAGCTTATAGGCCAGTGACAAAGACAAGACAAAACACATAAAAACTAAGCAGCAGTTTCATGGCAGGAGCTATATTGTCTACATGATGTATGTGTATTTCTGGGAGCCTAGTTCAGTGCTAAGCTCAGAGCAGACACTTAATAAATGGATACAGAATGCATACAGAAATATATTTGCCCTGTTAACTTGTTGAGAACAACATTCCTGAGTTATAATATCTGCACAGTATCACTGATTTCTATAAGAATTTAATCTTCTCTTAATTGCATCTTCAATAGGACACCAAAGCAACTAGTTGAAAAGGCAATGTTACCTGAAGAAATTATTAGTCATCAAGCAGGCAAAACACCTTGTGTACTTGATTGAATTCATTTTTCAGAAACTAAATTTAGAGTAAACAGGTTTTCTCTTTAAGATTTTGAATTTTTTAAGATAAAATTATTTAATGTGTTTCAGAAATCCTATTATAGGATATCTTTGATTTTTTTCAAATAAAGCAATTTTTTTTCTCACTCACTGACACTGTCAAAAACAAAACATATATGTCTGTCCTGGGTATCCTGCTATAAGGTCAATGCACAACAGCATTTCTGGGGTTTAGGCTCAATAGACTAAATGAAGTATAAGTATTATTGGCTTTGAATAAGCCACAGTCATTTTTGTTAGTTTTAATAAACCTCTGTCAAACAGCATTGACAAGAAATTCTAATGGACTTCATTTGCAGAATTGAATAAGAAACCCACTTGAAGTAAGCAAAATGCTCACTCAGATTATTTTATTTGAATATAGACCTTTGAAACTGGGAAAAAAATCTGAAAGTGTACGTTCAAGCCCCAGAGCCTGGGATATAGCATTTAAGAAATCTTAATGATTCTACTTCTTGATGCTTTGTTGCAATTATAATTTTGCTATGCAGAAAACACCTGTCAGCACTTTCTTCATAGCTTGAACAAGGTGGCCTGTTCAAACAAGTATATGAACACTATCAAACGACATGATTTGTGGTTTCATTTTTGGCAGGAGACACACTTTTCACTTAATGACGGGTCATTGAGTTGGAAGCCAGCCTCACTCTTTGATCTCTGTCAAGAGCAAATCCAGGGAACAAGAATAGCTTTGCTCATTTGTCTTTTGCTTATTAGCTGTATGATTTGACTAGCAGCTTAGAAGGAAGCATAGCTGTAGCACTTCACTATGTATTAATAAGCAACCACATACTTTACTGTGATTACTTCATTTCCTGTGTATAACAGAGCAGTGGTTGTGACACCAAATGCTACTTTCCAACAGCAGGTGGAATTTTGATAGAGCAACAATATGTTAGGGGAATCACTACACAGGTCTGCTTATTTGCATAGGAAAATCTCCTTACAATAAACTTGTGGAGACCAGAAGGTGGATTTCTAAGGAAGATCCATGAATGGGCCAAACAAGCCTGGCACCTTTGGAATCTTTTCACAATGTATGCCATGTTTACTATATGCAAAGCCTTCTTTTGAGTGGGAGAAAAAATGTAATGTATTGGGCGTGTGCAAGAAAATAAAAGATATGTATTTGTTATTTAAACATAATATAAAATATGTAAATATACTGATATATAAATAATCTATATTTTATATGAGTAATATATAAATTAATATATAGTTTTAAATATATGTTTATACATATGCATATATGTTTTTATGTATATATAAACAGACAGGGGAGAGAATACAATAAAATCTCAGATATCAGAAATTCCTGCCCCCCCATTCAAACCCGTAATATTTGCCTTTGGAAAGATAGATTTCTGGAAAACTAGTTGCTTTGGCTACGTGAAGCGTCAAATATGACATTCCCTGATGACTGTGTGTAAACAGAGCCTGTTTCGACACAAGGGAAGGGACTCTTATGTGCGTGGATAACACTGAAGTGACGAGTACCTCAGATGGGAACTTACTTAGGTAATAGTTACATACAGCTAACTAATAAATGTGTACACATGTGCAAATGAGTACTCGTACCTAACCAGAAGGAAATTTCTTAAGTGTGTATACATGCATACATGAATATCTTCATGGTTGGAATAAAACGATCTTAGTGAACATAACCTATATTAAAAATGTCTGATGTTTTTATAATTAAAAATATTTTATTGTTAATTTTAAACTAATTTCATAGATATATCATACAAAACAAATGCATTTCTCTGATTACCTTAAAAAGTTACATGTTTTCGTTTTTTTCTAAAACTAAATATTAACCATTTGATGACCTTTTCGAATGGTGTGAGTTGCACAATAGGGTGAGTGGCAGCTTATCAGCAGGTTCATTTTCTTTGATTTTTAAATTGTGTAAAATTCTGGTAGGTGCTATTGCTGCACTGGAAATTTTCTTTCTTTAAAAAACATGGAGAAAATATTGCATTTGAAACCATAAACAAAAGAGTCTAAAACTCTAACTCGCCATGCTACTTAAATACAATTTGACACAGTAGGAAATGTGCCTTCAAAATCATATAATAATTCACTGTTAAAAACTGAGTTGTAGCACAGTGCTCAAGTCCTGTACCTTTCTACTCTTAATTCTCAAGTGGCATCATGTTCTCATTTATTGAATGCCCCTGATATTCCAGTCACCTAGCTGTAAATTGGCTTCCCTCCCAGCCTAATAACTTGGAGACTTTTTTGTAGAACAATTGTAATATTAAAATTCAGACAAGTGACCCAAAAATGGCCCTAGAGGGCAGGCCTGCAATTTCCTGATTTGCACTTTCCTTATTCTCTCATTTGTTAAGTTTCGCGACATCAATTTTTATACTGTTGCTGTTTTATCCTGGTCAAATGGTTGTTGAATTTTAATGAACTGTCTCCCTTTGACAAATGAGTTATTGTTTGATATATTACATTAGGGATATAGAGAATAAACTCCTTATGGATACTAGATATTTGGATAAAATACATTTACATAATACTAGACTATTAGTGTAATGAGTTCTATTAGTTGTAAAAAGGACAATACACAGCAGATTTTGAAACATGCTGAAGAATGATGGACATATACATAATTTAAATCCCAGTACCTCAAACGAAATGGGAAGTATTTTCACATTATATAACTTGATTTTTTCCCCCTTTGTTATGGTATAGAGAAAATTTTGCTTCCATGAAATAGATCTGAAGGATGGGGAAACTTTTTCTGATTATTAGCAATTACTCAAATAGGGTGGTAGTTGAATTCACTATTAATGAAATGAAATAGATGTTGAAGAGTAATTTAAAAGGTTGAAAACACTACAGCTATGCTCCCTTTCCCCCCAGTGCTTCCATCCCACTAGGGAAGAGGGGTATTTTTTTCTCTCATGTGAGGGTGTAGGGCTTGTATTAAAAGTACTCTTTGCTCTGTGTTTTCCATTCAGACTTGATTTCAAAATAATTTACCCAGACACTGTTATAGTAAAGGAAAATGTTTCAAGCAAACTCCCACATATTCAGAAGCTAAATGGCCCAAAGGTTCAAATACCCACACTTTAAAAATATTATTATATGCTAATTATGTGCATGATGATGAGGCACTTCAAGATTCTGAAGTACCTTTCTAATCATTGTAGGAAGAGGAAATTACATTTGGTATGACTTTACTATTAAGTATATGTAAGTTATTTTTATTTGAGCTATAGTAAAAACTCACATACTCTAAATATAATAATTTTCTCCTAACCAGAATATTTAATTACCATTAGTATAAGGTAGTGATGAAGAACCCTGCTGAGTCTTTGAAGTGAACTTGAGTTCATTCTCCATTCTATCACTGACTAGCTTTGTAAACATGGGAATCCAGCCAAGATTCTATAAGCCTCAGTTTTCTCATCTGGAAAATAGGATGGCCAAACCTACAACTTCCTATTTTTGTTCTGAGGGTAAGTAATACAATGAAGATCCAATACATAGAGCATATGATGAGTTTATAAATACTATTGTTGTTCTTCTTGTTGTTATTTAGGACTGGGGAGTCATTCTAGAGGAGTAGTTAAGAGTATGGAGCTTGGGGGCAGACAGACTGTGCTCCAATCCTGGTCTTGCTATTTCCTCACTGTATGATCTTTGACATTCTTTTAAGGTTTCTAATTCTGAGTCTCATCCACTGGAGTGGGGAGCCTGCAATAGTTCCTATTTCATAGAATTGTTGTGACAATTAAGTAAGATGACGCATGAAAAGTACTTATTGTATTAGTTGAAACATAGCACCTGCTCAATGAATGGTAGCTCATATTTTTGACGTTTTTGTTGTTACCATTTTTACTATTATCGGCTATTATTTTATACCTTTTAATTTCTCCAAACACTCTGGGTGAACAGGTACTTATTTTATACAAATTCAAATATACCATATTTCATAAATATACAAAATACAAAACTAAAAACCAGAAAAGATATCCAAAAGAACTTTAGAAGAGCATAAAGTATACAAACATGTGGTTATGTTATCATGAATGTTCCTTTCATTATTAAAGTCATTTAGCAGCTGTTAGTGCTGGCTTCAAAATTGTATTCTCTTTGATAAACATCATTTAAGTATATACATTATAGAACTCAAGTAGCTATCCAAAAAACATTTTACAGAACATATTCATTCAATACTATGTCGACCGACTCATTCATTCAATAAATATGTAATCATCACCTACCATTCAGTCAGAGTTGTGCTTAGTGTGGTAACCGAAGCATTGTCCCTGGCATGTAGCAACAAACTGTCCCAGCAAACCTACAATATTACTTCTCCTAATGAGCAATCCATGGTGGAAGTTAGAGCTAGGGAGTGATTCTCCCAGGAGCCCACCAGGTCAAGTAGGACTCAGAATAGTTGATGTTATCATTCCTGACTTTGAAGAAACTCATCAGTTAGAGGCTCCATCCTAAATCTACAGCACTGGTTGGCCAATATAAACCAGACTCTAATCGATCAGAAATGATAAATTGGATATGCTAGCCAACATGCTAGGTCTGAAGCAGAAGCATCAGGCAAAACGCCTGCAATTTGTTCTGATTTGTCTTTGATGACATTTTTCCTTGCATACTGTTAACTTCCTACCATGAGAAAGTAAAAGAGACTCCGTACCACTCTCTTAAAGTCAGGAAATATTAAAAGAAAATAGTGAAAGAGCCAAAGTGGTTGGGATTAAATGTAAAACTAAAAGCAATGGGACTGTATAGAACAACAAAGAGGGGACAGAAGGAAAAAAGCAATTGTGATTTTGTTTTAGGAAAATTTTTTTTGAAATAACATTTACAGATTTATCAAGCACAAGATATAAATGCACGTATAAAGTAGATGTTGCAGAATGTTTTCTTGATCGTAGTCACTTAGGGCCTTTGCAATAACTGTCTTTTCTTCCTGAACATGAACTCTGCCAGTTTTATTAAAATAGTTTTCTGTTTTATCATTCTTTTCACAATACACATTTATTGAGTGCTTACTATGTTCTAGACTTTATATTAGGAACTGGAGATACAGTAGAGGTTAGAAGTCCCTATTCTCAAGGAGGTCACAGTCCACTGCGGGAAGACCTAGACACAATGAAGAGAGTACAATATAAGGGGATAAAAGCAGTATAAAGCATAAACATAGAAATAGTATAGAGCATCAGATTTTCAGCAGATTTTTTAGTTAATTTCTGTTCTAGGCCACCATTACCAATATTTTCTTTCTCTCTCTTTCTCTCTCTCTCTTTTGCCTTCCCTCCCTCTCTCCTTCCCTCCCTCCCACCCTCGCTTCCTTCCTTCCTTCCTTCCTTCCCTCCTTCCTTCCTTCCTCTTTCCTGAGTAGGCTCCACACCCAGCATGGAGCCTGACAAGGGGCTTGAACTCACAACCTTGAGATCAAGACCTGAGTCAGGATCAAGAGTCAGACTGAGCCACCCAGGCACCCCTACCAATATTTTCTTAAATGTAAACGCCATTCACGTCACATTTCTTTCCCTTCTTACCTTTCAGTAATTATTTTAAGTGCCCTTAAAATTTATAACTTTTTCATAGGGTTTTTTATATTCACTATTTTGTCAAATACACAGTGGGATCTGCTCAGATTTGATCATTTATTCAATAAAACTTTATTGAACATGGGCACCTGGGTGGTTCAGTCGGTTAAGCATCTGCCTTCAGCTCAGGTCATGATCCTGGAGTCCCAGGATCGAGTCCTGCATGGGCTCCCTGCTCAGCAGGGAATCTGCTTCTGCCTATGCCCCTCACCCAGCTCGTGCTCTCTCATTTGCTCTCTCTCTCAAATAAATAAATAAAATAAAAAAAACTTTATTGAACACATACGACAATTGAATATGCTGAGGCCTATGGATAATACCTGATAATTCTTTCCCCCAAGAAGCTGGAACTGCACTGTCGGTTATATGGTAGCCACTAACTGCATGTGGTGAGTTAAATTTTAATTTAAATCTATTGAAATTCAATAAAATAAAAAATTCAGCTCTTTTGTAACATTAGCCACATTTCAAGTGCCCAGTAGCCAGTGTGGCTAGAGGCTCTTGGACATTGCAGATGTATTTTCATCATAACAGAGAGTTTTATTGGACAGTGCCATTTAGAATATGTGTGTGTGGGGGGGTAATAGTGAAGTTGGTCATACAAGATATAATCATGGCCCATGGAGAGAATTGTTAATAGATGGACAGAGTATGATGGAAGTTTGAGGATCTGGAAAGGCTTCCCAGAAACGGTAATGTCTTGGGTCTCAAAGGATGGGATCAAGTGAGTTCAAAGAGGCTTGAAACAGCATGTGTTGAGAGAGTTGTACAGCAGGACCTGTGAATACAGTTGACAGGTTGTACCTGCCACAACTCCGAGGGGTCCCACTGGTATCTTTGTTGTACTCCAGGTGCCCCGCTGTGTGCCATACTCATTCCTGCCTCTGGATCTGTGATGATGTCCTTTCCCAGTTCTGGAGACCTTTACAGCTCCTCATATCTCTTCACTTTGAACTTCATGCCTGGTTCCTCCTGACATCATTTTAATCCTCCCATCTCCAACCCGTAAGACCATCCCTGAACTGTAGAACTTCTCAACACTGAATCCCAAAAGCAATTTCATTCTGAGTCACATGATAGAGATTATACACCGGTTTCCACAGTTCCTCACTGTTCCATTTCTGACTCACTTTACTGACCAGGAACGTAGATAGAATCCATGTCCTCTGTTTCTTCTCTTTTCCTCAGGGCAGTGCTTGGCATATAGGTAGATGCTTTGATTGGTTTATATAGTAACTACTTATAAATCATTTTTATTCAACTTCAGTACATACAGAATTTACAACCTGGTAGGTGCTCTAAAGTAATGGGGATAAAAAAGATAAAAATCAAGGATGATATAGAAAAGTTCTATAATAATTTGGAGGGGGATTAAACTATATACATTTAATTGCTATAGAAGAATGATGTGATGATGTGAAGTAATTCTGAGCTTAATCCTTATGTAATATGACACTATTCTTTACAATATGAACAACCATCCATTGATGTTTCCTATGTATATTAATTTTGGGTTTAGTGGTTTTTGTTTGGGGTGAGATATAGTGAATATTTTATTTTTAATTTAAAATAAATTTTTAAAGATTTTATTTATTTATTTGACAAAGACAGAGAGAGAGAGAGCATGCGCAGAGACAGGGAGAATCAGACTCCCTGCTGAGCAAGGAGCCCAATGTGGGTTTGATCCAAAGATCCCAGGATCATGACCTGAGCCAAAGGCAGACACTTAACTGACTGAGCCACCCAGGTGCCCCATGAATATTTTACATCATTTTATTCATTGCCAAATTCCTTTTACTTACATAATAATGTAAGATTTCTGAGTAACAATAATTCTTATAATTTATTCGGGGTAAATGACAGGTAATCTTTTAAACTTTCCATCTGTTTGACTGCTTATTACTTTGCCTAGTGTTTTTTAACTTTCATATTTTTATATTGAGCATTGGTCTAGAAAAGATGTTAAAGATATCCTTCTTTTTTTTTTTTTCTTTTACAAATATGATGCCCTTTATGTGGCTTTCTCATGAGTTGTTATGGGGCATGATTTATTTTCATTCAGGATCATCCTGGAATTGCTTCCTGACATTCAAGGTTGAGCTTTGCCTTCAACTGAAAAATAATAGTTCACATGCGTTGTCCATACACACAGACACACCATCTGTAAATAAGAGGAACACACCTGCTCGCACCATGAGGCCTTTCCTTTCAGTTCAGTCCAATATTGAAGACACCATTCACAGGACCTAGGCAAATAATGAAGTAACTTGAAAAGAAGGAGTATTCACACACTCTCTGTCTTTTCTGCTGATTTCTGGAGATGGGCTAAAGTTTGTTAAGATTTTTTAGGGCAGTGTAAATTATGAATGTGTGCATGTGTAAGAGGAGCAGTGACTTAACATGGACGTTATAAATATGTTTCCCCGTCTTGTTGCAGTGCTTCTTAGCATTTTTCTCCTCCATTCTCCCTTTCTTCTGCCGTTTCGCCCCAACTTTTTCTTCCTCGGTAACTAACTAGTGAGGATTTACTCGCTCATTCATTTTTTTAAGCAATAGTTATTGAAGCACCTTCTATATTTGGAACATAACCTGATAGGTAGAAGATGTAAAGAAGGATGAGATTCAGATCCTTCCAGATACAGGCTCATATGTAAGTGGTGGTATCAGTGGAAATACGTGTGACGTGGTATGGAACTAAAAGGAACACTGAAATACTGAACTCTGCCTAGCTGGGTCAAGGCAGGGCTCAGGATGAGGGAAGTTACCTTGAAGGATGAGGACACTTTGCCTACTAGACAATGGGGACAGAGCTTTCCAGGCAAAAGCAGCAGCCTGTGAAAAGCAGAGGTAAGAAAGCATGTGGTGAAGCCCACGGGAATGCAGGTTATGTGAGCTGGCAGGGGTGGCAGGAGGTGACGGAATTGGGCAGGGCCAGTGTGGGAAGGGGCTTCAAGTCTGGGAGGTATAGAGCAGGTGATGGAGAGACACTAACGGGCTTCACGCCCAGGAGGGGAAAAGTCAGATTTGTATTTTAGAAAGATCCTTCTGAGTGTACTTTAGAGGATGGGTATCACGGGGGGTTAGGAAGAGGAGCAGCAGTGTGATTGTGCCAGGAAGTCTTTGGGGGAGGAGATGAGAAGTGAGTCAAGCCTTATAGGAATAGGGCATGGATTTCCATCTTCTCAGCGTACATTCTTCCCTCAACATGGGCAGATTTTCATTATGTCTCCTACTGCCTCCATGAAGCCTGCCTGCCCTTAAAATCTTCACTACGAAGCCACTCTAAGGCACCTCATGGGTTTTAATGTCTTTCTATTCAAAGGGCGATTCATGGGCCAGCAGTACCCGCATCACTTAGGAACTTGTTAGAAATGCAAAGTCTCAGGCATCTGAATCTATATTTTAGTGAGATTCCTAGGTGATTTGTATGCATGATACATATGAGAAGCACGTTTCCCGGTTCTCTATGCCCACACTGTAATTTTTTTTGGGGGGGGGTGGTAGAGTGGTAGTTTCTATGCTCTATGTCTCTTTGACTCCCCTAAAGCACATAACAGTGCATCTTGTAGGTGGGAAGCAGGTACTTCCTAGCTGATTTATTTTCAAAATAAAAGTGTTACTTTAAATGATTCAACCATTTCAATTTAATAGACATTTATTGCAACTGGGAGACCGGTTAAGAGATTATTGCAATATTGTCTAGGTGACAAATGAAGTCCTGCATTAAGGCAGTGAGAGTCGAGATAAAAAAGAAGTGGCAATGGAAAAGAAATATTTAGAAAGGAAGATTGGTAGGTTTGATAATTACAGATATAAAAAGTGAAGATGAGAGGAAGTATAAGGTAAGTGGGTGAAGTGAGGACATCATCTGCCGATTTTATGGCCAACTGAAGATTGGATGTGATTCCAGTTTTACTCAGATATTTTTTCTATGTTTTTTTCCTCAGTTAACAAATATTTACTGAGTTGGTGCCTTCTAATAGGGCAGGCTCTGTTCCAGGTGTCATAGATAAAAAGGCTCGTCTGATAGTATTTGGTCTTTGTCCTCAAGGAATTTACAGTCTAATGGAAGAGATAGAAAAACAAAAAAACAAAAAAAACCCAAAAAAACAAAAAAACTGGCACCTGGAAGGGAATGAAGGAAGTCCTGGGATAAAGGGAAGAACAATGAGCAACATGGCCCCGAGGCGGAGTCTTAACCCCAATTTGGGATGGTTGGTTTCAGAAAATGCTTCTCAGAAGAAGGGACTCGCACAATCACCCCTCAAATCTAACAAATGGCCAGGTACAGATGCATCTATTCAGCAGGTGAGAAGAGAGGGTGGGGTGGACTTTCAAGCACAAAGGAAACCACGGAGGGAAGGCTGGGGGAGAGAGAGAGAGCATGGATGGTTTATTTGGTAAATTTATGTTGTTCCATGTGGCAGCTGTATGCAGTGCCAAGAGGAGGTTTGCTATATTGAAAAATATAGGTAAATAATGTTATAAAGTGTCACTGATCTAGTTATTGCAGATCAAGGTACACAGTAATTTCTTGCAAACCGTGTCTCTCACAAGGAAAACACGGCAACTTAGTGTTATCCTTGCTCCTTGTCTGCACTGAAGTAAATCAAATTTAAATCTGTTTTCTCTGCACTCCAATCACTTGTTAGAATCCTGCTGATCTTTCAAAATCCATTTAAATTTCTCTTTCTGCTTTGTTTTGTTTTTTAAAGATGCTAACCCGTATACTCTCTCCCTTTTCTATAGTACCAAAGTTTTTCACCCTCATTATTCACAGACTGCCCTTTTCCTTTCTTAAAGTCTGAGACTTCTACCTGCTTGTGATCTCCAGGAAGTAAAGAATATTTTCTTATGTATCTTTATAAATATCTCAGTTATTGACATCATGCTTGGTAGAGAGGAGGCAACCAAAGGGTGGATTTATTATCTCAAATTAACTGGATTTCTAAATACTAACCTAGGTGGGTAACTGGTGATGAAGGTGAGAGTTACCATCCTTTTAAGAGTAAAATCAAAAGTGAGTCTTTTACCCAAATTTGCTTCAGATGTATAAATCAATAGTAACAATTCTGGGCTTTGACGGGGAGCAGGGGAAGATAAGCAATCTTTGACCTCTCGTGAAAACCATTTGTACCCTGTAAAATATTTCTGTACCCCATTTCTGCTTTTGCTATAATTGCATGACATTTCTCTATAAACAGCTCAAAAATAAATTTGCACATGTTAATCTTCTTTGTTAGCTAGATGCGATCATTCAGCTAGGTCAGTTTCACATTAAAATTGGACCACACATTGTAGCCTATGGGAAGGAGAAAGACAGGCTGATAAAACCGCAAACTCTCTCAGTCGCCGGCACTCTCTTTTTGTGAGGGAAGGATTGGCAGCGATCCCCGTGTCCTTGCTATTTTACTCCTCTCTCCCTAATGTGTGCTAACAGGCACTCTCATTTTTGCATTGTGTTTAATTTTTCTTTCATCTCTAGCTCTTCTGTGACTCTTTTGCTTTCTTACTAAATTGAAAGAAGGGGCTGTGTTCTTTTCCTATAGAAATGGCAGCAGGGAGCATAAATAATGTTTGACAGCTCTTTTATTTTATTTTATTAAAGAAAAATCGATGATTTCACCGAATCAGCTTGGGATTATGTTGCTATAATCCTGTCACTGTTTTGGAAGGAATGTCCCTTCCAATCCAGGGCACTATAAGTGATTAACTATGAGCACAGATCAAAAGCTGTCCCTATGTAGGTTCTATGGAAGGAGGTCACAAGTTAACACAATGTATTAGAGAGGGTGGCTTTGTGGATGTTGCCCCTTAGAAATGGATTTCCAAATTAAAACTCTATTCTTAAACTGTTAAGGGCCTGTGAGAAAGCAGAGATCACCTCTGGATAGCAGTTTTAGGGTAAGAACCTCCAGAAATGTTCAATTTCTCTAGAGTTCAAATATACTCATTTGTCTAAAGCGGTATATACCACTCTGGTTTTGCAACAGACTCTGCATTTTCCCCCTTCCTTTCCAGGGTTGACATGGGAATCTTTAAAAATATACAAAAAAAAGTTGTAAGCTAAAAATACATCTATACCATACTAAACTTTCTTCCTGCCAACATCTAACATATAATACTAAGGTAGCATAGTCTCAGTCAGGGACACTAAAAAAATCCGCTTGATATTTGACCCTGGCTATGTATACATCAGAAACTGAACACTGATGTTTTTCATTATTCTATTGCAACATTACAATATAGTTCTTTCCCACAGCACCCATCACTTTCTCAAATACACACATTCAATTTTGCCTATTTTTTTTCCAGTGCAACTTCTCATTTTTCTAAATATTCTTGCAGGTACACATGGACCTTGGAATCTCATTTTATCTACATAATTAAAAAAAACCCAAGGTAACACTCCAGTAACCAAGAACTCAATTTAATCTTATCTAGGCTTTAACTAAAGTTTAAAATGCCTCTGGTGAGGCAAACAATTCATTTAAAAATAAATATGATGTTTCTTACGTCATTTTCTTTGCCCAGCAACTGGATATTTGAGGATGCTAACGAAAACCCCTTCGGTTTATCACTCTGATTATCATAACCTCCACTGGCATTAATAACCTACTGACTTAAAAAAATAATCTGAAAAACAATGATGTGGTAGTTAAGATGAATTTGAATTATACATTCTTTATAGTCTTCCCAGATATATCACAGAATGATTTTATAACCTTGGGAAAGTCACTGAACCTCTCTGTACTTCTATTCTCATCTCTTTAGAATAAAGGTAATGGGGCGCCTGGGTGGCTCAGTCGTTAAGCGTCTGCCTTCGGCTCAGGTCATGGTCCCAGGATCCTGGGATCGAGCCCCGCATCGGGCTCCCTGCTCTGCGGGAAGCCTGCTTCTCCCTCTCCCACTCGCCCTGCTTGTGTTCCTGCTCTCGCTGTGTCTCTCTGTCAAATAAATAAATAAAATCTTTAAAATAAAATAAAATAAAATAAAATAAAAAGATAATGACTTCACCTTATTACCTAGTTCAGTGATGAAGGTGTGAAGACTAATAACCATAAAAAGCACATCAGGCTTTCGGCAAGCCAGACTCAGTATAAATATAAAGTATTTATGAAAGAGAGCACACACAGAGTTTGTAAATGCAAAGATAAAGTTTTTATAAAGTGTCTTGGAAAAACAAAATACAGAGAGTGAATAAATCCTATTTCGATATTCATTTTCTGAGGTCCTCCCTTGTCCACCACATCCCCGGCATTGTTAGTCAAAATGAAAGACCCGAGGGAATTTTTATGTCGTTGCATTTAGTATTCCGCTATGGCTTCCCACTGCTCCACAGTGAAATACTCATCTTCTACTTTAAGCACCAGATTTACTGCTCTTAATGGGAGATTTGCATTTGTTCTAAGATTACAAATAACAATTATGCCAAAGCAATTACTCTTAACCTCAATTTGTAGCTCTTGCTTGCAGCAGGGCACTTTCATCTGTTCCATTTATTTTCATTCTCATTTTGGCCTGGAGGTATTTCTAAATAAATCAATCACAGGAGATGTTGGAACAGGTCTATTGAATAACACCTAGGCTGACTACACACACTGTGTGGAGAATGGAGAAAATTATAACTATAATTCAAGCATACTTCAGGGGTCAGTTATCTGAATAAATCAAGGGAAAAAGCTTTTGCCCTAGATTAGCTAGATAGTTGGCTCTCCTTTCCACTTATTCCTGTGAGTACAGAGACGGCATTTTATGTGACAAATATGCAGCAAATAATGCACTGCCTGTTTAGAAATAATTCATGAAGAATTCACATGGTATGAATGAGTTTCCTCTATCAACAACTATAATTTGTAGAAATCACTAATTATAACTATAATAATTGTTCATCTTCATCATGAACTTCCTACCATGTCAGGCACTATTAAGCACTTTACCACCCGCCCCCCCATTTTACAGATGAGAACACTGAGGCAAAGGGAGATTAAATTCATAAAGCTAGTGAGTGGTGGAATGAACAGTCCATCCTGGGCCCAACTCTGGAGCCTGTGCTCTCACGGCCTCACTCTTCTCTGTTCCTGTGGTGAGCCCCCGTGATGAGCCCCCGTGGTGAGCCAGATGCATCGCGGAGCCACTGCTGTGTGGGCTGTCTGTACATCATGGTTAAAGACCGATTCCAACATGAAGGATCAATCAAAAGTGTATTAATTGTGACTGTGCTTTTATGTCCATTCTCAAGGCTACTTCTGTTTCTTGAGAATATAGCACAATGAAAGGTCATGAGTAAATGATTATATTTTGACTCTAGGCAAGTATAATTGAATTTATAAATCTTACATCTTTCTTTATATTGAGACTTGAAAATTAAGAAACAATCTCTTACTTTTAGGAGGAATAATCATATCCATATGATTATTCCTCCTAAAAATGAAAAGAACCCTGTTCCATAAACTTTGGTAATGTTCCCCTTGCTGAAGACACTGACTTTAGTTATTTCTTCCTATTTATCATACATGATATATATGTAAAACCAATAACGGAGGTTTAGACAAAGGAATCAGCAGAATTAGTCACCAATCAGAGGTCAAAAACTTCTAATCAGAATACTAATTAATGTTAAGTTTTTCAGTAAATATTAAAATTTTGTACTCTGCTTAATGATTTCCTAAAGTAGCTTTTTAAACAAAAAAACTATAAAATATGTACTTAACATAGGAAACTTGGGAGAAAGGAAATATGAAAAAGGAGGTGAAAAATCTCCTATGATACCCTCAGTTGGAGGAAAATAATGGGTTGGCATATTTCCTTCTAAAAATTTTTAATGACTTTTAATAAGGAATTGTTTGTTATGGAAGCCAAATGTCCATTCAGCCAAAAGTTCTGAAATAGTTTCCAAATTTTTAGTGTCTTACATAGATAGGGGCACAGTTAAATTATAATAGCGTATTTTCTAAATTAACTCTATGTTCTAAATAGCATCATTTTAAGTTAAATATTTATAGCTCGTCAGATTATAAAACATCTCTTACTTTAGGCCCTGACCAGATAACGATTTGATGTGTTCCATAAAATTTAGCACCTCACACTTAGTAGCATGCACAGATTAATTCTCAGAGTTATCAAAACTAAGGCAACTTTCAGTTGAGGCAAGTCACACATTACTAGGAACTCTCTTTGCTGTCCGAACGTAGTATGTCTAAATTATGGCCAACTTATATTAACTGTGACTGTATGTGAGTGACTGTATGATTGCTTGCACACACTTACATTTAAACATATATGCTTTTGATCTTTAGGTCTAATTAAAATGATATTACTGGCTTCTATTCTGTTCTCTTTGGACAGCAATCTGTATCACAAAGTCGTTATTCACTGTTTCTTCACTGTTCTACACTCCAACACACAGAACAATTTATAATCCTTCTCAAAAAAAAAAAAAATTCAGAGTACTAAGCTGTAATGGTTCTCTCCTTCCCAAGGAGGCAGACTACTCAGTAGAAAAAAGGAATCTTACATCTGACGGCCCCGCAGAAAGCTATTGACTGTAAATGCAAATTTCTGTTATTCTATGCGTTATGGGAGTAACTTTTAAAATGTCCCTGGTGATTTATTTCATTTATATCTATGTAAGCTAGAGGTAACAAAAGACAATAAACTTTTAAACATTTTTGAAGATTTTTATGGTAAAAATCCTGAATGTTTGTGTAGGTAACAGAATTAGGGAGATTCTTAGGTGACCACTTCCTATATTTAATTGATAGAAATACTATATGCTGGCTAACTGAACATAAAAAATGATATATATTTAATGAGGCTCCAGTGTATTCTGAGGTAAAAAGAGAAGAATATTTTGCGCTAAAAATACACAATTGTATGTTCCCATTTCCCAACATGACTTGTAAACTACATAGTAAAATACATGATTCAACAAACCTGATTATCTCAGCCAGAAATCTGACCTGGAAACAACTCGTGGATGTGTAGTAAGTACAAAAATCCTCCTAATAATGTATTCTTTGAACTGCTAGTGGATGTGGATTTAATATGGAAAACATCTACTCAGTGGATGAAAGGGAAGAACAACTCTAATATTTTCATCATGGGTGGGAGAAGAGAAATAATCCCGAAGACATTCTTAGCGGCAATCACACCAGTGGTGGGTGTGGCAGAGTTGAAGGCTCTGTGATGTCTCTAGCACGCAGCCACCGGGATTAGGGGGGCTCTTTACTCCACCAGGATTATGTCGGGCAAATATTTACCCTCCTTTGAGTCTTGTTTTCCTCACTCTGAAAATGATGAAACATATCTGTGGTACCTCACAAATCTTTTAAAATAATTAAATATTGGGATATTTTATAAATGCTAAAGCCCTCTGCACATGCGAGGTGGAGGGGTTAGTAGATGCCACAGAGTTCTGGGAGTGAAATTTCAATGATAACTTTCCATGCAAAATCCATGCCATTAAAGTAGGGGGAGTATATTTTAAAGTCAGGAGAACTTCACAGGAGATAGCTGTTAGCATGATAGAGAAGGATTTGGGAAAAACCCTTGGCATCCAAAGATCCGAGTTGTGGATTGGAACTTGGGGCTTAGCAAGTGAATTGGGAAAAGGTTATTATATTAACCAGAATGATGAGTTTGGCAGAAAAATTAAATTTGAGGGAAGAATGAAAAGATTGAGTTACAGGTGAAACATGAGCTTCTCAAGGTCAAAAATTCGGATCCAGAGGTGGGAAAATCAGTGACAAGGAGAGAGTCCTGGGACTGTTAAGGAAGTTAACTGATGTAACTAAATGTTTCACAATCTGGGAGTAAAGTAATACCTAAAAATTCAAAGTCCCAAAGGATGATAGGATTTGTGGTGCTGGTATTATGAGAGCTCCATGAAAATGCTTATGAACTCGTTTTACCCGATTTTATTAGTGGCCTCACAAGGAAATTAAAGACTTTAATATTTAATTTTTCAACATAAAAGATCTCTCTGAAACACTAAATGAGTTATTAGAAAAGGAAAGATACTAGTTTAAAAGCTCATATTCTAGATCAGGGTTCTCTTTGCCCCTAGTGTAGTGTGTCCCTACTTATTTTTGAAAAGCAAATCCTACCATTGAAAAATGATACAGAGGGGGCATATTCAGGATAATAGATATAGCAGATCTTATCCTCAAATTCATCTTGTTCATAATGCTTTTTAATTCAGTAGCAAAAATAACACTGTAGGCAAATTAAAATACACATTAAGTCTTTCAAAGCCCATGTTTTCCACACAACTTTCTAATGATTACCAAGACACCTGATTTTAAATTATTTTTCCAGAGTTGTGTAAGATACTCATTTAATTTGTTTACAAATATATTTGACTTATTTTATTACTCTCTGAAACATGGCATTGCTATACATTTCAAACTGAACTTTTTTTTTCTAAAAGAGAGAAGTGAACCTAGAGGTTTAAGCATGTATTTGTCTATTCTTTTGACAAACTTATTAAAACCTTACTAAATGTCAAATATTGAGCGAACGGATAACAGGGTTCATGACTGGTCTTCCTTAATAAGAATGAAAATTTTTGTTCCACATTTTTCTTGTATGTAAATATGTAAACAAAGTACATTCAAGTTCAGAGATAATTTTGTCACCTGATAAGGGTAAAAATGTACCATGTAATTAATTAAACATTTGGGTTAATAGAGGAATAAGACTACCTTACTGAAGAACCAAAATACACATATTATAAAACTTATACTGGTACTACTTAAATCTTTTCTTTAATTCAGATGAGCCATCCAAAGTCCCTCTAGGATGTTGCGAAACACTGCGGTCACCGTTATGCACATTAACTGATATCATACTTTTAAGATGAAAGAAAATTCTATCTTGTGAACCAAGAAAATTTGGTGCCTGCTCTCTCATGTATATAATTCAATATACAGCTGAAAGGTATAGTGAATTTTCCTACTCATCCATACCCTCTCAAACCTTTTTTCCTTTTATTAGGACTAAAACAATTTATGAAAGAGGTCTGTTTGAAGCACTTTCTTTCCTGTCATCCCTTGGGCTGGTGATGTAATACAGTAATCCATCATGGAGCCGGGGAGGCCCGCTGATGGATTACAGCACTGGATCATCCATGTGCCACTGTGCTCTGTAATGCACCATTACTGGGGCACAAAAGCAGAGTAGCTTTGGAAGAACTAAAAATTCCAGGTAAAGCTCTGTATATATCTATATACTTTCTCCATTTAAAAAGGTAGTATCAAAGGTTGGAGGAGGTGAGAAATGTTGATGGACTAATTGCACAAATTTTAAGGTGTCACAGAAGAAAAAAAAAGTTTTCTAGGTTCGGATCCAAATGGAAATTTACTTTGCATATTTTAAAGAAACAGGACAAGTTTGATTAGAGAGATTGGGTTTAAAAATGTCCATGGGTAGTGAATGATGATTTCATAAAAGAAGAAAAAAAAACACAAAACCTTTCTAACCTGCAGAAGGTTGTTGCTTTTCTTCCCAGTCCTACCTAGAAAATATTCTAGTCCACCAGATAGAGATGCCCTGTAGTTAGTAATAACCTTAATATGGATAGCAGTTATTAATGAGAATTCTCTTCATAAAGTTTAATCTCACCAGCTCTCCAGTTTAAGATGAAGTTTCATGGCTAGTAACACATGGCTTGTAATACGTGGCTAGCAAATGGTGGATAAAAGATATGAGTCTAAGTCTCTGGATTTTAAATCCAGTGTGGCAGAGTACAAAGAGAATAGATCTGTATGTATCTACCTTTTAGCGTCAATAAAAACCGAATTCATATGCTTAATCCTGTGACAGCAAACACAGACTTAAAGTCATCTTTTTTCTTTCCTTGCCCTCATCTTCATTTAATTACATGCCTTTTCCTTGAATTACAGGCTGTTATAATATCCTACATGTGAACTCATAGAGAGCTTGCATATTCATAAGATGGCAGAATAGCCAGAAGGTGCTTTAAATTTGTCCCATTTCTTAGCGCAAATCCATAGTCAGTATCCATACCCATTCTCTCATTGGGGGCCATCTAATTGTTTCTTTAGAAAATGGCAAAGTAAAATTTACAAGAACAAATAAAAAAATCCTGAATAAATTCAAGAAATCAATTGTACAATACAGAACTGGGTATAATACAGTTGATACAGTTGATCTTCAAAAGCAGAACAAAAAATAATGGTTTTATTGGTCACTTTTTTTTTTTTGAAACTACAATCATATAACAATCCCATTGGCCAGGGAAGAGATACTATTGGTAATATTTTCTAGCTTGGGTAAAAACGTGGTCACGTCAAACTTCCTCCTATATTAGTACACTCAGTATCTTCACCCTGGGCCTCCCTTTCTCCCATCCCTTTGGGGGGTTTGGTTACTGAGACTAAAGAGGTCATCCTGTCAATCACTTTCTTAATGAATGAAAAACTTTGAGGTAACTGCTTTAAGGGAATGGCAACAGTTTTTAATTAGAGTTTATAGTCCCATCAAACTCAATCCATACCTGGATTACTTGGTGTGTCTCTGGATGTTTCATTTTGACAAACAAAGGATGATGTTAGAGTCTGGACACCATCTCATGTTAGTAAGACACAGAAAAATTGACTAAGTAGAGTCAATGAAAGGGGGACCAAAAGAACCTAAGAACATGAGTGTTCTTGTTTCTATTTGTGGGTGAGGTGTACAATGTAGTCATGTTTATATTGCTTAAAAAGTCATAGCCAGTACACACAGGTACAAGATCCTGGGGAACTAGACTGTCCCTCAATTTAGACACTAAAATGTCTAGAAGGAGCTTTGTCTGCTTTTTTATATGACTTCTGAGAGGCCCACTGTTAAATTAAATTAAATGATGGAAGATTCCTGTATTAGATTAGATTAGATTAGATTCCAGCCATCTAAGGCCCTTCCAACCCTGTAATTCCTGATTTTGTGGGAGTGGATGGAAGCTGAGGCTCACAATGATGAAAACCTTGAATCACACTGAAACAACTTTTTACACAAGCACATACAAGCATACATATTTATTGAACACATAGTAGGTACTCAATAAATACTTTTTCTTTCTTGATTCCTCCAGAAGTTTTGATGTAACACTATCTAAGTCTATGTGAAGTCCAAATAAGATATTCTTTTCCTTCTTGAGTAAATATTGTACTTTCTGACATGTGAAACTCTGACAGTGAGTTATGGTTTTCAGGTGAATTGTTTTGGTTGTTACTGCATTTCTAAGCTATGATACATTGCCCGAATATTATTCACATAGTTTTCCATCACAGATTCAGAGTTGATTTCACAATGCTTTACTCAACTGAGTAGAAAAAGGGAAAGATAAAGAAAACACAAATCTACATTATCAGGTTGTTTAAAAATGGGTCACTATTTTCTTCATGAAAATGGAAGTGGCTATATATATAATATATATTGTACATATATATTATATATATGCATGTATAGAAAGTGTTACAATTGATATTTAGTTAACTCCTTAAGGACACAATCATTTTCAGTGTTGTCACATTGGTTCAAGAATGGAGTTTTATAGGTAACAATAAATAGAATATTTTCCTAACAACTGATTAAAAACCAGAGATGTTAAAGTTAAAATGTAACACGACAATAACATTCCACAGAGAACTTTATATATACTCTACAAAGTACATTCACAAATATTCTCATTTAGTGGGTAGATTATAAGAGAAATAGATTATAGTCAGCAGGAGTATTGGGGAAGGAAGGGACTGAGGTAAAATGCCTTGTTTCCAAGCAGTGTTTACGGGAGGTAACTTGGGAATGTAGTATAGAAAGACTAAATGGGGGAGACATGATCTGGTGAGGCCTGACCCAGGCAGGTAGCGGTAATGACAGGAACAAATGCAATTACAAAAGCAAAAATAATTAGATGTATTTGCCCAGGGGTAGGAGTAGGAATGAGGTGGCAGGGGACTGGAAGGAAAGTTGATTATCCCTCTAAGAAATTGAATCTATGTGGCTAAGAATATGATATAACCATGGAGAGTAGTGGGAGAATAACAGAAAGGAAAGCTGGTTTTGAAGACTTTTTTGATATAAAAATAATAATAGTAGCTCTTATACAATACTTATCATCAAACAGTGTTCATAAGTGCTTTGCACCAATTAACACATTTAATCCCCACAAAAACCTTATGTGGTAGATATCCACGTTGCCATGACATCAATGAAGTTAGAAATGCAAAGACTGTTGTTCTAGAATTTTACATTGGCTGACCAAATTAAGCCATTTTTAGTTCTTCAGGACACCATTGTTGAAGATGCATAGTATATTATACTGGTATGATTGAAATTGATTGAAATATTTGTAGGGTCAAGCCTGCAATTTAGGAAGGAGGTGGGAATAAATATTTAGAGGGAAAGCGAAGTGTTTCCTGAAAGTTTTATGCTTTGCAGCCATCTCCTCCAAAATGCTTCACAAAAGTATAAGAATGAATATGAAGAAATGAGATATCAGCAACTGAAAAAAATGCTCTTGTGGAAAGAAATATGCAAAATAAAGATCTTTTTTAACCCCTGATTTTATTGTAAATAAGACATTCAGTAGTGGAGGGTGCCAAACAATTTTAATAGCAGATATAGTCTTTAAATAACTGATTACTGTGGTTAAATGTAAAAGAATTTCTTTCCTTCTTTCTTTTTCTTTTTCGAGGGAGGGAGGGAGGGAAAATCTGGACTATTTGGGAGAAAGGGAAATCAGGAATTATAGGTCTACAACTTTCTCACAAGTGGCTCAGGAAAAAAATAAGAGAGAAAATGCAAATGTGGTAAAATACTAACATCTGAGAAATCTCGGTGAAGTTTTTTGTATAATTCTTATAACTCTTCTGTAAATTTGAAATTATTGTAAAATACAAGTTAAAAAAGAAAAAAAAGTAATGGTTTTGTTTGCAGAGCCTGGTGTGTGTGTGTGTGTGTGTGTGTGTGTGTGTGTGTGTGTGTCTGTGTGTGTGTGTGTGTGTGTGTGTATTTGAGGATTCTGGAGCTGGGTGAAAGTAAAAGATCCATGCTAAAAATAAGGGAACACAAATGAAGATGTGTTTTGCATGAAAAAGAAAATCCCGTAAGAAATTGATTTCATCTAGCCCATTCCAAGTACTTATGAAATGATATTGCTATGGTTGTAATGCTGCATCTAAGAATAAAATCAATCCCCCATGGAGGCTGTCAAGGCATCTTGTTAAATGCCTACTGAAGGTTAAGCATAATAAGTATAGTTGAACAGTAGTGGGTAGTGGATAATTGCCAAAAAGCTTATTGGAATTTCAAAGGATAGGGATAACAGGTGATAACTGACTTTGATGACTACCCTACAAATAAGCTGTGGAATCAGACCAGCAGCCTAACTTAATTAACACATCAACCCCAAAGCCTAGGGAACTAGTCTCTTTCTGCCTCTAAATTTTTTCTCTTCTGTGTGATCTTCTCTTTGTAAGTTTTCTTGTCTCTCCACCTCTTTTAGAAAATCTCATTCCTTCCTGGGCTTTCTTTCTCTTTTCCGTCTCCCGACTTTTCACTAGATCCTGCTTGTGTCTCTTTTATCTATTCCTGTCTTTATAATCAGAACAAACAGAACAAAAATTGAGTTGTTGCATTTGGTGACTACACTGTGAGCCTTACTATTTTATAGTTAGAGCTGAAGTTTTAAAATGTTTCTTGTAATTAAACTGCCCTCAAATTGCTATTTCCTTTGATTTGGGCCTATACTGATTTTTTTTTTTTTTTTGGTATTGTTTTTTAGTTGGTTGGTGGTTGAGTGACAGTTTTAAAAAATGGGTCAAAAATTAAAAGTAGTCACGTAGGGATAGATACCAAGAGCAAAAATCTCTCAAATATCTTATTTCATACTTAGCTTCAGAGCACCATGAGTTCAGAGAACTGTGGATAAAGAATAAGTCTTACTTCTATGGTAGCACCGTTTCTTAGGGAGAGCTAGTCAAGCTATTTTACAGCAGATAGAATGGTACCCAGTGCGTACTGGATGAGTATCAGCCTGGCTATTCCTGGGTCGACCCAGTGGTTATTCAGTAAAGAATTCTCTACCCTACAGGAAAAAAAAAAAAAAAAAAAAAAAATATATATATATATATATATATCTTTCACATACATTGTGAAGACTTCAGAAGCAAGATTTTAGAAAGGGAGACTAAAAAAAGATGAGGACACCCAGTATTTGTGAGCATCTGTTACCATGGCCTGGATTAACATAGAAGGTAATGGGAAAGGGCTGAAGAGTGAAGGAGGTTGGTCTATAAAGTGGCGTTCAGGGGGGATATGAGCCTGATGTCTGTACTAAGCGATCCTTGATAGTTTGGTTAATGGCTTTTTCAAACTATAGTGCATATACCCTGTCCTGGCCCTCCTCATCCCCCTTCCACCTCACCTTACAAAATACATACCCACCCACGTAAGAAAATACTGTTCTATGTGAGTGTTCTTCAAACACTGATGTGCATACAAGTCATCTGGGGGATTTTGCAAAAATGCAAATTTTGACTCAGTAGATCTGGGACAGAGTCTGAGATTTTGCATTTATAATAAGCATCTAAGAGGGCTTCCAGTGGGTAGACCACAATTTGAGTAGCAAGGTCAATATCGCAATGACTTTCTGGTGATTTTCTAGTTCATACTGTCTCTAATGTTTATATGATTATAAATGTTACCTCCACTCCCCTCCTCAAATGTATAAACTATTTTGGATTTGGTTTCTACTTGTATTTTATCACCACAAAATATACACTGTGAAAATAAATAAAGGAAACTTCATTAAAAATAGGGTTGGGAAGCCCTGAAGGGAGGGCTCTCACATACCATCACTCAGACCCTGAATAGGAAAAAGCTTATTTTACATACCCTAGAAGGAGGAAGAAAGAATTTCTCCTTGCAACAGTCAAGCCAATGAAAAACTGCCACACTTAGCCAATAAGCGGCCATCACCACCTTGAACTCTTTGAAACAACCCCTCCCAGATTCCACCTTTCCTCCATAAAAGCAAGCTTCTCTTCTGTTCACCTGACTTGCTTATGGTTCACCATACTTGTCCTGAATTGCAATTCTTCGCTATTCCCAAATAAATTCATTTTGCTGGCAAATAGCTGGCTCTTTTTTTTTTTTAAAGGTCAATAACCTAGACTTCCAGATGCATAGTCGGCATTCAACGAACACATGCTCAAATAAATTCCACTTTAAATTGTATCACTTTACACAAACTTTAAATAAAAATTTCTTCTTTGCACAAGAGAAACTCATGTATGAAATTTTGTTGGGTAGGACCTTGAAATCAGAGCAGAATAATACTTGTTATTATCTGAGGAGAGAAAATGCACTTAACCAAGTCAGTAAACACAAAACATAGTGCTGTTCTTTGTCTAATCTTCATTCCATTTAGACACAGCATTTTATTCATCACAGATATTCTCTCCCACTTAAAATCCTCCAGAAGCCCCACAATAGATAGACCAGTGCACTGGAAAATGTGCATTCTACTTAGGGCAATGGCAAAGAAGCTATTTTAATGAGTGGTATTACAATCTTTTAGATTGTTGATTAAGGCTAAAGAGTTGTGAGGAAAAATTACGTATAAGTGAATAAGACTGTTGTAAGGGGAAGAAAAGAAAAAAAAAACAATGTGATCTAAAAAAATATCTACTAACATTTATGACATTTCTTCAAAAACATTTATTTCTTCCCTGCCCCCACCCTGTTTTTAATCTCCTTTCAGAACTCTCTGTTTTCTTTCTCCCTGTGCTTGAAGAGATGGCTGGAGATATGACCGTGGCAATCTATTTCTAGAAAGTGGAGGGGTTTGTGTTGGAAGTAAAGGTTCTCAGGATCACTTAGAGTTAAGAGACATTTGCAATTACCTAGTCCAAACACGGAAGTAGAAATATGTATAAATGTGCAAGTAGAAGTTCGTGTGTACATATATATATGTATATCTATCTATATATATAGATACATGTCATGGAATTTTTAAAAAGCTTGCTTTACTTTCATAATGAATATTTAACATTTATTGAGTACCACCAATGTATTAAGCATTTTGTCTCTTTTACATTTGTTGGGGGGGAGAGGAGTTATGTCGACTGTGGGGGAATTCACAGCATATATTTTTAAAAGTATATCTGAATTATCTAAATCTGTTATTGATAGGAGAGAAATTTTTTAAGAACTTTCATCAATCATATTTAGTAATATTACTTATAATGCTTTTTAATAAGCAAAATCATACATATTATATAAATATGAACTACACTGTTTATTTTTCTTAATATGCTAATGCACAACAATGTGAAAGAGAAAAGAAAAGTGTCTTAAAGTTACCAATTAACACTGGTCATTGTGTTTATGTTATCAATTAAATCAACATCTTGTTAAGAGGTATCCTTGAATATAAATGACCTAAAAATCTTCTTTACAGCACTTTGGTCAAATTGGCTTTGGAGTAAAATATCCATTTTCTCTCCAACACATCTCCAGGTCTACCTCTCACCAAGTGTTTTTTAAGTTAATATAATGTGTAATTAAAACACAGGGCATTTCCAATTTATTTAAAGAACATAGAGTTTAAATTTTATGCATATAATTTTAAGCATATATGCATAATTTTCATGCATATAATTTTAAGCATATGATTAAAATGAATCGTTAAACATAAATAAAACATAATAGTTAGATATTTCTATTTCCCCTCTCAAGTGGTATTCTAGCATAGAAATAGAGTAGTGATATATAGTTTGTAACTCACTTGGTCAGCTAGCTTTGCAATTATTTTATTTTTGATAATTTTGTTTTAAATTTTGGCATTAATTATGTGTGTATTTTGTAGGAAACTTAGACTTTGTTAATATTACCAATATCACACTTTTTCAAATTTGCTTGTTGCAAACTATATTTACTTCTTAAATATGAGAAGTCCTTAAATGAGATACACCTTATGTTTTATATTTAGACTGTCTTAATTAACATCATTCTTAAGACAATTACCTTTGATACATAGGTATCAAAACCATGTAACCCATAACATAATTTTATAGGAAAACCTCACTCTGTCGACAGAGGAGTAGTTATAAAAAGTCATTGAATGAAAGGAGTTTCTAATTTTTAATATATGTGCTGCTGAAGCAAGCCCTGAAAGGGGTTTCTAAATATTCCATTCAAATTAGATCATCTTATTTTTATTCAGAAAACCAGGAGCATTAAAAGAACAAAACAACAAAATAGGTCTAAAAGAAAACCCCAGATGCCCTGGACTAGACTGCATCATTTCTTCAAATTCAGTGTGATGGTATTTGGAGATAGCACATTTGGGAGATAATTAGGTTAAGTTGAGGTGGTCAGGATAGGACCCTCATAATGGGATTAGTGTTTTTTAAGGAGAGACACCAGACAGCGAGCTCTTCCCTCCCTCCCTCTTTCCTTTTCTCTCCCTCTCCGTGCCCCATTCCTCGCTCCAACCACTGGTGGACCGAGTGAGAAGGTGACCAGCTGCAAGCAAGTGAGGGAACTCCATTAGAGAACTAAAGTGGCTGTGAACCTGATCTTGGACTTCCCTGTCTCCAGAACTGTAAGAAATAAGTGTCTATTGTTTAGCCCACCCAGTCTGTGATGATTTGGTTATGGCAGTCTGAGCTGACTAAGCTATCAGGCCACAGGGACGAACATATTTCTGGGAGCCCAAAGACCCTGATTGAAATATCTCCTAGACAGATTTCCTGGAGAAATGAACTGTTCTGGGAATAGCTGTTAAAAAGGTTTACTACAGCATTAAGGCCACTGACTGGCTTAAAAGAAATTCTGAAAGTCATAGCCAGCAAACAATGAGTTTCAGCTGCCATAATGACATATAGGCCCTAGAGCAGAAAAAAAAGCAGAACATGATGTTAATTATTAAAGCAAAACAGCTTTTTTTCACCAAAGTGTCTACCACTGCTTTTTATGCCTTGACTGGTTAAAGCCGGTAAATTTTCTTCTTACGGCCAGTGCACCATGCTACTTAAAATAATCAACATGTGCCTGCAATTTGGCCTCCTACCAGTTTACTTTATCATGGAAAGGTGTTTCAACGTATTGTAGCTAGATTATAAATGAAGACAGAAACACTTGTAAGGGCAAAAAAATTAAGGGTATAACTTTTCTGTACGGCTTATGAAAGAGATTTCTCTAAGATTGCTTTGCTCTCTGGAAACCCTGCAAGTTTTCCTTTACATTACAAAAAAAAAAAGTGAACACATACACACTCCAGTTCTTGTCATCCTTATTTCTTTATTCATTTTGATACTTCCTTCTTCACTGTATGCTCTTGCTTATTTTCATTGCAATTTATGCTATCTACAACTTCTATAATATAAAGCAACTCTAGCTAGGGAGACATTTCTTTTGTCTGAAAATGAGAACTAAGTGGGGAAAAAAAAAAAGCATTACACCCTTAGTAGCTATGCTATTTGACGTATCATTGAAACCTGAAAAACATACCAGTAAGATTTTCCTATATTGTTTAATGAAAACTTTGCAAGCATATTTTCACCATATATTGTTCACAAATGCTTCATTGTCCCCTGACAAATGGCCTGTAGCCAATCTCTAAAATCTTCTTTTGCAGTACTACAGCTTAAAAGATTCATACCATCAAACACTGCACCTCAAAGGCTAATGTCTACTCTCCAAATTTCAAATGCTGTAGCCTAATAAAAATTTAAAGAGTCCGAGCTCCTCTCCAGGGAGCAGCCGTCAAGCTTCTCTTGAAAGAAAGAAACATCAACAGCCTCCACCTGGAGTACCAATGTCTTGTCTTCGAGAAAAGACATAGTAAGGGCAAGTTTTTTTAATAAGAAAAAAAAAATCCAAGTTATGCCATTTGATGTTAAAATGACAGACTTTTGATCTCCCAAGAGCTGAGGAACAAAAATGTTCCTAATATATCGGGTGTATTTAGGAAGGGAAAATGAAAAAAATATTATTTCATATATATAACACATATAAAACATATATATGTACACACACACACAAACACATATACACAAACATGTACAATATGCACAAACATATACAGTCTATTTGGGGGACATTACAGTTTCTTTTTAACTGCTTTCATCGTCAACTTTCTGCACAAAGTTTGATTTATTGTGTTCATAGCTGTATTTCATTAAGTCATGGCTGCCCTGGAGACAAAACAAAGTTCATTTTAGTTCAGTAGCATTTCACATTTTGCTCTCCTCTCAACACATGTCATCAATTATCCTTCATTTACACTTTCTGGTTCAGTAAAGTTCCTTGTAGTAATATTCCTTCATAAAAGCTTGATCTGAAAACTCCTGTGTAAAAAGGACCAAACCACTTACTTTATGTCATCTATAGAACAATTTATTTGAGGACAGAGAGCCAGAGATTAGATTGGAGAGACTGCCACTCGCTTCCATAGAAATGCAATCTCATTTTTCCATTATACCATATTAAAGTGTATTTTTACTATCACCCTAATAAAGAAATTTATTTAAAATCAGTTTAATATCGAAGATCTTTATAAAATGAAGCACAAATTATCTCTTTTGTAATCCATTGATCTGTCCGAGATGTCTTCTGCTGACTCCTGCTTTGAGAAGAAAAAAATGCCCATCTTAAAAAAGGTACTTCTAGACTCCTTGATTCTCTAATAACCTAATATAATTCAGCGAAGAGGGGTTACCTTCAAAATTTTCCATGGGCCATTAACCACCTATGGAAATGAATCACAGTTACATGTTATATTGGTTGCACTGTGGTTCATACTTTTTGTAAATGTCAAAGACAATAGAAAACACCTATAGAAAAAAGCCATAGGCAGCTATTTTGAATTGCCTAGCATTGGGAAAAATAATGACTGTTTTAAGGGGAAAAAATTCACTCAAATCATCTACATTTATAAATTCAGTTATATCATATTATTAAATCATATTCACCCATGGTTTCTTATTCAAATTATTTTGATAATTTGATTATACCCGGATATTTTAAGCCATTATAATCTAGTACTGTTTTTAAAAAAAGCTTTAAAGGGGCACCTGGGTGACTCAGTCGGTAAAGCATCTGCCTTCAGCTCAGGTCATGATCCTGGCATCCTAGGATCTAGCCCCACATCGGGCTCCTTGCTCTCCTGGGAGTCTGCCTCTCCCTCTCCCTCTCCCTGCTCATGCTCTCTCTGTCTTTCAAATAAATAAATGTAATCTTTATTTTTTTATTTTTAATTTTCTTTTAAAGATTTTATTTTTTTGACAGAGACACAGCGAGAGAGGGAACACAAGCAGGGGCAGAGGGAGAGGGAGAAGCAGGCTTCCCACGGAGCAGGGAGCCCGACGCGGGGCTCGATCCTAGGACCCCGGGATCATGACCTGAACCGAAGGCAGACACCTAATGACTGAGCCACCCAGGCGCCCCTGAAATCTTTGTTAAAAATTTTAAAAAAGCTTTAAAAAATCACCATTTGGTAATTGAAATTTGGTAACTGAAATGCAACAATACAAAAATATAAAAGTGTTTAAGTGAAATTTTAAAATCCCAGGGGTTCAAAATGCAGCTGATTTAAAAAAATTTACTACAACATACTGTGGTGTTATGCTGTGATGATATGCCAACTTTAACTCAATTTAAATTTAATAGGAACACAAGCATTTCAAATACTTTTTTAAATCATAAAAAGTTAAGTATAAATATGAATGTGATTATTAAATTGTAGAGTTGACATTAAAGATCAAGAAAAATGTAAGACCTCTAGCCAAATTATATGCCATTTTCAGTACTATTTGCTGAATAGAACTACATATATCTATACTTATGGGTATTTTAAATGTGTGTGGGAAAGTGAGTATCACCATATTTACTTCCATGTTTCTTTTTCAAACCTGAGGGAGATAGTGGTTAAAATTGTCCTTGAAGTGTAACCTTGCTTACATTAAGTATACTCATCACACTGACCCTTGTTCTACAAAATGCACCTGTCACAAGTGTCAAAATAATAAACTGTGGTAAGTTCAATGAAGTGCTGAGGAAGACTAATAAGTTAGTGACATATTAAGGTAAACCTCTTCAAGAATGTGCCATTTAAATGAAGACTCGAAGATGAGAAAGTCAGCTAATAAAAGAGTCCAATTGCCCATGTAGAGGACCCAAGCTAGGGTTTTAAGGCTGCTTGGAGCATAGTGAGAGACGGAGATGAGAGAAATGAGGTAAAGTTGGAAAGGTAGGCAAGGACTAGATCATACAGAGCTTAGAAGAGACTGAAACAGAATTTGTGTTTTATTCTGAACGCATGAAAAGCTATTGCAGTCTTAAAAGCAAAAGAATAAAATAATTTGATAAACTTTAAGGGATAATCAAAAAGGCTTATGCATGGATAACAGAGGGTGGTGGTGGCATGTGATGATACACAGCAGAAGTAAATGGTTTAGGGTCTTCAGTTATATTCATTATGTGGATTTCTTAGTTGAATATGAAATAAAAGACAGCTTTCCCATAATATAGTAGAATTCACTGGATGCAAGGAATACTATGTGCAGGCCTAAGTGGTATATCCTTCAAAGCTAATATATTTGATAAGCAAAGTACCATTCAACTTTAAATTATTTTGCTTCATTGAAATTGAGAACATCCATTCTCTCCTTCTGGTGAAGAATCCTAAATACACTATGATTCTGGTGGTATATTTATGCAGGTAGCTGGATAGGTACATTTTATATATAAATTTTGCTATATGAATAGTATATGGTACCCATGGGACAAATATAGATGAAATGTCTAGTTCTGCATTCTTTAAACATTTCAGAGTTTTAGTTAATAATATTTATTTCCCACCATTGTATTTTGCAATTAAGAAGCAAAAATCAAACCTATTCTGGTTGGCTGCTTTTGCATGTGATTTGTGATTAAAGCCTTTTCACAATGTTTTGACATGAGAACTGATATATAGAGGTGTCCGGGGACTTGTATTCTTTCCCTCATAGCCATTTTCATTTCTATTCACATTATGAGGTCCAAAAAATTTCTAGTAAGTGTTCATGAGATATTTTTCCTCAGCTAACTTTTAACTTGGAAATGGATTTTTGAAATAAATCTTTTGTTCCATCTCTAATGTGGGAATCAGTTAAAGAGCTGAAGGTGAACTCCTGACAGTTCAAATACTTTAGGAATATCTGGATCTCATTTAATACAAAAATGGTTCAGGCAACATATTTGGTCTAAATCAGTCAATCAGTTATCGATGCCAAAACCTTTTTAGAACTAGGTTTCACAAAGGAAATCCATCAACATAACAATGATCTGAATTAATCTGTACCAAGCTGTGCTTGTTTTCTGAAGGCTATGTAAGGGTTTACAAAGCACAAATATTCCAGAGAGTCATGGAAATGTAATCTGTCTGTGATAAGTTCTTATGAGAAATTTATTTGGGAACATAAATATGTTCTAACTTAGAGGCCTGAGGACAATTTAACTTTCCAGAGAAATGTAAACAAACACATCCTATGACAGAGATGTCAGAGGAATTTTTTAAAAAGCAGTGTACACGACTAGCGTGTTCAATATGACAGCAACTATTTCAACCTGCAAAGGTTGTCAGGAGGTGATAAAGGTTGAAAGTAAAATTTTCAATTACTAACAAGTATAGATTGATTGATCCATCAACCAACAGATAGTAATCTTTCTATTTAATAACTTCTCTGTTTAATAAACACCTTTTCCCAAGTTATAATACAAAAACAGCTTTTTAAAAGCTTGAATAAATGAGAGTAAGGAATTAACTTCTTTTATATAACTCAGTGTTTCAAAATGATTGTTTTCATTGTTTTCTATGTGTAAAGGCCATCACTCGTCAGCATATGATACTGCAGCCCATCTCCATTAGACATACACACTTAGATTAAAAAAAAAAAAAGAGGGAATGATGTGAGCAATAGAGATGTTTCCAGACTTGGAGAAAAACATGTCTATGGCCCAAGGAATTCAAGGGCAGAGGAGAATACTTGCAATGGGGAAAATGCTACTAGAGGCAAATAACTTGCTAGATCAAGTCCTGCTAGTTTCAGAGGACTATGTTAAGTGGCATAACTAATGTGATACGATGGTAGCATACAATAGAATGAATTTTTGTTTAGAATTTCTTCAGCAAGAACTTAATCACTGACTATTTAATCTTTTCTTATGCCATTGCATAATCACTGACTATTTAAACTTTTCTAATGCCGTTGCATTCTCCGATCTTTCCATCTCTAAAGTTTCAACTCCAAATAGAACTAGTAATGATCTGCCATCTCTTCCTCTATATGCCTCCTCGATCTCAGTAGATCCTGGCCATATCCTTTAACTAGAGCCTCAACAGCAATTGTATAGGAGGTTTTACTAGTCATACAGTTTCATATTATGCTGGATTGTGTGACTTTCCTAGTTCTGGCTTACCTGCAGCCCACGCTCCCAACATAACCCTGGGAACACAGGGTTGGCTTTAGAACAGTGGTTCTCAACCAGGAGCGATTTTATCCTATAGGAGACAATTGAAAAGATCTGGAAACATTTTCAGTTGTCACAACAGAGAGGCTACAAAAGTCAGGAATGCTATTAAGCATCCTGAAATGCACAAAACAGCCCCCCACAACAAATAATTAAGTTGGCACAAGATGTCCATAGTACTGAGACTGAGAAGAAACTCTGCTCTAGGGGCATTTGTTTTGCAATCAACTTTGCCAAAACACGTGACTCTCAATATGAAAAAGAAAGGGGAGCAGAATTTATTTTTGTAGGTGTTAGTAGATATTTATGCTTAAAATATTAACAATACATGGCCTGATTTCTGATATTTTAGAGGAATAACTAAGTCTCTCGTAATGGATTGTCCAGTTATAGAACCCAAGTTACTAGCTGTGTTCCTTCTTTTACATTGTTAATTACATTATAACCATTTTGTTCCTCTTCAGTTATAGAGTATAAGAAGATGGGGGAAAATGCTTAAGTTTTCCTGATAAAAGAGTACAGATTGTCCATTAAAGAGGATTGAAAGCTAACCATGTATTGAATAGCCATGTCTTGAATTTATTTAGAAGAAAAGACGAGGTTATAAGTCACATTTGACAGTATGCAACATCTGTGTAATTTGGCATGTTTTCCTTTTTCTGCCTAGCTGTCCAAAGGCTCTCAAATAAATTTACTACCCAACCTCAGCGATCTGCTTATCCAGGTTTCTTGTAGTACCCAAATTCGTTTTCTTTAGTCTCTATTCTGTTTTACTATTATCTATCACATATTGTTCTAGTTTTGACTTGTAAATCACTTTAAATGTTTTTAGAGAAATTTGAGTTAAAATTTTTGAATTTTAATAAGTTTATCAAATATTTTTCAGGGCCTATATCATTTTAAGAAAGTGATAAAAGGTTTGAAGGTCGTAAAAAATAGGAACCTAACTATTCTCACATTGAAGGATGTTTACAATTTGATAGCAAATGAAGAGAAGCCTGCTAATAACTATTAAACAAAGCAGAAAAGCTAGAGAGGAAGATAGGGATAGACTGAATATTCAAAATACAGGAGTCACTGGGGCGCCCGGGTGGCTCAGTCGTTAAGCATCTGCCTTCGGCTCAGGTCATGATCCCAGGGTCCTGGAATCGAGCCCCACATGGGGCTCTCTGCTCAGCGGGAAGCCCGCTTCTCCCTCTCCCACTCCCTCTGCTTGTGTTCCCTCTCTCGCTGTCTCTCTCGCTGTCAAATAAATAAAATCTTAAAAAAAAAAAATACAGGAGTCACTCCTCTTTGGGAAGGAGTATGAGGCTTCTGGATAAAGTCAGCTACTGAAATGAAGACTCTTCATAGGTAGAGATGTCAGAGGAAGAAGATATTTCAAAGGAATAGGATGAGAGAAGATGAAGATTTAAAAGAAAATGGTTAAGTTTGGGTGACAGTAAGTGTTTGTGGCAGACACTATTGGTGGATTACTCAATGGTTTTGGCTGGAGCATGACTGTGATCCAGTTCTGACCAATGGAATCTTGGGGGACATCAGGGGTGGGTTAATTGCTACTCTGAAAGTTTTTCCTCCTTGTTAAATATAAAAGTATGAGAACTAGATGAGGTCATGACTGCTGGATGAAGTCATACTTTTAGAGCTTTCTTGTTCCCTAGGTCCTTGCAAATAAAAGGATTCGAAGTGATAATATGATCAGATGGGATCAGGTCATTAGTACACAAAGCAAAAGTAGGGAATCGTGTCAGAAAGAGACTGTGTACTACTGTAACAGGTTTTGAATGGTATACTTTGGCAACTGTACTTCATTTGATAGATCTGTACAGGGTCTATAATAACAGAATAATATAACTGTGGAAACGTGTAATACAAGTAATAAATGCTTTACTGCTGTATTGTCTACACCTATACTAGGGTTAGGCACATAGTAGGTGCTAAGTAAACATTTGATGAATAAATGAAAGGATGAAACCACACAAATAGCTATTATAGAGACTTAAGCAATTCTCAATAGCTTATTATCTTTTACCCCTATTTAATAATCCCATTTGAATTTATTGCATGTAAAATTTCTTAGAATACATGTATACGTGTAAATGGTGTCTATATCAAACAGATCTATATACTTAACTGGGATGACACAACTGAATACTAGTAACATCAGTTATGCTGTTGTGTATTAATTCTGTTACTGAAAATGGATTCAAAGAAATATAGGCAAGAGAGTGGGAAGGAAAGAAAAAAATGTAAGTGTAGCTAGAAGCTTGCGGCAATTTGGCATACATTTCTAAATTAGCAAGGTGAAAAGGGTTGCATATTTAGATTTATTTATTTATGCACCTAGAGAAGTACCTACCATTTGGGAATAATTATTTATACCCTACCACTTCCACAGGTAATGTATGGTTTCTGTAAGAATGTATTATCCAGGACATATTATGTCCCTTTTGAATGTAATCTAAACTAGTGAAACTGAACAGGAAACCAACATATTTATAAGTGACACATTTTTCAAAGTTCTTCCCTTTTTTTTAACCAGAAAAAGGACACAACATCTACAAGTGGGAAAACACCAATACTCCTTAATCAAATTGGAGAATAGCTGATGTTTGTCACTGACAAAATTAAAAATTCATTGTTCAGTTTAGTAGCTGGAAACCCTGTTATATCACATTCTTCACTGAATGACACACATTCTTTTGTAGAAGTGTTTTGCTAAAAGCACACCAGAATGTTGGCAATTGGGGCATGCAAATTTGTTCTGCAACTAAGAACAAGAGGAGGATTTAGAAGCTATTTTAATTTGTGTGGTGGTACATTTATGTTTAAAGTACAATAATATTCATGTCATTATCATGTATTATTCATATGCAGAGTTTGAAGTGGAGGTCTTTCCAAATATATTAAGAAACTCTTATTCACAATAATCTAATTAATTCCCACACCTCCCTTCCTCTGGTTTCGGCAAGTGTGAATCTTCAGGCTGAATTATATCACAAGCTATAAACTGGCACCTCATGGGCCAGATCAAGCCAGCAATGAGTTTTGCTCACACAGTGTTTAATTTTTTTTTAAATTATTTGCCAGAAACTAAAAATAGAAAGCTATTCCACAAAATTCAGATTTTCAGCCCCTTTTGTAACAATTTGCACTAGCTCAGGAGGCCTCTGGGTAGGGCCCCTGCAGTCTGATTTCATGACTCGTTTTCTCTTGGCCAACAGAGGACGTCTCCAGATGCCGGGAACATATATGGATGCCCACCCCTGACGTCCTCACACACAGCCCAGTTCATTTGGATTGTCTATGGCTTTAGCTGTAGTTTGGCATGAATAAAAAATATCGGTGACAACTAGAATGCCGTTTCTGTAACTGGGGATGAATGATAATGCTGATCTCAACTGTGGGGATGGGAGTTCATTGGTCAGCTGTATCCATAAACCATATTGAAGAAAAAAGTTTTCAGTTCTATTTAAAAAGGTGTTTTTCACCCTTATTAAAAGACAGTTTCCATGACATGAATTTTCTGTTTCTCATAAACCTGTTTTATATAAACTCCACTAAAGAAAAGGGTGTACTATACATTATAGATTACTTTGTTAAAGGTCCACTTTGTAATTCAGATTCGCATCAGCTATTTCATATAAAATTTTATTTGAATCATCCTTAAACATTCAAAAGTATTTGCTTTTGATTTAAAATTAAAACTACTAACACTTTTGCTGATGTCTAACATTTATTGAGCAATTACTATTGGTTATAAAATTGTACTGATTGCTTTACATGCATTATTTCACTTAATCTCACAAAAGCATATGAAATATGTGCTATTATTATCCCAATTTTATAGGTGGAGATTAAATAACTTCCCTAAGGTCTCAAAGAAGTGAAATCAAGTCTTGAGGCCAGTTTTGTTTGATTTCAGAGTCATGTTCTTAACCACTGCAGCAGCGTGAGAAAGATAGAAAAAATGAAGGAAGAAAAGAAGAGGGGGGAAGAAAGGACAGAGAAGAAGAGCATAGAATAGAATAGATTAATAGAATTGGTTATATCTAGGTCATGCATATATTAATGGTACATTTTGATTCTGAAACTTTCCACGCAGGTATAAGGTTTGTGCATGTGTGAGTGTGTGTGTGCATGTGTGTGCGGACACTCTAGGAGTGATGGATTTTTCCTTACTGCGAATTTTTTTTAATTTTTTTAAATTATGTTATGTTAATCACCATACCTTACATCGTTAGTTTTTGATGTCGTGTTCCATGATTCATTGTTTGCGTATAACACCCAGTGCTCCATGCAGCTCCCTCCTTAATACCCATCACTGGGCTAACCCATCCCCCCACCCCCTCCCCTCTAGAACCCTCAGTTTGTTTCTCAGAGTCCATCGTCTCTCATGGTTCGTCTCTCCCTCTGATTCCAACCGCCTTCATTTTTCCCTTCCTACTATCTTCTTTTTTTTTTATTTTAACATAAAATGTATTACTTGTTTCAGAGGTACTTACTGCAAAATTTGATCAAAAAAGTTTAAAGCCACTGCACTATAGCCCACTGTCTGCTCATATTAGAGCTTATAATACTTAATGAAAGTAGATTCTTATTTTAGGTAGATGTGGAGTTTAGATTTAAACATCTTTTTAAACACATTAAGTTCCTTTAGCATTACAGTGCAAAAATTTACTAAAATAATTGTAACTTTACAAACTAAGAATGGTCATACCTTAGATTTTAGGGCACTAACTAGTGCTATAAAAAGGAGAATGTTATTGGAATAGAATCAGTGTGCTACAGAATGCAAGTACCAATGTCAGAGATTTAAGACTGATGACTCAAAAAAAGTGCAATATAGGTTTTGTCAATTCTTTTTTGTTTAACCATGCTATTTTATTTTAAACATCCTATTTCTTCTGTGGCTACAAGGTAGACACATTAATCAGGCGACATTGCTTTATTCAGCTCTGTAGATGTTATTAATCAGTAATTAATTTCTGTTGTGAAAAGTTTGTTAACAAAACCTGAACTCATTTCTGATGGAGAAAAATAAACACCTTGGAGCCTGAGATAACTGACTGAGATAACATAGTTTCATACGTAAGCTGTTTCTCTGGGATTGTGCCAAGGGGTGTGTTGTGCAGAGAGGCTTTAGACCTCAGTCATCTCTATTAGCACCTCACAAAGTCAACCTGAATAAAGAAAAGTAAGTTTTAATCTAGTATGTCTCTTCTGCTGGCTGCTTCATAGCCAGGCTACACAACGATGGAGTCCATTTGGAACAGAGAGATTATGAGAGGGGGGGACATCTTGAGGGAAATTGATTGCATCATATGTTGGAGGAATAATAATTGTAAAGTTATGGCCAAACATCAATCATAGTACCTTTGCTTTCTGTGGTTTTCTTCCCTTTGGTTTCATAACTTGGACCTATTTTATAAAACACAAATTTCTCAGCGGTTAATGGCGGCTACAGATTTCTCCCTTGCTCTATGCAGGCTGTAGCAGTTTGTAAATTACACATATATGCAATATTTTATTATTTTATAAATTATAAATTACTTTATAGCAATATATTATATAAAATATGTGTTATATATTATATAATATATTACTATACATTAATATATCAATATATATTATTGATTAAAATAAATGTATATATATTTGAGGTTACCAACAATTTGGTGTAGGGCATAAAATCATGTGCTCCTCATCCTGATCACTATTTCAAATGCCCTACAGGACCTCATCTGATCTGGCCCTTTGCTAACTTTTAGTCCCCTTGCTATATTTTGGCTTCTGGGCCCTTTGTTCTCTTCTTAGAACAATAAAGTTCATCCCACTTTAGGGCTTTCAATTGTATTCTCTTTGTGTAGAATATTCTGCATCCAGAGAGTCACATTTCTAGTGTGCCTACGTACCACTACTTGAAAAAACAGAGAATGTATCTAGGAAATTTGAATACTAACATGCCCTGTGACTCAGAAATTCCACATTTAGGCACATATCCATAAAGCAACATATGTATCAGATTAAAAGTATCAAAGAAAATGATCAGAGCTCTGTTTGCTGTAATAGCAAACAAACAGAAAACAAACAACCCGGAAACAATCAAAATGCCAATAGAGAGCAGAATGGATAAATGTAATGAACTCACACACTGAAATTTACATAGCATTTAAAATAAATAAACAGGCACCAACATGCGTGAATATCAGAACAAAGTATAGACTCAAAAAAGCCAGTGACAATAAAAAAAATAGCTCTGGTTTCATTTTTATAATATTTTAAAAACAGAAAATAAAACAATATATTTCCAAATACATATGCATGTGGTACAATCATTAGGGAAACTAAGCAAATGACAAGAACAGATTTTAAATGGTGCCAAATTCTGGAGGTAAGGGTAAGGGAGAAGTTGAGATCAGAAGGGTAGATAGAGGCTTCAAATGTTTTATTTCTGAATCCAGATTTTTAAGAACCTGTGTGCTTTCGTTTTACATATGTGGTATATACATGTAATAAATATAGATAAGAGCATCAAATAATAACATTTTTATGTGTTTAATATTTTAAATTAAAACTATAGGACATCAGTCCTTCTATATTCATCCTGTTTTATTTTCTTATAGCTTATTACTATCTGAAATTACTATACTCATTTATTGCTGACCTGCTTATTGTTTCTCTCTCTCCCTTTCCCTACCAGACTGCGAGCTTCACAAAAACTGGCACCTGGTCTCTTTGGTTCGGGGCTAAAGGAGAGGAGAGTTCCTCATACTTAGTAGGCACTACATATACTTACTTGTTATTTCCAGGAATCACCAGCAGATATGTTTTACAAATATACTAACGGCAGAGTATTTTGTGGGAGGGCATTGTAAGATATATATGTATCATGCCCTTCAAGGCCTTACATTTCAGTTGGATTTGTTCAACATTACGTTTCTTCAGTGAATCAAACCATCTTCTCTTATCAAACTGACTTTCCGTTACATGTACCCATTGCTCTTCCTCGTAGAGCTGCCCTTCGACATGCGTGACTTTATTTTCTTCATAGGAGGCATTTGAATTTTGGCCTTTAATGAATCCTAATGTGACAAGATGAAAGATTAGGAGGTGCTTCAGCAACCCTCCTCTCATCTATTCCATCACTGGGTAGGAAAATTACCTGTAAATTTCCTAGAGAATGTAATCCTATTCCTGTTACTGCCTGAAAAATAATTTGCTTGTATTAAAGGAATGTCTTTTTCTTGTTAATTTCTTAATGAAAAACAGTGTAGAAACTATTACTTAAATGGCACGGAAAAGCCTGAAGTACTTAATTACCAAAGAAAGACTGGAAAAATGTTAAGTGAAGTGTAACAACAATTATAAAATGAGCTAAGAAGCCATTAAACAACATTTAACATATGTATTTTAAAATTTTGCCTTTACTCAAATGGTACTGTTTGGCTGTTTAATTATTTTAGAAATAATAAATGATAATACTTTAATGTAGAAATTAAAAATAAATTCTTAACATCGTTCTCAAGAATTGAGTCATTAGCTAATACAATTTTTTTTTCCAATCACCGAGTTATAAAAAAGTCACTGAACTTTTGGCTATACAATTTATGAACACTTATGGAAAAAAATAACCTAATTGGGGTGATGGCTTCCTTCTCAACTCTTTCCTTGCAATTTAATCTCTGTAAAAAAACTGTTTTTTTTTCTTAAAAATGAATAATCTACAAGATAGAAAACTGAAGGAGATGCTACTTACCAAGAGCAATCATGAATTTTAGTGTTCCAGAGAGGAGGAACATGATCTACAGCGATGAAATATAATAGATAAGTCCACGTTGCCGGACTATATTGCTTGGGCTTGAATACTATTTCCACCCACGCACAAGTTATATGATCTTCAGAAAGTTACTTTCTCTTTGCCTGGTTTCCCCATCCATAAAATGGGGATGATGATAATAATAATAGTTCCTGTCTCATAGCATTTTGAAAGTTGAATGAAATAATATATATAAAATATTTGCAACACCTCCAGCATATAGTATACATTTTACCACTACCTATGTAAAATATAAAACTTTAAGTGTAAAGATTAATTTATTTAATGCTTAAGTTCTGTGTGAAAGAAATGATGGGGACCTTACAAAATATTTATTAAAGCTAACTCTAGTCAGTGAATGTGTCTAAAATAAACTTGGAAAATATGTTAGAAATAGTCAATTTAGCATATAAATTCATCTGGCAAAAAAACATGGATAAATTTGATGTTTACAGTCTTATAATAGAGGCAACTGGGTGGCTCAGTCATTAAACATCTGCCTTCGGCTCAGGTCATGATCCCAGGGTCCTGGGATCAAGCCCTGCATCGGGCTCCCTGCTCCATGGGAAGCCTGCTTCTCCCTCTCCCACTCCCCCTGCTTGTGTTCCCTCTCTCGCTCTCTCTCTCTCTCTGTCAAATAAGTAAATAAAATCTTAAAAAAAAGTCTCATAATAAATCTTGCTTGTCCAAAATCAAATCTCTGTAAAGTTGGATAAAATAAATAATATTATGACAAATCACCTTATAGATACAGCTAATATTTCTATAGAGGAAAAGTATCTGGTCAATAGAAGACGAAAACAAGCTACAGACTAGGAGAAAATATTTGCAGAAGACATATTTGACAAAGGACTGTTATCCAAAATATAAAAAGGAACACTTAAAGCCCAAGAATTAGAAAAGAAACAACACAATTAAAAAATGGACAAAAGTCCTGAACAGCTACCTTATTAAAGAAGATATATAGATGACAAGTGAGTATATGAAAAGATCAGGGATTTGCGAATTAGAACAATAATGAGATACCATTACCCATTAATTAAAACAGCCAAAATCTAAAACACTGACGACAACACGACATGTTCGCAATGATGTGGATCAACATCACTCACTGCTGATGCAAAACGGTAAGCCACTTTGGAGCACAGTTTGACAGTTTCTTACAAAAGTAAAGTACTCTTCTCATTCAATCATTAATTATGCTCCTTGATATATACCAAAATCAACTGATTTTTACCACAAAATACCTGCACACAGGTATTCATAGCAGCATTATTCATAATTGCTGAAACTTGGAAGCAACCAAGATGTCCTTCAGAGGTGAATGGATAAATTAACTGTGATACATCCAGATAATGGAATATTATACAATGTTAAAAAGAAATGAGCTTTCAAGCCATGAAAATACATGGAAGAAATGTAAATACATATATTACTAAGTGAAAGAAGCCAATCTGAAAAAGCTACATATCTTTATGATTCTGAAGGGGAGCAGAATATGCCACCCCAAATATGCTACTTTGGCATATTCATTTTTAAATGAAAAGTTACTTGGGAAACAGCTGGTGTAAGAACAGCACTCCTTTGTCCTCCTGGAAGTAGAAAATAAATCTCCTGTGTGAAGGTATCCTCCCTATACCAGGAGAGTAACAGGCATCCTTATTGCCAGAGATTGGGAATTCAAGGCCGAGAAGGCTGTATAAACAAACCTTGTTACTTCCTCAATAATTTAGCACCCTAAGCCCAAACTTCTTTGTTTCGTCAATTCTTCACAAACGTATTGTTTCTTTGCCTAAAAGATATAAAGCTGCCTGCCTTGGTCTCTTCTTGGAACCTTATATCTTTGAGGTTCCCATACATATGAAATTCATTTTTTTCTCCTGTTAATCGATTTTATGGCAATTTAATTATTAGACCAGCCAAAGAATCTAGAAGGGAAAAAAAGCTTCCCATCCCTATAATTCCAACTATGTGTCAGTCTGAAAAAGGCAAAATTATATACAGTAAAAACAGTGCTTGCCAGGGATTAGGGAGGCAGAGCACAGGGAACTTTGGGGGCAGTGAAACTATTGTGTATGATACAACAGTGGTAGATACATGTCATCATATATTTGGCCAAACCCATAGAGTGCACAACACCAGGAGTGATCCTTAATGTAAACTGTGGACTTAGGGAAGTAATGATGTGTCAATGAATGTTCCTCAATTATAGCAAATGCAGCCCACTGGTGCAGGATGTTGATAGTGGGGGAAGGTGCCTGTGTGTGGAGACAGGGGTTAATGGGAACCTTCCATACTTTCTGTTGAATTTTGTTGTGAACCTAAAACTGTTCTAAAAAATGAAGTCTCTTAATTAAAAAAAGCATCTAGAATGTAGATATTGACTAAGTAATATATGGTAATGTTAGTAAAATACAGAATCTGGTTTTTCTGCACAAGAATTTGAAACTGTGCATTAAAAATATATTTGGCCTATACATTCCTTAGCATGATTATAAAACAACTGGAGAATTAAATTCAAATAAATGAATAAAAATGTTTCAAATTTACCTCCTGGAATTAATTGATAACTAAATGATTTAATTTTTTTTACCTTTAGCACTCCGCTCTCCCTTTTTTGTCTTTTTGTGAACAGCCAAAAATTAGGAAATAAAAGTTGATAATTGAAGCAATATACTCCTTATCTTATAAAAACATTTAGAATTATATGCAGAATGAAATAAGTCTTAATCCAAGAGTAGTAAGAAGTAGTAATAGTAGTTAAGTATAGAATAAATTATAACTTCAAAACAATGATATCATTCATTTTAAATTGCTAAAGAAGATAAAAAGCAACCTTATTAAAGATAATTTGCCTGAATTTTGACAACCAAGATTTTTTTCTAGTAACTTGAATCTGCTTAACAAGAGACCCTAAACAATTTGGACACCATAATGTGCAAATAAAGCCTATTATTATCTTTCTAGAAATCAGGAGCTGGTATTGCCACTTTCTGCCCAAGAAGACCAGAGGGAATGATTTACTTTTCAATATTTACGTTTCCCCACATGTAAAACAGCTGAAATAATTCAGAAGTATGTATATTTTTTACCCAGAGAAATGTCAAAATTAACATGTCTGTACCGATTCGTTACACATCTTTAAAGTCTTTTGTTATCCCAGGGCATTCATAGTATTTCTGGTGGAGCATAATAATAGTCCTTTCATGTAAGAGTTTTTAAAGTTGTTTCATATCCATGACCTCATTTGAGATTTCCAATGATCCAGCAAGGTTGCCAAAGTAGATAATATTCCTATAGAACAGATGAAACTGAGGTTCAGAGTTGATATTGCTTTCCCACGGTCATATGACTCTAAATGAGGGAGAGCTGCGATTAAAACCTAGACTCCTAAACCAGTCCTCTTAACTACAAAATGATGTTTTCATTCTTAATGTTAAAGTGTAATGTGTAAACAGCCTTAGGAAACTGTGTTGTTCATATTTATTTATAATTTTTTTGCTTTGCTTGCTGATGTATTTCATTTTCTTTTAGATTACATAAAAGCATATTCCAGGAGATATTATTCAAAGAAATATAATTTATAGCAGTGTTTTCCAAACTGTGTTCAATGGAACACATGTGTTCTGTGAGACCAAAGTTAATAGGTATCCTAGAAAATAAGATTCTATAGTTAAATTAGTTCGGGAAATCTAGCACATTAGCACCCTTTGAACAGTCAATGTACTCAGCCCTGCTGTAAAACTACTTATTTAACTTTGTTACATATCCTTTGTATACCTATAATATAACCCAAGTTGATTTCATCATTAGCTCCTTTTCTCATGGAATAAATTAATGTATAATCAACTTTGGAACAGTTTCTGAAATACTTCCTTAAAGAAAATGGAATGAAAAATAAATTACTAGAGCTTTTTCTTTAACTTTACTTTTTCCAGTTAAAGCCTTGACTCTTCTCTAGTGTTAATGATAAAATTTTCATCATTTGGAGCACTCAGAAGGCAGGGACTATATGTTACTCATCCTCTTATGTCCCACTAACTAATAATTGCTGGACACAAAGTGGTAAGCTTTACATGAATACAATGACCAGACATTTGTTGAGTTGCTGTGAGTAAAATGCTATTACATTAAGACTAAAAATAAATTTATAACCAACTTGTGTAATTTTCCTAGTATTGAGTAAATAAATGAAGAAAAAAGATTAGAGCTTTCACCTTGAGATCTTTCTCCTCTTTTCAGATGAGAATACAAATGCATCCTATTCTGATAGGGAACAAAAGAAGAGCCAACAATCACATTTCCCCTGTGAACCCCCAGCTTGAACAGGGGAAAACTGGTTCCACTGTTGACAAGATAAACTAGAACTACACACACACACACACACACACACACACACACACACACACACACACACACACTTTTTAAGTAAGATAAACCCAAAGGATAACATAGCCTTGGGGGCAGTACACTGGTTGAAGAGTACTTTCATGATAGAAAGCAAGGGAATCTTCAAACATTGAGTATAATGTTCTTCACGCTGTTCACAGAATGTTATGACTAACCTCTAACCTTTATGAGGCAGAGACTGGATTTCCTTTACCACACAGTACCTAGAACTTGGCTGAGAGCTGACATAGGTAGACATTTGTGGAAGGAATGAATGTGTGTACAGTTGATCCTGCCATTTCCAGTATAATTTAACGAGTTTTTTCTTTGGACCAGAGAGTGAAGACTATCTTCAGTGATAACTCCTACTATTTTCTTCTCATAGTTTGCACCGAATAAGTTTGCAAGTAAATACCCTCTCACCAAGAGTCAAAAAGCACTGACTTAATGCACAATAATGTGTATCCAATTTAATCCTCAGGCATGGAGTTGCACAGTAAGATAGTTGTAGGGATAGATCACTGTAAGCTATGCTAGTGGTAAGTCTGAGCCATGGCCAAAATGGCAGTTGGGTGCTATTGCAATTACGAATGATTTCCCCTCTTTGGTAGTATCTGGCTCTAGAGATGGTTAAGGAGCCTAAAGAGCTCAGCCTAACACAGAAGTCCAACTCCCTGCCCTGAAGTCTCATGCAAAGCTGCTATGCAGACCCGCCTGGACCAGACATATTTTCAAATGGAAGAGAGTTAGTTTATTCATAGTAAACTGAATTGTTTCCCTTGAACCTAATGAAAAATGTCAAGGAAACAGTATTTCTCCTCTGACTCTAGTAGAATCCCCTCCTCAGCTTCCTCTTAATCAGATGGTCTGTATGAGGTGTGCTTTTCCTAAAACATTATATTTGGGTAATTTTCACTGTCAGAATAGTGTTGCTCTGTCCACCCCAAAAAAGTGCAAAATTCTCCCTGGATTTTACCTGGTTTTGTGACCCCACAATTCGATGACCAAATCTGATAATACCAAGACACATTAAAACAAGTTCATGAAGACAGGCTTCAGTGTTCATTGACTTGGTACCTTCCTACACTATCTAAAAAGTAGCGGTAACAAATGCCAATAGTAAATATAATAAAATATAATATAATGTAATATAATATAATATAATATAATATGCATTGCTATGTGCCTTTGTTTTCCTATTCTGAATATTAATGTGAATATCTCACCAATACATCAGAAATATGTTTTTGTAGCTTACAGACATCTGCTATATCCTGTGAGTTGCAAAATATTCAGTAACTGAAGACTGTCCCAGTCTTGCAATTTTTGGAATTATTTCAAGATTGAGCAAAGATCAAAGCCCTCTACGTGTGTGTATAACTTTAAACCTGTTAGAACAGAAACTAAGCTATGCTTGGTGAGAAAACAAAAGGGTAGAATTTTAAAATTTAAAAACAATGGTCTGTAAATAATAGTCACTTTTCACTTTATTGAATTTTAATTTTCAATTATACACTAACAGTGCAGTTAGTTAGTATTTCTTTATTTCACCAGCTTTGATCTAGGTCTGAATCTTAGAAATGGCTTTTTCAGAAACTACTGATTTAAAATAATTCAGAATTACTTAGTCCAAAGAGTTCATGTTCTGCAAATCTTTTGCTACCTACTTAGCAATAAATAAAGGTTAATTTTTATTCTAAATGAAGCTAAACCATCCACTGACCACAGTGATGATTGCAGCATCCTATAGGCCAAATTTTGAATACCATTCTGTTCCAGAGAAGATCTGGAAGTGACAGAATATGCTTTTAAAAGTCAACACTGTTGGAATGTTAAACCCATGTGCCTAGAACTAGAGCGAATAATGAAATACAGTTGGGTTATTAATAGACATCATTAAAACCCTCTGAGAGTTAGAAAAATATTTGCTTTAAACCACATACCGTCTAGGCAACTACCACCCTTCTCCAAGCACATTTAACACTGTTTACCTTGACACACGTTACACCTTCATGTCATCTGCTTATCATTAGGATGTAACAGGAAATGATCCTACTGCATGTTCTAGCTAGTGGTAAGTCTGAGCCACTTTTATTTGTCACAATTCACAATTTTATTTGTCAAATAATAATAATAATAAAAGTTTTACCTCATTCACTCAGTATTTTCAGACATTTATTTAATAAATGATTTAAAATAAAGGTTCTGAGAAATACAATCTGTAGGAAATTGCCTCAAAAATGGTTAACTTAGGAAATGAAATGTCTGATTAAGATGCATTAGAAATCTTAAGAAACAATAATGTTACATGTGGGATGATCAGAACGATAGCTATTATAATAAAGACATTAGGGAAACGGTTTTAATAATCTCAGAACTTTGGCAGAACGTTAAATTGCCTTTTTCTGTATCAGAAGTAGCTACAATTGCTTCTAAAAAGAAAGAATAAATAGCAGGCTCTTGCAGGGAGGGTGCCAGCCACTCAGGGAAAGCGCAGAAGGGCACAGCCCTGGATCTGTCTTGGCTACCCTTCGGAAAATTTGCCTGATATCTGGGAAGGCAGGATCAGACAGACCCTGGCTTTTGCGTTCATCTGGGCACCCAGCTGTATCAGGACTGGTCAGTTAGCATTTCATTGTGTATGATTAAATTGATCCAGTGTTTACTCCCTTGGTGGCCTAAGCGTTTCCTCAGAATTGCTGGGGCCCACATGATGCAGCGTCAAGTCATTTACTTAGAAGCTGCAGGCTCTTTTGGGGCCGTGTAGAAATATGAGGATAATCAGGTTTCTCTTACTACTTCACACGCCTCAGTCTCTTTATGTAATGTCATGTTGGGCGCCCACCATAGGGCCGGTCTCTCAGCCTCTTAGTACAAGGACAAGAAGGGGACAGTACATCTCATTCAGGTTCACAAAGGAATATAGACTTTTTATCCTCAAAGCCTTAAATGCAGATATAATTTAAATTATAAAGATTCCCCAAATGATTTGTTTAATCTTTCGGCTAAGCAAATTGCTTTATGTACGTGAAAAGTATTGAATTGATAACCGGACATAGGGGACATGCTGCTTTCCCATTTTTTTTCAGCTTTAGCCTTAGACTTTGTAAAAGTGCTATTGGTTTTGGGGGCACCTGGATGGTTTAGTCAGTTAAGTGTTTGACTTTGGCTCAGGTCATGATCTCAGGGTACTGGGATTGAGACCTGCTTGGGGCTCCCAGCTCAGCCACGGGGAGTGGGGACAGATCTGCTTCTCCCTCTCCCCCACTCTTCCCCCCCAACCCGGCTCATGTGCTCTCTCAAATAAATAAATAAATAAATAAATAAATAAATAAATAAATATTTATTAAAAAAAGCGCTATTAGTTTTTACCTCACCAATTCCTCATGTTCTATTCACTCCTTAATATTTTGTAGACTCGCTTTTTTCTAAAATGGTCTTTTTGCTTCTCTTCTTAGTCTGTTGACTGCTTAGTCTGTTATTCTCCAATTTCTTTTAACCACAGCCATTTCTTCTTGATCTCATGGTTAGATTAAAATATAATTTGTCCTCTTCCGTCACCTTCAAGATCAAAACTGAGGAGGAGGAAGGCCTTGCCTAAGAACTTATTGTCTAAGACCTTATTAGTACTGGCTTCAAAGCTGTGTCCAGGTATAGGAAGAACCAAGAGAGTTACCCAGGTCTGTTTCCAATTCTTAAAAAGGCTCAAATAAAAGGTGTGTATGTATTTGTGTGTGTGCTTGGAGGGTAGGGTGGGGCAGAGATTTAAAATATCACTGTTTTGGGGCATCTGGGTGGCTCAGTTGGTTAAGCTTCTGCCTTTGGCTCAGGTCATTATCTCAGGGTCCTGGGATCAAGTCCCACATTGGGATCCCTGCTCAGCTTGGGGAGTCTGCTTTTCCCCTCTCACTCTCCCTCTGTGCTCTCCCCCTCACTCTCAAATAAATACATAAAATCTTTAAAAAATAAAAAGGAAAAAAATACCACTGTTTTGTGTGATAACAAGATAGATTCACTCCAATGTAAGAAAAATGGCCTTGCTAATTAAAAAGGCAGGAAGGGCAAGGTTTTCTGTTGGGATTTGACAATCTGCCTCCAAAAAGTTATCGTTTATCTTTGGGAAGAACATGAATTTGATCTCACAGTCAGAATAGTAATTAAGAACGTCTTCAGCTCACACCGGAGGGAAGAATCTCAGGGGGACCAGACTGGGAGATCCTGCTCACTAAAGACTATTTTCTAACTGGGAGTACCAAGGCCTCTTCCCCCATCCTCCATCTCTTTGATACCTGCAATTTTGTGTCTTATAAGAAATACATATTTTGTCTTTCAGATGGCCAAAATATATTTCTCATATGGATTTGGTCTTCATCCAGGACTCCTGGCTCACAGCTCCTAAAACACGTGGAATTTCCTGTGACAAGAGCAATAAAGATTCTTTCTTTTCTTTTTCTTTCTTTCTTTCTTTCTTTCTTTCTTTCTTTCTTTCTTTCTTTCTTTCTTTCTTTCTTTCTTTCTTTCTTCTTTCTCTTTCTTTCTTTCTTTCTTTCTTTCTTCTTTCTCTTTCTTTCTTTCTTTTCTCTTTCTTTTTCTTTCTTTTCTTTCTTTCTTTCTCTTTCTTTCTTTCTTTCTTTCTTTCTTTTTCTTTCTTTCTTTCTTTTCTCTTTCTTTCTTTCTTTCTTTCTTTTTTTCTTTCTTTCTTTCCTTTTTCTTTCTTTATTAATTCATTTAATACAGGTGTCTCCTATTATGTTAATGATGTGACTTTTGTAAAGCTCTAGGGTGCTTACAAGGGTGGGGGGCTGGTTGCCGGGAGAACCAAGCATGTGATTAGAGGGTTGGAACTTTCAGTCCCACCCCCTGACCTTTGATGAGGGGGAGAGGGGCTGGAGGTTGTCAGTCACCAATGGTTAATGAGTTCATCAATCATGCCTATGTAATGAAGCCTCCATAAACACACGAAAGGGCTGGGTTTGGAGAACTTCTGGGTTGGTGAGCATGTGGAGATACAGGGGGATTGCTGTGCCTAGAGAGGGCATAGAAGCTCTGTGTCCTTATGATGACATACCTTGTCCTTGCATTCTTTCCATCTGGTTGTTCCTGAGTTATATCCTTTTATAATAAACTGGTGAGCTAGTAAATAATTGTTTCTGAGTTCTCTGATCTCCTCTAGCAATAATCAAACCTGAGGAGGAGTTCCTGGGAACCTCTGATTTACAGGCAGTCTTTCAGAAGCATAGGAAACAGCCTGGGCCTTGCCACTGGTGTCTGAAGTGGAGAGTGGGGAGGGCAGTCTTATAGGACTGAACCCTTAACCTGTGGAATCTGATGCCTGCTGGTCTAGTGTGTGGGAGAACCCTCTCCCCCACTTAGGAATTGGGCCCAGGAATCTTAGAACACTCTACCCTCCACATGTCTCCCAACAAAAGTCAAAATTGTGTTTGATTCAAAGGGCAAAAACCCTCTAAAAATTGACCAACATTAATTCACGCTGAATTTCTTAGACTTGGGACTTGTACTGTTGGGAAAAGGGGGACGGGTCCTGAAAGAGAGATAAAATGGATGGAGTTTCCTAAAAGGTCATTAGAAATTTAGACGTTATTAAAGGTTAGAAAGACATTTTCCCGGAGAGGCTCCAACTGAAGATAAGGAAATAGGATAGAATCTGGAATTTTTCACAGGTCATAATTTTTATGATCTGTGAAGATTTTAACTTCTTGGCTACATATGACCCCTTCCTGCATATATTAATGTTACTGTTAGAGTAGGCAGTTACTTGGCTTTAACAGGATGCTGGGAGTCCAGCAAAGGGAGTCATGGCTAGCTATTGGGAAAGTTAGAGACTTGTCCTGGTAACACTCCAAAGTAAAGTCACCAGAAGCCTGATCAAACCAGGTAGGCCCAAGACATAGAAGGCGAGAGACCCTGACCAAGTAAAGAAGAAAAGGCATGAAACCCTACTGTCAAAGAAATGCCCTCCCCAAATAAATAAATATTCTGCCCCCTAGTTAACAACTATCAATAAAAGATGAGACCTAAACCCTAGGGCACACAGCTCTCCCTTGAGCTCACTCACTCTTACACCTCGAGAGCATACTCTGACTTTAATAAACTTTCCTACTTGTACCACTCAACTGTTGTGTCTGGTCTGTCCTTGAATTCTTTCTTGAGAGGGAACCAAGAACATTTGGTGACATCCTGGGGATCGGATGGATGGAGGCCTCGGGCCCAAGGGTCTCCCCTCCAAACAAGCTCCCCAGTCTACCTGGCAACATTACTGAACACATGATCTCTCAGAAAATTCTTTTTTTTTTTAAGATTTATTTGTTTATTTGACAGAGAGAGAGACAGTGAGAGCAGAAACACAAGCAGGAGGAGTGGGAGTGGGAGAAGCGGGCTTCCTGCCGAGCAGGGAGCCTGATGCTGGACTCGATCCCAGGGCCGTGGGATCACGACCTGAGCCAAAGGCAGACGCTTTAACGACTGAGCCACCCAGGCTCCTTCTCAGAAAATTCTAATAAATATATAAAATTCTTGTTTTCATATGAAAATCAAGGAGGGGGATTGAACTGATATGAATAGAATAAGAACTGAATTAATTTGCCATCAGGTGAGCCAAGTCTGAGAAGACCATGAGAATCTATGGCACCCAGGAATTTACAACAGCTTTGGGGAGGGCATTGCACTTTCCACAAATCAGGGAGTAAAGGCTGAGCCTAATTTATCTGCGGCCAAAGGATAGAGTGATCCTAGCAGATTTTTGAATCCCATGTTTAGTAAACATTCCCTTATGACTGTCTCAACCTCCATGACCTAAATTTAAGCAATCTCATCCATACCCTTGGCAGAGAGCATTGTCTTCTACCTGGGACATATTCAGTCATTTGTTAGATTGAATTTCCCAGTTGAGATCACTTAAAATAATCTCATTACTAGATAAAGAACAGAATCCTTTTGCTGGACACCTGAGGCAGTGACTGAGTCTACTCTGAACACTATTAAGCCCACTGTGACTAGTAGAGTGCCTTGATCTCTGGGAAGTGCTTAGTAAATGTTTATTGATGATTAATCCAAAAGGTTCCAGAAGCTTTACAGGAGGTTATAAACAGACAGAAAAAAATCCATGACTCCCTCGAGACAGGGCCAGTCTTATAAGAGTATTCAAACTGTTTTCTCTGAAGCAGTTTTCTCTGAAGAAAAGAACCATGAAAGGAAAATTCTAAATATCCTAACTTCATGATATGGGTTTGCAAATGCATTCAGAATGCCAAGTATTCATATAAAGGGCTTATTTATTTATTTATTTTTTGGTTTTAACCTTCCCTTATCCCCCATTTTATTATGAAAAATTTCTAACAGAAAGTTGAAATAATAGTAAAATGACTGCTCACATGTTTACCATCTAAATTCAACAATTATTAATATTTTGCTGTATTTTCTTGCTCTCTCTCTCTTGCTCTCTTCCCTCATTTTGAGAGGAACATGTCTTTCCTACAACTAAATCAGTGTTAATCTTCTAAGAATAAGCATATTTTCCTTTGTAACCATAATGTCATGATCACACTTAAAAATTCACTCCGAAACAAATAATACATTATATGTTAAAAAAAAAAAGAAGAAGATAGTAGGAAGGGAAAAATGAAGGGGGCGAATCGGAGGGGGAGACGAACCATGAGAGACGATGGACTCTGAGAAACAAACTGAGGGTTCTAGAGGGGAGGGGGGAGGGGGGATGGGTTAGCCTGGTGATGGGTATTAAAGAGGGCACATTCTGCATGGAGCACTGGTTGTTATGCACAAACAATGAATCATGGAACACTATATCAAAAACTAACGATGTAATGTATGGTGATTAACATAACATAATAAAAATAATTTAGCCATTCTGCAATGTCATTCAATATTCAATTCACACTCAAATATTCTCAATTGTCCCTGAAATGTCTGTTATAGCTACTTTTTTCCAAACCAAGATCCAATAAATCTTCCCATATTGCATTTGTTTGTTATGTCTAGAGCGTCCTCCCACTTCCCCCCCCCATTACAGTGACTTTTTGAAGAGACCAGGGCAATTGTTTTGTAGCATGGCCTACAATCTGGATTTCTCATATTCTTTCTTCCTGATGATGAGTAACTGTTATTCTGTTCTCTGTATTTCCCGCGAACTCAAAGTTAATCTCTAAAGACTTGGTTAGATTTAAGTGAAACAGTCTTGACAAGAATACTCTATAGGCGGTACTTTGTATTTCATATTACTTCAGAAGGCACATAATACCAGCTTCTCCCACTGTTAATGAAGTTAAATTTGATCTCTTGGTTAAGGTGGTTTCCACCAGATTTTTCCATACAAAGGTAAGTTTTCCCATTTATGATTATCAAGGAATCTGTAGGGCAATATTTTGAAAATTTACAATTAATCTGTTAACTGCAACTTTGATATAATGGTTTCAGCATCCATTGGTAACCCATTAGTGAATCAATTGTTTCACTAGGGCTTACTCAGCAGTTTTTATTATTACCATAAACACAGTTAAGTGATATCCTAGAGGAAGTACAAAGAGGAAGCCAAACCATTAATAGAAATGTTTTTGTCTTGAACTCATTTGAGAGCATCCAAATCAGCATAAAAATGAACAGATAGCAGATGGGTTATGTTGAACACATAGCAGAACATATTTGTTTCTATGCAAAAGATACTTGAAAATTAGTTCAAAGATTTAAGTAAGTTTGAAGAGGATAAACTTTATAGTTTGTCATACACACTGTGGTGGTCTTCATCCATTGTTGGTTACTTATTTTAAGAGAATCTGAAACAGTTTGACAATAAGCATATTAGAATCACCTAACAAGAAACAAGGAAGAAAGGTGGGGGGTTAACATGAACAGTAAATACCTTTGAAGTCTGAATAGTAAGATGGTGAAAGTAACTTTAATTAGAAAGACCAACTGATATCTTCAAAAATGGAAAGAATTTCTTAATTTCTCTAGTGCAGATCATTTCAACACTATCAAAATCAAGAATTGAATGAGTACAAAGGGCTGGAAATTCCTTGAGTCATTAAGAAGCACAACTAATTGCAAACCTGAGTTTGTGAGTGAGAGTTACCCAAGTGGTTTCATCAACCTGACTTTACAAGCTTATTTTCTAGTACTATGATTTGAGATAGAAATATGAAGTTTTCCTTTATTGTTTTTTTACTAAGTACATATATTGATTATGTCATTAGCAAAACACGCAAAATTATAAAAAGAATAATAAAGATATCCCTTAATTACACCTTCAGTTATATTCTTTTCCGATATTTTAGTGCACATCATTTGAGACTTTTTCTATACATATGTATTTTAAGAAAAATACAATGATGCTGTTCCACTGGTTTTGTAATTGGCTTTTTCACCTAATATATATTATGGACATCTTTCTGTGTCAGTAATATAGTTTTATATTCTCATTGTAATGATGGAAATTATGTTGTATAGATGTACTATAGTTTACTAAATAATAATCTGTTGAAAGTAACAGGGCATTACCAGTTTTCCTTGTTGTGAACAATGTAACAGTGATCATTCTTGTATTTCAATTTTTATATGTTGTCATATGATTTTCTCAAAGAAAAGTTCTAGAAGTAGAAGTGCTAAGTCAGAAGATACACACTTAAGAACAACTACTTGCAATACATTTTAATCTATTTATTGTTACATATTTAGCTCCTTGCTTAATTTTGTTTTGTCCAAATCTGCCTATTTAATTTTATTTTGCCTAAATGTCGTTTTTAGAACATTTTCTTATCATATATTGCTTTCTAGCTTCTACTAATCTACCAGAAAACTAGATATGACTTCACCATCAGTTGTCTAGTTGTTTTGTAAATATCTTTAGCCTACTAATCTAAGGCAAGTGGAGTTCTATGGATCTCCAGGCTACCGGGTGGTTTATTGCAATAATAGCAAATCTTAACCAAATTCTTTTACAAGGCTTGATTGTCAAGCAGACACAAACATCAGATGTCCTTTTCTTTTAAGTTCAAGGGTGCGCCTTCTCTCTGTCCTGAGAAACTTTAGAAAGAACTGTGAATGAAAATTTCTTTTCTTTTACATTCTCGGCATTTGCAGCAAAGGAAGGGCCAGCCAATTTTTGAGCTGGGTCAGGCAACAAAATACTCCATGAAATGGGAATGACATAGTGCTACATGGAGGTTCAGATCCGAAACACATTTTTTGAAAGTATTGAGCTGTCGGGCTTTTTGTATTCTAGTACTTGTTTAGGAAAGGGCAGGGATGTCCTTACCATCTTTCCAGGCAACAGTGAATTTTAAACACCTGTCATTTCACTATATAGATATCTAACATCCTTCATCATGATTGGCAAACTTTCTGGTGTAGTTTCATTAGTAATATTTGAAGTGCTTACCTTGGGATATGGACTCCTGATTAAGGCCTTTCAGAGGCTAGCTAGGGAACAGTTTACATTTTATTTAAACAGTCACACATATACACATATTACATGATTTAATCAGAGGTTTTTTCTTGAGGTTCTATGCATTTTATTTATTTATTTTTATTATGTTCAGTTAGCCAGCATATAGTACATCATTAGTTTTTGATGTGGTGTTCAATGATTCGTTAGTTGCGTATAACACCTAGTGCTCATCACAACACGTGCCTTCCTTAACTAGAGTTTTTAAAAAGCAAATTATCTTCAGGAAGTATAACAGGTGTTATTATTTATTATTACTGCTATTAATAGTATCATTATTACTCCCATTTTGCAGATGAGAGAACTGAAGCTCAGAGTTTAAGTAATTTGCTTCAAATCATACAACTAATATGGAAAAAACTTTATGTCTGTGTAAATCAAAACTTAGCTCTGCTTTCGTCATCCATTAAAGAGGTAAACACTGGGTTACGTAGCTTTCATGGCGCATAGAAGAAACTGGAGAACAAACAGCAATACGTGTGAAAACATATAAATCATTTTGGACAATGTAATAGACAATACACTTATTTTTAATAGTTCGAACAATGCAGAGAAGAGATGTTCCCATGTATGATTATTTCCTATATTAACCTTGGAGAAAGGACAGGGTATTATGCTATCGACAGGAGGAATTAAAATCTATGATGATGCTAACAACTTCTCGGTGATCTGGCTTAATATAGAGATGAAGTTTGACAAATGAATGATTAATACATTCATTATACTATTTCTTCTCTTCTTAGGAAGCGGGTATGATGAATAAGAATCACACGAAGCTCTTTCTCAGTATATGCCTACATCCCCGTGACAATTTTTAAAATATTATTTCAGAAAGCATTTGGCAGGAACTGAATGCCAGACATTACAAAAACGCAATTTCCAGCAAATAGTTTCCGAATAGGTATTCTCTGCTGTTGACCGAGGGATAGTCTGTATGCTCTCAACTTTCATTGATTGCAAAAATCAAATTGCTGAACTCAGTTTTTATTTTGTCTTTTCTTGTTTCTCTGCTCCTCATGCCCCACTTTCCGGTCTTCGTGAGTGGCTCCAACTCTACTCACATACCGTCCTATCTCCTTACTTTTGTCCTTGCTGGCTTCTCCATCCAAACACACGTTTACGTGCTGTGTCCTAGCCACCATCTCCCCACTTTTTCTTTTGTCTTTGCGTCTCTTGCATACCACTACCTGACCTCTCACACGTTCTCCAGACTGTGGAATGAATAAAAGCATGAATGCATATGTTCATTTTTCTTTATTATATTTGGTCTGATCCATTTGGGTTCCCCAGGCTTTACAGCTGCCAGGAAAGGAACAGATTTTGGGTTGGACACTGGAAAAAGCTGTAGGGGCATGGGGTGGGTCTACAACACAGCGATTAGACCTCCGGAAAGTGTCATCTGCCCTTTCCCCTGATGTTGTGTCTCCTTCCTGGTGTGCACTGCAGCTGCATTCTGCAAACTAGTAACAGGCTCCAGCAGACACTGATGGTAAAGAGAAGTGTGGACTTAATGACCAACATAGTAAGACCAGCAGTAAATCTAGAGACATTATTTACTTGAAAATTACATGACTTTTTTTTCATTTTTTAAAATTTTTTATTTAAATTCAATTTAGTTTCAGGGGTAGAATGTAGTGATTTGCCAGTTGCATATAGCCACTCTGGAAAACAGCATGAAAATTACGTGATTTCTGAATGGAAGACATTGAAAAATTACACATAGGACCATTTAACTTATACGTAGGTACCTTATTTTATGAAGCACATTGGCTACTTTATTTTTTTCGTGCTTTTAAACAATTATAATTAAATACAGATGTTTCTTTACGTACACAGTGGTATAGACTACATAGTTCCCAGTCCTAGGCTTAAAGATAAAATATACTGTTTCATTGGCTAGGGTCCCCCACCTAGCCAGCGGCACAGCTGATGTCTAGCCAGTGCAAATTATAAAAATGTCAAAGTCCTCAAAGAACCTAACAAGACCATCTTAATCCAAGTGTCCTATGCACCTTGATTGCTAAATTTACCTTTTCAAATTTAGGAAAATTCCCATTTCCTAAGAATATATGCATTTTCAGCTCCACTTAACACTTTTTATTAGTTAGATTCAGTGGAATTAATGAATGTGTGCATTTGTGTGTGTGTGTGTGCACATGTGTGTGTGTGCACGTGCATGTGTGTGTGTGTGTGTGTGTGTGTGTGTGTGTGTGTTGTGTACCCGGTAGGGGCAATAGGAGAAACAGGTGGTGTGTTGAAACATATTTATTCATCCATTCCATACCAACTGTCTAGGATTCTTACCTTTTTAAATTCTAAACCAAAAAATTGATTGTTTGGGCCCCAGTACTTCAAGTCTTGAAAGTACAAGATAGACAATTTCCCTGGCAGCCTAAGACATCTAAGACCAAATGAACGCTTAATAAGGAATGGAAAGTCATTCACTTTTACATGATACTTGTCTGCTTGTATTAGGTGTCTCATCTCCAGATTTGACAGCAGGCTAACTATACATGCTTGGACATGTTTGAATTGAGGATTGTTACCTATAATGTCTAGGTAATGACCTCAAACCGATGCAGCGTTCTTTTGCTCTTCAGAGGACAAGGACACGCTCTGAAAATAAATTTGTTTCTAATTTTCTTTGTTTCCTGTTTCTATTTTGATTTCCTGAGCCTGCTGTATTTGGCAGGCAGACACATTTTCCAGATGAGGCCGTGAGGAAGGCAACAATCAGGGCATGCTTTATGATGTTCTTTTCAGGTTGCTGTATGCAGCACCATATCTAAAGAACCCAGCCTTCCTGAATGTCCAGGCAGGTGGCTCCTTTATGAAGCCCACTGAAATAGCTCATCCCAAAATGGACAAGTTACAAGCCTCCAACTGAGCAGGTAAAAGCTCTGCACTCTGAGTTCTCTGAGGTCAGTCAGTTTGACTAAATGTACAAAGACCAGAACTACATGGACTTTGGGGCTGCTTTTAAAATGGGTCAATAAATAATCACCATTCAATCAGAACAGCAGTGGAAAGACTGGATGTATTCAAACAGCAGTAAAATGGAGTTGAAAGCTACTTTCTTTCCATTTAACTGAGTTGTTGTAAGGATCAATTGAGAATCTAAATAAAAATGTTTCAGAAAATGTTAAAGGCAATTCCTCTCTATCCTACACATTATCTTTTCTCTTATTATTTCAGTATTTTTTTCATGACTGCAGCTAGAAGTAATATTTGAGTTATTAGCCTTTATAAAATTATTAGACATGAATGCCCTCTTAAAAAAATAAATATAAGACGGGTAGCAAATTACTGACTCTCAGGTCAAGCTTGTGGATGTATTTGGTCAGAAAAACTTTTCATTTTAATGGAGTCATCATCAAAACTAAAAATTCAGAATGCTTCCAAAAAATGTTGGATTTCTCTTCTTTATTGAGAAATTGAGAGATTTGGAAGCAATGGTTTCTCTTTTAGCACTAATTTAGTCACTCATTCAACAATATTGACTGAGGTTCTACTATGTGCCAGGCACATTTCTAGGCATTCTGAAAATGACAGAACAAAATCTGGCAAAAATCAGCTAAAAATATCAGTGGCTGCTTCTATATACAAGCACATGCTCTCTATTTTATTACAGCACCTGCCCCGTCCACATTCTGAATACCAGGCCTACTGCACTCATCTACTTTAACTTCCTGATCCCTGTAAACATTCGTGTTTGTGATGCTTGCAATACACTCGCAGTTTACGCATATACACCTATTCTTTAGAAAGAGATATTTAATGGACCAAATGTATTCATTCCAAATAATAGTACATGAGGGGCTAAATTAGGAAGATAATTGCCTTTGTTAAACTCAGCTCAAGGCTCTATGGAGCACCTGCTTCCCTCTTTGAGAGGGCAGTCTTGGAATTGAGCCTTGGAAAGAGTGGAACTTCCACAACAGAATGTGTGTGTGTCAGGTGGGGTGGAGGGGGGTAGGTAAGTGAAATGTCTGGGGAAGGTGGTAGAACTCGACTGTTCAAAAGTGTGGAAGAGACCAGCTTGGCAGGAGCAAGGGATGAGGGAGGGAGTAGCACTATTTCATAACACTACACACAGTCAGAAGGTGCAGTTCACAGAATTAGCTATTACAGGTAAACAAATACTCCAGAAAATAACAGAAAGATAATATAGAATCAAGTGGTTTTTAAAAATATTATGTTCTTATAATGCCTAAATAATGGAAAATGAGCACACACTTGGATTATGTGTTTGTTACTATACTTGTAAAGCTTTAAAAAGGGGAAAACAGACGATTGAGAAGTTTTTAAATGTCTGCATTATTTAGTCCCACATAAATTCCCACATGCTTGGGCATGACTGAACCATTTAAATAAGATTTCTCACACAGTACTCCAACATATTAAGCTTGATGAGTCATCACGATGAAAATATTTATTAAGGCTGGTTTCAGTCTAGGAAATATTTTTAGCTTGTTCATGTGTCAAGCATAACCTCTGAAATCATATAATTCCCATGACATTTTTGGAAAGGATGGTAAGATACACCGTATTGTAAATGCACAGAAACTATATATAACTATATTACAAATAGAGTTTAGAGCAGTACTTAAGGAGTTAGAATGCCATGCTAGCACATGACATTTTGTAGTTCAGGAAAGAAAACTTCTAATGTCTTCAGAGGCCAAAAAAATCTCCTCTTCATCAACATCCAATTTATTTATTTTATTTTAGTAAGTACTGTGTAAATACCATGTGCCTGGTGCTAGATTAAGTACAATGGAAATGGCAGCTTAGAGAAATCACAGAACTTGTCCTTGAGGAGCTCATGATTTTCAGGGGTCTGGTTCTCCAATTTGGCATTTACACAGGGTTAAGGGAAAGCAAAGTATCTCACTTTCTATTCTCTTCTCCATCCCAGGGAAAGGCAAGTTTTCATTATCAGGAGTTGATTGACTCCTAAATGATATTAGCAATTATGATGGGTACAATTAACTGATGAAGAATTTATTATCACTTAACAGTATCTTAAGAATTAAATCTGATATTTATTTAATCTTGTTCTGCACAACACATTGGGCAGAAAGGGATACAAAGAAATAATAAAAATCACATCCATTCAACACTTGGCTCATCTGTACCTGTCACTCCACTAGACACTTCATGGACGTTATAATTTTTAAACTATGACCCAGGGCTGTCAGGTTGCAAAGTCTATTTTCTTTCCCCCCTACACTATGCTCCGGTGCTTGCCCTTAGCAAACTCATAAATCTAGTGGGAGAAGCAAGGCTACTACATAGACATAAAGCAATAAAAGTATAAACAGAATAAAATCTGTGCCCTTGATTTTAATGCCCAAACAAATAGCAACAACAGAAACAAAACTAGTTCAGAAAAGGGCTTAAGTGACAAAGCAAGAATACAGGGCTCCATCTCTCCGTCTAAGGTTCAAACCTTAGATTTTCACCACCACTTCTTAATGCGTGCCCTTGAACACTGATGCTGTTTCCTCATCTGCCCCATGGCAATATTACCACTGCACCATGAGAATTACAGTTAGATATAAAGCACCTCTGCATGGTGTCTGCCCCAAAGTCAAAACCCTTATGTTAGTCATTTCAATGGGCATTTTTTTTTTTTTTCTGTCTCACAGTATTGAACTGCAGTAATTTTGGTCAAGGTAATGGGTGACAACTCTCTTGAGACAACCTCATTCCTTCTGGCCTGAGATTCCAGGCTTAAAGTTTTTCTTCTATCTCTTTGGATACTCTTTGATTTTTTTCAGGGCTCAGTGCTAGGCCTTTGCTTGTTTCTCTTATCATGGTATACTCTCTTTTTGTACAATCTCATGTACGTCTAACAGGGACATATGCATACATATTCCAACAACTCCATAGGTGACATTTCAGACCTTGACCTCTCTTTTGAGTCTCAAACTAGATTATGCAATTGCCTGTTTAATACTTCCACTTGACCATCCACTTGACCAGCATCCCAATGGGAATATGTTCACCTCTTGAACTCCCTATACCACACCGACTCCCTGACTCAACGCTCTCTTTCCCTACTTTCCTTTGCTAGTGAATGGCACCAATAACTTCCTTAGTTATTCAAGCCAGACAGCCAGGTGCCATCTTTCAGAGTCCTCATTTCCTTGTCCCCGTATCAAATTGATTGTCAAGTTTCTCACAATATATTTTAAATATACTTTAAATCAAACCTTCGACTTTTTATCCTCCCTCACCGCACTCTTGTGCAAGCCAACTTTGCCTCCAGACTGAACTATAGAATTTTATATACTTTTTCTTTTTTGATCCAAGTCATCCTACACATAGTCATTAAAAAGTTCTTTTAAAACTGAAAATCTACTCGTATTATGCCTCTACTTTAAGCCCTTTCATGGCTTTCCATTGCTTTTAAAATAAAGACAAAAATCTTAATCTTTGCCTACATGGTAATCTGTCACTTATGTATGTCTTCAGCTTCATCTCATACCATTTATTCTCTGTCACCTTCAATAATTTTCAGCTAGACTATCCTTGACAAATCCACATTCTTCAAATGCCTCAAATCCCCTCCTGGGTCAGGCTTTTTGTACATGCTGTCCCTTCTACATCTTTGCCTGGTAAATTCCTGGTCAAACTGCAAATTTTAGTTTAAACTTTCTCAGAGAAACCTCCAGGAGCCTCCAGACTAAGCTTGGTCCTTTTTTTTTTTTTTTTTTTAACATGCTTTCACAGCACCTGTGTTTCTACTTCCTGGTACTTAGCATATTCATAATATATTATATACTATATATTATATATATATAATATACAATGTATATTTGTTTCTTTTCCATTTCCCCCTGAAAATTGCTCCATAGAACAGAAACTATGGTGGTTTTACTCACCAGTGCCCCCTACCCCTATCTAGTACCGTGACTTATGCAAAATAGATGGTTAGTAAATATTTGTTGATGGATTTTTTTTTTTATGTTTGACAAATGGTAGCAAACAAAAGAAAACAGCCACTTGACTACAAACTCAGCATTCACGACTCACAGGCAGAAATCTTTGACCACCACACTGATTATATAGGCTTTCAGCTATCTATCTCCCATAATTCACCAGCAACAAATCTCACTGTTCTGCCTACTCAGGTGACCCTTATTTTTTCTGCCTTTTATTACTGGTTTTCATTTCCAAAGCCCCTGCAAATATTTCTCTCTCTTTACTTTGGGATTCCAGGTTGTGAATCCTGATGAGTTGGTATGGTATAAGAAATGTATTTGGTCTTTGTCCATGGTTCATGGGACAGAGCTCTCAAAATCTTGGGAATTTTCTGAGTGGTAAGAGTGTCTTTTGTTATTTATAAGGAGTTCCTTTTGAGCACACCTGAGTTTATGCTAATGAAGTGACTTAAGATGGGGCTGGTCACCAGAAAGACCCGGTGTTTAGAAGGCGGAGTTCTCAGCCCATCCACCAACCTCTGGGAGGGAATTGGGGGCAGAAAAAGCTGGAGATAAAGCTTGATGAAAGTACTGAACCAGGGGATTTGATGAGCTTCTGGCTCGTGGACATGCTGAGATTGGTGCCCTCAGGTTTCCTTAAACCTTGCCCTGTGCATCTCTTCCATCTAGCTGTTTCTGAGTTGTATCATTTTATAATAAATCACTAAATGTTTCTCTGCATTCTGTGAGCCAGTCTAGCAAATTATCAAACCTGGGGAGGGAATTGTGGGAATCTTGATTTATAGCTGGTTGGTCAGAAGTACTGATTGGTGAGAAACTAGTCTGGCGATTGGCACCTGCAGCGGGAGCAGTCTTGTGGGACTGATCCCCTAACCAGTAGGATCTGATGCTATCTCCAGGTAGATGGTATCAGAATTGAGTTAAATTAATAGGACATCCAGTTGTCAGCTGAGAATTGGAGAACTGCTTGGTGTGGGAAAATCCCTACATATCCGTTATCAGAAATATTGAAGATAGAGGAGAAAAATAGTTTTCCCTTACAGTGGGAGTCTACACTAAAGAGACTCATTTCAGGTGAATTTACCTTAAATTAATGTAAATTGTCTATAGTTCCATTTTCCCACTGCTTAAATGCGTAACCTGTAGCATTTAGTATTCTCATCCTCGGTGTTTCCAAATTGTGCTAAAATATTAGTGGTTATTTGAATATAGTTGAACTTTAAACATGGGGATTGGGATACCAAAAATCCACATATAACTTTTGACTCCTCCCAAAACTTAATTTCTTTTTCTTTTTTTTTTAAATATTCCATCTATTTATTTGAGAGAGAGAGAGTGAGTGACAGAACACAAGGCAGAGAGGCGGGTAGGGTGGAGAGACAGAAGCAGACTCCCAGCTGAGCAGGGAGTCCGATGTGGGGCCTGATCCTAGGACCCCAAGATCATGACCTGAGCAGAAGGCAGATGCTTAACTGACTGAGCCACCAGGCACCCCCCCAAAACTTAATTTCTAATAGCCTACTGTTGACCAGAAGCTGTACTGATAAACAGTCAGTTAACATATTTTGTATGTTATATGTATTATACTGTATTCTTACAATAAAGTAAGCTAAAGAAAAGAAAATATTATTAAGAAAATCATAAAGAAAATACATTTACAGTACTGTATTGTGTTTCTAAAAAGAAAAAAAAAAATCTTTGTATAATTTAACCTGTGCAGTTCAAACCCTTATTGTTCAAGGGTCAACCATGTAGCTCACTATCTTAAAAAGCTTTCTTCTTATCTCTTTTGAATGATGGGGTATTTATTTGTGCATTTATCTATTTCTTTGTTTTTAAATAACATGGTGTTGAAATAAATTTTCTTTATACATCTGTGACCATAAAGGCTACCAGAGTACGCAGGCATGACAGATCCAGCTATTAAAAGAGAGAGAGAGAGAGAGAGAACTCTTTCTTGTGTTATTTAAAAACCATAAAATAAGCAAGGCTAGGAATGATTTTCCATGTGAGGGAGAAGCCCAGAGCAAGAGATCTTTGCTTTCTGAGATCTAGTTCTAGGTTTTGGCTGAAAAACAATGCCATTGTTAAATCTGAAGGGCAAATTTGCCACATGATAATCACGGGGATGTCATAAATGGCATTCTTCCCTTCTCCCTGAAGAGGTTATTAAAGAACAAGAATTATTTTGAAAATGTCATCAGAGAGGTAGAAAAAAAAAATAATCTTCCCCTCTAGGTAGAAGGTAATAAAAGACTAAGGGATCCTAGTGGATTTTCAGCTAACAGAGGGCACAAGCCTTCTTTCAGTTAAAGCAAGAAAGAACGTAGCAAGGTTACATTTCCTTTGCATGACCCTGCTATTTTTATGTTATGGTTATTAAACCTTCATGCTCAAGCTCTTATAGAACATGCAGAAAGCCAGTTTTCAAGATGGGTTAAAACTTTAACTGAAAAAAGGAGGTTACCTCTTAAAAGGAAAAATAATTAGTTGCAGGTGGCATTAAATAACTTCAAATATTTTTACGGAGATTGAAAATGGGCACTATCACTGGGCTTGGGAAACATGTTTACTCACTTTTCTTTTCACCTATTTCCTTAATTCCACAGGACATTTCAAGGCAGCATGATCAAGAGCCAGTCCAGAGGTGAAGTGATTTCAAAGAGGGGAAGAAGTGTTTACTTATAAAAGATGGGAAAATCCCTTATAAAATAGGGTAAAAGAATAGATGGAGGAGAGTGTGGGTTTAAATTAGAAGCAGGAAATTCTGCTTGATTTAAAGAAGAAAATGACAAGTGAAAGAATAGTGAGTTTGGTTTCTCATATTTATATGCACATGTAGGTTCAGCTCTACAAAGTAAAGAAATTAGAAACATATGTTCAGGTAGTATATTCTGGTTTATGATTTTGTCCCCATAAAATCCTATGTACCTTAAGTGATGGGTGTTTTAATATATGGGTGTATAGTTCTCATTGTGTAAGATCCTGGAGGTGTAGGAGTTGTTTATATTTGATGAAAAATTCAGTGGTGAGAACAGGAGACTGAGCATCTAGAAATGAATCTATTCAGAACTAAATTTCATTCCCCTAGCTACGGAACAGAGCTTTTTTTTTTTTTTTTTTCCTCCTTCTTCTTTTACTGTGCTGAAAGTCTACCTTAGAACTAATTTCTAGGGCTACTTGAAGCTCGAGCCCTAATCGCTGATTGCATTAATTTTATATACTTGCCAACTTGTCTGGAATACAAATGTGGATCAATGTGGCAGTGTTGCCCTGTGCTCTATACACAGCATTTTCACACAAAGCACAGGTCACCCTATTGGGTGGAAATGTGTCTGGTCACTGATCTCAAAATAAAATGCTGCTGTAGACAATAGCACTCTCAGGCACACTCATTCCACTTAGGACCTATGGACAGAGTGGAGACCAAGTGGAGTTGAAAAGGTCAAGTGGCTCTCAGACAGAACTCACTGCTTTTGTCCTTTCAAATGCTGTCACTAGTCACTACTCCAAAACAGTAGAAATAATGAGCATATGCGCTTGGCCTGAACTCTCGATGTTTTACCAATTGTAGGGCACGTGCAAGGCTACCCAGTTGACTCTAAAGGTATCATTCAAATTGAACTTGAATTTCTGTAGCTCTGAGGTACTTCCTAGTGCATAAGGTACAGGAATTTGAAAGCTTCAGACTATTTAGATTAGTGAAGTGAATAGCTAACACAACCAGGCCAATTGCTCTGCAGATTCAGATATATCGAAGGTCAAATAATGACTACCAGGCCCTATTTTACCCAAAGCCAGGAACACAGGCACCATAGTGGGATTAAGTGAAGACTAGATTCAGAGTTAAGTAGGTCTGAGTTCTAGTCCTTGTTCTAGCACTTTTAAATTGTGAAGCTTTGGTCAAGAAACTTGAGATTTTGAGGCTTAAAACTCTGCATTTGAGGGGTTTAAATTTCCTCTATCAATTCAACCTCCACTCTGGAGGGAGGGAGGGAGAGGGGGAAGAGAGAGAGAGAGAGAGATAGGGAGGGAGAGCTTTTTCTAAAACTGAAACATGACCATGTCATATCCTGCCTTAAATCTCCAATTATTGGGGCACCTGGGTGGCTTAGTGGGTTAATCTTCTGACTCTTGGTTTCGGCTCAGGTCATGATTTCATGAGGTCGGCCCCATGTTGGGGTCTGCGCTCAGCAGGGAATCAGCTTGAAGATTCTCTCCCCTGCCCCTCCTCTCTCTCTTTCAAATGAATAAATAAATCTTTAAAAAAATAAATCTCCAATTACTATTCAATGCCACAGGGTAAAGTTTAAATTCCTAAAGAAGGTAAGGTGGGTCACTGGTAAATATTATTTAGAGAGCCAAATTAATAAGTGATTCAATGAGATGACCAGATAGGTAGAACTAATAATGTAAGATAGCATTTTTTGAACACTTGCTATGTGCTTGATGTCCTGTTGTTTCATATCATCATTTCATTTAATCTTCACAAAAATTTTTTCAGGTTCATCTCTGTTTATTTTTTCAAAACAAAACTAAAAATCACCACTCAAAATATTTGAGAAGAGTGCTCAGCTCAATCACAGTTAAAAGCTTTATGTGATCTGCAGCCAGAGCATCATGGACCGGTGATCAGAAATGAACGCTTCTGCCATGGCTCAGACAGGGTCTGGTGGCCTGAGACCGCCCTCTCCTGCCCTGTCAGCCTCCCCCCGTATGGTTCTCTGTATGCTACCACCGGGGGCAGTGGCCAGCCAGCCCGAGTCTGAGGAAGTGGACGGCATCCACTGATTACAAGACATCTCTGTTCCCTAGTGTGCTTCTGATTTGACCATCCGGCACCCCCTTCCCTCATACCTCTAATAATATTCTTAGTTTGTGTTATTTGGAATCTAGTTTCTCAATGGTTGTTATTTTTAATGTTAATGGACATTTTGTGAAATATCTAGGCATCTAGACCAGTGGTTCTTAAACTGTGACTACAGTATTTCATGAGATATAGCTATTATTTTAGAAAAGGTTTAGCATTCATATTAAGAAAAGCTAGATTAAACAAAGATAAATAAGTTTCTTTACTACAGGAACTTCCTGACTTTTAATATAAGTCAGTGGTCCATGAATGTCTAAGGGGAACTGGGGTACTACTGCATTATATGACAAAGAATTCTTTTTGGTTGAGCACTCATTGAGATATATTTGTACTCCACAGAACACAGTTGGGGAAATTATAATCTAGATAAATAAATCCTAGAATGATGAGTCCTTGGTAAATATTCCCAGAGCACTTTCAAAGTCAAAAAGAGCTTGCTACGCCCTGAGTGTTGGCTTCTAAGTAAGTCCTATAGTAATCTTGTAGTCACTCTAAGAAGAAATGCTTGTTCTGAAGCAGTTTTGGAACCGCTAGCAAGAGCATGTGGTATAGAACCTAGGGCCCTAATGCAAGTCCACAGAAAAATTAAGTACATGACAAAGATTTCCAGATCCATGTGAAATTAGAACATTGTCTAATTTAATGGGTTTGCCAAAATTTTAAGACAAAGAGGATTTAAAAATAAATTATAGTAAATCCAAGCTATGTAGTACTGTGAAGTGGTTAAATGGGGTGAAGTAGACCTCTGTGTACTGCAGGGGAAATTGTTTATGGCATATTATTAAGTGAGAAAGAAGCAAACTGAAGAAAGTACATTCCATAATGATTATAATGTTATGAAACATGTGCATTTAGAATTACATAGAAATGGGTCTGGAAATACACATACAAAACTACTCAATGGTGTCTGCTGAAAATATGAACTATGGGGTGATGAGTTGTGGGTGAAGGAAGACGTTCAGTTTTACTCTAATAACCTTAGTATTATTTGAGAGTTCAGTAATTGGCATGCATTACTTTTTTACTAATTTTATTTTAATTGAATATGTTAAGCATGAGGAAAACAACATATTCCAGTTATTTTCTTTTCCCATGTCTTCTGCCTTAGCTAGAGATGGAATATCAATTATTATTGCCTTTTAAGAGATTATAGAGAAGAATATTGAGAATGCATAGGGCTATTTACTGTAGATTCTGGAAAGCATCAGGCATTGCTCACATCCAACTATGTACCTTCTACAAGCCGGGGGTGTGAGTGGGAAAATCCATGGTGTTGTTTTTGGTATGGAACACAAAGCATCCAGTACCTTACTTTGCATTCCACATATACTTAACTTCTTTCCAGAGTCTTCCAAATGCTTAGATTTCTTTTCTTTCTTTTAGATGGCATAGGCAGGCAAATGCTAGAAACATCCTTCTTTCTGCTCTCCATCCCACCCCCATGTACTTGTTCAACATCTAAGAATCCTTCAAGAATAAGAATAATGTTTCCTGACTTAGCTCCTTCTCCACCACAAGTGAATAAATGATGTTTTAAAGAACTTAAACCTTAGAACTTATTACAATGCATTGAAATTATTGTATAACCTTAGTTCTTATTACCAAATCACATACACTTTAAAATGCATCTTTATTTATTTTTCAATTCCCAGAGCCTGCATACAGCAGGGTTCATAGTAAGTGTCCAATTAAGTGTTCAGAAAATGGATGGCTTTGGTCATAAAGCTAGGATTCTACATGAAAGGTACTCTACTAAGCTCTCTGAGCGCTCTGAGGCTGAAGCAGGCATGGATGTTCCCTCTAGGAAAATAAGTGAAATGAGTACTAATATGTATGATAAGTACGATACTAAGCAGAAAGTGATTAGAGTCTGAGAGGAATTTAGAGAAAAATGCTTGTTCTCTCCCCCGAAAAAAATTGCTGAGCAGTGGTAAATGGCCATAGCTCAATTTATGAAGTATAAAAATTAAAATAAATTAAAAGAAGAAAATTAGCAGTTTTAAAAGTAGATGAAAAATCAACAACAACAAAAAATAAGTATTAATGGCATGACCTTAATTATGAGAGAAAGAGACAGGAAAAAGAAAAAAAACACTCCTCGTGAAACAAATGTATTCATTTTCTGCATATAGGATTTCTTCTCTTTGAAGCCAGATTAGAATCAGTTCCTGAAAGAGGTGTTGGACTTGAGTATGCATTAAGATTATATGTCAAATAAAGGGCACTTGTAATGTCTAATAAAATAATCTATGGAAATGAAAGTAATAGAGTTTCCTTCTAATCTTTGGTTAAATCAATCACATCTTTTGTACGGGTTTCAGAGCTTCCAAGCTGGTGGGCAGCAATACAATGGTGTGTTGCAACAAGATTGCAGGTGTATTAGATACTGACCTCCTGTAACCCTCATGGCCATTCCTTACCAGACAGAAGCAGGCTGGCTCATTTGTCCTAGTGATTTTCCTTGTGCGCTATGATATAAAAAAAACTTGAGGAACATGATCTACTGTCATTTGAAATCTTCATTCTTTCACATGAACCAGCTTTTTGATAAATGCCTATTAGAAATGGTAATGTAATCGAGGGAAATGGCAGCACAACAAAATAGGAAATAAAGTTTAAAAATTAATGATCATTAAAAATTCAAAATTATCTGTGTCCTTAAAGAAGTGACTTAACCTCTCTTATCCTTAGTTTGGTTGTCCATGAAATGTAGAAGATAGTATCTGCCAAGCCTATTTTCATATTATTTTTACAAATATCAGATAAAATAATGGATGTGAAAGTGCTTTGAGCATTGTGTATTATTAAATTATAAGGCTGTCAGTGCCAGCTTACACTTTCCCCCTCTATAAAATAGAAATCACTTTACATACATCATTTTGTTAATTCTTCAAAGAAATGAGAAAACATTTTAAGTGAAAGTCATTCATGACTAAAATGAAATTTAATTGGATTATGGTTCATATGCCTTCTATTTCAATTTCCATTATCTAAGAATATTTGAATTCTGCACTTGCACCAAGTTAATAGTGAAATCCAAAATCAACAGTTAGCTTTCTGGTATGTGAGTCTACAGTTCCCAAATTCTATTTTTGCTCCTGTAATCCCAAAATATTACATGTCTCACTATATAGAACTAGTTTTCATAAATGTGAGATGATAATAATGTTGATGTTTTGATGATGGTGGTGATGGTGGTGGTAATTAATGATGGTGATGAGGATGGTAATGATAAAAATCTCTTACTTTTGTCTAGACTTTGAATTGTCCAAAGCCCTTATATTATCTAGTGCAGCATTTATAAAAGTCCATATACAAGTTCCACAGAGGCTATTAAGTTTGGAAATTGAGGGGTTAATAATTTTCCTTTTATACTGGACTTCCTAGAGGTTTAATATTCCCCAGAGGTTTTCATTGTAAAATTTCAGAAGGTGGATGGCATATACAGAATTCTCTATGGGAACATTTCATTCCCTCACCCCCAAACATCAAGTGGAACATTAAGTATTTAGTGGAATATATTGTATGATGCTCTTGTCTAATGAATAGACAAATCGAATCTTAGTGCTAGAGGTGACCATAGTCTCATGTCATTTAGTTCCACATCTTCATTGAGCAGAAGGGGCCTAGAAGATCAGAGAACTTAAATGACATCTTCAGGGCTACATAGCAAATTAGTGGTAGAGGAGAAATTATAGTCCAAACCTCTAAATCGAGGGCTGTGTCTTTTTCATTCCATCACTGAGGACGTCAGAATAGCCCCAGGCTTCCTTTAGCTCTGCCCAGTCTTCCAGTTAATCCTGTCATCCTTTTCCTCATCACCTATTCCTAGACTCTTATACCTTTCATTTCTCAGATCAGGGCTTCAAAAGTTATCTCCATGACCTCCAGGCTCTTTGGCTTCAAGGACTTCTCCATGAATCATTTATCTTTATTTGGGTTCTGTAATATGCTTTTATATATCTGTTTAACAGATGAGGAAAACAATATCCAGAAGGTAAGATTTGCTCAAGGTCAGGCAGGGGTTATGGACACTAAGAACCAGGGTTGGAGCCTAACAATGCCTGATATCTCAACCTATTTTCCCACATGCTTTAATTTTTACAAAATAATGGCTATCATTTATTGAGCTTAAGTGTCAGTCTTTGTGCTTAACTAAGTACTTTAGTTATCTCATTTAATCTTTTCACTGGCAAATGAGTACACGCTGGCGATTAAAATCACTCTCCACAGTCCCAGAAGTAGCAAGCAGCATTACAGGATTTGAACCCAAATCTAACTTCAAGTACTACTCTACTCTAAACTCGACTGGCTTTGATTTTTAATTTGCAAATAAAAAGAACCCAAATCATAAGAGACAGTCCATGATCTTGGGACCACTTTAAATGCCAGCATAGTCAACAGTCCTTTGTTAACCAGGCCCATGGATGTTCCTGTCAAGGTTTGGAAAACCAAACCAGGTTCTGGTCCAACTTTTGCTTTTTTTTGGCTTTATAATCTTGAATGAATCACTCTGAACCTCAGTTTCCTTGCCGTGAAAAGGTGAATAATGATGCTTACTATTTTGTTTGTTTGTAGAATTTATTTGAGAGAGAGAGAGAGAGAAAGAGCACAAGCAGAGAGGGACAGGGAAGGAAGGAGAGAATCTCAAGCAGACTCCAGGTTGAGCACAGAGTCTGATGCAGAGCTGGATCTCACCATGCTGAGATTATGACCCGAGCTGAAACCAAGAGTCAGACGCCATAACCAGCTGAGCCATCCAGGCACGCCCGGAGGCTTACTATTTTGTAAGATAGTTCTGAGACTAATGAATCTGGAGAGCCAGAAATGATAGGGGCTCATGAGACCCTATGGGATGAAAGAGGAGACCTAAAAAAAGAGTTGTAGGGGGAAAATGGGCCTCAGGGAGAGAAATGCTTTTGCAGGGTACCTCCGTCGAGGTAGACAATGATAACAGAACCTTACAGATTACATAGAAGTGCATGGAAACTACACGGCCTAATAAAAATGTGACAAACATAACTAGAAGCTATGTGAGCAAAATCATGTTTCCCAAATTTGTAATTTAAGAGGAAACAGATTTTGAAAGAAGGGAGCCATGGGTTTTTGTTTTGTTTTGTTTTTGACAGATTATTTGTGTGAATTGGTCTAGTTGAAACTGAAAGCCTCACTGAGTGAGGCATCAGATAAACTGGTATGAAGCATCCACTTCACAATATTTAGAGTACTCCTGGGAGTTTTGGAATTGTTTATATGCCATTTTAAAATGGAAGATTATGCAAAATGAGAGAAGAGATCATTTTTACAACCTCAGTCATATTACTAGGGGCTTTATGTTGATATTTGTAGATTGGTATTTTAATGAGTTACATAAAGTGTCCCCCTTAATGTTTACGACATATGGTTGTTACTGCAAGCTGTGTTTCTAGGAACTTAGATGCCTAAATACTTCCTAGTACCCTAAAAGCCATGTGGGCAAAAACAGCCAGGAAACACGTGGCATAAAAACCAAAGCCTGTGCATGTACAACACTGAAAAATTAAAACCAGTACCTCAGTCTAAATAATTATGATGCAGAAATATGTTTCTGTTACATAAGAATAGGTCCATTTAACATATGTTGAATATTTCTAGCTAATATTTGTACCAGTTAATCTAAAAATAGAGAAGGAGGGGGAGATAAAGTTGGAGAACAAAGCATCTGGCAAAATGAAAAATTATCTCTATTAGAGTGGCACCTGCTACTGCAGGGTTGTAGTTAAGTTCTGTCTGAGCTGATGCTATAAATCCTCACTTCCAATGATTTATAGTATGACTATAAAAGGGGCTGATAGAGACCCTTCAAATTTTCAGTCTTATTTAAGTCGATTTGTCCATGTTCAGCTACTGATATATAAACTTAACAGTGCGCTTATCAAAATATCAGAAATATTTTAAGGATTATTATATGTTATATATATATTTTATATTAAATATTAGGCACATAAGACGTGTACAGGTCATCTTATTAAATCTATACAACAGGTCTAGACCTGTCATTTGCATTCACATTTTAAATAATTAAATTGAGGGCCAGAGTAGTTTGGTGATTATTCCAAGGTTGCACAGCTAATAAATAGCAAAGCTAGGCTGATTCTTAGCTGCAATTGTTAAACTATGTAGAAGTTAAGCTCATTAATTCTTATTACCAGATCTGAAACAACACAGAGCATCTCCAGCTGTTACAAAGGACTTGGGACAATAATTGTTACAAAGCCCTTGAGACAAAAGGCGATTTAAATTTATTTTAGATAAGGGATACAAGAATGAAAAGAAAGTTGCACTACCACAAAGTTTTAAATCACCTCTTACTGACACTTTCCCCTAATAAATACTCCGAGTAGAATATATTTGAATTGAATAGTAAAGAATATGTCTCATGAAACTTTGTCTTATTTTGAAAATAAAGGCCATCCTTCTTTTTTTTTGCATTGCTTTTACGTTATCATTTTTCTTCAGAAACATTTGAAGCTCAAAATCACTGTATGGTAGTGAGTCTTTGAAGATCAATTTTTTGAAAGTATATGAAATTAATATCCTAACCTACTGGCATGTGAAAATGTGTCTCTTGGAGCTTATATACTGTTGATAAGCAAATACTCTTAGGAGTGATGCCTCCAAGTGAGGACAAAATGTCAAAGCACTCACTCATGGTATAGAATATAAAAAGTAAACACCAAAAATCCTGTAAGCGTGGTGGGATTATTTCTTTTTTGACTATTCTCATCTTCCTTTTTTTTTTTTTTTACTAATGCTTCTATCCCATGATAACATTAATATTTCTTGAAAGTGGGAATGCAGAGGATTCTCTGTGCATGTCGGCATATTTGTTTATATACATATTCTATAAAAATCATATATAGAGACATGCTTATGTTCATGTGATTTGTATCAAGTTGTTTTGAGGATCAATTAAAGGAGAAAAAGGCCAACCCATTAATTCATTTGTTCACTATTTATTGAGTGCTTACCGTATGCGAACCACTGTGCCATATTCAAGATACATCATTAACAGGACCAAAATAAAGAAGAAATCATATTTGCATTACAGTCTAACATATCTTTAAAATGTGATATTATTGGCTTATAAATAAGGACTTCTAAATCAATTTACTTTTGTCTTCTACTGTTTGAATTCATCATTTTAATAGAGAAGCAGGAGTAATGAGTGACATTTTAGAATGACTTTTCAGTACAACTGAAGATATAAAGTACATTCTGCATCCAACCTAGGCTGTTAATCTGTGTCGTGGAACTATTGAACAGTGAGCAGAACAGAGTGGTATTAGCAAATATCACTGAAACGGCATTGGGTCAAAAAAAGAGAAATAGGAATTGCAGTGATCAGTTCAGAATAATCATAATAGTAATGCTGACTTCTCCCACATTTATTTTAATGATTCATGCAAGGAGTTCAAACTCTATTTTGTGAATTAGTTCTCCTATATTGATAACAGTCTTCTGAAGTATAAGGAAGTTTTTTTTTTTTAACTTATAGATATGGTAATAGAGTAAAAGAAAGTGTAAATTGATATCGACCTACCTATTTCAAAGTCTTGGTGGCTTTATTTTTCAATTGGATAGTTGACCTTGTGAAGTTTCTATATATGAGCTACCTATACATCAAAAGACTTAGTTCTTATAACTCATTTAGAAATCTTTCCAAGCCATTAGAGATTTCCCTAATTCATGATCTAGTATCAATGGCTTATATATTAATTTGGCCATTGTTCAGATATTACTTTGTGACATTTCTTAGGTCATTCTATTAAACTGTTGTTTGTCTTATGTATCAACTTCTCGCCTATATAATAATCATCTTGCTAGCTGGGTCCTTCTCTTAGAACCGGAGTTGAAATTGGTGGTTCTAAGACCGGGTTCACTGGTAAATCTAACAGTACATGTATTTAGCGTGGTCTAATATCTTTTTAATTAGGTTTAATAGGAACAGAATTTGACCCTTGTTTCATGACATAGTTTCCTCATAAGTTCATGTGTGGCACTCATTTATCTAGTTCTCATTTAATTGGTTATTTTTAATAATGTGATAACACTCAGGAACCCTCCACTTAAATCATAAGACAGGACCTTAATAATAACCTGTATCCAATAATTCATTCCTTTCCTTCCTCCACCAAATACAATTACCATTCTGTATCCCTTTGTTCATCATTCCATTGCTTTCCTTTTTCTGGAGTTTTATTGGATATGCGTATGTTTATGAAAGGTAGATTTTGTAATTATAAATTTTACAAAAAGGTAAAAAGGCTAAGTGAAATATTTGGGGATTCTATTTTTCTTTATTTTTTATTTTTAAAGATTTTATTTATTTATTTGACAGAGAGAGACACAGCGAGAGAGGGAACACAAGCAAGGGGAGTGGGAGGGGGAGAAGCAGGCTTTCCGTCAAGCAGGGAGCCGGATGCGGGGCTCGATCCCAGGACGCTGGGATCTGATCGAAGGCAGACGCTTATCGACTGAGCCACCCAGGCGCCCCCAGGGATTCTATTTTTTCATTTAGTATATTGTTAAGTTTCATTTGTATTTTGCATATTCCTATAATTCATTTGCTTTGGTCGCATTGGGTTTAAAAACACATGAAAAAAAATAAAAACACACGAAATAATTGCCACCATTTAAAGACTGGGAGAAACCCAAAGTTCTCTTAAAAATCCCAAGTTCTCTTAAGCAATTGTAAGATCTGGAGATATTTGGTCTGCATTTTTACATGTGATAGATCAGAGGTAAGAAGCAGCTGCTGCTTTCCCTTGGGACTGTGCTTTGGAGGCCACACCATTTGCTACATCCCGCCCCCTGTCAATTTCACTACCTCATCTGGCATTCTATGGAATATGAGTTGGTACCTCCTTTTTTAGACTGGCTGACTAGAAATCAACAAAAGCAATACCTAGTAGTTAAGAAAACCATAGAGTCTCAACTCTTTAAAATGACTTTTTCTTAAAAAAAAAAAATGGTAATTTAAAAAATAATCTGCTCTGGTTGATCCATGAAGACAAAGTTACCGCTGCTTAGTGCCAGGTGGTGCCCAAGCCTGTATAAGAAAGACTGACAATAAATATTTCTCAGCACTTGCCTTGGGTGTTTCTGAATGTGACCTTTAAAAAGCAGCAGTAACTATTTACCAAAAGCCAGAAAAGGATTGTTCTCTGGAATAATGTATTTCTTGTTTAGTGCTTTAAATTTGTTTAACCTATTTACATTTTACCCTGGGTCTCCCTGGGTTAAAAGAAAATACTCTAAGGCTCTATGTTTATATAGTCAAAATATATTGAGAAATTGAGGCATTTATCCAGATAATTTAAGCAAAGAGTCATGATAAGAGGAAAATAATTCTTTGGTCAAAATGACATGTTTTGGCAGTCTACATTAAGCAAACATTTTTTTATCCCTTACAACTATTCATTTGTTCATACACTGGATATTTTTTTTTCCTATTTAAAATTATGTGTTTTTAAAAGTTTCTATTTAACTTTCAGTTAGGTAACATACAATGTAATATTAGTTTCAAGTGTACAATTTAGTGATTCAACACCTTCATGCAATACCCAGTGCTCATCATAGCAGGTGCACTCCTTAATCCCCATCACCCATTTCACCCAAATGCCCACACACCTCCCCTCTGCTAACCATCAGTTTGTTCTCTATAATTGAGTCTGTTTCTTGGTTTCCCTCTCTCTCTTTTTCTCCCCCTATGCTGGTTTTGTTTCTTAAATTCCACATATGAGTGAAATCATAAGTCTTTCTCTGACTTATTTCACTTAGCATAATACTCTCTAGTTCCATACATGTTGCTGCAAATGGCAAGATTTCATTCTTGTTTACTGCTGAGTAATATTCCACTGTATATATATGCATATACATATATATATATACACACACCTGTATATACACAATGGACTATATATATATGTATATATATACACACCATATCTTCTTTATCCATTCATCAGTATATATGTATATGTATGTATACACAATGGAATATATATATGTATATGCACACACCATATCTTCTTTATCCATTCATCAGTTGATGGACACTTGGGCTGTTTCCATAGTTTGGCTATCGTAGATAATGCTACTATAAACATTGGGGTGAATATATCCCTTTGAATCAGTGTTTTTGTATTATTTGGGTGAATACCTAGTAATGCAATTGCTGGATCATAGGGTAGTTCTATTTTTAGCTTTTTAAGGAAGCTCCCTATGCTGGATATTTCTAGAGTATTTACTACGTGTCAGGCATCATCCTTGGGGTGATGTCATAATAGCCAACTCTCTTTTGACACCATTATTCAGTTTTACAAAGTACTTAAGCCAAGAGGAAAAACACTTGAGAAGCTGATTAGTAAAGAATAAAGCCATTTGTTTTCCAGTAGTTTCAGGGTTTTGTGCTTTTTTTCTAGATTTCAGATCCAAACAACAACAGAAGTAGTATCAAACCTTATCTGAGAAAAAAAAGGAAATAAATATCCCTTTCAAACAGCTAGACAGAAATAAAACCAAGATACAGTAAAAATGCAAACAACCACACTGAATGCTGTGATTAGTTCATGTGGGAGGTAGAGATGTGGAAAAGAAAGTACAAATCTACAGGGAAATGTAGCACAGTACTCGGTGGAATAGAGAATTAAATAACTACAAATCAGGGAAATGTTCACTAAGGAGAAGCCACCCAAGTGAACATCTGTAGTTTCAGGCTTTAACAAGTCTGGGGAAGTATGTACTGTCAGAATGTTCTAAAAATGACAAATCAAGTGCATACCACTCTGAAAACCAAAAAATGTGGAACACTCCACAGAATTCAACGAAGGCAGTGTTTTAGGTTTTTGCAGTTCTTTAGAATGTTTTTAATTCACAAAAAGGTCTTTGCATTTTCTCCCTGTTCAATCGACCAAGCGAAAAGTGGTTTAGGAACTCATGGACAGCTTCTGATTTTACTTCATACATAAACGTTACAGCATCAGCAGACATGAATCCACATTTAAATTTCAAAGGATTTGTTCCTAGAGAGTAACACCAAATGTAACCTGGGGAATGGATCTTTAGATGCTTAAAATATCTTCACATCTTTGCTTATCATAAATATTCTAATAAGGTACAACCCATTAATGGCTAATACTTTTTTCCACCGTGGATAAAAATTCAAAGAATCCAAAATAAAGAAGGATAAAAGAACATTTTTAATATGTTAGCTTCTTTATGGAGTCTTAAGGTCAGCAGGGAGAAAAATACCATCAAAGGAAAGAAGAGATAACTTTTTTGACAGTGTAGGACAAATAAAATGTTTATGAAAATTAGGTGGCTTAATAAAATGTGCATGGTCAAAAAAGAGGATGGAGTCCTTCTAAATTAGGAACAGAGAATAAAAATTGAGAAGCAACTTCAAAAAGCATATAATAGCCATTTGGCAGCATACAACAGTGACTTTTCAAAGCTAGCCAAATCCAAACTAGAAAGTAAAGCATAAGAAATTATACACAGTCAATAGGAGGCTGCAAAAAGATATGGGGGAAAATACTTTTGAAAGTTTAAATAAGGGAGTTTATTATTTTAAAAATTCCTCCAGAAGGATAAATCAGCCCCAAAGTAAAATAATAATAGTTAAGATAATTAGAACATACTTATTTTAAGATTATATAATGCTATTATTCATTTTTCATTTCTCCCTTTCCAAATCAACCAGTTATTTCTAAAAGCTTAGCAAAAGAAAAAAATAATCATGTGTATACACACACACACACACACACACACACACACACACACACACACATCTGGAGGACTCTCCAGAGATTTAGTCTGAGTGAAAAATGCCAATCCCAGATCTCAGTCACTACATGATCCCATTTATATAATGTTCTTGAAATGACAAAATTATAGACTAAGAACCGATTAGTGGTTGCCAAGGGGTAAGGAGCAAGGAGCGGGTGGAGCTGGAGGGAAGTGGGTATGAGTGTAAAAGGGCAACATGAGAGATTCTTGTGGGGATGGAATTGTTCTTTATCTTGACTGCATCAATATCAATATCCTAGTTGTGATATTTTACCGTAGTTTCACAATATCATGGCAGGAAATTGGTAAAGCAACAAGGGATCTCTCTGTATTATTTCTCACAACTGTATATATATCTACAATTATCTCAAGTAAAATGTTCGATTAAAAATATGGTGTTACAGAAATAATGGCTATTAATTTCTTTGAGTAAGTGATATGCAGTAAAGTAATTCTTAAAGATTCTAACATCAGTTAAAATTGTTCTTTCATGACTCTAGACTTTGGCTAAATGACTTAAACTTTTTGAACTTCATTTTACTCATCTGTAAAAGAAGACTAATGATTCTTATCAAAGACTGAATGAGATATTTGTGTGTGTGCATGCATGCATGAGCGCATGTGTGGTGAATATATCTGTTTTTGTAAAAATTATTTTATTTAACTATAGTTGACACACAATGTTCGTTAGTTTCAGGTACATAACATAGTGATCAACTTCTTTATATATTACCTTATGCTCATTGCAAATCTGTCACCATACGAGCCCTATTACAATATCATTGGCTATAGTCCCTATGCTGTACCTTTCATTCCCATGACATTCATTCCATAACTAGAAGCCTGTATCTCCCACTACCCTTCATACATTTTGTCTACCCCCCATCCCCTTCTCTCTGGCAACTCTCAGTTTGTTCTTTGTATTTATAGGTCTGTTCTGCTTTTTGTTTGTTTATTCACTTGTTTTGTCTTTTAGATTCAACATATGAGTGAAATAATATGGTATTTGTCTTTCTCATTGAAGTATTATTTATAATAGCCAAGATATAGAAGCAACCTAAGTGTCCATCAATGGATGAATGAGGTATTTTATGTAAAGATCTCATCACTGGGTCAGGTAAAATACAGATTCCCAATCAATGGAAGTTATTGCATTAATTTCAGGGATTCAAGCATTCCAGCAAAGACTAAACTTCGACCTTCTTGATCAGATTACCAATGTGATCTAGCTACATTTTGTGGCCATGAGATATTGTATCCATTCATACAATCCTCCAAAACCAACATCACTGATAATATACATTTCCATGGGTGCCTAGTGTCCTTTGTACTATGATTTTTTTATTGGAAAAGTGGCAGGAACTCATAGGTAAAAATAAAAAATTGTGGGAATACCAGAACTCAGGGAAAGTTATATATATATATATATCCAAGGAAAACAAAACAAACAAAACAAAACAAAACAATCTCTTCAATATATTGAAGACACTTGCACAGAATGAAAATGATCTGGTGGTGTCACTTATTTAAGTGAACAGCAAAATCCTTTGATCCAAACAATCAAGCTAGAAACTCAGTTTCAATTCCTCCCCACTTTGGCACCTTTCACATAGAGTCAAAACTTAAGTCTTACAAATTAGACTTTCTAACCTACTTTTTGTTCTCTCCTTTTCCTTAGCTCTACTCTACTTTTTAAAATACAAGTACATGTTACTTTTTTTACCCATATTTATGCCATAGCCTCCTCACCAAAATCTGTGAATCTGTATTCTTTTCCTTTCGTGCTGCTGGTTATAATCTGAAAATATGTATTATGCTATTCATTATTTCCCACTCTTGCACAAGTCATGATTTAAAAACTCAGATCAAATCATGTAATTTCCTGATTGGAAGAAATCTTTGGTAAATTCATACTGGCTCCAGAATAATTTCTGAACTCCTATCATGGCACTTTATACCCTCTATGATCTGAACCTAATTTCATGCTACCCATCTCAACACAATCTGTGATCTTGCCTAAAGAAACTTACCTTCTAACACTGTTGACTCGCACATCTTCACGAACATTAATATATCTCTCCACTTCTTCATCACTTATAAAAATCCTACTCACTTGCAAGATTGTACTCCTCCTCCCTGAAGCCCCTTTTAATCTGAGTTAGAACAACAAAAACCCTCAACTTTTTATGTACCATTACAGTTCATCAAATATATATTTATTATATTATTTCTTTTATTCTTAGATTATGCCTAATTTTCATGTGTCTAACTTGCATTATATGTTATATTATGTATTGAATTTTTTAAATAAATATTATAAAATACTCAAAGACACAATCTATGCCTACTAAGATTATCTTTGAATTTCCAGTATGTTCTATGGTGTTAGGTACATGCAGAACACTTCGTTCTAAATGTCCAATGGATATTTTTTTGAGTAAATGAATGAATGGACTGCACACATCTGTATACTTCTACAAATATACCCCAGTGCAATATATCTAATAAGTGCTCAATAAAAGCTGAGTAAAATAGCTTTGAGTGAAATATTATTATAATATTTCTAAAGCTCAAATGGTAAATTCGATTGAAGTATTGCTATAATATTTTTGAATTTCAAAAAGCCAAGCCATAGAACATGGATAGAAGGAAAAATAACCAAGCAACTGCAGAAGAAATAAGGAAATAAAGGCTAAAGAAAGATGATTTGTAATGCTGAAAGAAGAAATGAGAAACCATTGTGAAAGACTGTGAAATGGAAAATGGTATTAAATATAGAAGTGTAAACAAAAGAAGTGAAATATCATTACTCTACAAGATGAGAAGAAACAGCCAGGTGTTTTTATGTTTCTGCCTTTACTCAAAAGATAAACTAGGAAAGGTTACCAATAACCTACACATAGGAAAAGCAAAATAATAAATATCAGTTGTGTGGAGCACATAGAATTAGTTATCATGGAGAAATGAAAAAGAAAAAAGAAAAAAGTTATGTTTGGTCATTTGCCCTCAAAATCTTAGAACGTGTGTATAGAATTTAACAGGTAAATGTACAGCTATGCCATATGGTACAAACTATATTCCAGAACATCGGAAGTAAGGGATTTAGGTGTGATTCTAATAGGTAATAATATTTTTTATGTTATGTACAGCAGTTCACCATACTACTAATACACTGCAACATAACAAAAGGCCTATTTTCCAAGGCATATTTTCTTATAAAATGCAGGTGGGCTATATTATTTTACTATATGTAATAGCATATTTGATAATTGCCCATTCACCAGAACATTTAACTGCCAAACCCCATCATTGTGTTTAAAATAAAATCTGCTCCAGTTCCAGATATTCAGATGAGAAGATTCTCTGGTTATTTGTGATGGTCTTTCCCAACAATAAATTTTTAATTTTGAGGAAAAGTTGATATTTGGAAAAGCAGGAATAAGTATCTGTAAAATTAACCACTTTGGGATATTTTTGAAAGGATTTTTAAAATGTTAATGGCAATTATTACTGTTTAGAATATTCCTTCTCTTCAGTCCAAAAATTTTTGAGGAAATTGCTTTTTATCTCTAATCAGTTTTATGCTTAATCAAAACCTTTCTTAAAACATTTCAACAAATGTGACACACTAGGAACTTCTATGTAGAAAAATGAAATGTTACTCACTATGACTAACCTCTAATGCAAATAAACCAAATGTCAAAACAATGTTGAAGTTATAAGTACAACTGCAAGCTGCGAAAAAGATTTACAGTTCTGCCCAGTCCCCCATTTATTTTATAGCTGCCATATGAGATTTTATTTCTGGATGAAAGCTGCATTGATAAAGAGGTTTAATTGTCTGTCAGTGTGCCTTATGGTGAAGTTGCTTCATTTACTTCAAGCCCGAATCCCATTACCAATCCAATTCTCCAGGCTCCTCTTCATCTTAAGGCGGTGCTTAATTAGTGTAGCCATGGCCATGAAGGCAAATACTGCGAATCTAATAGACTATTGATTTTCCATCCTTAAATAGATCAGGCACCATTCAATCATGATTATTAGCTGTCAGTTAGCTGGAATTCTCCACTCTGATGGGCTGTCAACACCATCAAGGCCATCTAATCAACCAATCAACAACCAGGTAACACCTGCAAGTGGGGACCTCTTTGAAAACCATGCCTCAAATGCTCGTCTTTATTTTTTTCTTCAGAGGAGTTTCTATTCCTAGCCTCATTTTTCTTATTTAGCATTTGAATAAGGTTTTCATTTCCTAACAACTATACTACTTGGAAAGAGGTGTTTGCTTTTGAAAGGTTGATTGTGTTATCTGCCGACAAGCCATAATTTTGCTCAAAACTAATTCTACCCCTTTTCCACATTGTAATATTTTGAAAATAATCTGACATTATAAACAGTTAGAACTTGTCAAAGCAAATAGATCCTTCTAATTTTAGCAGAAAGATCTTTATTAATTTCTACTGTAGTTTTAAGAGATGATTATCATATTAAAAAGCAAGGGGGGAAATGAACATTTCATTCCCCCCACCACACATATACACGAACAGTCAACAGTTAAACCAAGAGGAAAAAGAGCCTGACTGTGATTTTTTTAAATTGCATATCGACATAGGAGAAATCACACTTAGCAACACCTCTGTAACTGAAAAGAATGGCAACCATAAAGGCCTTCAGAGGGTAGAAAGTCTGAACTTTTGCATTTAAAAATAAAAAAACTCTTTGTTGTTTTTTAAAGTTCTAGTACATATTATTTACTAAGATAGTCATTGTATGATGAAAATGATGGTGGCCACGTCCTCCGTCTGAAATGCCATTTCTTCTCACACCTTTCTACATGTTGACGTTTTATTCAAGTGCCATTTTCTCTGTGAATACTCTAATCACACCAGTGGACACAGGTGCAATTTCCTCACTACTCATATCATCTTCTGATATACACTATGGCTTATGTAAAAGCACCTTTCTTCCCTTCAGGGCAGGTAATATGCTTCCATTCATTCATTCATTCATTCAGGTAGTCAATCGCTCTTTTAGTCATTCATCCATTTGATAAACATATTATAAATCTATAACATGGCAGCTACTGTGCTAGACCTCAAGGAAAAATAAATAAAAGACACAAGTCTGTATTTAAGTTCACAGTCCTGTGAAGGAGGTAACATAAATTACAACACAGTGCCATTATTTTTTTTTTTTAAGCTGGTATTTATTGAGGGCCTACAGTGTACCAGGCACTAAACTGTGTATTTTGACTGAATTTAAAATCACAAATTACTATTAAGTAAGGTATCATTGTTCCAATTTTATGGATAAGGAATTGAGGCCAAAGAGAGCTAAGTAAGTACCTATGTTCACATCACATAGTTGATAGAAGGTGAAAGTGGGTGGTTTCAAAACAGTCATGCTCTTGGCCTCTTACTTGCTGCACAAGGCAATCTGTAGAAGTGTGATAGGCTTGTAACATATTTACCCAAACCAGGACAAGATACCGTCTTGTGAGGTAAAGTGGTTGCTACCCAAATGGAATGCTGAGAAAATATAGTTAGGAGTCCCTAGTAAACCAGGAAAAATGGTCTCCCTACCCAGAAGGGGTACCTTTCTTACCCTTTAGAGGGATTTTAGAACACCTTTGGCAGGAGATGACTTCTGAATTGAAATTGGGAGATTTTGGAGAAAGAACACAAAGTGACTTTTTGAAATAAACCACAGCTTGTGTAAAGACCTGGTGGCTTGAGAGAGGATGGCCCATTGGGGGGAACCAATCTTAGAATTCAATATGGCTGGAAGCTAGGCTATGAGAGTCAAGAAATTGGATTGTAAGTCAGGTTGGTGTGGCCAGATCATAAGGAACATTGTATGCTACACTAAAGAGGTGTGACTTCATTCAAAAGCTTTGGGAAGTGGAGCCACTGTGGGACATTAAATGAGAGACAAGATTAGCTATGCGCTTTTGGAAGATGATTCTAGCAGTGGGACAAAGCTTAATAAAAGTATGTTAAATTAAATTCATGAAAATAATTATACTTCATGGTGGACATAATAGAATAAGTGCAATTAGAATAAACTCTTTTAACATAAGAATTTGTTGATTCATGCAAAATTTGAAGCCACACTGAAAGATTCTTGAGTTGCATTCCCATGGCAAGACAGAGACAACAATAAGAGCACGAGGTCACATTGTGGGTTTTCATTTCAAGCAAAACCCTGGAAAACTCAAGGAAGATTTTTCTTCCCATTTTTTGCTCAAGAAGGAAGACAAATCCCACACTCAGTGCAAAACCTGAATAAATTAAATTATACCTTCTAACCATAGAAGTGTCTAAGAGTCAACATGGGTTATAGCAAAGGTTTAAGGCATATCTTTAAATATGATGCATCAACCTTGACAGTTGCCCTGAGACCTTTCTGACTCCAAAAATGTCAGCACTGCATCCCATCCCATAAGTGAACACTGAGAAACACTGCAACTTTTGGAACTAAAATTCATTGCCTGAGATAATGAGCTCTACAGATATTTTCAGAGCTTATCATTTTTTGAGATATATGAGCTGCCTAACAATACATTTTCTTTTACCAATTGAGCCTATTTCATACTAGCATATTCTTTTGAACTTTTTACATCAGAGATTAATTAAGCCTTCTTTCTTAAATTCTTCACATATTGTACTAAATGGTTAAAATGATGGCACATATACTGAAAGAATAATCAATGATATCTTTTAATAAATAAGCTTTAGTCATTTTCTTTTTTTAAAGATGTATTTACTTATTTGACAGAGAGATAGAGGGGTGGGGAGGGGTTGGACAGATGGAAAGGGAGAGAGAAACCCAAGCAGACCCTGCTCTGAGCATGGAGCCAGACATGTGGTTCAATCTCATGACCCTGAGACCAGACCTGAGCTGAAACCAGGAGTTGGATGCTTTAACCAACTGCACCACCCAGGTACCTCAAGCTTTAATCATTTTCTGTAGCTGTTTACCCAGATATAGAACTGCATTCTCTCCTTCAACCCCAGAACTCCAGAGATAACCTTAAGTAAAAATTAATAATGTTACCATATATTTAAATGGAATCTGATGTTACATCTAATCAATGAATTCAGTGAAGTTGCAGAATATAAAAGTAACATTCAAAAATCAGTAACACTTCTGTACACTAACAACGAATTATCTGTAAAAGAAATAAAAGAAATTATCCCATTTACAATAGCATTGAAACCAATAAATTACCAAGGAATAAATTTAACCAAGAAGGTGAAAGATCTCTATATTAAAAACTGTAAGACACTAATGAAAGAAATTGAAGAATTCACAGATAGAAAAATGTTCAATGTTCATAGACTGGAAGAATCAATATTGTTAATATGCCCATACTACTCAAAGCCATCTATAGATTCAATACAATTCCTATTAAGATTCCAATGGCATTTTCTTTACAGAAGTAGAAAAACAATACTAAAATTTTTATGAAAACCACAAAAGATCCCAAATAGCCAAAGCAATCCTGAGGACAAAGAAAACTGGGAGGTGTATGGGGGGAGGCATTATATTTCCTGATTTCAAGCTATATTATAAAGCTACAGTAATCAAGACAGTATAGAATTGGCATAAAAACAGACACATACAGACCAATGGAACAGAATTGAGAGCCCAGAAATAAACCTCAGCATATATGGTCAACTAATATTTGAATGGGAACCAAGAATACTCAATGAAGAAAAGACAGACAGCGGTGCCTTGTTTAAGTGTCTGACTCTTGGTTTCAACTCGGGTCATGACATCATGGGTAGTGGGATCGAGCCCAGTGTCAGGTTCTGCACTCAGAGGGGAGACTGCTTGAAGATTCTCTTCCTTCTGCCCCTCCCCCCATTCATACACACACACTCTCTCTCTGTCTAAAATAGATAAATAAATCTTTAAAAAAAAGAAAAAATAGATGGTCTCTTCAATAAATGGTGTTGGAAAAACTGGATATTCACATGTAAAGAATGAAAGTAAAGCCCTATCTTATATACTACTCACAAAAATTAACTTGGAATGGATTAGACTTAACAGTAAAATTGAAAACCATAAAACTCCTAGAAGGAAACGAAGGAAAAATGTTCCTTTTGTCTTGGAAATGATTTTTTTTTTTTTTGGTTATGACACCTAGAACAGAAACAACGGAATAAAACAGTCAAACTCAAAACCTTCTGCACAACAAAAGAAACCACCTGTAGAATAAAAAGGCAACCTACAGAATAGGAGAAAATATTTGCAAACCATATATCTGATAAGAGATTAATAACCAAAATTATAAAGAACTCATAAACTCAATAGCAATAAATAAATAAATACCCCAGTTGAAAATGGGCAAAGAACCTATTCAGGTTTCAAGATATTCAAATAGCAAACAGGTACATGAAAAGGTGCTCAACATCATTAATCATTAGGCCATTAAGGAAATGCAAATCAAAACTACAAGGAGACATCCCCTCATGCCTGTTAGGATGGCTATTTTCAAAAAGACAAAAGATACAAACACTGGAGACAATGTGAAGAAAAGGGCTTCCTTGTGCACTGTTGGGTTTATAAACTGGTAGTCACTAAGGAAAACACTATGGAAGTTCCTCAAAAGATTAAAAGTAGAATTACCATAGGTTCTAGCAATTCTACTTCTATATATGTATGTATGTATGTATGCATATATATGAAACAAATCACTATGTTGAAGAGATATATGCCCATATTCATTGCAGCATTATTTAAAATCAAAAAGACATGCAAACAGCCTAAATGTCCATTGACAGATAAACAGATAAATAAGAAGTGGGATATATATACACAATGGACTATTATTCAGCCATAAAAAGGAAGGAAATTCTGCCATTTGTGACAACCTGGATGGACCTTGAAGGCATTATGCTACATGAAAGTCAGACAGAGAAAGACAAATACTCTGTGACCTAATTTATTACGTATGTAGAATCTAAAAAGAGAGAGAAAAGGGAGGTGAGATTTGTGATTACCAGAGGTGGGAAGGTGAGGAGGAATTGGGTGAAGCTAGTAAAAAGGTACACACTTCTGATAAATAAGTACTGGGGGTATAAATCACAACATGACGTAGGATATATTTGTTGTAGGATGTATTTGGAAGTTCTCAAGAGAGTAAATCCTTGAAGTTCTCATATCAAAGAAAACAATTTTTTGTATCTATATGAGATGATGGATATTAACTAAACTTACCGTGTAATCACTTCAAAATATATGTAAGTCAAGTCATTATGCTGTGCACCTTAAACTTATACAGTGCTATATTTCAATTTTTTCTCAAATACACTGAAAGAAAAAATCTGAATGAATGAATGAATGAATGAATGAAATCTAAGTCTACGGAAACACTAAGCATACTTTTCAGGTGAAATCAGGGCATTTAAAAAAGTGCACTACCAAATAAAAATGGCCACCCTCTCCCTCACATATATTGAAACCCGGAGATTATAAACAAACTGAAACACTGCAAATTAGATATGCTCTAGCATAGCCTATTATCATGATCTGTTGTCTACAGAAGAAAATACTATTTGCAATTTAAAAAATGTTGTAGGTGTAAGTTATAAGTTCTTTCAAAATGCATACATGTGGATTATCATATTCACATCTCACTACATATTTATGAGATTTGAGCCAGATGTTTATCATCTTCCAATTATAGATGAAGAAAGCTGTTTCCATGGCAGAGCTGGGATAAAATGTCTGCTTCATAACTCCTACTGTTTCCCATGGACATCGCTTCTTCAGTTGTTTTTAAGGACTGCTTGTGGTTTTAATAGAAATGTCCAGTTTTAATAAAGTAATTTATCTTTAATACGACTATCAGAATTTCACAGCAGGGAACCGACTTAGTTGATATCTTCACTTTGTGGCATTTTCATTCATTTAATGAGATCCTATTTAAGTCAACAAAGCTAAAGTTTCTGATATAACGCATAACTAGGCTCTTATTCGTGAATTTTCTAATGGCTTATGTATTTTGGGGGGATTACTGTTTTTGGGTCTTTGTTGTAACACTCATCTGCTTTATATTCAGTTGTTTAAACTGGATGTAATTCTACCTATTAATAGTTGAGTATGCCATACTCTTGCTACTCAGAGTATGATTGATTTATGGTCCAGTAGCCTTTGTGGGATTTGGTTAGAAATGCAGAGACTCAAGCTTCACACTGGACTGACTAAATCGGAATCTAAGCTTTAATAAGATGCCCAGGTGATCTGGATGCACATGAAAGTCTGAGAAATACTAATCTGTACTCAATTTAAATAGTGTATCACTGCTGAATAGGACTTCAGAAAGCAGAGACCACCAGACATCCAACATTTATACATCTTACTCTCTGCCATACTTGAAAAAGCATTTGAGGTAGCAGGTTTCCTGAATTTGATAAAAATGTTCCCCACTGCTCCTCCTTTTACCTTTACCAAATAATCTGCTAGGTGGATACAGAAGCAAATGGACACAGACATACATATATTACATAAAGAAAATTTTTATCATGCACATAATTACTTTGAATTTTCTCATTTTATTGTAAAAACAGATTTTGCAGATTTGCAAAAACTGTGAATTGCGAGATAAGAAATATAGATAGTCAAACACACTAAGCACATAGCTATAAATGAAGGAAAAATGTTTGGGGAGGTTAATGAAACTCTCAGTGGAAACAGGCCCAATCCTAGATAATCTCATTAAGATCTTTACTACAAGTAGCAACAAATTAGCAACATTATGAAGGCACTTTGTATTTAATTTTCGTTTTTATTTTTCCTGTGACTGTGTTTGCTTTCGTCCAACATTTATGGGGAACTGGTTTGGTTTTATCAGATGAATGTTAATACCACCTCAGTGATATGCTGCAGAGAAAGTACTGGGAGGAGAGACAGATAAAACAGCTAATCCAGACACATACTTAGGGCTACATTAGTTTAAATGGTGGGCAGTTACCAGTAACCGCACCACTCACCCACTGACTATGAATCACCACCTTATTTGGGGGAAGTGGTGTGGAGTGATAATGAGCGGGTGTCCTTGTTGCTAATTAGAGCTGCACCACCCCTCTGACCACTTCCATCAGTACTTCATCTCTCCATGAAACTCTGGGAGCTATTTCAGTTACTCTTTGTAACTGCTTTCTTTGTAAACTCAGAGCAAAGATTTTCTCCATTCTATACTATGTTTTTATTCACAACTGGGTACAGTGACTCCAAAACACGACATAATTGTGCCCTATATTCGTATCAGTTGAAATAATTTGGGATTTAATGATTGACTATTCAAAAGGTTGGGTGAGTGACTGGTGGAATTATCTGTTTTTAACACAGACTTGATAGAAATGACCCACATACTTTACATTAATATATAAAAACAATTCTTTGCAGATCCAAATCCAAACAATTTTTAAAAGCTCCCTTTTGGGCAATGAATATTCCATCTGACAATCTACACTGATCAAATAAATTGAACAACTGCCAAGTTTTCACTTTGGTGTTTGGTGTGTAGACCATCCAAAGTTATTCACATCCATTCACTGATTTTTGCCCTGAGGAATAAATACGAATGATTTCTAAAAGTGATTTGAGTTCTAAGCAGAGCTATACTTGAAATTCTGAATAGTTACAAAGATGAAATGATTAAGCCTTTGAAATTCCTTGCCATGAACGGAAATTTCCCATCTGCTTATTAAGAAAACATTCAGAAAATTGGATAATTATAATCATTTATATGTAGCTAGCATCTTTCTACAGTGGTGCTCATAGACCCAATGTCTCATTAACCCTCAAATGATTCCCAGAGTGGAGAAATGAAATCCCTTCGAATCTGTGGTGGCAAAAGTCATTGGTTCAAAAATCACACACACACACATACTGTTATTTACTTCCTTAATTCACTCCAAGTGAATTGAATAATATCCAAGATATTATTTCCAAAAAGATGTTATTTGCCTTTTAAGGTACCACCTGTGAAAGTCTCCAAGTTTTTAGAAACTAGGTTTCTAAAATGACCACTCAATGACCACTGTCATTGAGGTTTCTACAAATGCAATTACATTTTTTAAAAATTCTAATAAATATTCTCAATTAAGAAGAATGATCTTGAGAGTGCCCACCAAAATAATATATTTCAATAAGTTTTCTCAGAAATGATCACTCCTAACAAAGACCTGAATAACAAAAAAGACTAGGTGGTTTTCCGTAGTTATAAGTTCTGTTATTCAAAAAAGGTACAAAATATTCCTAGAAACCCTATCTCAGTCAAGTGTTCATTCTTCATGATCTAGGTATTTATTTGGGAGTTTCCATATTTATAATTTATCCATTTTCAAACTGACCTCCTATCTATTTTTGTAAAGTAGAGGTATAGTCATCATCTCTTGCAATTGTCTTCCATGGCCCCTAACATTCCAGTTCGGATTACTCCTGAGTAAGGCTTACGGGTAATTTTTAAATGCATGTGTTCTCCCTATGAATGAAAGAGACCTAGTTATTAAGCTATTCTGTTGGTATTAGCACCTATTTATTAATCTTTATGTATTAGTCTATCAGATGAGCTGTCATCTGGAAATCTGGACTGTAAAAGAAAAAAAGTAAATCTGGATAAATGAATGTGATTATAGGAGGTAGCAATGATAAGAGAACTGGCTCTCTTAGGAGTGGTTCTCAGGCACAGACTGGGGGAACTGTGCCATATGTTTACCTGCTCTCCCATCAGTATTTGAGGGTACAGTCTAATTTAAGGCAGATGCATACAAGACTAGGGCCACCCTATTCCAAAAAATTTTATTGATAGGCTTATTTATCAACAGTGCTATTTGTTGGCACAATTTGAGTTTATCCATTCATAAAACTAATGTTTCTATATTAATGTAAAATTGAGAGCCTCCAATGAACAGGGGTTGTGCTAAATGTTGAGGCTACAGTGACAATGTTACATGGTCTCTGCCTTCAAGTATTTGTAGTTCACTGGGGACCCCCCAAAACTACTCATTTCATTCTATCTCTTTGGGAGTCGTGGTGATGAGAATGAATTCTGACTTCCCTCTAGAGTGTGTGTGATCAGCTTTGCCATTCAGACCTTTAAATATTAATAGAAGTTTACTTTGGTAAAATTTCCAAACAACTGCACCTTTGGGTACTTACAAATTAATAGAGCTAGATACATTGAGTAATGAGAAAAATAGCATTCCCTAGTGGTATGATTTGGTCTTCTTTGGTCTTCTAATTTGATACTATTCTAATCTAAGGTTATTGTGAATGTACCGAACTCTGACATAACACTTGCAATGTTCTTTGTGACCCTTATGATGATAATAAGTTTGCTGTCCATGTTCTGGGTGATGGAATTCTGATGCCAAATGCAGAGGAACCACTTGATCTTTAATTCCCATGCCACCCGAGGAAAATTTATGAGAAGAAAAAGTCATTACGTGCCTCATTTTCTTTAAAACACTTGTCAAATTTCCTTCAAAATCTTCCTGAATTGAATAACTCTTCTGAAAATATTTATTTACTCTCTGATTTGTTGTTAAACAATATACAGATAATTAATGCTCTATTAAATAATATTTCCTAGATTATATTAATGTGCTTTAGGAAGTTTTACACTGTTAAAGTATATAAGTTATATTATTTGTCCTTGATTAAATCAGCCCAAGTTGCATGGAGGACCATTCAAGGGCCACCGTGGGAGATGGGGGAAAGACCAAGTGTGTGGGGCTCCCAAATCTTTTCCGTAGCTGTTTTAATCACAGTAGTTCCATTTTAATCTACTTTATACATTCAGGATCCATTAAAAATATCATATGAAAAACTACTGTTAAAAATGTTTAAAAACTCACTCCTTGAATGCGATGTTTATGGTAATGCCTATAAAATACTGTATTTATATGACATTATATATGTACGTATGTATATGTAATACATATGTAATACATATACATATTTTTAAAATAATTTTTTATTGTTATGTTAATCACCATACATTGCATCATTAGTTTTTGATGTAGTGTTCCATGATTCATTGTTTGTGCATAACAACCAGTGCTCCACGCAGAATGTGCCCTCTTTAATACCCATCACCAGGCTAACCCATCCCCCCACCCCCCTCCCCTCTAGAACACTGTTTGTTTTTCAGAGTCCATCGTCTCTCATGGTTCGTCTCCCCCTCCGACTTACTCCCCTTCATTCTTCCCCTCCTGCTATCTTCTTCTTCTTTTTTTTCTTAACATATATTGCATTATTTGTTTCAGAAGTACAGATCTGTGATTCATCAGTCTTGTACAATTCACAGTGCTCACCATAGTACATACCCTCCCCAATGTCGATCACCCAGCCACCCAATCCCTCCCACCCCCCACCACTCCAGCAACCCTCAGTTTGTTTCCTGAGATTAAGAATTCCTCATATCAGTGAGGTTATATGATACATGTCTTTCTCTGATTGTACATATTGATGTATTATATATGTATACAGTATTATGTACATATATATTATACTATATATGTACATATGGGCTCTTGCACAGAGAGTGACTCTCCTATCCTGTGTATACAGTCTGATTTAGCATACATCATTGCAACTCCTAGTGACTTTCCAAGAAGGTAATCTATAAGATGTGTGAGGACTGCCCTTAATTTGATTTTCATTGGCAACCTGTTTGTCACCAAAATTAGGTTTTTTTTCTTAAACTTAATCTAGCTCCATACCCATGTAATTTATTTTCCACAAAGCATCTTTATAACATTTACTTTTAAAACTTCCTCACCCGGTTCAAGATCTATTTGTCCATTTTTCAGACCCTGTCAAGTAAGTGACCCTTATACATTATCTTACGTCTGTCATGGTGACTGTGAAGAAACAACATGACAAGTGGGCTGAGGCAGGAAAGGCTTGTCTAGTCATAAATATGCAAATGCCCCAAAGGGGTCCAGAACATTTGATACAATGGCTGTGTGCCTGATTAACTCTCTTTGCCCTTTCCTTGGGGCAGAGAGAAATGGTTGGTGCTAGGTGCCAATCTTTGATCAACCTCAGCCCTCTGACTCTTTCCAAAAGGAGGAGTTATTGCTAATCAAGTCCCAAAACCCCTGGGGTTTTAAGTTACAGTCTTTGTGATTGGCTCACCTTACCACGTTTCCCTTTATTAGCCGAAAATATACATTTTCTTTTCTTTTTTTTGAATGGAGCCAAGGAATGTTGAACAGAAAAGCAATTTATTTTCCCTATAAACACAGAGGGAGAATATTTATAGATGTTTAATAGGGTATAACAAGGGAATCCTAAAGAATAAATAATAGATACTATTGTTTATATCCTCAGGGCAGATTGCCTGAAAGAGAGAGAAGAATGAGGTTTTATAGGTTTTCTAATGATAGTGTTTGAATGATTACCAAATTACAGCTAAATTATGAGACAAAGGATTAAAGATCTTTTTTATATTTTTTAAAGTAACTCTTCCAATGTCTCATAATTATTAGAAATTATAATTTGGCTTTGCAAAGAAATGTGGAAACTACTGAATCTTCATAAGTAACTGAACACTCAGCAGGAATTGGCCATGTGTATGTCCCCATTTAGGAGCCATGATAACTAAGAGAATACCTGCCCTTAAGATTTTTATAATTTAATAAGAGTTATTAGCATGTAAATAAGAATGGAGGAAGAGGAGACATGGACATGCGCCAGAAGTTATTGCAGATTTTCAGGTAAAGAACAAATAAATATGAAATAAGAATGAATCTGAGACATACTGTAAGGAGCACTGGGTGTTATATGCAAACAATGAATCGTGGAACACTACATCAAAAACTAATGATGTAATGTATGGTGACATAACATAATATAATAAAATTAAAAAAAAAGAATGAATCTGAGAGACTTTCAGATGGAGAAATCTATTTAGATGTATAGAGTGAAGAAGATGAAGGACCTAAATATGATCCTCAAATTTACTCTTAGACTAGGAGGTGGATGGAGTCATTACAATAGACAGTGCATATGGATAAGCAGCTTTGGCAGAGAGAAATAATGAGCTGAGGAGCTTAAGGCTCCTTGAGCTGAAATGTTGGCAAGAGTTCCACAAGGAGATGTTCCATCAGCAATTAAAACCATCCAATCCAATCATCTGAGATGGTGTCTCTGGACAAATTGAATTTTCACAAAGACACTTAAAATGACATTTTCCCTGTTCTTTATTAGTATATCCATTTAATCAATAGGTATTTACTGGGTGTCTTCTGGGAATCAGGAGTTCTTTTAGGTACATGGAGAGGAATCAAAGAGACATGATAACCTTCTCTCATGGAGTTTATAGTCAACTGGAGGAGACAAACAACAAAGTAGATAAATAGATATATACAAAATGAGATCCAATGAGATGTACTGAAGGAAAAGGGTAAAAAATGTATTTTTGATTTAGTAGTCAGAGACATCATTTCTGATGAGGTGACATCTATTCTGAGACCCAAAAGATAAGAAGGAGTTGGGTATTTGAAGATTATTTTAGGCAAAAAGAACACACACACACACACACACACACACACACATACACACACACACACACACACACGTATAACCTGAAAGCTATAAGAGCTTGTCAATTTTAGGAATGCAAGAACAATGAGATGTGAGATGAAATTGGTAGATCTGTTAAGTTTGCAATGACGGAGACCTCTAAATGGAGATATAAAGTATGTACCAAATAAGCCAGTTTTGGCCAGTGACTGGAAAGAGGAGGGAAGTTTACTAAGATCAAAGAACTCCTTTGAAAATCTAAACATTTTTCTGATTTTCATTTAACTGACATTACTCCTCCTCCCAGTTAAATGAAGCAGAGCAGGAGTCCACTGAAGAGGATGCAGGAGTAACCCTTCATCAGATAAGCAGATCCATGCTATGAGACAAGGGAAGTGAAGTCCACATGAACTCTGTTGTGGTTGAGAATAGGGAAGCCATGTATTTAGAAATACTACCCAACAAGGAATGCATATTTTTAAGATCTGCCATTTCAAATGTGAACACAAAATTTTGTTTGCTATTTGTAACACAAAATAAAACTGGCAATAGCAATCTTTAGAGTAATAATTATTGATGACCATATACAGCACAACTTCACAATTTACAAAGAGCTCTTTACACATCCATTTATTTCTTACAATAATCTAGTGAGGTAACTGTTATTATTATTATTATTATTTTATCAAAAAGGAAACTGAGGCTCAGAGAGAAGAAAATTGCTTAGGACATTACACTTGCAGAAGAAAAGAGCCCAGAAGTTACCAAAATCCCACCTTTATTCCATGGAACAATAATGCTTCATAATGAAAGTTTCAAGTAGAATTTCTCACAGAGATTTATTGTGGTTTAGTAGAAAGTATAACCTTCAAATGTGAACCAAACCCAACAAAAACAAAACCCAATGGATATCTGTTAAATCCTAATGGCAAATGGTATAATAGTAAGCCTCAATTGTTATATGGGAAAATGAAGGTAAAGTGACAAGGAAGGACTTGAGCCACAAGCTGTACACACTTCCATCAAGCTGCAAGATGGCAACTTCACCTTGTAGCTACAGGGCCCTTAGAAGAGCTAACGAGTCCTTAAAATACAATCCATATTAGATGGAAAACATTTATTTATGAAATATGGTTATTTATATAAAATATAAAATGTATATATGAAACTATATATAAACATATAATATATATCTATTATAGTAACATTATATGAATATATAATATTTCATATAAATGGAACATCTTTAATTTATGTTTCTATACTATGCTATTTTGGGGATATCATTAATAATTTGCTTTTTAGACAGTCAAATGGTACATCAATGAAATATAAAGTATCTAAAATGTTTTAAAAGTATATAAAATCATCCTGTTACCCCTAGTTCTGTATGGGTTGCTACTTCTTTGAATCTAGTCTACACTATACAGAACACTAGGATATAGATTTTTACTTTCTTGGATAATGTTTATATTTATACATTCATATAATAAATATTAATTCCTCAAATTAATTTCAATAGAAAACACAATTTCCTTGCTTAAGTTCCAAGACCATAATACTAAATTTAATTATATTATTCTCTTTAGAGATATGAGAATAAAGATGATTAGCGAGAAAAAAATACATTTATGAAATACTTGAGAATGGGTATATGTCAGAGGTGAAAAGAAACAAAGAAGCTCAATCTTTATAATAGTGGATATTAACTAAATTATTCTGACATTGGCTACAAGGATTGTCTAAGTACTAAATGCAAACCAACTAGCAGGAAAAATTATATTTCAGGCATTATTTAGTTATAAGGTCAAATTTGAAAAAGAGACAATCACAATCAAACACACACCTTAAATAAATGTTTCCCGTGGTTTCATTTATATCAAATAGGCTAACGTGCAGCATTAACCTATTGCTAGGCATTAGCATTATTGATGAATTTGTGTGTAACTATTAATCAATTTGCTTCAGAGAGACAAACTGTTTTAATCTGTTTTCCTAACTATATTGAAATCTGCCTTTATTTCTTTCCTCTAACCAATATCTCGCTTACAGCTGGGGTATGTATTTGCAGCGGCTTAGTTGGAAGCTGTACCTCTAAAACACCCTCATCTTCTAACAGGCTATGTGGGATCTCACTTATTAAAGAAAGCACTATTCTGAAAACATGTATCTTTATTGCTTGCACTTTTTAGCCATAACTGGATTCTGGTGTCTGGTTAAATTTATTTCAGATAGATATTTCAATTCTTCTTTTTCCTTCTCTTCTGCAAAGTCGTGTGTGCTGAAAATAAGGCTCCGTGTTGGCACAATGCCTTTCTGGTTAATGCAAATAAATGGAAGATTGTATTCCTTTAGATCCCTGATGTGCCAGGCAAGGTTAAAGCTTCATTCTCATAAGAAAAGTAAGCTTTTTAAAGCCATCCCAGCGTTTGATTTATTTTTGCACTCACTGTTGTTAGGTATGGTCCCTGGGACTGGCTAGCTCCGGGGAATAACAATGAGCTATGGGTCTGCTCCCTTCTAGAATCCTGGTACAGATCCCGTTCATCTTGATAATGACTTAGAGAATTTAAAGACTTGATGGATTAAAAATTGGGGGAAGGGAGAGAGATGACAGATTTGAAGTTAGAATCCCTGGGCCACATTTGAATTGGCAATTGTCCATAACTTTTGAATAACCATAAAGCTGAATGTTCATGATCTCTTTAGGGACACCACTACTGGACCAACTATATACCTTTATTTCATGACCAGAATTGCCATTCATTAAAGTGCTTATGTGGCAACAGACCTGGCTCCAGAGACCCACTTTCCTCTCTGAAGTGAAAAAAAAATAAAAATAAGGGAAATGTGATGAATAATGTCCCTTTTTGGTTTGTCTAAAAATGTGAAACACAGATCCACTCATTAGTATCAGTTTCATTTAGTTTCTCTAAATTATTAAATGGTAACTTATTTTGATAATAGTTCTTAATGAGAGGTAAGCACTAATTAGAGTACCTACGGAGAAAAGAAATATATTGAGGTACCAACATTCTCACATAAGCTCCCACAAAATTTTCTCTTATAATTGCTAAAAAGACAACAAATCCAATCTGTCATACCATAGTACCTGTCCTCCATTTTTTGTGAATTTATTTTCTCTCTCTTCCTTTTCATATCTATATATCTTCCTCTGCGGACCCTCTTGCCTCTGGTTTATGTCATGTGCCTTTCCCCAGGTCAGAGTGTCCTTCTTTCATTTGCGAGTCCACTATTCTTACAAGCTCAAAAAAGTCACCTGTTTTTGATCTCTTATCAGAACAAACTCCACTTTATATCACATATTCATGTGGCTGTGAGGTACCTGAAGAGTGCTTTGTACAAAACATATTAATCTTATTTCTCATTCTTATTTATATCCAATGCATTTTATTTGTAATTATAATTTAGATAAATTTGTCTGTCCTTTTATATGAGAGATTTATAAGCTCAGAGATAGAGAACTCTTTTTCAACTAATGTACTTCCTTAGTACAGTATTCTTAGATTCAATTAATTTGGGGGAGTTGGCCATATTTGAGGAGGCTGATAATAGGAGTGATATTATCAAAGTCTAGAGGGCAGAAAGAGGCAGAAGAATCATTGGTTAGTAATTAATGAATTAGAACTATCCTTTTAAATATATTCACAAATTTAACTGGAATTAGGTAAGTTTCATAAGGTTTTATAATACCTTAAATGCAAAAGAACCTCCCCTAAACACCCAAAACCCACAAATGTATTCCTTTTAGAAACCCAAATTTAACACCCTCACAAATATGATTTCCAGTTCCCAAGGAAAAAAAAATAAGTGATTCATCGGGCTATGTTAAAGAATGATATTTCTGGATTAAAAATGATAGTAACCACAGCATGATCTCTTTGTTAGTTTTAAAGAAAAAAACACGGTGAAAGATCAAAGAATAGTTTTGGGCATCTAGCATGGTCCCTGGTTAGATACTATACTATGCTAGCTAAAGAATGTATTTCTGCAATAAGCAAAGTTTGAAGGCAAGCTTATTATTAATGTGAGGTGTCCTTTAAGTAATTGGAAAGTATTTACTATCATCAGGTGCAATTAAACATAAATCACCTAAATAAATTAAAAAAAATTCACAGAGAGGAAATATATTCTGTAACTGTTAAATAAATATAGAAACCACATGAAGCACTGGTGACCAAAACAGAAAACTATAAAAGCCCATAGCTGTTTTAAAAGGTTTAACTAGACATGACCACAACCGAAAGACCCTGAATCATTCATTTGCCAGATTGATTAGAGATCACCACAAATTTCATCTTGGCTTCACAACTCCAGGTTAATTTCCTTCAGGCACCAGGTCAACCAAGATCAATCATTGCTCTGGGCAGGTCAGAGCTGTCCGGAAAAGAGAAATTCTACTTCACCGCCTCAGCACTCTACTTCCTCAGGGTACAACAACAGCTCATGGTCTAGCAACATTGCAGCATTATTTACAATTGTGAAAATCAGGGCGGAAAAGCAAGTATTTTTGAAAGCTAAACATTATTCCTCTAACTTTAGAGTGAGTAAGAATCACCTGGATGGGACAGACTAGGGCCTGACATTGGCATTTCCAACTAGCTCCCCGATGATGTCTATGCTGCCGGTCTGAGGACCACGCTTTGAGTAGAAAGGGGCCAAAGATCGCTAGGCTTTCTGGAAGATTGTTAAGATAATCTGAAAAAAAAAAAAAAATCTTCACTCTCTTAAATCTCCCTGTGGGTCATGTACAAATATTGCCAGTCCTCTTACGGCTTTTGTCCTTATGTGCCCTTATATTCAAACTGAATTCTATTGGTTTGGTGACAGAGAATTCCTTTTAGTTTGGTTCTCAAATGACCGACTCTGATTCGGTGTGAGTTGATCCAAGTGTGCTTTCCCCCTGAAATATCTTTGTGAGCCTTTCTAAAGCTATAAACAATTCCCTTCTTAAGTTTTTTCTTTTTTCTATTTAAAATTCTAACACAAAATAATTTTCACTAAGTATATGGAACATTTTGTTAGTTCTTACACAGAAACCCAACGACTACACATAGGAATGCATGCTCTTCTTATAACACGCAGGTTGACTTCTCCGCACTTGTACATCTAGCCTATCTTAGATACATAGAATTGTTTTTCTTTATTCCTCACTTCAGAGATTAATGAATTGAGTAGAAGTCCATGTTACAAGGCAAACGATGGCCGATTCTTAATGAAAAGTATGTCTTTATCTCCTGAACTGCTTTTTGGCTGATAAAGAGTTAACATAACAAGTTAAATAAAAGTAATGGTGAATCTAGATATAGTGAATGCACCACTACAAGAACCTGGGTCCACTACATATTATCTTGAAAGAAAAAAAAAAAAAGGTCTGTTTATACAGTCTCAAGGCAAATATTACTTGGCACATTTTGCTTTCTGAATGCATTTGTGAATTTGCCATAGAAATTCTGGATGCCTCTCAGTGAGAGAATTACTTCTTGAACTTAATTGGATTAAATGGATCTGTTGCACACTCCATGTGAACGCTGCAGAGTTCTTTTGAATGATTTACTGGTGGCCTCACCCTTTATAATAAGAATAAAAGTGCTGCTAAAAGATCTTTTAGATTAATATGTATTAATTTCTTTTTTATTTTTTTTTAAGTAGAGGTTCTTTTTATCCCAAGGGCTCATAAACACAAAGGGTAAGAAATATTTTCAGGTACTTGGGGAAGACTGTGTGCTTATAAAATTGTACAGTTCTTTGAACTTGTGAAAGCCTGAATGCAAATTTTTTTAAGTCTTTCTCTTTTATATTTTATTTATTTATTTGAGAGAGAGATAGCACAAGCGGAGGTGGGGCAGACGGAGAGAGAGAAGCAGACTCCCCACTGAGCAGGGAGCCCAACGTGGGGATCCCAAGACCCCGAGACCATTGACCTGAGCTGAAGGCAGGTGCTTAACCACCTAAGCCACCCAGGTGCCCCAGTCCTCTCTTATTTTTGAATAAAGCTGTCATTTCTATGGACTTTGGATGACATGTCCTCAAACCTGAGGCAGAGGCCACAATTTCATGATATTCTTTTTTTCATGATATTCTGATCAAGTTCTAGTTGAAAGAAGGAAAGCAGTGATGAAGCGCAGGCTAGAGGAAGAACCACATACTGAGAATGGCTAGAGAAGTTTCCAGGGAAAATATTTTAAGCAAATGATACCCAAAGCAGATTATGTGTTTATTTATGAGACAAACTTCCACATCTTCTGTTATTCTCTGAAGTGAATGAATGCTGATCATGCTCCAATCCCTGGAACTATATGCATTTAAATTAAAAATCTAGAAAGTATAGTATACATTGAGGTGGGATCTATTGACTGTGTCAGTAATAGCAACGTTTTCATTTTTCCTTTTGTAATAGAAGTCATTGCGTGTGCTCAGGATGGATTCTTGGTCTTTATTAATCTCAGCAGTGAGAGCATTTGGGATTTTAAAAGCTATTGATTTTTTTAAAAAAGAGATCGTAGTTCTATTCTGTGTTATCCTTAACTTCTATTTCAGATCCGTCACAAAATGGGTATCCAGTGCAGAGGGTCTGGTACTTGGTGGTGCATTTTAGGCACCCTCTTTAATAGGTCTTGAAAGATCTGGGTACTCGTTTAATTTTAAGGAATAAAAATCTTGTTTTGATTAATGATTTTCCCCATTCCCCTCCCCAGCCTGTTCTTTTGACAATTTGATAAACAAGGTCCTGGACTGTGATAATAAAGTTTGCAAAAATGGGCATTTTTAATGTGTTTTTCATTTGCATATTCTCTCAAGGCCTCTAAGTAATCTATTTTCCCTTCTAGTCACATTTTTACTTTCAGTTGCCTCTGAATCTTACTGCTTTCTCTCCAGAAGTATCTGAACGTTTGTTGGCCCCTAGAATGAACTACTTATTCTTCTTCAAATGAACCATTAACTTATGTTATTAATGTCAATATGAAATGAATCTTGAAACAAAATGGGTGTCTTTTTCCATTACTCTATGATATTACTTTATTTTACATCATGCCATTATAGGGAAAAACACAAAATGTAATGAATGTTAAGTATGTATCATATAATAAAACCTATTAAAATTTTGCTTGCATTCATAATGATTTAAAAGTCTCTGCCCTGAGCAGCAAATGGTACCAGACTGCAGGAATACAAAAGTAAAGATGACAATAAAAAAATGCTTCCTGAGATAGAGAACCTGTTTGCTTTCTTTCCCTGTTACGTAGCCTGGGATTAAGAGAATTCCATACATCACCACAATTCTCAACTCACAATTATTCAAATGAGAAAAGCATGGGGCAGTGGATTCACAATTAATTATGAAGAGAAGTATAAGAATATGGGCAAATATGAATGTGCTAACATTAATTTTGCAGTGACTGTAGGTATAGCTGTGGCTTAGAACTTCACATTATATTTAAAGGTCAGGATATATAGTCATTAAAAATCCCAGAGAATGAGTGTATGAAAAGATCTAAAGCTCATATTTGAGTTTGGCTTTTGAGAATGGGAGAATCAGGCATATTGGGTAGTTAAATCATTAAAAATTTGGCAACAGTATACTTTTTTTTCCTTTCATCCTATCTCTGTGGCTCAAGATAATAAAGGCATTTTATGCCTTTAGCAATTTATGTATACACTGGCAGTCTTGTAATTTTACATTTAACTACCACAGAAAGGTGATCAGTTTGTTTTTGCTATGTTAGATATAAAATAAAATGGCCATAAGGAGACGGGTGCTTCAAACAAACTCCCACATGATTGTTAAAAACAAAGACAAAAACAATGGTTTGTCTATGAAAAGATAATAGTATCCTTCAGAAAAAAATTTATATCACATGCTCAGATTAATTATATTTTGGTTGCTAAAAGATATCCTGAATTTTGTCTCGAGGATGTGTAACTAATTTTTAGAAAAAAATCACAAAGTATGAACTTAATTTCATAGAGATTCTGCCAAAATCTTTTGATTTATAATAAGAAAAAATAGATTCCTATATTATAAATTATCTAAGGTTATATTTTTCAAATATTTACTTCAAATAAGGTAATACTTTGAATTTTGAAAAATTTTGAGACTTTTTTGGGAGCATAGGAGGAAAAAATCCATGAATTATACCACAAAGGTACAGAGGGTATTACAATTTCTGTTTTCAATTGGTAAGGAAAAATTAAAACTTTCACTATTTGCAGATGACATGACACTATATATAGAAAACCTGAAAGACTCCATCAAAAAATTGCTAGAACTGATAAACAAATTCAGTAAAGTTGCAGAATAAAAAAATCAATGTACAGAAATCTGTTGCATTTCTATACACCAATAATGAAGCAGCAGAAAGAGAAATTAAGAAAACAATCCCATTTACAATTGCACCAGAAATAATAAGATACTGAGGACCTAACCAAAGAGGTGAAAGACCTGTACTCTGAAAACTATAATGCTTATGAAAGAAATTGAAGATGACACAAAGAAATGAAAAGACACTCTGTGCTCATAGATCGAAATAACAAATATTGTTCAATGTCTATACTACCCAAAGCAATCTACACATTTAATGCAATCCCTATCAAAATGCAACAACATTTTTCACAGAACTAGAACAAACAATACTAAAGTTTGTGTGGAACCACAAAAGACCCCAAATAGCCAAAACAATCTTGAAAAAGAAATGCCAAGCTGGAGAAATGCAATTCCAGACTTTAAGTTGTATTACAAAACTGTAGTCATCAAAACAGTATAGTACTGACACAAAAACAGAGACATAGATAAATGGAACAGAATAGAAAATCCAGAAATAAACCCATAATTATATGGTCAATTAATCTTCAACAAAGCAGGAAAGAATATCCAATGAGAAAAAGACAGTGTCTCCAACAAATGGCTTTGGGAAAACTGGACAGCAACATGCAAAAGAAAACGAACCACTTTCTTACACTATAAATAAAATAAATTCAAAATAGATAAAAGACTTAAATGTGAGGCTTAAAACCATAAAAATCCAGAAAAGAGCACTGGTACTAACTCCTCTGACATCTGCCATAGCAACTTTTTTTCTAGATACATCCCCTGAGGCAAGAGAAACAAAAGCAAAAATAAACGATTGGGACTATATCAGAATAAAAAGCTTCTGCATAGTGAAGGAAGCAATCAGCAAACTAAAGGGAAAACTAAGGAATAGGAAAAGATATTTGCAAATGACATATCCAATAAAGGGTTAGTATCCAGAATATATAAAGAACTTACAAAATTCAACACCCAAAAACCAAATAATCCAATTAAAAAAAATGGGCAGAAGACATGAACAGATATTTCTCCAAAGAAGACATCCAGATGGCCAACAGACACATGAAAGGATGCTCATCATCACTTATCATCAGAGAAATGCAAATCAAAACTACAATGAGATATCACCTCAATGTGTCAGAATGGCTAACATAAAAAAACACAAGAAATAACAGGTGTTGATGAGGATGTAGAGAAAGCGGAACCCTCTTGCACTGTTGGTGGGAATGCAAACTGGTGTATTCATTTAACTAAATGTTAACTAAGTTAACTCCAGAAAAAAGTATGGAGGTTCTTCAAAAAGTTAAAAATAGAACTACCTTACAATCCAGCAATTGCACTACTGGGTATTTACCCAAAGAACACAAAAACACTACCTCAAAGGAATACATGCACCCCTATGTTTATAGCAGCATTATTTACAATAGCCAAAGTACGGAATCAGCCCAAGTGCCCATCAATTGATGAATGGATAAAGAAGATGTGGTATAAATACACAATGGAATATTATTCAGCCACAAAAAAGAATGAAATCTTACCATTTGCAATGAGATGGATGGACCTAGAGTATAATGTTAAGTGAAATCAGTCAGTCAGAGAAAGACAAGCACCATTTGATTTCACTCATGTATGGAATTGGAGAAACAAAACAAATGAGCAAAGGGAAAAAAAAAAGAGAGAGAGAGAAAGGCAAGTCAGGAAACAAACTCTTAACTATAGAGAACAAACTGATAGCTACCAGAGGGGAGGTAGTGGGGGAGGGGGAATGGACAAAATAGGTGATGGGGATTAAGGAGTGCACGTGTCATGATGAGCTCAGGGTGATTAAAATAAAAACAAAAAATTTTTTTTCAGTTTTTCTTTCCAGTTATTTTAAGTAAGTGTATGGCTTATTTAGCTGCTTACAGTTATAAAATTTATATTGTTTTCTTAATTTAGCATTATGCTATATTCACTTCTCTACAGTTCTACTGAGGCTTTTTATCCTATCATGTTGAAGGCTGTCATGAATATTTTTGCATATATGACTTTTTTTCTTTAAGAGTGCATATTCAAATTATTAATAATTGATGTCTCAAGACAAGGAAAAAATTTAAAAATCACTTGTTTAACAGTCACATAGTAACACAAAACTGTATATATACATATATATAAACATATATGTGCTTCATCAAATATTTATGAAAGGAAAAAGTGATTGCAGTTGAGAAGTTTGAACAAGTCCTGATGGTTAAGAACAAACTCACTGAAAAGGCCTATGTATTGTGCAAGAAATGACTTGGATCACACTCAATGTATGAGATACAACTTTATGAAAACATATTCATAAATGAGTGATAATAAAAAGAAAATTCAGTAAAGCAACTGAAAGCCGAATAAATGCTATTTTTCTTAATTTGAATCAGGAGTTTTTAATTGCTCTATTCTAAGAAGTATATTTTCCCCAACATTTTATTTGGAAAAATTTCAAATACACAGCAAAGTCAAAAGAATACAGTAAGCATTCATATAACAACTACACCTAACAGTTTATTACACTTGCTTTATCACATATGTATCCACCTACTCCTTCCTAAGGAGCAAATTTTAAGAAATAATTTTTACATATTTATAATTGTAACTTTCATGAAATTGAATTGCATTTCATAACCAACATATATGTTAACCATGATAGAGTTGGTTTTTTTTCAAATGTTGTTTCTAACGTGGTGATGATTCTTTCAAGGTTTCATAAATGAGGAAACATAGTCTTAGTTTTGACCAAAAAAAAGATGAGTTATAATTCAGTCTTCCTATTAAGTTTTTTAAAAAGAGATATTTCACATTTTTTAAATATTTGGAGTTAACTTTAGCAAGATTTCAAGACTGAAACTCATCATTCCAGTATTAAAAACATGAATCATGTTTGAATTACAGAAGAACAGACTTTTATGGCATATAAAAGAGGGGAACAAAGATTACAGGAAGAATCTGGAGCATTAAATGTCAGGAACAGTATTTTCTCAGGGAAGCTATTAACAGGTTGACATCCCTATCCCTTTATTTAGGCCAGACAATCCTTTTCATGATTTTTTAACTTTTGAATACTCATAAACACAACCATAATAACTCCCCTTTTTTGGTTTATCTGGGTTCTTTTGTATTCTCAATTCTTAGAGAACAAAGAATATGAGAATATAATTTATATGTTCAGTCTCTGTAGATCTCCCCCCCCTCATTTTTCACTCTGTACCATCTTTCCAGAGAGTGGAAAGAAGCCTGCTGAAAAAAAAAAAAATAGAATAAGTAAAACCTGGAGAAAAAGCCTATGAGAAGATATGTAAATTTTTATTATAATCTACTCATCAATAAATCTTCTCCAAGAACTACTGTTAGTTAAATTAATTGACTATGGCTGTAATGTAAGTGTCTGCACAATCTTAGAAAAACATGGGAAACTTGAAAGGAGAAAATGTAAAAAAAAAAAACAAACCAAAAAACAAAAACAACTGTGGTTTGGAATTTTTATATTAGTACTCAATTATCTGAAATTGTTAAGGAATCTGCTATTTCATGTAATTATTTCTTCCCACATCCCATCCCACACAAAAGTATTACATTAAAAAAATCTTCTAAAATGTGTGAAAAAAGTTCCTGCTTTATTAAATAGTGAATGCTAACTGCAACTTAATGATAACAACTCAGCAGAAGCATCACTTTTTTGTGTGTTCACTATACTGCAAAACACAAAATTACATTTTTCTTTCGGGAGCTGTTTGTCCCTTCACAGAATGAATGGTTCTTAGGCTTTTTGTTGTTATTTTGTTTTGTTTTGTTTCATAATGCACAGCTGATATCTCTCTGTCCTCACTATATGGCTATTGGTTCTTCCTCCTCATTCCGGCTGGAGAGCCTGTTACTAAAGGCCACCATCTTTTCACTGGTTCCTTATTTGCTATGCTTATAGGGGGAAAACTGTGACCAGAGTATTAGCACTGGGTGGAAAATAGAAATAAATCTGCTCAAGGCTTGAGGGTTTTTAAAGAATGGATTACATCAACATCAGTACATGAAATTTCTGACATATTTTTTTTAATATTCAAAGACTTAAAATTCATATCTTTAACTATGTTCCAAATTGTTAAGGATTTTAAGGAAGTGACCTCAAAATATGGGGTGTAACTGAATAGTATAAATCAAATTCTAAATTTTAGTTATGTGATTTCAGAGAACATTGAATGTTAGGTTGTCCTCAATTTGTAATGTATTTTTAATTACAAATTTAATCATAATAGCTAGTATTATTGACTACCAACTATGTACCAGGCGCTATCTTAATTGCTTTATATACAGCAACACATCTGTTATCATAACAGACATAGGGGCTAAAAGTCTAAGTATGCACATTTTATAGATGAAGAAATGGAGGTAGAGAGAGCTGAGACAAAATGCTGAAGAGGAATCACCATTTAAGCTCAATCAGTCTGGGTCCAGAATCTACACGCTTAACCACTTTGCTATACCATGCAAATCCACATTAACATATGTTTATCTAATAGATCTGTTATTTTCCTTTAAGAACATAATCTATGTTCATTAAGGAAAACAATAAATAAATAGAAAAAATTGTAAAACAAAATGACCAGAAATTCTGCCACATGCATTTAAAAAAAAAAAAAAACTTACTATTTTGGTACACTTTCTTATTTTAAAAAAATTTCATAGCACTTTAAAACAAAGTTCCAATCATATTTTGTATATATTGTATATATTTTCATTCAGCTTACTGCTGTATCAAAAACTCTTCCCCAAATTATTTTGTAGTCCTTTTGATCATTATTTTTGATGATGGAATAACATGCCACCAACTGCTTACTTAGTGGTCTAATTTTAAACCAAAAATTATAGAAAAATGACTGCTACAGGGAGTGTCAACAAGGCTGGAAATATCTACCATTTCTCTTTAAGCTGCTGCTTTTTTTTTTTTGATGAATGTCTCACTGGCCCAATGATTTGATTTAAACAAGGTCTTAGGTAAAAGAATATATTTTAAAAAGAATGTTTGGACATCTAAAGAGGGAGGGATGGGTAGTCATGTCAAGAAAGTATAGGTAATATATGTATACATCTTATAAAATCGTGTGGTTTGCCTTGTCAGAAAACCCCAACCTGAAGTTTTTACTAAAGTCGTTTAATATTTTCACTTTAAATAGAGAAAGAGGTACACAAGTTTAATTTGAATAATGAAATCCATTTCTTAGACCCTCACTAGTCAAGTAAAAATAATAATACTGTAGCCATTGTACATTTTTCTATATCAGTCTTCCAGCCTAAACAGCTCATATTAGAACCCTCAGTTTCTCTCTGGTATGAGCTAAACTGGGAAGTAGAAACATCCTTAAATTTGATTAAATAATCCAAGGTAAGCACTTATAATTTAAGTATCCCTCTTTCCCCAAGTCATAAATAAATATAAGTATGCCTTTGTCCTTCTAATGCACACCAACATGGAGCAATGCAGACTTTTTCTCATCCAGTTTACAACTCATGGTTAAGTATGTAGCAGAAAGATGCAGCCTACCTACTGGTGAAAATGATCTTCAAACTCAGCCGCCCACCCAACACAGCAACCAGATTCCTGGCATTTAATTTCTACAAGAACTATAGGCACAAGTTAATTTATTCTGTCTGTTATGATTGAGCATCTCTCTCTTACTGGCTATACATTTTGGATGGAGGCAGTGGTGAAATAGTTGTTTGGACAGAAATTACACCAACAGAATGGAAAACATCAGAGTTTATACATGGAGAGCATGCACAGTCTTAAGGCAAATGCACTAACATTGCAATCTGAGAGAAAGGAGAACGATGTATTTACATTTACACACACCCACATACACACATAGTTATACCATGGCATTTTGTTTCACTCAAGTAATATAATTTGCATTTTCAGAAACCCAGCTAATAGGGGCGCCTAGGTGGCTCAGTCAGTTAGTTAAGCGTCCGACTCGTTTCACCTCAGTCATGATCTCAGGGTTGTGAGATCAAGCCCTGAGTCGGGTTTCATGCTCATTGTGGAATCTGCTTGAGATTTTTCCCTCTGCCTTTGCTCCTCCCCCTTCCCCCTCAATAAATAAATAAATAAAATCTTAAAAAAAAAAAAGAAAAGAAATCCAGCTAATATTAGCAATAAACATTCCTTGGATTTGTAGGTGGGAAAGGGTTTTGCAAGATACTCCTGGAGTAAGAAGTTGTAAAGAGTGACTGAAATAAAGTTTCTCTTAAAATAACACAACCAACATCACTTCTAATATAAAACGGCAGTAAACAAATTTCCAGTCCTTCTCTTTTTCAGATATTATGATGCAAAACCGGGAAAATAACTTCCATCCGTAAGATCAGCTTGTAGAAAATGAACCAGAGTCCTGTTGCATAGGTTGGAAGTGGCAATCAGGATTTAAGTTTGATCTTTCTTCTGACCCCAGAAGGTAAGTTCTTTCCATTAGGCTATTACTTTTTTGTTTGCTTGTTTGAAATGTATTATGCATTCTTGTGAGGAGAAATCCTATATATACAAAAAACTAAGACAACACAGAACTTCAGAAACCACAGTCTAAATTTTGTTCCTCTGTTCCCTACCTTTAGTGCATCAGCTTTAGGAAACAGCCTTATAATTCATTAGAGAGTAACCGCACATCTGTGAGATTTTTCTGGCTTTCATTCTCTCTAGAGACCAAATGTTTGCTATTTCGAGCTATACAAAATATGCTTTCCTTAAATGAATAATGTTAATAAACAAATTGAGCAATGAAGATAAAGCTCTAAATATACTTTTGTCTTTTTTTTTTTTTTTTTTGAAGCAGATAAAGGTTGGTTTTATTGAGTAACTGATCTGTGTTACTGCTGAGGCCTTTATGTACAGACAAAAGAGAGGGAGTTTTATTTCTTTGTCTCTTCCTCCTTGGACAGAGTCTTGATGATTTCCTCCTTCTTGGCCTGGAGCCGCTCTTCACGGCGCTTGCGAGCCTCCCTGGTCTTAGATCTGCGGGCCTCAACCTCGTCAGCCAGAAGCTTCTTGCAAGCCTTGTCGGCCTTCAGCTGGTGGATGTGTTCCATGAGAATCCGCTTGTTCTTCAACACGTTCCCCTTCACTTTCAGGTACAGGCTGTGGTACATGTGGCAGTCGATCTTCTTAGATTCACGGTATCTTCTGAGCAGCCGGTGCATAATTCTCATCCTCCTCATCCAGGTGACCTTCTCAGGCATCCGAGCATTGGCAGTACCTTTTCTCTTACCAATGCCCATATGTCTGCCCTTCCGGCGGGCCAAAGTGTTTTTACGGCACCGAGCCCGGGAATGGACAGTCACAGGCTTCCGGATGATCAGTCCATCTTTGATCAGTTTTCGGATCTGCTGAGGGGAGTTGGCATTGGCGATTTCATTGGCCTTGTTGGGGTCCAACCAGACCTTCTTTTTGCCGCAGCGGAGGACACTGGAGGCAAGCCTCTTCTGAAGCCTGAGCATACCCAAGCTCCGGGACCGGCTGCTTCAGGACTGCCTCCACCTCATCTCTCCCACCCGGGGCCACGGAAGCAAGCCCTGCCGCCCGCTGGCACGTCGAATCAAGCAAAGTCAGAGGCCCGCACGCCCTCTATACTTCTGTCTTTGTGTTATGTGAATATTTTGTTTGTGAATATGTGAATATTTTGTTTGTGAATGTTATGTGAGTATTTCCTTAGCATTTGCAACTGTCTATACAATCAGTTTTACCTGCTCTATGATCACAACTTTAGAAAGTAAACTGCTTCCCTTAAATAAGTTTCACTTAAAAACCAAGTTAGTGAACTTTTTTTTTTTTAAGATTTCACTGTTCTAGTAGTGCACTAGCCTCTTGTAAAGTTAGTCAGGGTATCTAGGTTGATGCATTCTGATCTTAATGGAAGTAACACTTTCTAAGTGTATAATGCCTCATTTCCTCCCACACTATATTCTACATAATCTCATTTTAGAAATGGGAATAGATATTTTGTCTTGGAAAAAATCTATTTTTTTCTATAATTTGTCACTTGGTATGTCCATCATAGTGCTGGTTTAGCAGCAAAATAAGCATACAAGATACATAAAGTAAACTCAACTCTCTCCTGGAAATCAGTGTAAAATGTCATTGTTTGAACACATTAGCTTTTATTAATAGCTGCAGCAAATTCTGTAGGCTAATTGTTCATAAGCTGGCATACCTAGAGCTGCTTTGGATGAGAGAAATTTCAATTATTTAGGTACCACTGTTCATGACTTCTAAGGGTTCCAACAATCTCTTAGCTTCCTCAGCTAAGTGGTGGTGCTCTTTAAAAGCAATAGGGAATACAGACAGAATACACTAGTCTACTCCCCTATCCAAAATGTACAGCCATCTAGGCAGAGGAAGTGTTATTAAACAAGAAATCTTCTTGACTCACATGTTTGATTGTTTTCGTTTAAAATATTCTGTGCCCTCTGCCAGCCTTCTCCCTGGTATTTTCTTAGTGAGTAAGCTAAATATCTTATGCTATGAAAGATCTTTCTCATAATAGAATTTAGTGACTCTTCCTTATTGGATAAGATCAGAAGCTACCTGCTATAAAGAGAGCTGTTAAAGGTATATTAGCACTAAATTGAGACTCTTTCATGACTACACTTAGAACTATGAAAGAGAAATGGACAGAACCATTTCCCAAAACCTGTTTTGCTGACAGAATAAATAATCCTAAAGGCAGTTACATTATTTTTTGATCACTTGCTTTAATTACTTAAATACATTAAATATTTTTAAATATGTTATCTCTAATCTTCCCCAAACTCTGCCAGAGAGATACTATTACTTGCATTTCACACATATAGAATCAGAGATTAGAAATTTTAAATTGACATAATTAAGATTATACCAGCCAATGAAGGCTAGGTGTGGGACTTGGACCTTGAATTTTGATCTCCTTGACTTCAACATGTTTGTTTCTTCCCTAATATGATGTCTTTATTTTTGAATCTAGAAATTTCACCTTGCAAAAATTACATATGAACAGAAAACAAGAATAAAATCAAAGACTTTTATAGTTCTATGTGGGACCTCAGCAAGACCCACTGAGACGCTATTGAATGTAGTGATAAATGCAAAACAAATGCTAAGCTTGCTCAGTAGTTCAGTGCCATGCTCCCCTGCACTTACTTGGCAGTTTAAAAGAGGAAGTTTTGTGGTGCTTGAAGCTTATTTTATTTGGGGTACTTTCCTTAAGAAAAATAACAAAAATCAAAACCCTAATGTAGGTACAAAATAAATATCTATTTAGAATAGAAAAATAAGGGGCATCTGGCTGGCTCAGTTGGACTAGCATGAGACTCTTGATCTCTGGGTCATGAGTTCGAGCCCCACACTGGGTGTAGAGGTTACTTAAATAAACAAATAAAAGCTAAAAAAAAAAAAAAGAATAGGAAAATAAAACACAATGAATATTGAAATCTTGGGGATTCAATATTTTTGAGATGTCTGCCAGCAATACTTATAAGCAAATGGTTCATAAATTCAACTGTCCCTCTCAACCTAGAACACTGCATACCCTCCAATAACTCCCAGTACTCACAGGGCCCTGTGCAAATAAGAGGTCCTGAATATTCAGCTTTTTTAGCATCATATAAATTACTTTGAGTGTGGATGACTCAAATAGACTTCAGTAATATTACAAGTTATGCATGGTAATAAATCAGTGGGCTGCCCACATTAAATCCACGGCCACCAATAGTTTTAGAAACATATACACATGCATGCATGTGAGCATAAACAGAAATACACAAACACTCCCACACTTTACAGTCCCAGAGGATGGACAAACTAACCCTTAACTCTCCCTGGCTGCTTCAAGAATAGCTTCATAGAAGATAGGAAAATTTAAATGGATTGCAAAAATGTATAAGAGTTTGTTAGGCAAAGAGAACATAGAACAGTATTTCCAGTTGAGATGAAAGCTTTACTTAAACATGGTGGAATATGTCTGGGTCTTCTCTGACCCATCCTGAATGATAATAATCTGGTGCAGATCTAACCATTTTGAATTTTCAGAAAATCTCACCGATGTTTAAATAGAGTGATGGGAAGAAGGCTAAAGCTTTATATTTATATGCCCACAAAGCAGCTAAATGAATAAAAGAAGATTGAGTCTAAAGGTTAAAGATTAGATCTTAAATATGTTAAATATGTTCTAAAACTTAGAATAACATTTCCTATATCACTTCTAAAAACAATATTCATTTGAAAATAAATTATTCTTAAAATTATAAAGCATTTTGTTTTAAAATTGCTAGTCAAATATTGGACACAAGATATATATGGTAGACAAATAATATAATGTATAATATGTTATATATAATATAAATTATAATTTAATTGAGTTAGCAATTACAAGCTAATTGAACGATACAGTGTGGGCAGAGATATGTAAAATAAAGTGTTGTTGCTTAGTTTAATTACTATCTCAGATGCTGTTACACCCACAGTAATTCTTCATACAACAATGTAAAGTGTATTTTCTTAGTATAAATTAGCTATTTCCATGCATGACTTGATACAGATCAAGTTAATTAAAGCAATGAAATTAAGAAACTAATAGCTTATTTTCAGTTCCATGGAGGCTTATATCTAAATACTGATATCCGCAAGAATCAATAATCCACATATAGATTATTTCTATGTCCTCTTTATTTTTGTTTTTAGCTCTAATGGTAAAAAAAATGAATATCTTGAAGTAAACTTTATTTTTCTCCTAAGATATTCCTTAATATACAAATGCTTACCAGGCCTAGTGGTAAAAACTGAAGGAAAAGTCATATTAATTTCCAGAAATGTCTACTCCCATGTGGTTCCACTCTGCCCTCAACTAGAATGTGTAATTCCTGGACAAGTTATACTGCTAGCATGAGTATCAGAAATAAATTTTGTGACATTTTCAATCATGCCTGGCATTTATTTTAAAGGACCACTTAATCAAAATTACATCTAATTTGGGGCTCTGATTATCATTTAAATTGATTTGCTGTTTATTGATTGATTAAGGAACACAATTAGCCAATATTATGGGGTTTTAAATCATTGTCCTCATGTAATAACTTACCTTGACAGTATGCATCCTTAAAATAAATTATTGATTATATCTTAAATTTCCTAAGATCCTAGGACATGGAAATATATATTTTTTCAAATTTTAATGGAATTGCATGCATTTTTTTAGACAAGTTAAAAATTAAGTTAGACTACCATAAAAACACCCTTTAAATGACACTCAAATTTGGGATACCAAATATTCATGGTAGGGTCTATAATCTTCTGTCAAATAGCTCCTATAGCTCATCCAAAGTCTATTAGCTTCACTCCAAGAGATATGTGGGTAGCTAAACTTTATTCTGGTTCCATAGTGCTAAATTCAGGAATGTACTTGGTTCCAGTGAAGTTGTCTTGGGAAGGCCAAGCATGATGGATGAGAAGTTTGTTCAGGATTAAGTGAACAAGGGAACTTTATACACTTGCAATAATATTGTGCATTGTACAGTTCTAAGGTTGATTAAAAGCTCCTGGCTCAGGGGTAGATCGTCAAGGGCATATATCTGGGCAAGGCTGTGTCTTAGCCTGCTTAACTGGTGTTTTTTAGGCTGGGCTAAAAGAAATGGTTGTGTTTTCAGAAAGTGTGATGTGACCCTTACTCACTGAGAATCATCCGCCACTGTTTCCACTAACGATGCCTCATTGGGGAAGCCCAGGAGCTTACATCAATGTTGCTGATTCTCTGCTGTCAACACTGACTCTGCTGACCTTACTTTCTATCGCTTAGAAAAAGTAAACCATGTGTGATTTTCTAAAAGTTAAAGCACGAAGTTAAATCCATGTCTGATCCTAAATATTGACTTGCATTTTGTTCCATATTTTCAATATGTTTTTGACAAGAAAATAAGTAATACCCCAGAAGTTAAACTCACTCTTTTCATCTTTTTAATTGCTTGTAACTATGAGAAACAGCTTTGAACTAAATATTTCCTTTTTCATGTCTATGTTTCTACTAAAATAGATACCATTTAATTAGTGTGAAAATTATAATCAAGAGCAACACCTAAACCATAGAAGCTTAATCATAAATATTAGCATGCCATCATCTTTGCCAATAGGAAATGGGTAATAACTGTGGTTCCTAAGATCTGCTTCATCTCTTTATTTCTCCAAGTATTTAAATAGAGCTAGTCTTAAGCAGAAGCATATGAGAGTTATCATTTACATTCTCAATCCTCCATTTGGAATCAAGTCTTATTTTGAGATGCTCCTTCTACACTGGGCTCCAAATAAACTTATGCTACAAACATTCCCAGAAGAATCCTGTTCCTGACCTTTCCACTGCTTTCAATTTGACACTTTTTTCTGCATATTGCATACATCTCTGCTTCCTGCTAGTTTACTGGGTAAACCAACCTTTGCTTTTAAATTGGGTGGGAGCCAACAGTTTACTATTGTTTCAATCCAGGCAACATTTACATTTTAAGTCAGGATATTATGAATATTTTAAAAATAATGGTTCTTATTTTTTTTCCAAACTACAAAGGATTGCTTTATTCTTTCAACTGTACATCTTATGTTTTGAAAGATTTTGACTATCACTTTTAATTTTTGTGGCAGGAAGTGATCAGAATGGATGCTGTAATGACAAGACATGTGATTCAGATTAAGTGTGTCAGCTCCACCAGCCACATCCCAGAAGCTTCGGTGATATCACTAAAGTTAATCTGAGCTTCTCATTAGCATGAAATTAGGGTTGCTATACTTTCAACCAAATGTGAAGAAGTAAATTAAGGTTTTCATGAGGATTTCCAAAATATTGAAAATAATCTTTTAGGCTTCACTGCTACTTATACAGACTTCTAGAAGGAAGAGAACTGAAGCAGAGAATAAGTGTCTTAATCCAAACGAGTGATTTCAAGGTCTAGAATTTCCTACCAGTGGAGGGAATGACTAGGTAAATCTAATCAGCTCTATGCTCAAAATATACACTCTTAAACATTCATCCTGACTGTATTCAGGTATTCTAAAGTGGCTTCCACATGTAAGAATTCTGAAATTTTATCTTTTAAAAGTCATTGAAATATTTGCAGCATAAACTCTTAGTTAATCTTAATGAAATAAAATACTAAAATACATAAAATTTGCATATAAACTTTATAATTTATTAGAACATTGTTTGGTATTAAAGGAATGTCCTCAGTACCCCTAGTTTAATTTCATTTGTGTTTTTTTCATTGGAAAACAAAACAAAACAAAGGGTTGCATTACATTTTTTGTAGGTCCAGCTCTGACAGCCAATGTTTCTTGAATGTATTACATCTAAAATTTTCACTTTTTATTTGTTATTCTCTTGAGAATCTGATTAAATAGTTGAGTTATATATTTTATATTAATATTATACAAATATAACTTAAAGAATTATTTAGGTAATGAAGCCACTTGATACTTGAATAAAGTTCCATACAAGGAGGCAAGTTTCTTTCAGTCACTCACTTTATTAATAAGAGAATGTAATACCCTTTACACTGGGAGCAGCAATATATCTTAAAGTCATCTTCAGTTTGAGTCATTTATGTTTCAAATATACTGCACCAGAATGAACACTGAATTATACTAGTGATTCACTCATCTATTCCCTAATTACTCATATGCCACTAGCTTCCTCATAGATACTCTGGTTATGAACTCATTTTGGACTCCATGGTCAATTTCTTCTGTGGGGCTCCCAAACCAATACTTGACCCTTTACTTTATGCTAAAGCAGCCACACCAATACCCTTCCCTCGCTCACAGTATCTTTATCTGTTCCTGTCCTGGACTGCAAACACTGTGGGAAGCAATTAGACAACATTCACATTGGTGTTGTCCAATTTCAGCTCAGACCTCACCATTGTAACACAGTCCTCTATTTTGCCACAAGTGCCCTTGATGTGTCCACTACGTCATAGTTTTATTATTATAACTTGTCAACTTATAACTCCTGAGTCTACATTTTCCAATCTTGGTCTGGATGTGCTAGTGTCATCTGTTACATAACCAGCTCAGAATAAACTTCATCATCATGCCAAAGTTAGTTTTCCACTGACTTTCTCTGGTCTCTCTATAACAATACCATCTTTCAGTTCACCCAAGATCAAAACTTTCTTTCCCTTTGCTCCTTTCTCCAAGGACATAAAGTCTCTCTTCAGGATTGGGAGTCCTCATATCATACTTTCTGGTTAAGTGATTTTAGATAAATCAATGATTCTCTGGTTCTCAAATTTCTCACTTGTAGAATGCAAAGAGCTAGCAACTACCACTCAATGTAACCGTGAGGATTAAAGACAATAATATGAAAGTATTTTTTTTACCCTAGACTTACTTTCCAAAGATCCTATATTTATCCATTTCCGCAGCCAAGTAGCATAATTATTTTTACTTCTCTGTTCACAACCATGCACCTCTTCTACCCTTTTATTCATTCAGATCCCTTCTACATGGAATGGTCTCTAATCTCTGCTTATCAAAATCTTTCTTGAAGTCATTTCCTTGCCAGCCCCTTTAAAAGGATTTCCTGATTCTGTAACTATATCTAACCTATATATAAGCTACTTAAAAGCAGAAAAAATATTTCTATATCCTTGGAAATTCTTAGCATGGTTTCTCCGAGAAAGAATAACTGAATGAACTGAGAATATATCTTACCTGCTTGCCAGACTTATATTTCCATATGCCCACCTGACACCTTCTTGGAAGGAATAGTCTATTCTTGTCTTAAATTCCATGCAACAAAACTAAACTTTCATCACCTCTGCCTTAATTGATTCTATTTCCCTACATACCTAAATCCTTTAATATTCTACGAATATTTCTCTGTCTTTCAAGATCAAAAATTCAGCTATCCTGAAAAAAATTCTGGTCAAATGATACAGTAACAGAAAACTGAAAGCTGCCTCAAATTCCTGTTGTTCTTCCATGTGGTCACTAAGAGATTAAAAAGTTTTCCTACTTAGACTTTCATTTAAAAAAAAAATTCATATCTTAGCCATGTCTTTTACTCTTAATGAGTACAACTTCATAGCAATTTATCAGTTTATATATTTAGCCATTCTTGACATTCTAATAAAAATAGTTTTAATGTTCTGATATTTAATATACAAACTTTTATATTAAAATGTCAGGGATTGTGAGGTGTGTGGTATAAATTATCTGGCAAATAATAACCAACTTCAATGCATAGTTACAGTGCTTTGTCCTCAATTTAATAAGAAAAATCTTAGGCAGAATATCCTATCTAGGTTCTTTTTAATTCAGGTTTTCACAGTCTTATTTTTCTTTGAGAATTGCAGAAAAAGTCAGACTTCCACATTGCTTCTAACAACCTACCAAGTCATCATTTTGCTCATTTGTCCATATCGTAACGACACCACAGTAACGACTAATATTTATGTGATGATCAATTACTATATGCCAAACTCTCCAGTAAGTAATGCACATTAGCTGTCTTATTTCAACTTCTTAATCACCCTATAGGACTATTTTATTGTTGTTTTAATTTTACAGATGAGGATACTGAGATTCAGTGATGTTTAAACCCAGGTCATTTAAGTAGTGAGTTTTAGACCTAGAACTCAAAACCTGGTCTTTCAGCCTCCAAATCCTATGTTAATAACCACTCTATTATATGGATTTTTCAGAAATAACAAGACTGAGGTTCAAACTACCTTCCTGTCACTTACCTGGCACACTAGGATGGTTTCGTTATCTTCTCCTGATCTCCATGCAAAAGCTAACTAGTCAGGGCACCATCAGTGAGCTCCATACATAGTCCCCTCCATGCACTACCAGCAACTCAACTGGTTGGATTTCTCTTCCAATCCAACCTTAAAGTACTCCATTACTCCAGAAGATGTGTGTTTAGAGAGTAAAAGTTTTATTTTTACCATATATAGGAAGAAAATATATGCTACACATGTGGGTATGTACCTTAGGGATATCATAGCCTCCCTCAAAATTCTCCATGTGCTGTATTATATAGACAGGAAGTCTCATTAATTACTTTTTCAAAATGTCTCCCAGGGTATTTCCTTCCTTTGCATTCCCGTTATCTCCACTGGTCTGGCCACTATGATAGCCTTCTCACTTGTCTCCCTCATCTGTCAGAGTTATATTCCTAAGATTCTATTTGATCATATTACACCCAGGCTCACAACCTTCAGGACACACTTTCAATGATTTAGCCCAGCATCCAAGACAATTAAGTTCTTCCCAAGTATTTAGCTTTACTTCCCCATGAGGTTCTGCTACAGATAACATATTACTTATTCTATACTTTTTGCAAAGTTGCATTTATTCTGACTTTTATATGATGGGGTTTCTCCTTCTTTTTTCACAAACATTAAACCCCATTCTTTCTACTTCTCCAAAGCTCATGCAAGTCTCCTGTCTTCCAATGTGACCTTCTTTGAAATTCCACATCCTCCTTGACTCTATCCCGTAGTTTAGCACAGAATTACATACATATGCATACATATGTATAGCAATAATGCTTTTCTCCCCACCTACTCATTTTTCTCCATAGCTAGTATATTATAGGTGTAAGTCAATGTCTAGTATCACACCATCCTATCTCCACGCACTTTAATTTGGAATATACTTGTTCAACAAAATGTTTTTAGTTTGACATTTCACGTTAAAAATTAAAAATGTGTTTTTACTCCATCTATTATCTTAGGTATAGATCATGTTAAAAAGTTTAAATGAAGCAGAATTAAGGTCCATTAAAGTTAACTTGTGGCTTGGATCATTTCTATATCAAAAATAACTTCTTTTCAGATACAGTAACACTTTCTAAATCCATAAAATTTAAAAAAGAACTAAGAAAGCCTACAAGTAAAATGAGTGTAAAGTGAACATTTCTGATATGCAAATAATGTTCTGCTAATTCTAAGTGCAAAATGGACTTATGTTCAAATCAATCACACACATGGTTTAGAAAGTAGTATATGTTGAGGTCAGAGTATCTAGCATACTGGGCTCATGGTAGCAGCCTGGGGCAGACGAAGCTTACCAATAGATGTGTATATATTTCATACAATGTTTGCATTTCATACTTTTTTGCTGTGCTACCTAACTTACCATCAGGATGGGGCCCTAGAGTACTTAGCGCAAGCAGACACTGTATAGTGAACTTAAAGGAGCTCTAAAAGGCCTTTCTACTCAGAAATAGTCTTCCTCTCAGCTATTTTCAGTGCCAGAAATGCCGATTTCCAGTACTTAAAGCAAGAGCTCAGTTAAAATGCAAATGCACATACATTGCTAGAAGGAATGAGACAAGGGGGAAAAAAGTACTCAAACCTCACCTACTTCCCTGTTCTGCATTGGGCCAGCCTGCTGAGAGGAAATCCAATGGAGCTTCAAAGTAAAAAACTAGGGTGTGCTAGGACATTTGTGTACTGATTCTCAAGACAATTTTCTGTACTTGAACATTTCACATTGGCTTTCTTTAATATTTATGTCCTTTTGAGTTTTTCCCCAAATGCCCCAAACTATTTTCTTCAAGTAGACAAATGTGATGATCCCATTTCTTAAAGGGTGTCTGAGTGTAGACATTTGGGGGCCTGGGCACATGGTAAAACAGATGACTTAAACTCAGCAATGGAGCTGGTCTGCACAGATTTATAACAACTTTGAAATTTCTCTAGTAGATCATTGTGTGCCCATCAGTGCAGCAGAGACCTGAGAAAAATTAATTTTCATAGAAATCTACTTAGATTTGCCTACCTTAACCCAATTAAAACTTCATCTAATTCAGTAATGTTACTAAAAAGAAAAGTAACACTGACTTTCTACATAGAATTTTAAGTCACATTTTCTAAACAAACACCATTGTAAACCTCTAATATAAAACAGAAGAAAATCAATTCTAGATATTGAATTTACAATTATTGATCTACTATTTCTAAATACTCAGTAGAAGTAAAAGTTACTATAGTTCAGACTGCTTGGACAGTCAGTAACAATACACCCTCAAAATATATTTTAGTTTTACTAAATTCCCATTTGCATTATGATTAATTTAGTGGGGCTTGGGAGGTAGAAAGGTAGATTTAATTTATTTTTATTTAATTTATTTATATTCAAATTTATTTTATTCTTTCAGCAGCAGAAGAAAAAAGATCAAGATTTGCCAACTCTGACAACTTTAAATATAGCATCATTATTTACCTATTTTCCTTTGTGACTGCATTTTTCCCCCCTTTATTTGAAGGAGTTACTTAAGGCAACTTCTTTCAGTGAAACAGAGAAATAGTTATATTTATTAAGCAAAGAACTCAGAAGTACAGGGAATAAAAGAGTTTTAGATTAAGTGTGTCAAATACGTTTCTTTGTGTTATTATTTTTATGGCCAAGAGCATCACAATCTGAGAAAAACACATTAGTGTCAGTGAGAATATTTGAAAAATTTACTTCCTATCAAATTTCTCTTCAATCAAACACCAGAACAGTCATTTGAACAGATTGCTGGTTCTGATCCTTTGTGTATAGGTCAAAATTTCCCACATAAACAAATCAAAACAAGGTATGAAGTCCTGCCAAAACATACCTTGCTCCTAGCAAGGACTAATTTAAGTTTATCACCTAAAGAAAAAGTATGTCACAGAGACATGATTTTACCTCCAGATCATGTACTACATCTTTGCTGACAAGACACTAATTATTTCACTACATTAGAGTTATCTATACCCTAAAAACAACCTAAATTATGAGATACATATATATATATATAGACACACAGATTTGCTCCATAATCCATTTAAAAGCTGTATTTAGATGGAATTGACATCAGAGTCAACAGAAAAAGCTAAATAAAAAACTTTTTAAAAGTTTGGAATAAATTGGAATAAACTGACAGGTTACTTAAACATATTTGAAATAATTTGACTGGATATCAAATATCTTGATATACTGTCATTTTTTCCTTTGAACCAGACAATTCTGGAATTAAAAAAAAAAACTGTCCATAATTTTTAAGTTACTTTAGTTACTAGATTATGTATTCTAATTGAGAGGAACAGAAGAAAAAAATAAAGAATAAATTGTCTTTGCAAATTTCTATTAGGGAGTCTGTGAATTAGTCTAAGTATCACTTATATA